>NC_088361.1:24350343-24377843 GCF_034508935.2 Berghia stephanieae | reverse complement strand
AAATGATAAAACTCACTTGTGAATGTTACGAATCCTCTCACAAAGTAGATGTTTCCACTAAATGGACAACTGTTATAATTTGCACGGATACCTGGCAAAATGGAAAGAAATGGACAATTAAATTCTTTAAAAGGATGATGATGATGATGATGATGATGATGATGATGATGATGATGATGATGATGATGATGATGATGATGATGATGATGATGATGATGAACTTTTCGTTTTGTTTGCTTGAATTGACAACGTCATCCTCTAATCTCACAGTCTTATATATTGTGTTGTGTTGCCAAAGGGGAAACCGAACACATCCAGATAACTTGTCTTTGAATTAAATTGAAGTTTATATTTTATATTTTCATTGTTATTTATTCAAACTTCAATAGTAAAAATCGCAAAGCAGTTAATGCTTTCTGGATTGAGATGGACTGGGAGAAATTATAATTTGACAGTAATTCAAGCTGGCTACTTAAGGCTTGTCCAGGGTTACAAATGGGACACACAGTTCAGATTCTGGAATTGTTTTGTATAAAAACTACTCCCTTAAATGGTGATTAGGTAGCATAGCTATCTATATTAATGAATGTGTGAATGGCACAGCTGAACTAGTCTTGTGCTCAGTTTTAACCGAAACATTAGTCAAATTGCACTGCCATACATGATTCGATAAATCATGCAATTGGGTGAAATCATGCTGAAACCGTGCTCTCAAAGAGATACACTGCTAGAATCAACTCTTTCACATCAGTTCATTGGACCTTGTCAGGGAGCTCTTAGCAAGAGACAACTTTATAAGTGACACAATATATTTTAAACATAAAAAGCATGCCAAGCAAATCAAAATTTGATTAGGGTTGTGAATAATACTAAGTCAACGCAATTCTTGATTGATTGTAACATAATGATAGCATATTTGCCAGGAATCCCAATATTGGAGGTTCAATCCCAAGTCATTTTTCCCCCCTTATCTCACTAAAGTCGTTCCATCCCTTACCATCCGCTAAGAGCCTTGTCACCCCTTACAATCACAAGGGAAATAATTTGTCCAAAATAAGCATCATAAATAATACTGTTTTCAAAGAGCAATGTCACAAAATCTGAAGACATGGTGGTAGGTTTGGGGTGTTAATTGATTTTTTTCCCAGCAAGAAATATTATCCATGTTTTAGTGTTGTTAGATATGTGATATATATATTTTCCCCTACTGACCACACTTGTCTCCATCTTTCCCTACCAACCAAAGCCCAATCCCTTACCGACCACCCGGTCTGACCAATGACAGAACATTATTTTGATGCACTACAATTTGATATAAAGCTTATATGAATAACAAGAAAGGCTGTAAATATCATCGTAAGTATACAGTAAATAAGACTGTATCATTTATGCATTACAAAAAAAAAAATAAATAAATAAATAAATCAGCTTAAAGTTCTCGCTCGAGGCGCTTTACAATTTCTACCTGACAAGGAAACACTAACATAATAACATGATGAGGACAATACATGACATGCAGATTTATTTTTTTAAACAAACATCACACTGAAACAAATACTCATTGAGCCCTTCCTTGTCAAGGGCTTCAATAGCATCAGACTGGCTGCCTGAGTAATGTTTTTTTAACGCAATCAGCGCTTGTACCGGCCATAATTGATCCGGCATTGTATTCTCTATTGCTGAAGCAATCTGATTGTAATGATGAATCATCATCCACAACAAACTCTATCTGATTCTGTGACACAATTTCGCCATGGACAATTACTTTCTCTTTTTGCCCATCCCTCTACCTTACCGTCTGCTTCAGAGCCAATCTCTCTGCTATATTTTTTCCCTCTCCTGACGTTTTCCTTCCTGCTCAGTCTTCTTTGTAGCCTCTTTTTCTGCCTTCCTATTAGCAGTCAATATTAAGGGACAAACTGTTTAGCAACTATCTACACATCTAGGTCTAGGAAATGAAAAAAAAAAACAACACAAAACATTGTTGGCACCCATTTTAAAGACCCATTTAAGGTGTTTGGTCGGTAAGGGAAGAGACATGTGAAAATGCCCTTTCCCTCACTGACCAACCTGTTTTCAGGGCAAAAGGGAGATTCAACACCATCTTGACACTAGTAATGCCTAAATTTAGATCCCAGGAGGCAGTTTTAAGTCACTCATTGTATTTCTACTGTTAGAAGAGTTACACTTGGGTTATTTGTTAATAAGGGTGGATGATGTGCAACCTGTAAGACAAGAAACATTTTAATCTTACCTGAACAAAATTGTCAATTTGAGTGAGTGTTCGCTACAACTTGTTATTTTGACAGTTCGTAGTGGCGGAAGCAATCTTCATAGATGATGTAATTGGGTTATGACAATTAAAGTAATTCAATTAAAGGCATAACAAAACAAATACTCCCGTGTGTTGTCTATTTCGTGAGTCAGGACTAATAGTTGGTAAGGGAAGAAACGACTCTATCTGCTTTGTCTGGCACTGTATGATACATAGCTTTTCAGGGGTTTTTTTCAACACTAATTCTTGTCCCCATTTTTCTCACAACAAAGAGACACCTCTTCCTTTCTTTTTTCCTTTTAAATTTTTTTTAAAAATCACTTTACCCCGAAGCTTGATGAGCAGAAGGTGTTTCTCCAGTGGATGAGTGAATTTCAATACCACATCCTTCATCCTGGGGTGGCAGGGCAAACAGTGTGGATGGCCTTCTTGCCTGAGATAGAGAAAATAATTTTGTTTTTTTTAAATAATCCAGCAAAATATAGGCAAACAACAAATGTTGTTTTCCTCACAGTTAAACTGGCTTACATTACAAAACATCACTAAATGCATGATGTATACAGATTCATGGTTTCTTTCATAATTCACAACAATGGCAAGAGTTAAAAGATTATTTTTAAAATACAAAAACATTCAATTCACCAGTCTCCTTCTCATCTCCCTAGTTAAAGTAGATATTTCTTAATTATGGATGGTAGTGATAGCAGTGGTAGTGGTAGTAGTAGTAGTCGTAGTAGTAGTAGTAGTAGTAGTAGTAGTAGTAGTAGTAGTAGTAGTAGTAGTAGTAGTAGTAGTGGTAGTAGTAGTAGTAGTAGTAGTGGTGGTAGTAGTAGTAGTACTAGTGGTAGTAGTAGTGGTAATATTACTTTTGCTGTAAGAATCCTTCATGATTATATAAATCTTATGTAAACAAAGCTTTAAGTACAGTGCAAAAAATCATCATCGTCATGTTGTATTTTATGATGATTCATGAAATGTGAATTATTTGAGTTGTATCTGTTGCTATATTATTATTATTATTATTATTATTATTATTATTATTATTATTATTATTATTATTATTATTATTATTATTATTATTATTATTATTATTATTATTATTATTATTATTGTTGTTGTTTGCTTTGCTTTACTATTGATTTTTAAAAATTGATTTGTAGATTGGAACAGTATATTTACGCATGAGTTATATTGGCAATTGCCAAAAAATATACCTTTGAATTAAAAAATTGAACTAATAAAGTACCGGAATGCAGCAAATCTAAAACCGCTGTCTACAATTTTTTTAAATGCTAACTTCAGCTACGCACCTCTATTATTTAGCTATATTAAATATAATGAAATATTAGAAGTCGGAATACTTAAATATGATAAATATTCTAAAAAATTATCTCAATGTTATAAAACTTGACTATAATAAATATATATTTTTTTTAATTATCTGAGAACTAAAAATGTAATGAAACCTTCTATATTTATATAAAGCAACTGACTCAGTCAGAATGAGTTATCAAAACCACCAATAAATGTTGAGCTTTACCAAAAAGGTTTGAGAAGTAGCCTGGCTTTAGTTTTCTCAAGATCTTGGTAAGCAGTCTCAGACATAATGAGATCCAAGTCTGTGCTCCTGTTTTGATGATATAAAAGTTGTCATTTAATTCATTTAATAACTCGAATATCTGTGACCTCAAAGATATCAGGCCAAAATATTCGATTTTTTTTCATATCCCAGAGGATTTCAGTTTGTGTTACATATAATAGGAGTACATAATAAGAAAATGAAATAATAAAAAAGCGAATAAACAATTAATAATAATAATAAGAAGAAATGGCATTTATATAGCACTTTACCCCATTGTCACAGGCTCTAAGCGCTTTACAGTGATATAAAACAAAACATATTACAGTGAGACAAGTGTGAAGGAAACGTGATACGAATTCAATTTAACAACAACAAAATATGAAAATAATATTGCAACATTATGACGTAAAAAGATAAAACTTTAAGCGAGATTTGAACGGTGTCAACGAATCCGAGCATCTCACGTGTGACGGGAGAGAGTTCCAAAGATGGGGGGCCGAAAATTGAAAAGACTGTTCACCTATTTTACGCAATGGCTTAGGTTTGACAAGGATTGATTGGTCACTGCTTGACCTCAAGTTTCTATTGGGGACATATATGTTTAGAAGGTCTTTAATATAGGAGGGACTGTTCGCGCTCAGGGATTTGTAGACAACAGTACAAATCTTATAGGCAACTCTTTTTTCAACAGGAAGCCAATGTAACTCACGGAGAAGAAGAGTTGCTGACGGGTATTTTTTGTTATTGCGTACAATGAGCCTGGCTGCGTTATTTTGAGCAACCTGAAGTTTGCTAATTTTGTCTTTAGCTAAATTCGCCCAAAGGGAGTTACAATAGTCCAATTTAGATAAAACCAGGGAATTAATTAAAAGTTCTGTTATATGCTTCGGTATTAAATTACGAATTTTGCTTATTTTTTTCATTTCTATGTACATAGATTGTATGGTGTTATTCACGTGGCTTGTCATGGAAAGATCTTTATCAATGATGACGCCAAGGTTTTTTGCTTTATTTGAAAATTCTATTGTGCTACTTCCGAGAGTAATAGGTGATTTATTTGCCTGTTTAAGGATACTCGGCCTTCCACACATTAAAATCTCAGTTTTACTATCATTTTATTTTAACTTATTGTGGTACATCCAAGATTTAATCTCATTAAAACAGCTCGTAATTCGTTGTATTAAGAACTGTAAATTACTAAGGAGTGCTGAATCATATATTTGCGTATCATCTGCATAAAAATGATCTCAGATTGAATCTGGATATCACACTAGAAAGGGGCTGCATATATACAGTAAAAAGGACAGGGCCAAGAACAGAGCCTTGTGGCACTCCAAAATTTAGTAAAACTTGTTCTGACTGAACACCATTCACCACGACAGTCTGCCATCGATCCTGTAAATATGATGTAAACCATTTAAGGGCAATTCCTTTTATGCCGAACGTATTTTCTAGTCTTCTTAACAAAATGTCATGGTCAATGGTGTCAAAGGCAGCTGAAAGATCTAAAAGGCATAATACATTGATATTGTTAGCATCAGCATTACATAACAAGTCATTAAAGATTTTAAGAAGCGCCGTTTCAGTACTGTGTTGATGTTTGTAGGCTGACTGAAAGGGTTGTTCCAAACTGTTGTTCTTAAGATGAGATGTTAATTGCGTAAGAACTACCTTCTCCAAAAGTTTTGACAAAAAAGGTAAATTTGATACAGGACGATAATTAACCATTGTTCTTGCCAAAAAACAACCATTGTTCTTCACAAATATCCATTCCTATACGATGGGTATTGAGATGTTGTCATTTGCTCCATAAAACTTTTGCTATTTAGATTTATCACTTTTTTTCTCTTGTTTTACACATTTCTTTTTTCAAAAATATAACCAAAAAAAAAACCCCAACAAGCACAGTATTCCCTAACTGCGATCAGTCTTTTCCAGTGCGTTCTAAGCCAACAGCAACACTGAACATGTAGAACGAGACATGACGCCTGTTAGACACTATTTTCAAAAACTACACCACTGTTACAATTCACACCTTATAATTGTGAGTAAATGTGAGTTAAGGGCCTTTCCCAAGAACTCAACTTTGTACCACCCATAGTAAAATATTAGGCCAATCATATTTTCAAGATTAACATTGAAACTTCTTTTAAATGCGACTAAGCAATCTGAGTTTTTTGCTTATGTTTTTTTTGGGTTTTTTTTTTGGTTTTTAAGGGTTTTATGGCGATGGCAACAAATTTAGTTCATTTCAGTAACGAAATGGGATAGTCAAAAAATTATAGATTTACAATTAAACCACATTTTTTATCAAAGATTATAGAATCAAACAATGAGCATAATCTTAAACTACGATAGCCCAGCAACGATAAAGTAATGTAAATGAGGAGAGTTAAAATTTGAACACAAAGAAAGAAGAAAAAAAATGTAATCATACCTCTTCACCTCCCCTTTCTCCGCTTTGAGCAGTGCTACGTCAGAGTTGATTGTGCGAACGAGACTCTGGACATCATCCAATAGGTCACTCTGAGAAGACAACATTTTTTACATTGAAAATATATAGATACCCTACTAACAATTGGTAAACTAGATTCCACAATATAAAAAATAATAATAATAATTAAATTCATTAAATGTTTCACAACTTTATTATAAGAATCAAACACTTTGGTTGCGATTATATTTTCAACAGCATTTTACCCATGAAACAAAGAATCTGCTAAAATGAAGAGACATCTTTCATTTTTCTCTAATGTCATTGAGTTTGTATCTTTATTTTTAGAAGTGGAAAAGGATTATATCATTTAATAATCATTATGCAAATCAATCGTACATAATTAATGGTAATCAATTGCATATTGTACGTTTTACAATAAAGGTATATTGTTATTTGGAAGAGGGAAAAAAAAAAGAAAGAAAAAGAATAGAAATGTTTATAATTACCGGGTTTAGAGTCTCAGATGTAAAGACAATGTTATTAACCCAACCTTGGGCACACTGTGCTTTCAGCATAGGAAGAGTCATCCTGTATATAAAAAAATAGTGTAGGCATTCTATTTGTATTCAGAAAACTCTGCAAACAATAACTAATGCGAGAATAGAAATTTAGAGTTTTAGAAGGAAACAATGAAGGAACAGCTAATATGGAATCTTTGGGCTGATAATTTACAAAGTTCAAAGTTTCAACGTTTATTCAATCTTAGGCTTTCGCCAATAAAAAAAAAATAAACAAAAAATGGTAAATGGAACCAAAAAATAAACTGATACACCACACAAAAATACAACAATCGTAATACCATCAATAGTTACAATAATAATAATAATAGTAATAATAATAATGATAATGATAAGAATAAGAATAAGAATAATAATAAGAAGAAGAAGAAGAAGAAGAAGAAGAAGAAGAAGAAGAAGAAGAAGAAGAAGAAGAAGAAGAAGAAGAAGAAGAAGAAGAAGAAGAAGAAGAAGAAGAAGAAGAAGAAGAAGAACAACAACAACAACAACAACAACAACAACAACAATAATAATAACAATAACAATATTACCATCATCACTACTACCCCAATCATCACCGTTACCACCACCACCATAACCATTATCACTACCACTATCACCATCTCTTTTACAAACTTTGACTCAAATTAAATGCATCTGAGATGACTGTAAACGTGCAATGGCTTATGAGTTTAAATCTACAAGTCAATACAGCCGCACGATTTTAAATAAAAGAAAAATTCCACATATGAAACATAGTTAATGCAGTGCTATCTGGTACGAGACCAAAAGAGATGGAGATGATCGGATAAAAGAGAGGTGAAAGATGCAAAAGTGCCATGGTCCTATACAAGGAGAGTGGCTCAAACCAGGTTCAGCAGAAGAGAACCCCTATGTCTTACCATAGATCAGAATGAATGATTAAGTAATAGATATATGGTAATGACGCGAGGTTTGAATTTTTCAATCTTTTGAATGCACAAAAGATACTGCAGCCAGGGGCGGTTGGTCACATTGTATTTAAGGCGGCACAAATTCGAAATACAGAATCAAACTTTATTGGTCTAGTTAATTTAACTTAATTTGACCTACTTTGTATGTGTGTGTGTGTGTGTGTGTGTGTATGTGTGTGTGTGTGTGGAGGGGGGTATTGCAATTGTTTGCATATGTGCGTGTATTTGCGTGTGCGTGTATGTGTGTGTGTTAGAATATTAACGAGACGTACTCACAAAAGAGCATCAATTATCTTGGACAAAACTTGTCTGTTAACTTTCATCTGTTCATTATAACGACTCACAGACGCAGCATATCCTGTTTCCAACTGATTTCTTATATCTACAACGTTGAAAAGTTTATAATTAACAGCATCTGTGACATGGCTATTTGATTCAGAATGTTTCTTCAGAGCCTGAGAGATGTGCGCAATATCACTGAATCCTCCTGTTGTCCGTTATAGCATACATCACCAAAAATCAAGCAACAAAAACAATGAAGCGTTTTACGGCTTTCACTGGCAGTAAGCCATTCAACATTTTAAAAATAACCATTATTAAATCGGCGCTGTCTCCTCGGTGTGTTAGAAACTAAGTTAAAATTCACTGGTTTGTGTGGACCTAAATCTTTCACCACTATTTTCTCTTGAGGGGATAAGTGTCGGAATTGATTATCAATTTAAAAATCAACATGATTCATGATTGGTTACAAATTACAGAAATAACTTTTAAAATAAAATGATTCAAGATAAAAACAGGTAGGTTTCATAAACAATGACAACAGCGATAATACATTTTCTCTGAATACTAACGGTATGACACACATCTTTAGAATAATTGAATTTAAAAATCCACATTAAATTCCAAACGCAAAGCACTTGTTAACTTAACACACAATCAGCGACATCTTTATAATTATACTATTATTAGACAATGCACACAATACAAGTTGAGTAGGGATCGTTGGGAGTGTGCGGGGATGAAGGACTCCGTGGGGTCAGGGATTTTTATTTATAGTACCATGGGGCTCTTCTCGGTGCATACTTTGTTTACTGTTCTTTTTGATATTTAATATATATTTAAGCAAAACCAACAATGATAAAAATATATTTATTGCCATTCTCTTCATCCGTATATCTAAGTGAAGCAAAGCCTCTTCTTTCAGTGATAAAACTGATATGGTTTTAATTTATCCCAAGTAGGACCTCAAGGCGTGCATCGCTGGATTGGCCGTCTTGGCCTAATTATTTTAGCAGTGAAAGACAATAGTTAGTTGGGGAGGGAGGGTGGAGGGAGATTGGGGAGTGGTAACTAACTTTCTTCAAGGTACAACAGAGTATAGGATAAGGACAGGACGGCCAAACGAAGACTGGCTCATATAAACAAAGAAAACTTCCCCACCACACCACACCCTCCGCTCATTGTCACCCGCGCAGGCAACGGGGGAAAGATGAAACGTGCCGAGTTGACGCCACCTTCGCGGAGCGACGCACGAGTCATCAAATATTAAATTCAAAACAAAAAGCAGTATGTGCTAAATTTTTAATTTTATCAAAATTTTAAGATTGAAGTTTTTTGTTTGGTTGACATGCTAATCTACGGAAAATATAGGGCGGCACAAAACAACTTCGCTCTATTGACCGACCGCCAGTGACTGCAGCATCTGTAAACTAAACAGTGCTGTTCGTGTCAGAGTTGTCTTTTAAAGCCTCACATTTAAGAGATGTGACCAGTCCTGACACTACTTCCTTGATTTATCATAGGTTGATATTGAAAGTCATAGTTTTGGAGGGGAAAGGGAAAAAGCATCTCGGGAGAAAACAGAGAATAATGTTTTGGGAAACATTTTTGCAAATTTACACTAAAACCACACTTTGATTACTTTTTTTTTTTAACTTTCATTATCTATTATCATAATCTGATTGATATATGACTGCTATAAACAAAAAAATCAACATAAAAAGATTTTTACAACTGAGCATTTGATTCCCCATTTTCTTAAACTTTGATGATCAAGAACTTTTTCATGAACCCTTAATCTAAGTTTAGTTATATACTCATCAGCAACATACAGTCAGATGAATAGGTTAATTCAAATGAAAACATATGTGCCCATTGGTGAATTATAGTAACTTGACAGTATACATAAATAAATAAATAAATAAATAGATAAATAAAGAAATAGATAAATTAATTAATTAATTAAATACTAAATTAAATATCAAATAAAATTTAAATAAAAGAAATAAACAAAAATAAATCAAATAAAATCCTGTTCAAAGAATTTCTTTCTTTAAAATAAAAATCATCATTTCTTAAAACAAACTTTTCCTGTGGATTTAAAAATTACTGCTTTGTGGTCAGGCCGTATGACACTCAGCACAACCAATAGATTTGAATCCAGCAGTTAGTAGTACAAAGTTAATTTCTATTCTTCTCTATTTTTTTTTTTTAGTTTAAATGACTAAACATGCGCTTTTACTGTAAAATCAATTATTTGTAAACTGAAATCAAAAAGTTCAAATAACTATGAATATCAATCACTTTTTCCTTTATTATCTTCATAAGACTTACTTGTTCTCCATATAGAAATTGCGAGGGTCTATGCAGATGGTTATAGCACCAATCCTAAAGTGGGAACTGATTCTGCGATCAGGATGTGCAAAAAGAATTCTGATCACATCACTAGTGTCACAAAATCTGAAAACAGATGACAAAGCATAAATGAAACAAAGATATTATGTCAAAATATCAACCTTGTACTGCAAAGTACATTGGATTCAATAACTCGTGCTTTCATCAATATTGTCATCACTGTCATCATCGTCGTCGTCATCATCATTATCATCAAATTAGCACCACTACCATCAACAGCACTGCATTGTCATTATTCATCATCATCATCATCATCATCATCATCATCATCATCATCATCATCATCATCATCATCATCATCATCATCATCACTCAATATTACAACCATTGTCATCATCATCATCACCATCCTAATCACACAAAACATTACTCCTACCATGATCATCTAGTATCTATTATTGACTATAATGACACTTCGCTTCCCACTCGCAATCTGTCCACTTTTTTCCCTTTGGTAAACCAAATATTTCTCTTCTTTCCAATTTATTCAGTGAGGTTTTCATAAATTTTCGTGAAATGGGGAACATTTTTCTTTGAACAACAAGAGCAAGTAGAATTACCATGAAATCAATTCCCTATGGGCGAAAGGAGGAGACTAAATCAGTGCAATGTGACACAATGGTTTGTCATACCTCTATGCTGATTGCAAGTTATCTTCTTTTTTTTTTTTACATAATCTCTTTGATGATGATGATGATGATGATGATGATGATGATGATGATGATTATGGTGGTGCTGATGGTGATTTTTCTAGATTAATGAAGTATAATAATAGAAACTCAGAAAATAGCTGGAAATTATCAGGAATGCGACCAAATATCAGGAATTTCTCAATAAAATTGAAAGGATTGGCAGGTATCCAATAAAAAAAAATCAGTAAATCTCATACCCTGGAGCAACGAGTATAACTCTTGTCTTTTTCTGATCCTCCCACTGACCCTGAGACTCGATAGCAATATTCATTGACCGATGAAGAAATGTAGCATTTACAGAACACTCATCGGGCTGTTTGTAGACAAGCCAGCTGTAAAAGAAAATGACACAGGATAATGTTTTTTTTTATTTCTTAATATATCAGATATTAGAAAGAAAAGTGTCCCTTCACATTCATTATGCCAATGGATACGATCTGGCGTTTATCATGATGTTTTTAATGTTGTACATATCTCAGAAATTGCTTGTTCTTACATTCCCAATCAACCAATTACTGTTGGCTGGATAAGGGGATCAGAAAAAACCTCAACTATGCCAACTGCCTTGCTTAAGATCTCACACCATGGTGTTGATTCAAGCTCAGAACCTTTGAGGTACTCAGCAAAGACCATTCCACACTGCCGCACAGCCCCCAAAAAGTAATGATTACTAAGGATATCATATCAGCTGAGTATCATCTGAAGTGTGGAGTACCTTGGGTACAGTGCTTGGCTTTGTACTTTTTGTCCTTTATACTGCCCCCCCCCCCCCCCCTTTTTTTTTCCCCCTTTCAAATATATGTGAAGAAAATTAGCTTTCTTACCATAAATACGCAGATCTCAAAAGCCTGATTAGAATAAGTGAAATATGTTTAATAAGAACTAAACAAATTAGATGCTGCAAATAGGCTTAAATTAAGAGACGAACCCCCCCCCCCCCCCCCCCCCCCCCCCCCCTTTCCCAGAAATCCTGCTTGTAAGAAGTTAGAAAACCATAAAGCTATCCAAGATCTAATTATAGAAAAATATTTAAATATGGGAATCTTTGAAGACTGCTCACGGACAAAAAAGTTTCAGATAAACACAAAGGGCTGATTTTATGATCTAAGGAAAGCAGCATCAAAAAAAAAATAAAGTCACAGATCTTATGTTTTCTAGACTAGATTATTATAATTCCCTCCTGTTTGATCTACCTGATTTGAAACTTAAACAAATAAATACAAAACCATGTAGTTCGATTGACTTTACATTTTTTTATTTTTTTTAATGAATAAGAGAAAGTGCCCTCCCCCTTTCGACGTGTTGCATTGACTAACAGAAGCTAATAGAAATAAATTCAAAGCTGCACTCCTTGTTTATCTTTGCCTCAAAGAATCAGCCCCGGCATACCATCTGAATTATTCTGTAGATTAAGACAGCTAAGAATGCTGAGATTCTTCTCTGATTCTTCTCGTCGACTTGTTCCGAAAACAAAAAACAAAATTTGATGAGAGAGCTTTCTCTTGTTTTAGCCCAAGAACTTGGAACATTCCCCCACAAGTGCTGTTGACACATGAGCTGTCAAAACAACCAATCGTTGAAGGGTCAAGATTCTAAGGAGCCAATAGTTCTTCGGTCAAAAATTGCAAGAATTTGTGAGAACAAAAGTTTGAAACACGGTGATATATGGACCGATGAAATTGATTTTGGGTAGGGTTTAGTCATGGGTGACCGTAGAAATTGCGATGAAATTGCGACTACAGACAATAGAGGGTAAGCATTTTCATTAAAGGATGTCTACATGATTGATAATGCCATATAGGGAACTCATTATCAACTCCACTAAAAATAATAAAAGTAAAAATGGAATATTATGGGTCCTGAACAAACTCCTGTACAAGCAGAACGTGTCTTTAACAATTTTGTTCCTATCTTTTCAGTGGTTATAGAGTCTATTCAAACAATGCAATTTCAATGTCGTAATGTGTCCAACTTGATATTGACATAAAATGTGATGGAAAACATACTTGATGACATTGGAATTGTAGGTTGTGATCAATGAGCTCAGACTGTTCTTCTCGCTTCCAGGAGCCCCTCCTATGATGGTGACCACAATCTGGTGATTAAAAACAGAAAAAGTTGTCAATATCAAATGTCACAACTACAGGTTCCATGCAAAAAAAAAAAAGAACAAGCACAGACACATACACACACATATATACACACACACACATACATCTACATATAATATAAAAACGCATACAACCTAACAAAATTATATCAAATGAGTCACCATCCCAGGCATAAAATAAAAAATTGCCTCTACCTGAAAAAAAAAGTGTAATATCCCCTCACATACGTTGTGTCTTGTCCTATATGTTGTATGCTGCTTGGGATCCTTTGTAAAGTGTTTTAAGCAAATGCGGTTGATATTGGACAATTTAAATATATTTGTTTAACCAATAATATACCAAAAGGTAAAAAAAAAAAAACTTCAGTAAAAAAAAGGAAACAAATCAAATTCAAATTCCTCACCCTATTATCATCTCTAATGGGACTATTAGAAGTAAGAAAGGCCGAGTCACCATAAATGTCAAACATTTCTTGGGTCAGTCCCTGTCCAATGACCCTTGTACTGCGCTCCAGGTGCTCCAAGAAGCTGGTTTAGTGGGAAAATTTGAATGGGGTTGGGGAAAATATGAGATATATTTGTGTAACATTATAATCTATTTATTAAATCAGAAAGAGGACTAAAGAATTTAATGTTAAAAGTTATAATTCTAAAATAAAATGACAATTTAATCATCCATATATCATTTCAATGAGGTCAAGTAGAATATCAGAACTTTAAAGTATGGCTTTAACAAAACAAAGTTCAAAATACCGTTTTCGATCAAAGTTCTATTTCAGTCCAACCCGACATAATATCTTGATATTCTTATCTAAAATAAAAAAGGAGAAACATATTGATATAAACCTAAAGGCCATATTCTGATGCTCTTAAGCACTGTACACAACATGGCAAACTTCTGTTCTTATTTCTGCCTCAACAGATAATTGTCCAGTAATCCCAGATCAGCCGATTTTATTCCCCAATGGCTTACGCAATTTCTATAAAGATGATTTCATAAATAAACTTTTGTTATCTGTGACCATCTACACTCATGACATAGGGTTGTGTACCAGGAAGAATAATAATACATAGTCCATGTTGCCAACATATATCCAATGTCAGTCAGACAGACAAAAAAAATCCCAATAAATATACACCCTTACCTTCATGAAAAGCTCACTTGTACAGCTCTGTCTAAGTACATATAATCAAAAAACACTTTTAAAATCTGGATTTAGTATGGACTTCTCTATATAAATTCCTTAGAGAGACAATATTTTACAAAAACAAAAACAAAAAAACAGTACTTACTTGCTAAGATCTGGTATTACACTTGTCATCTTCTTCAGTGAGTGTTCATTTCTGGTTGGATTGTTCTTCGTAGCAATTTTATATTTTTCTTGCATGTAAATTTGGCTAAGTTGAAAAAATAAATAAAACAAACATAATATAGAAGTAATTTGAAAAATTAGTGAAGAATGGAATGGGGAGGGGGAGGGGAAGGAAAGATCTTTAAAATAAAAACATTCCTTGAATTGAAAACGTGATGTCAAAAAGGTTCGTCCGCATGCAAATCTGGCGATCTACATTTTGAGCTTAAAGCTTCAAGATATGGTGTAGGGAATTTGGTCAATGTAGGGTACAATCAAATATCAACAAAGTACAATATATTCAAAACCTATGATAGTACAAAACAACTAGATGGCATCTCTCAATTAATAAAGGAACTATAAATTTGAAAGGTTCCCTCTCAGCTAAGGAATCTAGCCAGGCCAAGGAATAATACGAGCAATCTCAATCAAGAACAAAGACAGACAGCAACAAGGAAATGGAAAATAAATGAGATAGAAGACACAGCAAAAGTGGCCTCTCCGCCAACCATGAGAGGTCAGAGGACCCCACCCAATTTCAATATAAATGTGTTTGGCTGATTGTAAAAATATTCTTTGAAAGAAATTGGAGAGGAAGTTCTGGTCCCTAGATTTGGGAATCTCTTAAACGCAACATATTTTCTAAAAAGTTTCTTTTTCTTTCTTTTTGTTTTTCAAACTTTTCGCAATCAAATTCACTGTAATGAGCAAGATTGAAATTTGGTTCCACACAACTTACTGGAAATATAAATGAAGCATTGTAAAATGCAACCATGTAATTAGGCTTTATAAGTGTTCAGACTTGTAAATACTTTTTAAAAATAATTCCTTATTTTAAAAATATCACTCCAAAAATTCAATATAAAGACTGGTTGAGGACACTTACATATCCCACAGCCCGTATCCAATGTCCGTAAGCCTTTCCACACCAGGTAAACAAGCATCTTCTTTCCAAGCAGGAAGAATCTGTGAGATGAGGTAAGAAAAGAAAAGATAATGAGGCACACGCGTCCAATTTGTCTTGCAGGAATTTCATACACCAGTTGCAGGGATGTCCGAGCTGGAAGAGGGATTTCTGCAAACGAAATGCAACCTGTTTAAAACAAGATGAAATACAAGATGAAATACAAGCACAACCTCAACACTGCCCCTCTCCAACTCCAGCTTTTTATTATTATTATTATTATTATTATTATTATTATTATTATTATTATTATTATTATTATTATTATTATTATTATTATTATTATTATAATTATTATTATTATTATTATTATTATTATTATTATTATTATTATTATTAATATTATCATTACTATTATCATTATCATTATCATTGTTGTTGTTGTTGTTGTTGTTGTTGTTGTTGTTGTTGTTGTTGTTGTTGTTGTTGTGTTTTGTTGTTATTATTATTATTATTATTATTATTATTATTATTATTATTATTATTATTATTATTATTATTATTATTATTATTATTATTATGATTATGATTATGATGATGATGATGATGATGATGATGATGATTATATATTATATTATTATTATTATTATTATTATTATTATTATTATTATTATTATTATTATTATATATTATTATTATTATTATTATTATTATTGTTGTTGTTGTTATTATTATCATTATTATTATTATTATTATTATTATTATTATTATTATTATTATTATTATTATTATTATTATTATTATTTATTATTATTATTATCATCATTATTATTATTATTATTATTATTATTATTATTATTATTGTTATTATTATTATTATTATTATTATTATTATTATTATTATTATTATTATTATTATTATTATTATTATTATTATTATTATTACAATTATTAATTCTTTTTTTTTCTTTTTTTTTTTTGAATAATGAACAAATAATTATTTATTTATTTTTAATTTAAAAGTTTAAATAAAAAAATATATGGCCTTTCATAAAATAAAGGCTATTAAGCTAAAAACTCATATTTTGTTCTGTGATATTGATAAGTAATAGACTATTAATTGATAACTTTTAACCACAAATTACCGTACAAGAAACAAAAAAAACAACTCCAAAAACATGTTTTATCTCATTTTAAGCATGCTGAATCCATGGAAATGTGCTATATAAATGTTCATACTTATTAGACATTGTAAATCATTAGGTATGATGTCAAAATGACATTCTTAAGTTGTGACTCGAAAAACGCCAAACAAATCTGAACTAAAAACACAAAGGAAATGGTATTCATAGAGCTGATTTTTTGTTTTTATGACGTTTTTTTCTTTCTTTTTCTCCTATCTTCTTTCTCATTTGTCTGACATTATCACTTTCATCAACAAAATATGTAGAAATGACGAAAGAGAATTATTGGATAACGAAATGAAATATGATAGTTCATCGCTTCCTCATTCTGTTTTTTAGTTATAAACATCATCGCATCATCTTAAAGCATTAACACTCACTTCTCCATACAATTTTGTGTGGCCTTTGCTGTGAGGAATAAAAACAAAGGCAATCTGCAGTGGGTTCTCTGGATCCATATCTACAGGAATACAAAAGTGAGGTGGGATGGAAGCGAGCGCATCTTGACTAGGTTCAAGCTCAACAACAAGGAGACTTACTTCTTCCATGGAATCCTGATTTTAAAAAATATCAAAAATTTAATATTTTGTAATGCAAATGCTCAGAGATAATAATAACATATAACATTAGTGTCTATTGAGGTTTGAATAATATTTTACATTCTTTTATCATTTTACGATATTATTGTAGAGGGATACATTTGTGGAAAGAGGTTAGTTGCAAATATCAGATCCATATATGTCATAATTTCTTCATTACAAAAGAGGGTTATTTTAAGAAAAAATAAAACCATCAAAGCTAGTTTTTTAATTAGTTTAATTTCTTTCAAAATCGGGAGATAGAAATAAAGTGAAAGAGAAAGAGAGAAAGAAAGAAAGCGTGAAACTGTACAATATCAATCTTCTTCTAAAGACTAGATCACAACTGCGGGGTTGTTTTTTTTCTATTTAACCAGTAAAACTCACAAAATCATATAGGCCGATTGATCTAATGTGATCTTTATGTAAAGAAAATCCACCAAATCTGTTATTCTTGGTGGTCAAGCCTTTCTCCCATGTTGTCAGAGTCACTGAAAAGTAAGAAAATAATTGCCATTGTCAGTAAAAACAAGACAGCTAGAAACAGTAACAAGAAATTTCTGTGCGTTTGTGGTGATACGAGAATTTGATTTTGGTTCTCGAGCAAACATTTTCATCTAAATAAACATATAACTTGCATTCCTGTTAAAAAGGACACCAATTTGTTAAACTCTATTGAAAATCAAGGAAGTTGGGTCAACTTGAGGTTTTATTAATTTTTCCAATTTCATAAAAGGTGCAAGGGCGCCATTATAGTCCTTCACAGACTACAGAAAATCAAATCAACAGAGTTAAAATTAATTTTACACTGGGCAAAAAATAAATACAATTGGGTTCTCAAATTAAATAAAATCAAGCTACCCAGAATTAATTAAAAGGAAAATGCTATAATAGCCTAGTTAAACCAATATTGCAGTTGTTCAGTTTTGGGACTCTCACCATAAATACCAAATAGAAAAAGAGTAGAGTACTTTACCCTTTAACACTAGTTAGTCACCCATTCAGTCATCGACAATGATTTTTAATTAATGAGATACAGTGCAGTCTCTAGCGACGTCCACATATTATGGTCTGATAACCAAACGTAATTATGGGCTTGATTAAACATTGTTGTAATGGTCAAAATTTTGTAATTGTTTGCGAGTTTCCATTACAACAATGATCCCATATTACTGTGGGTTATCAGAGCTGCAAATAAATAAACGTTGGTCTCTGGCAATCTAAGACTAAATTTCTCGAAACATGTTAATAATTTGATTGATATTCATCCTGTTATTCACTTATTCATTAGAATATGTATTAAATTTTAATAAACAAAAAGCCGATTTGATTTGAGTTTTCTCTAAATTCTATTTCCATACATTATACTGATCTGCAGAGGACATGTAAGTGTGTGTGAAATCTTAATCACAAATCTTTAACCACGAACTAGCCAAAGGAAAGTACTTTGCAATAGACTAGCATCCTATCCAAAGAGTAACAAGCAAATGCTAGTGTCCGTTTCACGCTATAGAAACCGGGATAAACTCCGGCTCCATGGACCTAATGACTCTGAAGAACTACTTTTTAGCCAAAGGAATAAGAAATTTGGATTAATTGTCACCAGATTTCTCAATGATAACATTCCATGTTGCTTAATTCCATGTAGTATTCATGGCCATCAACACCAATCCACTACTACTAAAAATTACAAATCAAGAGCCAAAAATATAAGAAAAAGCAAAGTAGTCTTTCTAAAACTTTGGACCTCTGGTTTAAGAAATTATTCTATCTCTATAAGTTTTCTGCCCATTGGATAAGATACTGGATTTTTTTAAAAGTAGCTTCTATCAGATCTAAATCAGATCACGTTCCCTATAAAATAATAACATGTATGAAGCTCATATTCAAAGATTCACCACGCTTAAAGTGATAATAACAATGAAAATCAAAAAGACAAATAATGCATTATTTCAGCTGGCCATAATGAACCAAACTTCTATTTCGTTTAGTACAAGTTGCTTAGAAGGCATAAAAAGTCAGGGAAAAAAACTCAACTGTCTCAATCTTTACCCTTGGTTTTACATATTATCAATCAGCCGCACATATCATCAGTCTGGTGCAAAACCAAAAGAGTCCCCGAATCCATGACAGTAAAATACAAAAATGTTATACAGTTAATGTAAAATAAACAATGAAATAGAAAGCTTACTTTTGATAGGAGGCAGCAGGGCACTAAACGCTGGACATACATCAACGTCGTCATGTGTCACCAACTGCTCACCCCATATGTCATATGTAGATTTGTTGGAGGCTTTGGACTTTGTATTGCCTGGTTCTGGCATCTAAATAAAGCAAAGTAAAAAACTTTAAAACAGCATTTATATAGCACAATAACCATTAACATACTCAAAGAGCTTTACAAGGGATCTCTACCCAGCAGCAACACTTAACATGAAGGACAAGGCATGACGCCTGTTAAGCGATATCACAACTATTTATGACAGAGAGAACACTGTTAATGGCCAGGTTCTGATTTTTCGCCTGAGTCCAATGAGAAAATGTTAATAAAGAGCCTTTTCTAAGGACTCAATTATGCGCCGCTTACAACTCAAGCCCTAGACTTTCCGGCCCGAAGAAGAGTGTTATATTACAAGACCACATAGCCACACAGGTCAAATCACTTGTATGTTTTTATTAGCTAAGTCTACCATGGACCAGGTTTACATTTCTGGTACTGAGTTATTGATGAGGAAGGTAAATGGAAATGTGAATCAAAGCTCAAGACCAGAAGAGGAATAGAGAGGAAAAAAATAGGTTAAATGTTAAAATGATTAAGAGAAGTTCTGAATCCTTATTATAAGTGCAAATACCAGACATGGCACAGAGCAAATGTACTTACAGACCAAACTTGAATACGGGGAATGGTGGATGTTAATATCAGGTGATCATCCCAACTTTGTCGACGATGGTCTGAAATATTAGATATCAGGGCAGAGAAAATCAACAACTAGTTACAACTTGAAAGATGGTCAAACACTTATTTGAAAAATGGTGGTGCAGCATCTGGTCTTTGTCAGTTAACTGTGTTCTGAAAGTATCTCTTTAGGAGTAAAGTCTACACAAAGAATTAAATAGCCAAACACAGCATGTTCTTTTAAGAGAACAAACTCTTGTGATTTTCAATGTTTGTTTATTTTTTATATTGCTTGTTGTGATTTGTATTTGGTTCCATTGATAGAGGATCGCAAAAACTGAAGGTTTAACATGGAAAGAAGCATGGAAACATGGAATTTGTGACACGCCTTCAAACGTGGTCGGACAAACATAGTTGGCTGTCTATAAACATTAACGTGAATGAAATTGACCTCTGTGATCATTGTTATTGTTGTTATACCGCATAATGGGTGACTATTTTTCACACATTTTCTCGATCGCATTATAAAAGTTTAGGTTTACACATAGTTTTCTGTGTTGGTTCTATTGATCAAGTGGAAGAAGAGCAGGTATTTTACTTAGACACATAACGTAGATAGTATAACCTGTGTAGTTCACTATGTTTACCAATCACTGCCATTGTTTTCATTATGACAACTGTCTGAGAGGTGTGGTTATCTAAGTGTCTATCATATTGCTTTGTTTCATACTGCACATTTGAGTGGTTGTATGTTTGAGTGAAAGTTTTCATGCTACTTTTAAGTGCTTTGAGCTTGTTGAGATACGGGGTAATGGGCTATATAAAAACCATATATTATCATTATTATGATTGCTTCGGAAAACAGGTGCATACTTAAGATGGTTATCATTGCGATGAAGTGATTCTCAACAAAATTGTAGCACTTCATTTCCTTAGCCTATGTGTTCAAAATCAGCACTCACATTGTGTCTTATAATTTATTCTCATTAAATTTGATTTTTTAAAAATCAGTTTGCCTATGAAATGAAATGATTATTCTCGACAAAAATGTACTAGGGTGTGTTTCCATGATTTAATGACATGTGCGCGGTCCTTCCCAGCTTGCTTTGACAATTTAATTACCAAAGCAGGTCATTTATCTATTATGCTTTGACATTACCTTCTCAACAATCAATGTCTTCAAAACTTAACATCACTCCAAATGCAGGGTTTTTGAACTTTTAAAAAATTTCAACCCGGCTAATAAAATGTTTGGGAAATCATCTGTACAAACTATTCATTTCTATATACTGCTATTCTAGATAGAACATGGCAAAATACCTGGACAATGCAATATCCTAGAATCCAAAAACGACTCTGAAAAAGCCAATGATCCAATACTTGCAGTTTGACCAGGATGCAACGCTGGCACGTTATACAAAATCAAGCTTGCATGTTTCAAACAGTTGGACTTTTCCCCTTGCACAACCTCTTTATAGCTGCACAACCAATAGACATTATATTGATAAGTAATTTACATTTCAAAATTACCTCTTTATTACTGTAAAACAAAGGGTATTATGTTGATAAGCATTTACAATTGAAAACTACTACTTTATTACTAGTATTCTGTTCATTAGTATTTAATTTTCAAAGAAAAACATCAGCATTTAGGCCAACTATTATTTTAGTCATGGTGTTACAGTAGGGCCAAGACACTTTATTATTACTTGTACGTGTTTGTGTGTGTGTGTGTGTGTGTGTGTGTGTGTGTGTGTGTATGTGTGTGTGTGCATGTGTATGTGTGTATATGTGTGACAATGTGTTTGTGTTATGTAGAAGAAGAAAAAGAAGAAGAAGAAGAAGAAGAAGAAGAAGAAGAAGAAGAAGAAGAAGAAGAAGAAGAAGAAGAAGAAGAAGAAGAAGAAGAAGAAGAAGAAGACGAAGAAGAAGAAGAAGAAGAAGAAGAATAACAACAACAACAACAACAACAACAACAACAACAACAACAACAACAACAAAAGGAACAAGAACAAGAACAAGAAAAAAAAGAGGAGGATGGGGAGAAGAAGGAGGAGGAAAGGATGATAATTATAGTAAAATATAAAGCAAGTTAATGACACAAAATGTACCTACTTTTGACACTGATAAAGCTTAAAGTAATCATCTTGCTGATTATCATTATATCAGTTTTAATTGACTGTAGTCAAAGCACGAGGATTATAAGCACAATATATAAAACTGTGTTATTTTAACATCATGTTCAATTAACTGTAATCTGTAAAAATAAAAAATAAAGTTACCTTCCTTGTGGGTCTGGAATTTCAATCTTGAATTCAACATTTGAACTGGAATTTAAAAAGAATTAAGGGATAAATAATTTAACCGTGTAGAAACCCCCCCCCCCCCCCCCCCAAAAAAAAAAAAAAACCATAAATAGGCCTGGCAATTTTCACACCAATAATAATAATGTGGAAGCACAATTATCTTATTCGTTTATCTATTTATGGGTGAAGAATATACCTAGAAAACACAAGAAGCTAAAACAATTCATATAACAATTAAGTACATACTTTTTCAGATCTTTATAATAATTAAAGAGAATTCTAAAATAGTTAATCTACAGGGTAATTTTATGACTACGATCCAGGAGTTGGGGACGTAAAATATCGGTGGGTCATTGGTTTTAATTTCAACTATGATTATGATTAACGAAGTTCAGATTAATCTACGATTCCCCAAAAACTCCTCTCACTAAAATTCATCAATGTTCCAAAAGAATTTAACAGGTGAAACATAGGGTCCCAACAGCTCAGTAAGTAGAAGAAAAGGGACCGAAATTGATCCCAGATGAAGTCGAGATTTTTTCGGACCCCTGTGGTAACCCAGTGATTGGGTAGTTGGGTCTATTAATAATAATAATAATAATAATAATAATAATAATAATAATAATAATAATAATAATAATAATAATAATAATAATAATAATAATAATAATAATAATAATAATAATAATAATACATGGCATGTATATCGCGCATTTTCATCACTGTGTGATGCTCAATGCATGTTACAAATAAATATACAAAAGTTACATATATAAAAAGTACACCACAAAGATATCAATAGCAGCAGTGTATGTAATATCCTATCAATATCATGAAAATGTAATGGTAAAAATGTAGTGCTTTAACAATGATTTAAAACTATCAATAGATTTCGCTTCTTTTACCATTCTGGGCATGTCATTCCACACAAGGGGCCTAGTGTGGGTAAAGGAATGGCCGCCATAAAATTTATAATTATAATCGTTTCTAAGAGTAAGCTTCATTTTGTCAGTCGAGGATCGTAAATTCATATTTGGTGCGTATATTTCTAACATGCTTTTAATATAGTCAGGTGCTTCATGATTTAGGCTTTTAAAATAAAACAGAGCAATCTTTAAAATGATTCTTTCCTTGACAGGCAGCCAGTGCAGCTCATACAGAATAGGCAGGGAATGCGCATTCTCTTTTGTCTTGTCACTAATTTAGCTGCACTATTCTGTAAGACCTGCAGGCGCAAGATTTTATCATGGCTTATGTGAGATAAAAGACCATTGCAATAGGGTATAATTGGTCAACTAATTAAATCTTATGGAAAGTACTTTACGATAGACTAATGTCCTAGTTAAAGGGTAGCAAGCAATTGCTATTTTCCGTTTCATACTATAGAAACTGGGATAAACTCCAGTTCCATGGGCTTAAAGGCTCTGAAGGACTATTATGATGTGTTACATAGGGTATCACATCAGGGTGGACCAAAGGCTAGAGAGAACTTAAAGTCAAAATGATCAAAATCCTAATGGAGAGTTTACTTATTCTCATATCACTGTTAGTGGAAAGGGGGGGGGGGGGGGGGGAGAAGCTGTCTGGAAACAGATTAAAGGAAAATATGAAGGATACTCAAGAAACGTTTTTAGTTGACCAATTCTACCCTGACATTTCAACAATTGCATAATGTTTATCATGCATTTAAAGAACTTTACTATTCCAAAGGCGCAGACCCTCTTTTTTTTTTAAAGCAATCCTAAATTTCAGAACAATTTTCTTTACACTGTTTGGCCTTCCTGATAGTTCTGAAGCAAAAGGACCAATTTTGATCCGGGGTTTTGTTTTATCTTTTTTTTTTTCTAATCCCTGTGTCCAATCAGAATTGATTGGGAATCTGGGTCTAATTGGATGTAGTGGAGAGTCCTTTGTGATAGGCCAGCAGCCTACCCAGCTTCGAACCCCAATGTAAGCGCCTCACTTTTTCTTTGAGCAAGAAACATAGTTCCTATTGCTCATGTAGCAGCCCTACACTGTGGCTGATGCCAGGTTTAAGGTTATCTGTCTTTTCCCGAGATAGTCCCTTAAGAAGAATAAATAATCGATTAGTACACCATGACATACTCAAATAATAGAATTCTATTCTAATCTCCAACCTGTCAAAATACGCCTCAAGCCGTTTGCTTTTCAGATCTGTTGTGTATTTCTTTAGCATTGAGATCACACATTCTTTTGTCTGGGGAGTATTCAACATGTATGAATTATCAAACATTTCATATCATAAAATTCAAGACCAGAGTAGGAAGTTGACGTTGCCACAATAATTACAGAAAGTATTAGGTAGTATTGATGACGGGTGATCATGATTTTTTGTGAAAAAAAAATGTAGGGGATAAGGGAGATGCTGCTTTACACCAGTTTTTGTTTTGTTTTGGGGTTTGTTTGTTTGTTTTGTTTTTTTTGTTTTTTGTTTTTGTTTTTTTGTTTTTGTTTTTTTGTTATTGTTTCTCTGGTCTCTTAGACAATCTAAAATAATTAGGTGACTGATTCTATTGCAATATTCTGGAGGAGAATATTCGGCTTTCGATCATAATCATAGTCAGAGGATATCAAACTAAGATCCCCCCAAAAAATGAGTCTATTTTTATGATGCCTATTAATGGCAAACATCATGCTCTAGACGTTTTACAACTTTTTAAAAGTCTCCTGACTGTGAAACAGCTTGCATTCTACAGTTAGAACAAGATATGCAGCTGCCAGGTGATAGTCCGACGTTGGACCCAGACAACTCATCGCAAAGGACCTTTGAATTTAACGTCCCGCTCTGGAAGAATGAGGAAATGGTGTGCTCATTGCCTTTCTAAAAGACATACCGTCCAAGTGTAGATTCACTTGCTCAACTGGCTCAAACTCTCAAAACTAACTTTAAGTGGTCACCAAAATCATACCTTTACAATGATATAAAATAACGTAATATCAGTTTTACGTAGCAGTTTTACACATTTGGCTAACTTACAGCTTCAATGGTCTTGTGGTTCTTAAAGTCTACATTTTGTGCGAGATACATTTTATTTCCAAAATGAAATTAAATCTATCTTTAACAAAAAACAATTACCATTTCAAATAGATTTTCAGAAATAATCATTTTGTCACCATCTGGTTCTCGCCATCATGTGGCTAAACAACGACTAATGATTAAAGTTAATATTTCCTTTCAACATATAATGTCATGCTCTAAATATTGTACCTATTATTCTTAATTTCTAATCAGATTGAAAATAAATTTCAGGACAAAATTTTCAATGTTTATTATCTGTCTTTCATTTTCCCAACACAAACAGATATGAAGTGAGTAGAAAAGTGCCAGAAGACAATAGAGAATCGTCCCAGAAGTGGGTGAGAGAGGGATCTAGAAATGACTTGGGTTTGAAACGAATATTTTTGTGTTCGTGGATAGCTCACACGGTAGAGCCACGCTCTCACCTGCCAGGCGGAGTTGTCGTACCAATAACGTCGCAGGTTCAAACCCCACCACCGCCGCGAAAAAAATTTTATTCTCTATTGTCTTCTGGCACTTTTCTACTCACTTCATATCTTGTCTTTCATTTTCCCATAATGTAATACCTCATAATAAAATGGTTAAATGAATCTAATAGAGGGGTACAAAGATAATTATTTTGAAATATCTTGATCTACAAATCTAAAAACTGTCACAAATGACGATTATTATTCCTTGAAACCTCCCCAAAAATAGTAGTCTAGAAATTCAAATCATTATTTGAATAAATATTGTGATCATTTCAATGGAAGCAGAGAAACACTCTTTCTTAAAACATTCTCCAGTGGTAGGGCAATCGCCTCACAAACGAAGCGACTGGTATCGATTCCAAATGCCGACGAGTTTGTTTTTTTCTCTCCCCCCCCCCCCCTTTCCAACAATGATTGGGTAGCTGGGTCTGTTAGACCTGACAGAAAGTACTTTGCAATAGACAAATACTCTATCCAAAGAGCATTCAACAAGTGGACTGTAAAAATAAATGAACAAAAATGAATATAACAGCTTTGAAAGAAAAAAAGAACAAAATACCAAACAGAATGATTCGGACTCAAAACCCTTCTTCAGCCAATAACAAAAACAATAAAAGCATTAATGCTTCACTTAACAATTGACCAGGTCAAATATTTCTCTGTTGTCTGTCTGGATTTTAGTGATGTATTAATGTTTTTGATGTTAATGTTATTGGCTTTGAGGCAAACAAGTTCCGTGTTTGGTATTTTGTTCTTTATTGAAGCTCTTATATTTATTTTGTCCATTCAACACACAAAAAAGATAAGTTCCGCTCCATGGGCCATAATGCTGTGAAAGACTACTACTAAAAATTCTCACCTTTTCAATTTCGTCAGAATGGGTGAAAACATCAATTGCATCAAGTATCGCTTTAACCATTGCCAGATAAATAACAACTGCGTATCTGGCAAGAAGCAAAATACAGAAGAAGAGAAATGAATTATATGACAAGGTTAAAGGATAAGGTAAAGCGATGACAATTGCTGATAGCTTAATTTCATTACCAAAACCAAAACAAATACAAAAATATAAACAAAAAATAAAAAATTAAAAAAACAACTGAGGAGCAGACGCTGGTATGTATGGATGTATGTATGGATGGATGGATGGATGTATTTTTTTAATGAGCTTATATATAGGGCACTAAACGTGCTCAAAGCGCTTTACATGGGTTCCCTGACCAACAGCAAGACGTCATCATCATCATCATCATCATCATCATCATCATCATCATCATCATCATCATCATCATCATCATCATCATCATCATAATAATAATAATAATAATAATAATAATAATAATAATAATAATAATAATAATAATAATGTATACTTCCACATTTACACTGAATTATTAAATCTTACTAAAAGTGTAGACAAAAATCAATGGGTCTTTTACTATGATTATATTGTAATTCACCTTGTATTAA
>NC_088361.1:24335343-24345343 GCF_034508935.2 Berghia stephanieae | reverse complement strand
AGACCTACATCCCGACAGTCGTTTTCCGTTCCTTGTCCCTCCGTTACGAGAATGCCTGACAACTGTTGCGCCCTGTGTCATGGGTTTGGGACCCAAAAACACGACGGCCTACTGGAACGAAATCTCGGATTATTTCTGTTTTCTAGCTTTACCGGTCATAGTCTCATTCGCTTTCATCACAGAGATCATGAGTGTGATAGTTCTCATCAAACAGATTCGGCAATCTTTGGACACGTATCTCCTTGGACTTAGCATTGCCGCGCTGCTGCTTCTGAGCTGCGCTGTTCTAATGGCGCTCCAACACTACGTCGGACCCCATCCGATACTGGTTCACACCCAGCCGTACATTGCCAGCTGTAAGGATTGGTTTTGGTACAGCACAATATGGCTGCTGGTCATGATGAGCTTTGAACGTGTCCTCACCGTGTCGGCGTCTAAAGCAAGCACATTGTGCACGTCATCGCAGGCCACCATCGTCGTTGTCATGGTATTCATCGTTGGTCTGGTGAGTTCATTTCCACGATTCTGGGAATATGAAGCTTCGAGTGTGATAGATCCCGCTACAAATGAGACAAACCTCGTGGCGGTGAAGACTGAGTCAACGGCCACGGAGGAGTACAACATTATGTACTTCTGGTACGTCAAGGGAGTCACGCTGTTCGTGCCATTTCTCATGATGTTCTTGATTAGCATCGGTCTAACGTGTCGGTCACGACGAAGCTACCTCACGAAAAGATACATGGTAATAAAGCATACATCTGGTCTCACGCTCAATCGTAAAATCAAGGAAGAAATCGCTCAGTCCCGCCTCTTAATCTTGTTGATGTGCATGTACATGGTATGTTCGGCACCCATTGGAGTATTGGATCTTATTGGACACCTCGCACCCTCGTGGATATCTCCGTCATCGAGAGATTACGTCAGCTTCTACAATCTCTTCACTGTGGTGTTTTTCTTCCAGTTTGATATGCATCTTATCATATACTTCTGTTTCAACAAACAATATAGAATTACCTTGTTGGCAATTTTCTGTTGCTGTTGCGACTAATACGAAGCATCGATAATGATGTCAACTTCCAACCTCGCTTTAAGTGTCGTTTTACTTACTATAAAAAAGATTTTATTCTTCCTATGAGAGCAATTCGTTTTGTTATAACAGCCATTGCAATACCAAGATTCAACTTACCATTGTCATTTTAAATTGCCAATATATCCTATCTCAGCATATTTGGTCGTCTAATTTTACGAAACGAAAATGATTTGGAATTCTGAGATTTAAAACAAATCCGGTCAACATTTCTTTTTAAAAAAACATTCCATATTTTACTAAACAAATCAATTCACCAATGAGGACGATAGCATTACAGTAATTACGGCTCGTCCCAGTAAATCGTCGTCATCTGAATATGATGGATGTCCCTTTTCCACCGATCATGCTTGCCGGTGATTTTTATGTTTTAAAAAAAAAGGTATGATCGATTTTGCAGCCTATTTACAAACTGAGCAATTTACGAGCAATTTTCTTTGAGCAATTTCGCGATGTCCTTTGAGGAATCACAAGGAATATTACGAGTATTTAAAGTGGACAAAGAAACATCCTTTGATCGTCTATTGATGTTGTTGAACTATCAGATTGATCATTCATTCCCTGGATTAAGAATTCTAAATGGACATGGAATGTAAAATGCTAATCATTATTTCATTCTTTACAGCAGGCGTGCATACAACATCACTTCATCTGATCGGGTGCCAAGGGTCCAGGCTTATAAAATGCAATTCAAAACTTATCTCCATCTATGATATTGCAACAAGGGATCAAAAGCAGGGCGGAGGGGGGAGTTGCAATATGAATCGATCTAAACCGCCGAGCAATGATAAAACGTCTTTTTTTTTCAATTTGGGTGAAAAACTTTAAATTTAAATATCGGTCAATTTAATATGACCCCGAACGATTGTTACAAATTCCCAAACTTGAAATATATAGTGATGGTCTGATTTTTAAAATAAATTTTACAGCTAAATTGAAAAATGTGCGCCTACTGATTGTATGACAGAATGGTGAGAACTGTGATTCAGTCTTGTTCAAAGATATCTAGGATTTAAGACTTTTTTTATACGTCGGGTGTCGTCTTAATTCATTGGCATGATATTTGAAGTTGTTTGTTTTTGTTTGTTTTGTTTTGTTTTGTTTTTTTAATTGATAAAAATTTGTTAAGTGTTTTGTCAATGTGCGGCAGCAAAATGATGGAAGAAAAATCGATAAAAATTCTCGAAGTCAAATATTTTAAAAGGCATTTCGTCACAGTATGGCAGAAAAGTAATGACTGTCGTATGTAGAAGGGGTGCTTACTACATTTTTTGTTTTGTGTCTACATATCAGTTATTTTTGTTTTTGCTTATGTGTCCTGTTTAGTTTTGTTTTGGTTTGTTGTTGGTTTTTTGTTTTGTTTTTGTTTTTTGTTATTTGTTTGGGGGGGGGGGGGTTGTTTGTTTTTTGGTTGTTGTTGTTTTTGTTTTTTTGTTTTTGTTTCTTTGATTTTTAACCTATCAGCACCACCACCCTACTCTCATCCTCCCCCACCCCCAACCCCACAGCACTGCGCTCTTCCCAAAGCAAGCCTTATGCCAAGTTAAAGGTCTTACACTGACATCTTGCTTTCTTATCATCCATTCCCTGACTCCCGATCAATATTCCCACTGTTTCTCATTCGTCTCATCTATAATGAAGCAATAAGTTCACTTTAAAAGAGAGGTTAAAAAGTAGAAGAAAGAAAAAGAAAGAAAAAAAGGAACAACCCACAATAACTCGAGCGGGAGAGAAATAATGCCCCACAATGACAAAAAGAACTTCGAAAATTTTGGGTAGAATTATTTTTATTTTACTTCAAATACCTCAACATGTTTGAGATTCCAAACTTGAAAATGTTATTGTTTGGTGGGTTTTGTTTTTTTTTTTTTTTCATCCTAGAGGTCTCGATATAAGAATTTTAGAGAAGTTAAGGATCGTTTTAATTCATCGATATTTTAAGGTTTTAAAAATCTAGCTAAAATGAGAAAAATGTGTTTTGTCAGTGTAGAGCAAAACAATGTGATTGATAGAAGGAAAATTGAGCACAGCAGGACGTTGTAATAAAGAACAGAATTAAACAACCCTTCTTGTTGTGCACAGCAATGTAGAATGCATCATATTTCTGGAGTAAAATTGTGCCTCAAAAAGAACCATCGGTCTTTAATAAGTTTTCTTTAAAATCCAAATGGAAAACTTAAAGCAGCAATACGTCTTGTAATGTTCTTATTGAAGTTAAGACCAAACCAGTCACAGGCACCCAAATAATTAGATGTCACACGGTCATAACAATAATAATGATGATGATGATGACGATTATGATGATGATGATGATGATGATGATGATGATGATGGCGATGATGATGATGATGATGATGATGATGATGATGATGATGATGATGATGATGATAATAATAATAACAATAATAATAATAATAATAATAATAATAATAATAATAATAATAATAATAATAATAATAATAATAATGCTCCTTTTGACATTTTGATTAAATGTCATTTTAAAAGCCAATCAGAAAGGTTTCTCTTTTTATCGACCCCCCCCCCCTCCCTCTTTTTTTTTTTTTTTTATCAGTCTGATAACGAAATAATAAGGCAATATAGATTCGATATTCTTCGTATATACAAAATGGTACGTGAGAAACAATGTATGGATTGAAAGAAATATTTCGTTTTGAACTATAAACATAAAACATAATATAATTTAATCTGAGTCATCTGACAGCAAGTCTGGAATGTGCCATTATCTCGCCTCTCCTAAGCCGGAAAAAAATCTATTCTGCTATCAGTCCAAGGAGACGGGATGTATGGCATGGCCTTTCATAATGTGCAGACATCATTCCTTTAAATTTCTTTTCTTGTGAGGGGAGATCAGATGAAAAAGCTTTTTCAACTTGAGTCTCAAATTTGAATGATCCTAACGTCAGAAAGCAATTTTAACCCATTGACTATCTACATTTAATATTGATTGAGAACATGACGTCATATTATTATAGTGGCACTTTACTACGCTTGCCCAACCAATAAAAATACGATCAATTTTCAAATGATATTCAAAATCAGCATTCTGATTAGAGGGGAAAAAAGTAAAAAAGTTTTTGTTGCTGGTCTCCCATAGAACGTCTCTTTATATGGTTCTCACAACACGACTATTACTTTAAGCCTCAGAATAGGGGGGGGGGGGGGGATAAATAGAACAAAACTGCAAAATCACAAGAAACAAACTGTGCAGTAGTCGTATCAGTCAATAAAATATGAAATCTGATGGATTAATATTCTGATGCTGTTGAAATGTCCTTGTATCAAAATCTTCTGTAAATTGACTTTATTCTAAATTGGTAAAAACAAAACTAAATAACGCTGTGGCCCAATCTAAATTTCAAATACTAAGTTTCCTTTACTAAAACGATTTATCGACAGGACTATTTCTATGTCTACAAAATTTCGCTATAGCCACGGTTTTCGCTTATAATCCCTTATATCAATAACCCACTGCGATAATTTATTCTATTATGCATTTTAAAATCATATTTGTTTTTAAAATTCACTTTATTAAATGTTAATACAGCACATCCTTATTTGCCATGCTGTTGTGTGTGTGAGAGAGAGAGAGAGAGAGAGAGAGAGAGAGAGAGAGAGAGTGTGTGAGTGTGTGTGTGAGCATGTATATGAATGTGTGAATGTTGTGCATTCTGTATGTATGTTGTATGTTTATCTGGTTGTGCGAGCGCCTAAGCACACATGAGCAATATTCCCACTGATATTACTGTTGTTATGAAAATACACCTTTTTATATAAATTATTTTAATTAATTGGTTGTATATTATTACATATCGTGTATGAATAAATATTTTTTTGTCACAAATCATTCTTGTTTTATTTTTCTTGATAGATTTTTTTTTTAACACTTCGGAGGTTGAGGGGTAAGGAGCCTCATCTTGTTACAAAGGAAGGCAATATTGAGCATGGTAGTGATCGGATCGGATGGGTGAGACTGATCGTCATACTTCTACATCGGCCTTGCATCCATGGGTAAAGTGCTTTCCAATTCGACTGAGGTGTCAAATACTTACCTGGTTCGCGACACTGACGATTAGTGTAAAAATGCAAGGTGCATAAACGGCAACTTGTACTGACTGTGATGGGAATGTGGCTCCGTATGGCCTACTAAGGGGAATAATGCTGTAATGTGATGCCCACTTTCCTGGTGAATCGTGTAAAAGTAGTCCTTCAGAGCCATTGGGCCCATGGGAAGCCAGAATAATATATCCCGGATTCTAAAGCGCGAAACGGACAATAGCAATTGCTTGCTACCATTGCCATTTGAACAGGGCACTAGTCTATAACAAATTACTTCCCGCCATATCTAACAGATCCAGCTACCAAATCACTGCTGGGTCGACAGGGGGGTCAGAAAAAAATCTCGAATGCACCCGGGATCCATCACGGTTCCTTTGCGTGTGAAGTGCTGGACAACTGAGCTATGGGGACCCCCTGAATCTGTGTAATGCGCTATATAAAAGTGCATTTTTATGGAAGTGGGGGGCGGGGGGGGGGGGGGGGGGATAGACTTGTTAAGGGGTCAATGTTATGGATCAACGAATCTAGTAAGATTATCATTTCCATCCTATGCCGTCCTCATTTTCGCCAGATCTTGACGGTGCTAAAAGTACGCTATGGTTGCAATCTTCAAAGTGAATATCAAGCTGCAGAAAGATGTGGACTGTAAAAAGTATTGAACAAAAATCGCTTACCCTGAGTGGACACATACTGAGACCTTTTCTCCGGTCTGTTAGGATTTTACAAAAAGTAGTACCGTTTTAATCGTAAATGTTGTTTTCTGAAAAAGGGTTTTGAGCCCAAAACGTTACGTTTTTAAGTATTTTATTATTTTATGAAGGCATTATATTCATTTTTGTTCAATACATTTTTGGCTGCAATTTTCGTGCGTTATTTCAATATTCTGATATCCAATAATTTGCTGCGATTCTGAAATGAGTTTGTTGGCGTTGTCATGGAAATATTCTAATAATGAAGGAAAACAAAAACCCATTGCAGCAATGACAATAGTGAATTATTTTTTTTTAAACAGCGATCGGGCTCAGTTATCAGATTTGCAAATTAGTGCACAGGGGCGGTGACTAAGTGGTAAAATGGCGGGAAGGCATAATTATTGTTAGATAAAATCTGTTAACGGGTGAATGGTAACAAATCATTAAATTAACAAGGGAGAGAGAGTGTGAGTGAAAGAGAGAGAAAGAGAGAGAGAGAGAAGAGAGAGAGTGGGTGAGAGAGATATAGAGAGAGTGAGTGAGTGAGAGAGAGAGAGAGAGAGAGAGAGAGAGAGAGAGAGAGGGAGAAATAGAGAGAGAGCGAGAAAGATAAAAAAAGAGAAGTGGGTGAGCGATAGAGATAGATAAAGAGACAGCAAGAGAGAGTGAGAGACATAGAGATAGATAAAGATAGAGAGAGCGAGAGTGTGTGAGAAGAGAGAGAGAGAGAGAGGGGGGGGGGGGGGGGTAGAAGAAAGTTTACAAAAGCAGAGCTTGGGAGAAACAGACAATGGAGAGAAAAGCGACAATAAAGGAGGGGACAAGGGATGGAGATGGAGAGATCGTACAGAGAGAGAGAGAGAGAGAGAGAGAGAGAGAGAGAGAGAGAGAAGAGAGAGAGAGGAGGGGGGAGAGAGAGATAGAGTCAGAGAAGAAGAAGAAGAAGAAGAAGAAGAAGAAGAAGAAGAAGAAGAAGAAGAAGAAGAAGAAGAAGAAGAAGAAGAAGAAGAAGAAGAAGAAGAAGAAGAAGAAGAAGAAGAAGAAGAAGAAGAAGAAGAAGAAGAAGAAGAAGAAGAAGAAGAAGAAGAAGAAGAAGAAGAAGAAAAGAAGAAGAAGAAGAAGAAGAAGAAGAAGAAGAAGAAGAAGAAGAGGAGGAGGAGGAGGAGGAGGAGGAGGAGGAGGAGGAGGATGAGGAGGATGAATAGCAGAGAGAGTGTCCATCAGAAATGGCGGTAGCTAACCACTGCTACTGTCTACTTCAAGCTATAAAAAACGAGATTAAGACTTCGGCCCCAGGAGTTTCTCGTGAATTGACATGACAACTATGGAATTACATCTCAATTTATTGATAGTTCGAAGTTGACGTCACTCAGGTCTTTGTTATTGTTTTTTGCCATCCGCGTAAATGAGTAATTCTCACTAAACGGTTTTAAAGAGACTATAAACGTTCATGGTTACACACAGTTTGTGTGTTCGTCCGTTATACTTCCGGATGGCAATGTTGTGAGATTCTTAGCCAAGCGCATCCTTTCTATAAAGTATAGATAGTTCGAAGATGACGTCACTCAGGCCTTTGTTATTGTTTTTGCCATCCGCGTTTGTGAGTTGTTCTCACTAAACTGTATTAACCGGACTATAAAAGTTCATGGTTACACAGAGTTTGTGTGTTGGTCCGTTATACTTCCGGATGGCAATGTTGTGAACTCCTTGGCCAAGCGCATTCTATCTATAGATAGTTCGAAGATGACGTCACTTAGGTCTTTGTTATGGTTTTTTGCCATCCGCGTTTATGAGTAATGCTCACTGAACTGTATTAACCTGACTATAAACGTTCATAGATACACACATTTTTTATTGTTGGTCCGTTATACTTCCGGATGGCAATGTTATGAGCTTCTTAGCCAAGCGCATACTATCTATAGGGCATATATTATTCTGCCGCAAAGTGACAAAAAACGTATTTCATGTTATCCATATTTTGCTACTTCAAACATCGATCAAATAATTAAGATGACCTTCAATTTGTCAAAAACTCTTGAAACTGAAATTTTAAAATGAATTTTTAACGAGATGATGGTCACATTAATTCGTATAGGACTAAAATGAATAGTTTCTGGCCAAAAGGGCATATGCGTCTTAGGATGGAGTCCGACAGTAGCCATCGTTAATTTATAGCCTGACACTGACCAAAAAAATGACGTCAAAAGACGAGTCTTTGGCAACAAAAGAAAACAAATCGTGAGTTGTATTCAACAGTTCAACCAATGGGAGCACTTGTTTCCTTGAGCACCACTAACGACATCTCACTAGACGCTGCACAAACCTAAAAAATGACGTCAATCTATAAGTCCTAGTGGATTCTAGTTTCAGGCTATAAGTTTACGACGGCTACGGCCAGACAGTAAGTCATGTGCCACTCGCTATATGTCGTTCGTTGATAATTACATTATTACGTGGTTATATTACTGTCATGCAGTAAAAAGGATATTACATTCGCCGTTGGACATAATTTGATACATGTATTACTGTCGAGTGTTAGAGCGTCGCCATCGTTAAGTTATAGCCTGACACTGAAACCCAAAAAGACTGGTATTTTGACGTCATTATTTGGTTTTTGCACCGCCTAGTTAATTGTCGTTAGTAGTGCTCATGGAAACAAGTGGTCCCATTGGTTGAACTATTAAATACAACTCACGATTTTGTTTTCTTTTGTGGCCAAAGACGGGCATTTTGACGCCATTTTTTGGTCAGTGTCAGGCTATAAGTTAACGATGGCTCGGTTAGAGCGCGCGACATATGACGTGCTACCTCGTCTGTCTCACGCCTGCCCAAGATTGCATCATTAAAATAAAACAATAAAGTTACGGTAGTCTTGAGTCTTGTGTATGAAACAAACGCCCAAGAGTGCCTTTTAGCGACTGTTACAGTAAGCAACCGCGTTTCAGGTCACCTTTATTTTCATCACATTTAAATAAAATAGCCATCAATTCCACTCCGTTGTTTGTTTGTTTTTTTCGTATAAAAATTACCATAGAAGACTGGGTGTAAATCTTATTGACCGATACAAAACCAGCATTATAAAGGGTTTTGGTTTTTTTTATTAACAGATATGAAACGAACAATACTCCTTCTCTAGACAGCTTCAGAGTAATGCTTGGTTAAGAATTAATCGATTCCCGATATTACATTAAGAAGAAATCTTAAAACATATGATATGATTATTCAAAGGTCAGTTTGCCTAAATTTTCATTCAGACTGATGAAATGTTGTCAATGATACCACAACACGGACACGGACATGGACTATCTTGGAAACGTCGCGACTGATCAGTGATCAGTTTCCAGTGACTTCATGTTATATCCACCTAAAGAAGGCACCGCCGTGGGTCTTGGTATGGGGAATGCGGCAATTCGGATGATTCGTTAAGAAATGGTCAACATCTTAGTCCCCATGCCCTCGATGGATAGAATGAAGTTGACGTCACTCGGGTCTTTGTTATTGTTTTGTTCTTTTGCCATCCACATTTATGAGTGATTCTCACTAAACTGTATTATCCAGACAATAAAAGTTCACGGTTACAGAGAGCTTTGTGTGTTGGTCCGTTATACTTCCGGATGGCATTTTGTTGTGAGCTTCTTAGCCAAGCGCATACTACCTATAGATCGCGATGGTCAAAAGGTATTAACCAGTTAACTGCTGGACTCTGGAAAAAGTCATATATAAAAATTAGGCCAGAAAGCTCGGCCTTCAGATTATATCGATCGATTTTAATGGCCCTCATCTTTGCAAATTCTCTCAAACCTGGGACTTCCAGGTAACTGGTTAAGAACCATCAGGCCCACAGTGGCGTTTTCATCCGAGCGTCTGCATCGTCAAACGAATAGTAACAACACTGTCATATACGGACAAAATTCCTTTATTTTCATTTGGACTGGAAAATGAAAAGTAGTAGGAGTGAGACTTCATGAATAGAATATCACAAGTTTTCTTGCCAAAATAAAAAAAGTAAAAGTCGCACTGTCAATTTGTGATACCCCCCCCCCTCCCCAAAGTACGCAAAGTACTTCCTGCCAGGTTAGTTATTTTACTCAGTACTCAAATCACTGCGAGGTGACGAGAGTAAAAAGCAATCATAGCGGGTTTT
>NC_088361.1:24272843-24330343 GCF_034508935.2 Berghia stephanieae | reverse complement strand
TGCTCCTTATTTGTGTCCCTCATACGATCATCAACCATGCTAAACATCCCTGACTTTGTGACCAGATAAGACGCGGTACTGATTCAACTTTCCAGGTCTCTTTTCTCAAAGTCTATATTATTGTATGTACGACGGTGATTCAATAAGTAATGGGACTCTGCATATTACTTTTTAACAAATTGAATCAATACCATGCATCATATCTCAAATAAAGCATTAACATTAGCCGAGTCACGACCAAACAAAAGAAAAATCCGAGCACTGACTTTAGCCAACCACATAACCGAAAACCCCACTGAGAGATACGCCACAAACAATTCGAACTGCTCCAAAATCCCACAGACAAGAACACAAAACTACAGAAATTCTTTCTTCAATAGAACTATCTCGGAGTGGAATGGGTTGGATGAACTGGTCATCATGGCACCACACCTAAACGATTTCAAGGCCCGACTGACATGGGCCCGCGCCCAATGAGGACGCCGCTGAAATACAACCAGACCATTGTTTCTTCAGCGCCTACCATACAGATACAGATACAAAATGTTACTTCTCAACATCGTCTCCGCATCTCTCAATAGCCACAGTCCACCTTTTTGTAAGATCACGTATGCCGTCCTCGTAAAACTGAGTTGACTGAACTTTGAGCCAATTTTCACTACTGTCTTGGCTTCTTCGTCATCTTCAAAGCGATTTCCCTCCATTGCCTCCTTCAGTGGACCAAAAAGATGAAAGTCCGAGTGTCAAGTCTGGTGAAATAACAAGGAGGGCGATACTGCGATTATCTCCCTTTTCCTGGCACTTGTGTGTGGAAAGGCATTTTCATGAAGAAACAAAATTCTCGTTCCATCTCAAAGCTGGTCTAACTCAACGACTTCTGGCTTTCAGTTGCTTCAAGGTCTATTTGTACCGTTCAGAGTTGACAGTGGCTCCCTGTGGTAGGAAATCAACAAGGATTACACCTCTAATGTCCCAAAACATGGTTGGCATAATTTTCCCAGCTGATTTCTCAGCTTTGAAGTTTTTGGACTTTGGGGAAGAGGGGTGTCGCCATTCCAATGATTGTCTCTTCGAATCAGGTTCAACCCACCTAGAGCACTACCTTTACAAAATGCCTGAGTTTTATAGACTTTACCAATGCGTTTAAATATATTACTCGAGGTTTCTTCTTCGAAAACAAGAAATCCAATGACAGCTTTCTGTCGTTGACGAACATCCATGGGGGCAGCCATTGTGAACTGCCATAACTTTGTCAAAATTTGACAATTAAAAATTTAAACTTTTTTGGTTTAAAGAGTACATGTGTAAGCTCAGTTGAGCCAAACATGAAAAAGAAATGAACTGAGCGAGTAGGATATTTGTCCCATTACTTTTTGAGTCACCCTCGTATTATAGAAATGCAAGCATTCCAATTAATCCACCAGGGTACAAGAATTTCGAAATTCTATAAAGATGACGGTATAAAGGAGAACTTTGGACCCATTTGGCCCCGACACAATTTATTGATAATGTGAATCAAAAGCTCGATGGTAAAAGCAAATAAAATGTCTCTAAATGGTTCCAAAGTGCTTTTACTTCTAAAATAGAATTAAGTGAAATAATAAATAAATAAATACAACAACAACAACAACAACAACAAAATAATAAAACACACACACACACACAAAAAGTTCTTTGTGGTTAGAATGGCCTCCAGCTTCCATTGCACGAATGGAATCGATAACAACCTTGAATGGAATGGCTCGCTTACACTAATGAAAATTAAATTATCCCTGGTTGTTGGATGTAGAGTTTATTGGACTAAGAGAGTCTCTCTCTCTCTCTCTCTCTCTCTCTCTCTCTCTCTATCTATCTATCTATCTATCTCTCTCTCTCTCTCTCTCTCTCTCTCTCTCTCTCTCTCTCTCTCTCTCTCTCTCTCTCTCTATCTCTCTCTCTCTCTAACCCTAAACATTCATCTTAGGTTTCAATCTTATTTAGACATGCAGACTAGACCAGTGAGTGACTAACTCAATTAAGTGGCTACAGCATTTTGGACAAGGTAGTAAAACATCCCCCCACTTACCCTGATGTTTCCAATATTGTTGACAAAAGAAATAAGTCCTTGTGCACATCAGAGGGTTTTGAGGGGAGACAATCCGACAGACCTGAAGGGAGGGAAGATCGATTATGTACTTAACTTCTGCCATAAATTGACAAAACACCTATTATAATAATAATAATAATAATAATAATAATATATAATAATAATAATAATAATAATAATAATAATAATAATAATAATAATTTTAATATTATTATTATTTTATTATTATATTATTATTATTTTATTATTATTATTATTATTATTATTATTATTATTTATTATTATTATTATTATTATTATTATTTATTATTACTATTATTATTATTATTATTATTGTTGTTATTATTATTATTATTATTATTGTCCATAATATAAGTAACAAATTAGGGACCAGGCCTGGTGTAAGATAAAAATCTGAAAAGGCGTTTACCAAATAGTGTCAGACAAAGCAGAAAGAAAAGGAAAATAAATAAAAAACATCTCAAGGTTGATTTTTTTTATTTTTTTTTTTTTGGGGGGGGGGGGGGGTATTCTTTTTTATGATATGTCTGTTTCATACAACCACTTTCAGATTTTAATTCTCTTCTCGTTTCCAGAAGGTGTCCCTAGTTATGTGGTATGCCCCAACAAACACAGCAGAGGAAGAAATTAAAGACAACTTCTATACCCACTTATATGCAGTGGTAGATAAGATCCCAAACAAAAATATGCTAATACTCAAGGAGGATATGAATGCAAAGGTTGGAGGCACAAATGTAGATAGAGAGCATGTAATGGGAAAGCATGGCACTGACCAGATGAACGAGAATGGAGAACTTTTGGTCGACTTCTGTACTACAACCTTGTAATTGGCGGCAAACTTTTCCCACACAAGCATTGCCATGCCATAAAGCTAAATGGGTGTCTCCAGATCATCAGACGGAAAACCAAATAGACCATGTCATGGTGAGACAACGGTACAGAAGCTCATTACTAGATGTACGAGCTAGACGAGGCGCAGACATTGGTTCAGATCACCACCATGTTGTTGCAAAGATCATGATGCGACCTTCAGCAAGAGTAAAATATGATATCAACAAGCTGAAACAACCAGATACTAAAGAAACATTTAAGATTTCACTCATAAACCGCTTTGAAGTGCTTCAAACACACGAGCCCGAGGAAACAGGTACAGCATGGACAACTCTGAAAGAAGTTATCACAGGGACATGTGGAGAAGTGCTTGGTTGTGACCCAGAAAGATACCATGGATCAGAGAGGGGACGTGTCAGAAATTAAAAGAAAGGAGAAGGGAGAAACATGCAAGGAACAATGCGAAAACTTGATTCCAAAAGCAAATGGCAGCGACCAGATACACTACAGTGATCCACGAATTGAAGAAACAGCTGCGTGCAGACAAATGGTCCTACATAAATGAAATTGCTGATAAAGCAGAGGAAGCTGCAGGGAAAGGAGATCTTAAGACCCTCTACGCCACCATCAGATTGTTGAGTGGTTGAAAAAACAACGCAAATATACCTGTAAGAGACAAAGATGGGAAACTAATCACATCAACAGACCACCCCTGAAACCCGGAGAACCCCTCAATATCAATACAGGTGAAATCACAAAGACGGAGATCCGAAGGACACTTGGCAGTCTAAAAAATGGAAAAGCTGCTGACACGGATAACATCCCTGCTGAAGCCTTGAAAGAGGGTGGAACCATAATAGTGGATCAACTCCCACCACCTGTTCAACTTGATCTGGACAAATGAGGAAATACCATCTGATTGGAAGAAAGGCCTGCTAGTAAAATTACCCAAACATGGCGATCTGTCCCAGTGTGGCAAATGGCGAGGAATCACCTTGTTGTCCATACCAAGCAAAGTGCTCACAAGAATCATGCTTGACAGAATGAAAGTTACTCTGGACAAAGTACTACGAGATGAGCAGGGAGGCTTCAGAAAAGAACAGTCATGCACAGACCAAATTGCAACTCTAAGAATTATTGTTGAGCAGTCAATTGAGTGGCAATCATCCCTATATGAATGCTTTATAGACTTTGAGAAAGCGTTTGGCAACATAGATAGGGAAAGCATCTGGAGCATCCTTCTCCACAGGGTGCCAGAAAAGTTTATAAACATTAAACGACTTTATGATGAGTTTTCTTTCCACGTCATCCATAATGGTCCACCCTCAGAGGATTTTGACATTATCTCAGGAGTTAGGCAAGGCTGTTTGCTGTCCTCACATCTATTTCTTGTGATATTTGGATTGGGTTACAAGACAGCATATGGCGACTCCATCAACAATGGCATTCAATTGACATTTTCAAAAAGACTTGAAGACCTTGAATTTGCAATGACCTAGCCCTCCTCTCACACCCCTTGCAAGACATGACGAACAAAGTCACAGTCCTGGAAGAAACAGCTCAGCGAGTTGGTCTCAAAATTAATGAAGAGAAGACAAAACTACTGCGCATAACTGCCAAACAAGAATCACAAATTCACCATCTCTGGTACAGCAATAGAAGATGTCAGGGAATTTACATACCTTGGAAGCAAAATCAGTCAGTTGGGTGGAACTAATGAAGACATCATTGCTAGAATCAAGACAGCGCGCCTGGCCTTTGCAATATTGAGACCAATATGGAAAGCTTCCATCATATCCACAAATGCCAAGCTTAACTAATGTGAAAGCAGCCCTGCTCTATGGGTCAGAGACTTGACAAACAACCTTGACCACATAAGCCAAGATATAAACTTTTGTCAATCGCTGACTTCACAAATCCTCAAGTTGAAATGGTTTGACAAAGTGCCAAATGCTGACCTTTGAACAAGAATAAACCAAGAGCAAATGGATGTCCAGGTCAGACGCAGAAAGTGGCGATATTTTGGCCATACCCTGCAGAAATAGCCCTGTAATATAACCAAGCAGGCTCTCGAATGGAATCCACAGGTCAAGAGGAAACAGGGTCGTCCAAAACAAACTTGGAGAAGCCTTCACCAAGATTTGTGCGTCTCCAATCTTACTTGGAGTTAGGCAAATGTCTGTGCCAAAGACAGAAGAAGATGGAAGAGTGCTATTGAGGCCTTACGCTACGCCAGGAGTCAAGAGGCAGAAGTCAAGTAAGTCAAATGACTGGCGTATGAGATTTTTATATTTTACCAACATGTATGAAAAAAAAATTTGTAAACTTATTCTTCATTCTTTGCAGTTTTTTTGTTTCTTTGTTTTGTGTTGTCATTTTGTTTTTTCACAAAAGCTTGGAGAATTTTACAACAGTGTTTTCTTGCCTCCTTCATTTCTTCTGTCAGAAGACACCCACCGACCAGAGACCTTGGTCAGGTTCAAATGCTCATGCAGACTAATAAATACACTACCATAAGATAAAGATGATTCATTCACAATCTGTCTTATTGTCATTCATCGATCTGAATGGATAAGGTCTTAAACTTTTGCAACATTTGTTTCATCGATCACATTATGAGGGTGGCGATACTTTGTCACATCAAAGGTGTTGACATTGGAACCAAAAATTGATCCCATTGTATAAAGGGCAATTCCCCTCAAAGACTTAAGACGTTTCACTACACGTTTTACTTGGATTTTTTCATTTTTCAGTAAATATACTTGATGACAGAACACATCTCAAAGGAAGCCATGTGATTGCAAAATTTGCTTTCTTTATTGTAATGTAGCTGTGTTTTTATTTGTGTGCTTTGATGCGCAGTAATGTGAACATTGAGCAGCAGATGTTTCCATTTTTTTTTAAATATACAGTCTATCTATATCTTTCTAAAAACCTCAGAATACTTTCAATATACGTTAGAGTGAAAACAGATCCACAGCCTTGCCTAACATGTCTTTTAATTTGTAGTAATTCAGAGGACTGGACATATATTTTCAGAGCTACTATTGGTCTTCTGTATATGTTGTTAAGTATTGGAACATCCTTTTCATCCAAGTCCAAATTTCCTAGCATATTGTATAGTTAATGAAGTCAGTTTGTATTGAATTATTTTGAGCAGTTGATGAAAACAGACCTATATCTTTCTTTACTTTTACCCCTCTTTTAAATAACAAAACTTAAAATATAAACAGCCTTTATTGTCCCTTTAGTATTATCTTTCATACTTTAATGATTTGACAAATGAAAGGTATTGGTTCATTAGATAAATAAAAAACAAATATGAAAATTTATGTAGCACATTTTCTTGTATTTTACCATGTTCAATGCGCTTCACGATGATTAATTTATTCCCCCAGCAGGTCGTATAGAATCATGTCCTCATACAGTACCTTTTTTGACTTACACTCATAATGTATCTGCTGTAGCCAATTACTCGTTCACACCTGAGTCGAGTGGGGTAATGTGTCTTAAGGGATTGTCCAAGGACAGAACGGTGAGACCAAATTTTCCATGATCACTGTTAGCATTCCAGTCACTGACAATGCTTAATATCACTTGACTTTTGTGACAATATGAGACACTGTGCAGCTTAAGCACCAAGCCACACAATAAGATTGAAGTCTACTTTTTGTTAAGTATTATAAAAGTAGACTTTAGGTCAGTTCTAAGTTACCCGAAGCTGTAGACAAATGAACAAAAATGAAAATGAAAACTCCAATCAAGACAAAAAAGAAACATTATAGATCGCTACTTTATTTGTCTTTGTTCAATAATGTCCCCTCGCCAAAAAAAAAATATTTTAAAAAACATACACACTGATTAAATCTAAGCTGAATTCGTGTTAAGTCTGTAACATTACAGGACAGACAAGACATATCAATATCATAACATACCATATGCTCCATTCCAGTCGCTTTACTCAGTGGTATATCTGAAAAGTTGACAGGTTTGCCTTCACAAATGTCTCTTATTTTTGTGGCTTCTGTATCCTTTGTAAATGCCACAAATGGCAATCGCCCGTGCCTAAAATAATATGAACATTTAAAAAAACAAAATAAGATCATAAAGCTCGAAGTAAAGTTACAAAAAGTATAGGTATATAAATTATGTCGGGTCTTTCATGTATGTCAGGGTTTCACATATTCATCTAAGGGACAGAATCAACAACAATACCAGACTTACAAAAAAGTATTATTTTAGACCAATCCTGTTATCTTATCATAAAATATGACACAGCCATCATCATAAAGAGTTTATTTTTTTCTTTTTTTTTTCTTTTAATTTTTGCTCCATCTTTTACTTTGTGACACTTTATAAAACACCAAATCAAATCTAGAAAATTAAATTTAAAATGTACTGTTTCTGAATGTCTCACTGTCAAAAAGTCACAATTTGTAAGCACTGAAAAATAGATTACAAATGTTAATATAGAGTCCTTCTCAATGATTAATTGTCGGAATAAAACCTTTTCTTTTAGGCCCTTACTATTCATTCTAATTTCACTTCACTGTATCAATTTTAATAATTTAAAAAATTCTTAATAACGCCCTCAAAAGTGTCTCCATGAGCAGCATCTAAAATAATAGTCCTAAATGTGAATTTGCTTTATCATGACTGTAATGTGTATTTGTTTGGTTGTGAGTGAATGTGATGGTTTAGATTTACGCATTTTGTGTTGTGCATTGTGAGTATGAATGTTGGATGTGCGCACTTTTATGCACTGTTTGTCTCTTAGGAATACCATAAGAAAATTATGTTGTGTGTTTAGTTAGTTACAGAAGAATCTTCATCCGAGCTGAGTCGCTCTACTTATTATTCACAATTACGTATTATTGATAGTAAATAACATTTGAAATTATTGAGTTTGAGCTGAGTCGATATAATAACTGGAAACAAGTGTCAGGAAAGTCCTAATACATAACTGACATGTCCTACATAAACAGACAGATTTCTTCAAAACAAAAGAAACAACTAAGAATTTTAAAACTAAAATGGGACCTCGAAATGCATCCTAGAATATTCTTTCAAAAACTATAATTATTATTTGACAAACAAAATACAATGGTGAAGACATTCTGAATGGTCTCTATTTATTTTCCATATAATATTACCATGTATCTTTCGATGTGGGTGCTACCTTTCTTTATTTTTGTTCATTACTATACAAATGAGTGTTTAAAAGTTATTTTTTTTATTTCATATGGTATTATTCAAAATAGTGAGTTTAATTAAGAGTGAAAAAAAAACGAGTCAAAAATTGTACACAATATCATACATAAAATGAGCAAAATTTCTTACATTCCTTTGTGTCCAACCATTCCATGGTTAAAGTAACTGATAAGTGGCTGTTGATTTGAAAGGAATGAGATAAAATAAAATAGCATGAGACAACATATAAATGAAAAATTTTAAGATTTGATGTAAAGGAACTGAGGAGGGTACAATATTTCAGTTGAGAAAGCACTCCCCTCTACAAACAAAAGGATCTACATCCGTGAAAATGTTTATTCCCCCCCCCCCCCCCCTATTTTTTTTTCAACCAGCACTGAATTGAGTGGCTAGTTCTGTTAGATGTGTCAGATATTACTTTGAGACAGACTAAACATATATCCGAGGGATAGCAAGCAATTGTTAATGTTCATTTGACATCAGATAAACTCGAGAAAAGGCCCTATATAGCTCTGAAAAACTACTTATCTCGACTAAATTAAAAGAGACAGAGAAAAAGAAACAGAGAAACCTGGTGACAGTGTTCGGTTCAAAAACAAATTACACGAACCTGCAAAGTAGGCAGAACTGAAAAAAAATGCAATCTGGCAATCTAAATTTTACAGAAAGTCATCACTTCCTATGTCATACTGCATGCTTTCAGAAGCTTTACACAGACCTAGTTTTCAATCAAATGTCTCGGATAAGAAATTACAAGGCATGCCAAAGTAATAAGAAAAATATTGAAAAAATATAAATCAAGATATAAATATATATTGTGAAGAAAAGATGAGTTGGTTTTTTGGGGTTTTTTTTTTTTTTTTGTTAACTTGATACCATTAAAACAGCCTACAGCAACATATTCAATGAGCCTTTAATATAGTTTATCAATTTTAACGTTTGATTTCAGTTTTAAATACAATGTTTTCAGATACCACATACCTCCGCTGTCTGACGATGTGATAAAAATGCTGAACTTGATGATCTAAAGAAAAAAAAAGGAGAGAGAGAAAGGGAAATTTACATGAGTTACATCAACATTCATTTCCAAATGACAGTCTAAATGTCCACACCTCCTTTTCTTTGATTTTGGGACATTTCCTTTGCCATCTATCCTCTACTTCAATAACGATGTAATAGTTCCCTCAAACTTAATATTCTTATCTTCTTTGAAAAAATGTAATGGTACTTTATACAAATTATTTGTCTTAGTCTGGATAATACCTTGCACTTTCACTTTTTAATCCTTTGTCATGAACAGACATGCAGTTTGAAGTCAATTTAGCTTTAAAGTTGTTTCTTGAAGCTATGAGAAAAAGCCTTGCACTGTTTTAAGACTCAGACTGCATAATTAAGGCATTGAAGTAAGACATCCATGTATAACTCTTAATGGCCCATTTAGATGCACAGACTTTTCATACGTGGTCCAACGAACATGGATATGACACAGTGGATGTGGGTCACCGCGAATTGACAGATGTCAACAAGAGAAGTTCCATTTAGACGTACAGATAATTGCTCCATGTCAGATATGGGACAACACACACACATACATACACACCACCACCACACACAACCACACAGCACAAATAAATGAGTGAACTATTCACTCAATAGAGAGAGACACCCCACCCCCTCCCCCTCCGTGGTTTGAAGTAAGAGGAACTTCAGTGAAAACTAATCACCCACGACGATCTGTTAACGGGACGACAGGAATAAAATATCAGGTGGCTCCTGATACCAGGAGGTTGGGCGGACATCCGTCAGATGAGATTGAAATTCCTCGTTTACACACTCAGTTTTCATGAGTTTTGGTCAATTATCCACAATTTGTGGAAATCCGTCAGACTTTAAGCAAGGAACTTTACTCACTTAACACAAAGTAATTAAAGAAATACAAGTGAACCCTATTGGAAGATTATAAATAATTTTTTTTTAAACCTCAAAAAGAATACCAAATATGGATTGGAAATCTGATTCCATGTATTTTAAATTGTTGAAGGAATGATAGTCTAGTCTGGTTTAGTTCTGACCAATTTGAGGTATTCCAGGTCATATCAGGGGGTCCCAATAGCTCAGTTCGTAGAGCAATCGCTTCACAATCAAAGGGACTGAGATTGATCACAGGTGCAGTCTAGATTTTTTCTGACCTGTCCAGCAGTGATTGGGTAGCTGGGTCTTTTAGATCTGGTTGAAAGCACTATGCAATAGACTGGAGTCCTATGCAGGATAGCAAGCAATTGCTATTGTCCATTACACACAATAGAAAATGGGATAAATCCAGCTCTACAGGCCTAATGGCTCGGAAGGACTACTTTTTTAAGGTCATATCAAAGCCGATAAAGAGAAAGATGGTACACAACACACGCGAGAGTTGGATAAATTTAAAGTTCATTCTTGGATTGCAGATGGCTGAGAAAAATTAAGAAAAAAAGGGGAATAACTCGTGGTTAGAATAGATGTGGGTTCCAGCTGCAAGGGTATAGAGTTTTAAACATCTTGAGAATATATTCTAGCTCAATTTCATTTTTCACATTCATGTAAACTTTCTCATATTTGCAAATTTTGAACAGAATTGCATATTAACATATGTAACTCGATACTGATGTAATGGCCTGTAATTTTTGAAAATAAATGCCCTGGCATAGATGTGTTGTTGAAGTCTAAAATGAGTTTTATTATGAATTTTTAGTAGCATGCAGCAAGTTTACATATTAACTGAAGACCATTGATGAAATAATTCAGAAAGCAGTTGATACTCACATATTCATATCTACAGCTCTGATCATATTATCCCACTGTTTCTCCATCAATGGCATATGCTGAAATATAAAACAAAATCAAATTATAATTCATCCGGGCTCGAGTTTTCATTATGGCCTAACTTAGTATCACAAAAAATTACTACCATGTTTATCAAATAGTAAGAGATTCACTGATATCACTGCAAGGTAAATGATATCACATGCATTAGATAGTTAATAAGAGTTGTAAATGAAGTTATTTTTATATAGGTTTAAAATGTTTCTGGAAAACCACGTGACTGAGTGATAAGGGCGTTGTTCTGTGACCTGGGAGGTCCAAGGTTTGAGACAAACTTCGGGAACTTTTGTATTTTCCGTAGGCAAACTTGTTAATTACAATTTGCTCATTTGGACAAAATGGATGATTTTTGTTGACATGAGACATTGTTCGATGGAATATTATCATCAAGGACAGTTTAGGTAACAACCATATGGAAAGGTGTCATTTTTATTATTATTATTATTATTATTATTATTATTATTATTATTATTATTATTATTATTATTATTATTATTATTATTATTATGCTTACAACCATTCCTAAAAGAAAACATTTTTTAAACAGATGTGTTGCAAATATTCATTAAGGAATATATTTTATCATAAATCTTATAAAGCACTATGATTTTTTAAAATAGATAGCTCAGTATTGAATTAAAATCAAAGGAAAAGTTACCTCAGTTAGAAATATTTCAACAGTAACAGGATCATTGAAATACTGTAACATGTGCACATTATGACTCATGTCCACGACCTGTCAAACAAAACACAAGTAACAAGGAAGGTAAGAGTATTTTTTTGTTTTTAAAATTTCATGAATTCCATAAAGAAAAGAAAAAATAGAAGTCCTTCAGAGCATATGGCTCATGAAGCAAGAGTTGATCCTAGTTTCTGTAGCATGAAACACACTGTCAATTTCTTGCTATTCTTTGGTCAGGAAGCCGACATTTCGCAAAAGGGTTTTCTATCAGATTTGACAGATTCAGACCGCTAAGTGACAAAAAGTATCAGATAAAATTTCAACTACACCCAAGAGTGATACTGGTCCTTTAGCTTCTAACTGTAAGGCAAGTGCTCTATCAATTATCAGATCTGCCACACTGCTCTCACAAAAACTCCTTCAAAGAAATTCGAATTAACCATTTTGTTGAAATCGAGTATAAAATCAGCTGCATTTATTTTATTTATTTTGTGGGGGGGGGGTCATTTCCAAGGTCATGTACTATTTGTTGGTCTTATAAAGAGAACGAAAATATTCCCAACACATGTAATCACTTACCTCATGTTTCAGGGTGAAAAATCCTCCCCTGCAAATATAAAAAAGAGGATATCATACGTAATAGTTATGATGTTCAAAAGAACTGAACAGAAAAGTGGGTTGGTTTATTTTACATTTGTGTGCTGGTGTTGAATATCATCATTTCCATAGAGCTTTCAGTCATAAATTATTTGTCTGTTCTTAATCATTACAAAAGTATCAAAACAACATGCGAAATTTACAGTCCATTAACTACAAGTACATTTGTCTGACTCAGCATTACAGCTGATATGCATAAATTATTTGTTTTTTTTTTTTAATTGTTTTAAGTGTTTTTCTGATAGTTTGAAGAATATCTTTAAAGCCAGTCACAAACCGTGTTAAATATTGGTTGACTTTGATAAGATATGAATTGAGCACCAACGCACAATATCATCTCTCGTAGTAGTTATTATCACTTTATAAGCATATCAAGCCATACTTATTTTTATAATGACAGATACATAATTGTACTTACGCTCCAAAATCATCCAAAGCGAAAGCTTGAATGATGGGCCATCTTTCTATGGCCATGATATCAAACTTTGAATTTTGGTCTGACAAATAGAATTTGAATGACTCGTCATAATTTGGTTTAAACACACAACAATAAAAAAAATAGTAGTAAGAGTAAGACCAAGAGTATTCCATGCTGTAATATATCCAACATATATAAGTTTACTTAAAACAAGCTATGAGACAATTCTTTGGTATTAATAGACTAGTGCAGAGCTGCCTACTTGAAATTTTTTTAAATCGTAGTTCCAATGGAAGAAAAAGAAAACGTCACTATAGATAGCTTTGCAAAATAATTATTTGCCCTCATCATTATCCAAAAATGCTCCAAAGTCCTGTATATAGGTTCTAAGGAACTAAACTTTCATTTTAAACAAGATTTAATGAGTCAAGGACGTGTATGCAGTTCTGTAGATAGAGCCAAAAATTCGTATTTCTACAAATTTTTCATAATACTAGGCAGGTCTCAACTAACTTCTCTGGCTAAGAGTTTGAGTAGGTTTTAATGTCTTCTAGTTCGACCACGTTGTTTCCATGTTTTCAAAAATTAAGCTTTTCATTTTAAATTATAAATATTCATTCAACCATCTTGACATGGTTATCATAAATTATACGTACTAAAAGCTTTCGGGCAACAAATATAGATTGTATTTTCTATTTTATATAAATCTGAAATAAAACAAAACAAATAAATTACTAGCCTAAAATATTTAAATCAAGTCTTTTGTCGAGTGAAGGTATGTACTTGCAAAAATCTAGTAAAATATCAGGGTAGAGAAAGACATCGCATTTATAATGCAAGACAGAAATGATAGCCTTATGTCGTATATCATGTAGTGAAAGGCTAAGGTCAAAGATGAGGATGGCCGTAGATGGTATAGGAGTGACAATTCATAGGCAATTCATAGATCTCAATTTTTCACTTTTAAATATTTTGATGTCCTTAAAATCAAAAAAAAAAAATCTTTAAAAATCCCTTTATGCAAAAGTGTCAACAATGAGGTAGCCAAAACATTCATTTTCCTTACTTTTTCCATTGAATGGCATTCCAACACATGTGCAGTTGGAGGTCATATTAATTAGGGACAATATCTTGAACTCTTCACTTTTATCCTCATCCTCTTCATACTATTGAATAAAAACAAAACAAACAAAATTAAAAAAACAAATACATACGTGCATGTGTGTGTGTGTTTGTGTGTAAAGCGCTTTGAGCATATTTAGTGGAATATATAAAAGCTCTCATTTTTTTCTAAATTTCTCAAATTTCAAAGAAGCTTAAATGTCTTATTTCTAATTATTTTAACTTATAAACTCAATTCGCATTGTCTGGTCCTTTAAAAATATACTGGATTAACGCTGTGACTAATAGTTCATACTTTACCAGAAACAGATGTTCAAATGCATATACAATTTCCGGAAGAAATAATTAGGAGAATATTTTAAAACCATCTCTTTTTAATTGATTTGCATAACAATTCCATATAACAGAAGAATCTGACTATAGTAATACAATGCTGAGGTAACAAACAAAGGTCTAGTTTGGTTATCAACAAAAAGGAAAGATGGACTATAAATAATTCCAAGTAGTATCAAAAACATAAGAATTTAAAGTAGTAGGCTGAACAACAAAAGACATAAAGAAGGCCCTTATTTAGTATTTATTGTTTTTCTCATCATTTGCATTTAATGTTTCATTCGTACGTACATTGCATATGTGTTTCATTTTTTTCAGGTGCTCGCACCATTCAGGCTGATATTAATATATTCTGGATACTAAACAGAGATTTGTGACATAATGTAGTCAGTTATACAACTTTACCTTTTGTTTGGGTAAGCAATGATACTGTACACTAGGCCAGTAGCTGGTGTAGGGCAGCAAATAGTGGTAATTGATAGGATTGCAGTAGATCTCTACACGATCCCGTCTGATGAATAGCATCAAATCTTAGGAGGTAGAAATTGAGTGGAGAGAAAATTTTAAGCTAAACCAATTATTTTTTTTATTTTTCATAAACACAATACATCATCATCATCATCATCATCATCATCATCATCATCATAATCCTCATCGTTGTTGTTGTAAAAATAAATAAAATCCATTTTAATCATCCCGAAGGGAATTTTTTCTTCAGGGGCCATCTTCAGAAAAGACTGAGATGATCCATGTATCAGCTTCAGTGCAGTGTTGCAAAGTGACCAATTAGGGTTAAGTTTCTTGCTCAAAGATAAAACAAGATGCCAATAGAGTTTTCGAGCCAAGGTCCCTTGAGTAGAGAGGCAATGCCTTATCCATTTGCAATCTCATCCCCTATTGTTACAACTATAATAATACAAGCATCATTATTATTATTATTATTATTATTATTATTATTATTATTATTATTATTATTATTATTATTATTATTATTATTATTATTATTATATTTTTATTGTTATTATTATTATGATTATTATTATTATTATGATTATGATTATGATTATTATTATTATTTATTATTATTATTATTATTATTATTATTATTATTATTATTATTATTATTAATATTATTATTATCATTTTTATTGTTATTATTATTTTATTATTATTATTATTATTATTATTATTATTATTATTTTACTATTATTATTATTATTATTATTATTATTATTATTATTATTATTATTATTAGTATGATTATTATTATTATTATTATTATTATTATTATTATTATTATTATTATTATTATTATTATTATTATTATTATTATTACTATTATTATTATTATTATTATTTATTATTATTATTAGTATGATTATCATTATCATCATCATCATCATCATCATCATCATCATCATCATCATCACCATCATCGTTATTATTATTATTATTATTATTATTATTATTATTATTATTATTATTATTATTATTATTATTATTATTATTATTATTATTATTATTATTATTATTATCATTATTATTATTATTATTATTATTATTGTTATTATTATCAGCATCATCATCATCATCATCATCATCATCATCATCATCATTACTATGTAACCAATCTCATATCATTATAATTTCCAATAAAAGTGTTACTTTAATCAGTATCACAGGTAAGGTCACAGAAATTTAAGGAACAAATGTGTATTTACCATCTATGACCTCCTCTGAAAATCCTGAGCTGTGGAAACAAAATAATAAAATAATCATCAGTTTCGCTTTAACATTTATCAGGTCACAAAAATTATGCTACGAGGGCACTTAAAATCATTTCTTAATAGCCTTGAGAACTATAAAACACATTTTCTAAAAATTGATTTTAAAAAAGGATATCATGAATTTTGTTTTGTTGTCATCATATACAATTATCATTACATCGTATGGGTTTGTCATAATTTTGTATGTACTGTCTGCAACTTTTAGATTTTCGTATCGCTTATTGTTAAGCATTTTTACTGCTTTATACATCGCCTGACCATTTTTCGAAGTGTCAATACTCGCAATTTGTTTGTCTAGTACATCGTTTCGGTTTTTCCAATGATCACTCTCGTAGTTCATGTAATATTTTATTATGTTCACTTTTTAGTTTGTACATTCCATCCTCATCTTTTAAATTTTACATTTGCAGTCTTACGTCTTTTTGTTTATTTGACACCTCCACTATGGCTTTGTCAGAGGTGCGGCATGTATTTTTGTTTGTTATGACCGGATAGAGGAAAGGATAGAGAATAACGGAAGAAATTCATCAATTGAATTAGAGAAGTTGCTGAGGCATCCCAGTCAGTTGATTAGGAGGCGGACGGCAATAATAAATAGATTGGTGGGACTTATACCATGGATGATGACTAATCTGCTTTCGTTGCCCCTCAATGGGGGCCTGGTGAGGGAATGTATATCACAGAAGGCAGGAAAAAAGTCTGCCAAATGATAGACACTGCCTAAATAAGTCTCACCTTTTTACCAGAATACCATTGTGAAAGCTGGGAATTCAACTGGTAATCTTGGACAAATGTACTGCATGCCCAGCTCCCAGGCCAAGGTATCAGGATATGTTGATGGAAAAGGTTACCCATTGGAATGCTTCCGATCTGAGTGGGGACTCAACATCTTCAAACAGGCAGAAAATGAAGTCCAGATATCAAGTCAGATCTTAGTGAAATGGGTGGCTCAACTATTGTGCAGTGATCCCACTTACTGGACATAGACTACCATATTCTCCAGTTGTGTCAACCCTAAATCACTTTGAAATAACTATACCAATGTATTTGAAACCTTTCTCCTAGCAGGACTGAGAAGCAAGCTATCGGATACTGTTCCATCTCCCAAGTTCACATGGCCAATAGGTAAAAAGTTTAGGCATGTGCAATAAGAACTTCCACTGCTTTCACCAGTATGGTGATATTAGTTAGACAATGTGCTAATTTATGAGGTGCAAGAGTGTATTCTCCCTTTGATCAACACTCAATAAAGTAAATTTGAGCCCTTTATTATAACATACTTAGAAAATGCTTTAAAATATGTATGTAAATTTGTACCTTCAGCCCAGTCACATTTTGAAAACGAACTCCCTGTGAAAATTGCATATACTGACAACTATGGCTTTCTTGGTCGAACATGGGCAGTGACCAGAGCCGTAGAACAAAATTTACACAGACTACAGAAGACAGCTTAAAAGAGTCCTGAATGTCCAATTTCCCACAAAAATAAGCAACAACAAAAAAAACTGTACAAAAAGTGCAATAAGAGACCTTTATATATTCAAATCGTAGAAGAAAGATGGCTTTTTGGACATATACTCAGAAGAGATGAAAACATACCAGCTAATAAAGCCTGGACTAATTTTTTTTATCCCATCTGGACACAAAAAATATAAAGGCAGGCCACCCAAGTCAATTGATACCATACTTAATAGAGACCTAAAACAATTCATAGAACTAATATCAAAGGAAGGTCTTTTGACTACAGCAAATGATCGTGAAAGGTGAAAGGATTGACACAGATGGTTAGAGAAGCAGCGGAGGTGTCCCGATCGGATGATTAGCAAGCAAAAGGCCTTAAGTCAATATGTCAAGTCATTGTTGAGATACAATCAATAAGTGTTCAAAGAGAACTAATCAAGAAAATGAGATGGCAAGAGAAGTGGAAAAAGTAATTAGCCTAATTCTAATAAAAATATAGGTGTTCCGAGGAAATAATATAGACTATTAAAAGTAAAATATGCAAATGGCATTGGGTAGGGTGATAGATCATATCAATTAGCTCAAGAAAATAAGAATTATGTCATAATTACCTTTCAAGTTCTTGTTTCCGTACTTTGAAAAAGCCAAACAAGAGAAAGTGCAAAAGTTCAGACATTCCCTCATTGTACCGACAGTCAATTCCTATATCGTAGAAATTAATGTAAAAGAGCTAAATATTGCAGTATATAATATGACACCAGACAGACAATCTGGTAAACAGATTAGAAAGGTTTAAAAAATTTAATCTTTGAAACAGCGGGGCAAAAAAAAATTATTTTACCTTCATCTAGAGCTCAAGTCTGCAGCAGATTATTTTCACAGTGATCATTTGAAAGAGTATATTTTCTTTTATCAATAAATCCATTTTAAAAAATGAAGGAAAGTCTTCTGTTTGTTTCAAAATTGAATTCTTATAGGGACTTAACTCCGGGATTGTTGTCTTTTAGAGAGCGCCACTCTATTCAATTATCTGATTTCATTCATTTACAATGTTTATACAATTTCTTAAATATATGAAGCAGACTTTAGTACAGGTCACTTCTAATCATAATAATGGAGATGATTTAATTTTCAACTTACCTGATATGCATAGAATTCCATCTACTTTACTATGAGTTTCCTCAAAGAGTATATTTTGGACTTGTCTCAGTCTTGAAACACTGAGTGAAAATAGGATAAGGGTGTGGGAGAGTAAAACAAAATTGATAAAAAAATAAATGATATAATATATAATATGCATTTTCTAATTACTGAAATGTCAGAAACTGTAATACACATTTTTCAAAGTATCAGTAAAGTTTACAAATACATGTAATCACATTATAAAATAATTCATCTAACACTTAAGATTATATTCGAGTAACATGTAAAAGGCCTGAAGGTACTGTAATAGTTGCAGTCCTGCCATGACTTATCGATCAGAACTTATGAAATTTCTTTTCTTTTCTGATGCCTCAGATGTATCATTATGTGTGGTTGTAACATCATGCTTTTCACAAAAAAATTATTATGAAGTAAATATCATGTCATGTTTGATCTGTAACGGTTATCTATTCCACTTGACGCTGTCTTCCCAAATTATGCATTATTCAGACTTTTCAAAAAAGAGCTTTGATGAATACATTCATTTCATCCAACCAAATAAATATATAAAACAATGGTGAAAATGCTTCAGTTAGGAATAAAATAATAATTGGCTGAATAATAATAATTTTACAAATCACATATTTCTTATAAAACGATCTTTTTACTTTCTTATTTTACTATTTTATACGCTGCACTTTTCATTTTACAATGAGACAAAGACATTAAATGTAGTTTGTATTTTTTTAATGCATATGATGCTTAATGGATATCTTAACCTCAAACAATGGTTCAGTATACTTAATTCTATCTGAGGTACGGACTTCACACATGACCAGGACATCTACATAGAACATAATAGAATGCCTTGCCTATGATGATGTGACTTGACAGCTGTTGATATGTAAGATGTCAAAACAACCCTAGTGGGGTCAAAATCTTGAGGATGCATCAGAGAAAAATTGAGAAAAGGTTGATGATCTGACCTATGACATTGCTTCTGTCAGAGAGATTTTCAAATTACTGATTTAAATCAAACTGCACCAGAACTTAATTATTGTTCCCATCCATATCTATCTTGTGTCATGGGTGTTGTCTTAATAATTAGAAAACAAATTATGCCCTTCCGCCACGACATCACAAAGGAATATGGATAATTCATCAGGCAAGATGTCTGATGTCAACAGGAATCATCCATGTTGTCTAAGTGAGCAAATTTGTGGTTAATAATCTTGCCCAAGGAAAAAAATGAAAGTGTCAGAAGCAGGCTTGAACCCAGGACCTCCTGGGTCACAGTGCAAGGCCTTAACCACCCGGCCACTTTGCCCTTAAGCGTTGTCTTAAGACTGATGTTGCAAGGATTGCATAACAATTTTGAAGTAAAGAAACAAAGGAGTCAGCACTTGGTGTCCTTGTTGATCAGCCAGCGCTAACAAATTCTTGCCCGCCATGGTGAAACTGTCATGCAGAAAATGCGGATATGTTAGAGGAAGCTGAATGACATTTATGGTAGTAAGTATGAAGGAGAAAGGGGAAATAATGCAATAAATGTAATTCATCTTAATGAAACAAAATGTATTGATAATAGGTGATCATTATTATTAGTTTTTTAGGAGGTGTAGTATCATTATTTCTATTATTATTGTTATTATTATTATTATCATTATTATTTTTTTATTTTTTTTTCCTTATTATTTCTTTTCATATCAATATTATGCCTATTACTATCAATATCATTAATGTTATCATCATCATCATCATCATTACTATTATCACCATTATTCCTATTACTGTATTGAGAGATTGGTAAATGAAATGAGAGTGATGACGATGGTGACGACGATGATGATGGTGGTGATATTACTGACGATGCTAGAAATATCATTACTATAATTATCAAGTTACTTCTGGCTTTTATTTGGTACCCAAAGAAAACAGGAAAATAACGACCAAGTGCTTTGTTTTGGTTTTACACCGCCATTTTCTTTTGTATTGAAAGCAGTCCTAGGTTTGTTTTTTCTATTACGGTTAGCTCTTGGTCATATGTTTTTTCTATGGCTGCAGTTATTCGGACTTGATTATTAATAGTCTCCCATGGCTATTTGGACTCAAATTCCAATGCGCATGTGCAATCAACAAAATATTTGGACTCAGTCTGAATAGTCTCCATGGGAGTATAGCTTTTGATTGTTGTTTTTTTTAAATAGATTTTAATTATTGACAATTACATTAAATTAACGCAAATCAAAACTACAAATTTAGTAACTATCACCAGGTAGTCTAAACCTGCTTCATTTGATGAGAAAGACAAAATCATTGATCAATTGGAAGTCCAGATAGAAATTAAAAAGAAAAGAGTTAAAACTCTTCAAAAGACACAAAAGTCAGTCAAAGAAACTGTGGTATAAGTATAAATGAAAAGCTTTTTTAGCAACATAAAACAATGTCCAAATAAAATCAGGACAAAAATAAATAATTTAAGAATTAAATTACAATTTCTGATAGATAGTGTGAGACAGGCAAAAATCCTTCTACAATCCAAAGTAGGGGTATGAGCTGAGTCAGTGTGATTGTGATGTGGACAAAACAAATTTTCTTCTGAGACCTTTTCTAATTTCTTTATCAGTTCCACGTACGCACATTGGAGTTTGAGTCCGAATAGCCACGGAAGACTATTCAGACTCGATTCCGAATTGCCACTTGGTTTTACTATTAAAGTTACTGCGGTGTTTGTTTTTCCTGTTAGGGTTAAAGGTAATCGGTTTAATTTTTTCTTAGAGTTAGTTGAGAGAATTTTTGGGTTGTCTTCATTAGCACGAGGAGCTTTCGGAAGGCCTCCCCTTTTTTTAAAAAAAAAAATTTTCTCTTCTAAACTTCTACAACAAACTAAGACTAAGACTAAGATAGACTCCTAGACTCCTAGACGAGAATCTGATCAAAATAGCCAAACCGCCATGATTGTGAGTGTAGTTTTTTCACACCAGTGTAAGAGATTGTGTACTGTGTGATTTTAATGATCTATTGCCTTTGGACGATCAATTAATTCAAATGATAGGCCCAAAAATTGTAATTCTATATCTTTCACGTTGAAAAAGTCGAAAAAGCGTCATTAGAAACCAACGGTCACAAAGCCCAAGTGAGCTACATTTTCATTTCCAGTGCAGTTCATCAACAAATTTTACCAAGCTAGATTTATCATTGCTTACCTAACAAAAGATGAAAATGTTTCATATTTAATATGCCTCCTTGCCGACGAAGGAACCTTTACAGATTTATAATTATTTGGAAACATTCTTTTTACAAAATTTCAGCCAGCGGCTTCCACCGTCGGATCCGCAATTTTAATTCACCACCTACCGAAGCGAACTCCGGCGTCGACAGCAACATTCCTTTCGTTGCCGAAAAGTTTCGAAATGTCTAATGAAAATTTATTTATGCATTAATTTATTTATTTATTTCTTGTAATTTGTTAAAACTGAAGTGCACGCCATTTTTGGGACTCTGTGTTTCAGGGTGTAAAAAACGATTATTGAACAGAAGAGAGATAATTGTGTGGTCAAGTGAAAAAGCCGGCAGAAATGATAGATATTGATATTTGATTGTTGTTTCGCGTAGATTAAATCACATTTCTTCATTTGATTACTTATTATTGAGCGTTTATATAGCGCAATATCCACTAAACGTTCTCAAAGCGCTTTACAAGGGGTCCCTGGCCAACAGCAACACTTAACATTTAGGACTAGACATGACGCCTGTGAGGCGATATGACAATTTTTTCGGACATAGACATCGCTTTTAACGGCCAGGTACTCATTTTACACCTGAGTACGGTAAGATAATGTGAGTAAAGAGCCTTTTCCAAGGGGCATGGAGCCCTTACGTACACGCTGCCAAGGGGTCAACAATGCGCCGAGCGAGGCTCGAACCCAGGACTTTCCAATCCGAAAGCGAGTGTCATACCACTCGACCACATAGCCGCATATATCATATATTTATTCGTTTATACATCTCTATTTATTTATTTATTTATTTATTTATTTATTTATTTAGCCATTTATGTTTATATTTTTAGTAAGTAAAAATACAGAGGAGTCGGACTTAGGAAAATGATAATAAATAATAATAGTGCAGGTATTCATTCCTGGATCTGGGAAATGCCGAAATAAGCTGCTTACCATAGGTCTTGGGTTTCGATCCCCAGTTGATGGCTGAAATTTAGCCAGTTCCGTATCCTTGACCATTGAATAGAGGAGAGTGACATCTATATTATTATGAAGTCCTAGAATAGAGGGGATTTGAAACTACGGCTAACAACCATGACCCCAAACATTGATTAACTCATGGACGCACACCAAATTCATTACATTAAATGGGATGCCACCAAGTTGTTTCATTGGTGCAAGTATCTGATACTGAATAACCACTTCGTTCTTTTTTAGTGCCATTGATGTGTGAGTGAGACCGTATGAGAGAGAGAGAGAGAGAGAGAGAGAGAGAGAGAGAGAGAGAGAGAGAGAGAGAGAGAGAGAGAGAGAGAGAGAGTTGCACAATAATATCGCACAAAACTATATTTTTTTGTCATTGCCTTAGTCATTTTTGTGTTGATGGTGGAAAAGCGGTTAGAGTGGACTGGGTCACCCAGCCCTAGGTGGGCGTTGACCCAACTAAATCTGAGAACCACTGCTGTTTACGGTACAAACGGTTTCATTTCAAAATCAGTGGCGTTAAAATAAATTTAAAAATTGAGCTTTTATATAGCGCAATATCCACTAAATGTGCTCAGAGCGCTTTACAAGGGGCCCCTGGTCAACAGCAACATTTAACATGTAGGACGGGACATAACGCCTCTTAGGCGATATTACAATTTTTCGGACAAAGACAACGCCATTAACGGCCAGCTACTCATTTTACACATGAGTACGGTGGGAGAATGTGAGTAAAGAGTCTTTTCCAAGGACTCAACTATGCGCCGAGTGCGAGGCTCGAACCCAGGACCTTCCGATCCGAAAGCGAGTGTTTTTTCCTGTTTAATTTCGAAACATTCAGTTATTGTTGTTGTTATTGTTGTCTTCTCAAGTGTTTTTACGAGGCTTCAGGAACTCCAGTGTAAACTTCAACAGAAGGTGGGGATGAGGGTTCGGAATAGAAGGAGGAGGGGGGGGGGGGGGGGGTGCGCGATTTGACAAAAGAAGATGGAGTGGACGCAATTTGACCAATCTATAGAAGGAGGGTGATACGCATTTGGGGTATTTTCTAATTTATGCAAAGCGAGCTGTGATCATCATTATCATAACGACATAGTGGGCACCTTTAGAAGCTGCTGCCACGGACGTTTATCTTCCATGCTCCCTGGTTCATTCCTCACTGGTGTTCACCAATCACAGTCTCTGGTTCAATCCGCGCAGTCAATTTTATTTGTTGCAGTGAAACAAGTCGAGAGCGCCTCGCGCGACACATTACACATCATTCATTTGACTTGCCATTTAATAATTTTAACAATAGACTCTTTTGTAGGTAGGTAGTAGAAGAAATAAAATCGCTTTTGGAACTTAAAATAATAGGTATAAAAAATATCTGGCATATTCCCGCGCTTAACTAAAAACGACGCTTATTTTGCGCCGACGCTTTGCGACTTGCGATGTTTGAAGTTCCATTCACAATTCCAACGAATATTTACAGCACAAGCAAAATATATAAACGAAAACTATCTAATTAAGATGATCTAAAGAAATTACATGGATCTGTTTGATTGAAAGGATTGTAAAGTACTTTATTTGTTGCTTCATTTGTAATCTTTGTAGTTTGTAGTTGTAGAGTTCAGTTCTGCAAACTTGTCTGCGGTCCACCAAGTCCAAGCAACTTCTGTCTTCAGTCTACATCGTGTGTTATTTACAGTTGGACACAGGAAAATGGTCAGAACAAAAGCAAATAGTGGTGGCGGTGGATCTAATAGTCGTAAAGGTAATAATAAATCAGAGTTTTTGTTTTTTGTTTTTTTTCTAGGAGTTCCTAACACTAACGTAGGTTTAGTTTAGTGAAGTTTCCCTCCTCCTCGTCTATCTTCACTTCTTCTTCTTCATTCTTCATTTCCTCCTACTCCTATACTGTTGTTTAAGTAAGTCTTCTATTTCTTAATCAGTACCGCTGACTGTTGGTAATTTTTTTAGTGATTGTTCTTAAGGGATGCCTTCCAAAAGCTCCTACATCCTCAGTGTCTACGTACACGGTAACCGGGCACTTAGCCTCAGGATCTACGTACACGGTAGCTTCAGTAATTGGTTTGCCGCTACACTACAGGCAACTTTTTAAAAAAATAATAGGGGGTTTGGGAGGGGGGAGACTTTTAAAAAAAAAAAACAGTTCCCCCCCCCCCCCCCCTCCCAAACCCCACCTACTAGAAAATTATAATTATATTAAAAAAAAAAAAATACTGGCGATGTAGGAGCTTTCGGTAGGCCTCCCAAACCCCCTACTAGAATATTATTTTAAAAAGTTTCCCCCCTCCGAAAACCCCTACTAGAACAAGAATACTGGGGATGTAGGAGCTTTCAGAAGGGGCTGTCATTATCCCCAGACACCTGTCTGGGAATAACGAAATTTCGTTATTCCCAGACACATATTTGAAACTCCGCTCTTCTAAACAATTATCCACATTCCAGAATATGGAATGTTTCCAAATGCACATAGAAATAAGGAAAGTTAATAAAATATCTATAAAAATATAAAATTAACCAACATTAAATCAGTTGTCACTACATATACACAATATGCGTCGACATTTGCTTGAGGGTGATATGCGGTTGTTCGGTTGACGTTGATGCCCAAACACCCGTTGCACTCTGTCCAAAGTGCCGATGTGAATTGTGCGCCACGGTCGGAAGTAATGTTTTCAGGAACACCAAATCGGGAAATCCAATGGTGTATCAAAGCTTGAGCACAGGTAGAAGCATGAGCATCTGGAAGAGGAATTGCCTCTGGCCACCTCGTGAAGCGATCGATGACTGTAAACAAGAAAGTCATACCTTGGCTGATGGGTAGTGGTCCAACGAGATCAACATGGAGGCTACTAAATCGATTCGTTGGTAGTGGCCGGTCGACAAGTGGTGCTCGGGTGTGCCTATGCACTTTGGAAGATTGACGATGATGACACTCTTTACACCATTTACGTATGTCTCTTTTCATCCCATGCCAAACGAAGTGTTGACTGATGGCGCGTTGTGTGGGCCGTACGCCGGCGTGGGAGAGACCGTGAATTTGGTCAAAAATTTGTTGAGTCCATGACGTTGGAAGAATGGGGCGTGTTGCGCCTGTTGAAATGTCACACAAGACTGTGGTTGAACCAAATGGAATGTTCTCAAGTGTAAGACCTGTGGTAGATTTGCAATAAGATTCCATTTCCTGTGAGTGCATCTGGTCATATGCAAGTTTAGTGAAATCAGTAATGGAACAGATGCCTGGGTCTGTGGGCGTCATAATATTAAAAGGCGAGAAGGCATCAGCTACCACGTTAAATTGACCTGTGATATGCTGAATATCAGTGGTGAATACGGCGATGTAAGACAAGTGTCTTGTTTGTCGAGGCGAGCGGTCAGTTTGACTGATGAGAGCGGAGACAAGTGGTTTGTGGTCTGTGAATAATGTAAATGCCCTACCTTCCAGGAAATGCCTGAAGTGTTTGACAGCGCTGTAAGCGGCGAGCAGTTCGCGGTCAAACGCACTGTATTTTTTTTCTGTGGCTGAGAGCTTCCTAGAAAAGAAGGCAAGCGGGACCCAGTCATGGCCTTGCTTTTGTTCAAGTTGTGCACCGACAGCTGAGTTGGAAGCGTCAACTGTAAGACTTGTTGGGGCATTTGGTAGGGGATGGTGAAGGAGAACAGCGTGTTTCAAAGCCTCCTTGGCCTTTTCAAACGCCGTATTGCAGTCATCAGACCACACGATGGATTGTCCTTTGCCACTTACCTGAGAATGTAGTGGGGCAAGGAAGTCTGCCACGTGTGGGATAAATCTGTGGTAATACTTTAGCAAGCCAAGGAATCGCTGAAGGCCAGCACGGTCAGTGGGAGGGGCACTGTCACATAGAGAGGCCACCCTGTCCGGTAGTGGAAGAATCCCTTCAGCAGTCACACGGTGGCCAAGAAAATCCAACTCGCTAACACCGAAAACGCATTTCGCCTTGTTGATCACAAGTCTGTTTGTAGAGAGGAGTTGAAAAAGTTCCCGTAAGTGTTCAATATGTTCTTTATGTGAATGACTGGCAACCAAAATGTCGTCAACATAGACGAAAGCGAAAGGTATGTCTCTCAAAATGCCATCCATGAGTCTTTGAAATGCTTGGGCAGCGTTCTTCAAGCCAAATGGCATCCGCACGAATTCCCACAACCCAAATGGCGTAATGATTGCTGTTTTTGGAATTGACGACTCTGCCATGGGAATTTGATGATAGCCCCTAATCAGGTCGATCTTGGAAAAGGAGTTGCATCCAGAAAGGCGGCTATTGAAGTCGTGAATATGAGGTAGAGGATACCGATCATCTTTGGTCACAACATTGAGGTGTCTGTAGTCACCGCAAGGCCTCAGTTGGCCATCCGATTTGGAAACTACATGTAGAGGGGATGCCCATGCTGATTTAGAGCGACGGATGATTCCCATCTGCTCCATCTTGAAGAATTCAGCCTTTGCTGCAGTCAGTTTTTCTGGATTGAGACGGCGCGCTCGAGCGTGGACGGGCGGTCCATTGGTGATTATGTGATGCTCCACGCCGTGTTTGTTGCGAGATGAGTTAAACTGGGGAATGACAAGGTCTGGAAACTGTTGAAGGAGGTCAGAGTATGCAGTACTTGGGTGCACTGAGAGGCCGGCAAGGCTTATGGGTGAATTAGTATATTTAAGTGGAACAGAAATGTTGTCCATAGACAAGAGTCGTTTTCCTTTTAGATCAATTATATAGGCGTTGGAAACAAAGAAATCCGCACCCAGGATGGGACGTGTCACGTCTGCCAGGTAAAATTCGTGATTGAGGACTTGATTAGATTTTATTTCTAAAGTGATGGTGCGTTTACCCCAGGTTTTGATTGATGTTCCGTTTGCAGCAGAGAGTGTAATAGAAGGTGTTAATGTTCTGCGGTCTTGAGTTGAGGCAGGGTATACAGAAACATCAGCACCAGTATCGATCAAGAAAGATTGTCCCAAACGTCTATCATAAATGGAAAACGTGTTTGAATTTGGATTGCTGACCGATTCCACGTTCATCGGCCAGCCGAAGCGTTTCCCGAAAAAGGCAAGTTTTGTTTGTTTCCTTTGAGTTTGAGTAAACTGGAAAATTTACAACCATCTTGGCAGCGACGGGCGTCTGGTCCAAATCGTTGATGATAATAGCAAATAGAGTTGGGCATGCTATGTTGAAGAGGCTGTCCAAGTTGGCGGACTGTCTTAATTGCAGCAACAGTCTCCTCTGACTGTGGTCGTGTGGTTGTTACATCCTGCTGAGGGTAAGTCAGGAATGGTGATGAGGAAATATGTTGCACACCGGACATGCGTGTCTCCCAGATCCTGTCAGCTGCCTCAGCCAATTCTTCTGTGTCTGTAAGATTGTGCCCGGCTAAAATGCCTCGAATGTCCGGGGGAAGGTTCATGAGAAATAATGCACGTTTCAGAGTGACAGGATCATCATTCAGTGCATTTATCTTGCGCAGTAGAGCAGTTGGGCGTTTGTCACCAAGACCATTAAGATTAAGGAGTTCTGTGTCTTTCTGGGTCTGGGATTTGCCGAAGGTCTTGATCAAGGCTTTTTTTAAGCTGCCATATTTATCAAGATGTGGTGGGTTTACTGGCAGTGACTGAATTTCTTCTGCAGTATTTATGTCAAGAGAACTGACAACATAGTTGTACCTTGTCTGATCCTGAGTAATTTTCTTGGTGTTGAACTGTGCCTCCACTCTTGCGAACCAAACCTCCGGTGATTTAGTCCAGAATTCCGGGAGCTTGATGGAAACAGAGTTGATTTGTTGTTCACGGAAGTTGGTGGAAGCAGCAAGAGCCTGTAGTTGGCCTGTCAAATTCGCGACTTGTTGTGAGAGATCTGGTTGAGCCATTTTACGTATTCGCGTCGGGGTCACCAATGTAGAAATAGTCAGTAATGATACAATAAAGTAATAACAAAATCCGTGTATAGATTATTGCTAACATTTAATAGTGGATAGAACTTGGATTGATTGTATGGATCAGAGGTCGAACCGTACAAGACTAAAAAACCGGAAGTAAACATTGAATACAATAGAAGTGCGTCGTAGTGCTTAAAATGTAAGACAAATGTTCATGCGAAGCACCGACAGAACTGGTCGCCACAGTGTCATGGCCGAATGGTTTAGTCGTCTGCTCTGGATGTTTTACCAGAATCGACGTTGCGGGTTCAAATCCTGGTTCCGCCACTTTTTTTTTTTAATTCCGTCTATTTACAGAGCGTTACAAGGGATAAATGTCCCATCCATCCTCCCCCCACCTCTTTTTTTTTTTTTACTCTCTCTCTCTCTCTCTCTCTCTCTCTCTCTCTCTCTCTCTCTCTCTCTCTCTCTCTCTCTCTTGGTTCCTTTCTAGTTTCTAGCAAATTGTCATATATTCGTCCCAAATCCGATCTCAAAAAGTGTTTAAAAAGAATAAATTAAAAAGCAAACAAACAGAAATATTCAGAGAGCGACCAAATGGTCAGATAGAGGAGAAAAAACAAACATAATTTTTTTTTTTGTAATGAATACAATTTTAAGAAATTCATGCTCAGAAATGGAACAAAAGGCCAAACAAAAAGGAGAAAAGAATAGACTCGCACACAAAAAAAAAGAGTTGGGGGGAGGGTGGATGAGACATTTATCCCTTGCAACGTTCTGTAAAAAGCAGACGGAATTTTTGTGTTTTTTTTAAGTGTCGGAACCAGGATTCGAACCCACAACGTCGATTCTGGTAAAACTTCCAGGGCAGACGACTAAACCATTCGGCCATGACACCCACTTCGAAGTCAACGCATATTGTGTATATGTCGTAACAACTGATTTAATGTTGGTTAATTTTATGTTTTTATAGATATTTTATTAACTTTCCTTATTTCAATGTGCATTTGGAAACATTCCATATTCTGGAATGTGGATAGTTGTTTAAAAGTGCGGAGTTTCAAATATGTGTCTGGGGATAACGAATTTTCATTATCCCTCGGTATCACAGTTGAGACTTGTAGCAACTCCCAGCAATCTACTACTACTAACTAGCCCACATCAATTAATTATTAACTTAGTCCTAATTATGAATTCTTCTTGAAATGTTCTGTTGTAAATGTAAACATATTTACATACATTCATTCAACACTGAAATATTTTCTTTTACTTTCCCTATATTTATTCCCTAGCTGTTGGTTCTTCAGCTCCAAGAAAAGCTCTTGCTACGTCTTCAAGGAAGTCTTCTTCAGGCTCTGGTTCTGGTGAGATTTACATTTGATATAAGGCATGAATTAGGTGTCGCGAGCGATATCTAGTGATACTTGCAGGGACTTTGTTAGGTATTGCTCAGGCATTAGGTGTTGCCTTGTTAGAGCGATATCTGTGTTGCTCAAGATTTTTGCACTAATTGCATTGACTGTTTTGACAATATCTATGTTAATGATAAAACATGGTAAAAGTATACTGATGAAAATGATAATGACAAATTAATGAAGAAAACAAAAGAAAAATAGTAAGAAGAACAATGATAAATGAAAACAAATCAATAGATATACTTTCAAAAGGTAAAAAAAAATTTTAGAAAAATAATTCCAGCAAGAAAACAGCTGAATAGAACTCTAAATAATATGAAGTCCAAGCCAGTATTGGTGACGCCGCTTAATTGAGACAGTCGCTTCTTTGGGAACAGAAGCTGCACTGGAACCACTTATGCCAGTGTTGCACAAAAGATGAAAATTGGAAAGTAGAGAGTCTGGCAAATTTCTCAACAAAAAGATGCCATTCTGAAACTGAATGAATCTTCAAGGTGTTTGTGTTGAAAACGCCAGCAACAGGGCAAGGATGAAGTTGTGGAAGACACACTGATTGGCTTACACAATAAAAATTAAATCTGAATAATTCCTCAAGTTCACTTAATTGGGATGATTGGTCAGGAACCGAGCCGTCCCAATCCTTTGACTGTGTTGAAAAAGTTTTCCATGTTGGGATTTTAACTCAGGACCGTCCAATCAAGAGTCAAGCAGCTTTTAACCACTATGCTACAGCGGGGTGTCCAAGGAAGCCTGAAATTTCATACTTGGTTAGAAATGTCTGAAATAATAAGATCGAGGGTGAAATTTCCTTTAAAATGATAAGCTCACTGTACTGTAGGGTGAAACTCGTTTTTTGAAACTTATTTTTCACCCTTTAATGTTTTGGTCCCCATGGCGTTATTATTTAACATAGCTGGATAATCTTGGTTCCATTTTAAAAATACAAAACAAGCTGTTTTCCTTATTATAGTTTTAGTGAGTCTGTTTTTGCGATTAACAAATTGCAATATCTAGTGTTATGTTAAGTGTCGCTCTATCATAGCGATATACAGTGACTTCATTAATATAATTTTTATTTTTAGATTTTAGACTATATTTTTATGCTTCTTTCTACAAAGAAATATCAGAATACACCCAGGCGCATTGAGAAGCAATAGGTTAATATCACAAATTTGAAAGAGGACTTTAGACACCATGAATCATTGAAATGCCAATATACATTCATCATTGGTAGTTTACAGATTTCAAGAAGAAGAAAAAATGTTTGAGTGATAAGAATCTGTCATGGTAAAAACAGGGCTCTGTGACTAAGGCAAGGCAACTTGTTCATGGCAATACAGGGTTGCAGGTTACGAGGTGATGACAATACTTATAATTACACCCTTGTTGAAACTGAAAAATTCATTTCCTGCTGATTTTTATTGATGTATTATGTCCATTTTAAGCAAGACATTTTTTGTCATGCAGACCATTTGGTAAATAATTATTATTATATAGTTTAACTCTTCATAGTTGTTATTGCTGATTTTCCTGTCAGGTTGGACTATAATTTAAATAAAAATTTAGATATGTCATGTTGAATTTATTTCCACCAATTAATGACGTGATGGAATTTATTTTTTATTTTTCTCCTCATGAAGGTAAAAAGAGCAGAAGTTTAGCCCCATTGGTGAAGAGACCCACACCAAAATGGCAGAAAGGTATTGATTCATTCCTAAACAGACCAGCATCATCATCATCATCACAGTCGTCAGAATCTGCTGAATCATCATCATCATCCGCATCTCCTGCATCAAAAGATGAACAAGACATCAATGGAGAAAGGTTAGTGTTATGTATTAGACATTGATGGAAATTATCCCACTAGAGTTAGGTTACATATATGAAATTCCAGAACAATCATACATGCCAAGTACCCTGTGAAATCGGAATTACCCCAATTTTTTTCCTCATCTTCTGGGATAGTGTTGTGTAATATTTTAAGAAAATATTTGTAGGGATCCAAGCATTCCGTAGACTTATAGATGTCGCTTAACATGGGTTTTCCCTAAATCTATGTCACTATTTTGGGGTTTTTATTACTCAGTGATGATAATCTTCCATGGATCCGCAGAATTCCGGGATTTTAGGATTTTCTCCTAAATTTTCCGCTGATTTGTCGTGTCAAACATTTTCCTTTGATAAAAGCTCAAGTGGTGGAAAATCACCATCATGTCTTTTGTCATATTTTGACACTTGTGCATGTATGAATTTTGGTGACGCTCATTTTTATGGCGCCAGATGTCAAGAATGAGACAAGGCAATTGATGGTCGAATAGGAAGGGGGTATATGGGTCTCGATTTTATTTGTAAGTAGATCAAGAATGGTAGTATAGTTATAGGTCGGGTTAAAAAAGATAATTATTATAATTTCCTCCCTAATTAGATTTTAAAAAGTCCCATCAATTAAACTACTCTCTCTCTCTCTCTCTCTCTCTCTCTCTCTCTCTCTCTCTCTCTCTCATGCTCTCATGGTCTCACTCTTTCTTCTTTCTTTTTCACTCTCCCTCTCTTTCACTCTTTCTTTATCCCTCTCTCTCTCTTTCTGTTTCTATCTTTCCCTAACCCACATATCTCTCACCCATTCTTCTCTATCAATCTTCACGTTAACTTTATAAATGCCATCAGGTTATAGAGGGATGATATTAATCTGTTACAATTATAAGGGATACTCAGCTTAGTTTACTCTTATTACCTTTGGTTTTACAATGTTTTACAGTTTTCAATTATTAAAAATACTTGAGTCTTATTTTTAAGATCCATAACCACTGAGAAACAGTAACAAAGATAAAACAAGTAAAAACAGATAATAATAATATAGTGCTCATTTGTTATGCGCAGCTTTTCCAGCTATATAATGCAGGCTCTGGGTGCGTTACAATGGCATGTACATATATCAATTCCACTCACAAACGCTTACACATGCATGTGCGCGCACACCTACACACAGTCTTATAATAATAATAATAATAATTCATTGGAGACATTACTGAAAAAGATGGTAATGTTTCTAAAGGCAATTTATTCCAAATTCTAGGGCCGGACCAAGCAAAGCTTTTCTCCCCGGCTTTGAATCTAATTTTAGGTATCTTAAGAGTTTTTAATCGGAAGAGGAACGAAGACATATTTGTGGTTCATATATCTCAATGGGCTCTGTCAGATAAGGAGGGGCGCTATTATCTAGTCATTTAAAAATTAATGTTGCTACTTTAAATTCTAAATAATTTCAGGCCTTTTGAGAAAGTTAAATTTAAATCTCTTGAATAGAAGGCATTAAAAAAATCGTTGTAAGGAATTAATATATATCTTTTTTTTTTTTCATATTTGTTATAACTTAATTGGTACATAATTTCTTTTTTCTTTTCAGTTCATCGGATGAGTGACAATCCTACACTCATTGACATATTCAATAGTGTACATTATCACAAGACGTTTTTGGAACTTAATTGCCTTTTCCCATTGAAACATCTTGACAACTTCATATCATGTATTTAACATTTTGTTCACAAATCCCTTTATGCAGCTAGTGAAATATTGATGTTGTGTTTAGGAGTAAAAGTTGTTTAGAAAATTCTTATTTTGAATTGGTTATGGAGTTTAAACTGAGAGAGAGATAAGTGAAGGAGGGGGGTAAGGGGGACTACGTATTCCCAAGTGCTGATGGTTTTCCTCGGATCCGCGATTTTGGAGTCCAGAGGAGGAATTTCCTCTTTTTAAAAATTACATTTTCTCGAAACAATGGGCTAGCAATTCGTTGATTTTTGTGATTGATTGTGCTTGGAATCTGCCTCTGTTTCTGTTTCAACTACTTCCTATACATCTATGTTTTTGTCTCATCCCGTTATTTTCCTTTTTATTGCAATGTAAATGATGTAATATTGTTGCAAACATTGTAAATCCCATGAAAACAAAAGCAAGACAAGTTTTGATTCAAGGCAGCATAACATATTTTAAGCATTGTTCGATTGTTTTTTAATAGATTCTATTATTCCTTCAATTGTCTGTAAGAAAGAGTGATTGCACAGTCTTCAAGAACCCATACATTATGGTCATCCTTAAATATTATTGAAATGTATGACAACAGAGCTGCCAACTGTACGCCAAAAAGGCGTGTTTTTACTCTTAAAATCAAATTACACTTTTATGCTTTATTGTTTCACATTACACCGTTTTGTCGTCATAAGGGTCGTGTGGATGATTTAAGCAATTTTTCTTCTTGCGGAATCTCACCTCATTGAAAGAGAAGAAAGCTGCATTTTTACCATCCACTTCCAGCTTATCTTGCTTTCTGAAGCCTAAACCCAAAGCTTTATTGTCTTTACCAAATTAATAGTGGAGAGGAATCTTTCAATAGCAATTGAAGATGATTGTAGTGATATATGTTTATTAATAATTCTTTTGTCTTGAACAATTACACATTTTCATTCAAAATTACATGTTTTTTTCAGTCACAATTACACCTTTTCTTCAGTTGGGGTTGGCAGCTATATCTGGGAAGGAAGGCACTTTCTGTGTCTTCTATCCCCCTACATGTTTTCCAATTGCTTCCTGCTTTTGTCTTGGAATGATATTACTTAAGTTTTGTCCTGGCCCTGATTTCTCAGTGTTTTGTTTTTAAAATATTAGTTCAGTAAATTTAAGCTAAAAGAAAAAAAGGTTACTGGGAAGAAATTGGTACCAAGCTAGAGTAACAACATTTTTAGTTGTGAATTTTATGTTAATTGTCATACTAAAAATTCACTTAAATCCATTCGTGGTGGAGAAAAGATATTGAAAGATGTCTATAAATAAAACTTTGTGATAGTCAGTTTTTTGGCTCAGACTCATCAGGTTAAAAAACTAGTCTGGTACCAACTTCTTCCAGGTTAAACCCTAAATCTACTGGACTATACTACTATATGAATGGTACATGTAAATATTTAAATTTGTATCTTTGGCCCGAATTAAGATATTTCATTATTTTAAACTGTATTTTACTCAAATTAAACGGGTTTCTTCATCTGTATTATTGAAAACCAGACTTTCACCATGGGCACTTTTTCTGAGGCCACAACACACTTATTCTATTCTGCCATAGTTTGTCGGTAGTTTTTATTTCTTTGACTCATGGGCTGTCGTAAAGACCTTGGTTTGCTGGATACAATGATCAATTTGTAATGGTGGCAGTATTGTCAGGCACAAGCTATTTTTATTTTATTTTACTTCAATTTGTTAATTTACTTACTGCTACCTCCTGCGGGACCATTTTTTTTTACCAATACATATGCAAAGTATGAATGCTCTTATTCTTATTCAATTCATCTTTGATGACAAATATATTTGTGTACAGTCATTTGAATTTTAATAAACACATTTTTAAAGAACATGCTTTTTTCATTTGTGATTGTTCCGTCAATTCAAGTGGGTGGGAGCCTTTCTTTCTGGGGAGGTCACTTACTATGTTGTCCATTCCTCATCCCTTTCATCCTTCGTAGTATTCCTTGCACTCGCATCTTTTATACATTTTTCTGGTATGAATTTGGTTTTGCTTGAGTATTGCTCCAGGAGTTCCACTGTGGGGAGGGGGACCAGGTTCGAGCTCCACTAGCATCTCATTTTTTCCTCATAGCCCCTGTTACCCACTTGTGACTAATGCCTGGATTATCTTGGCCTTTCCTCTAGGTAGACCAATTTCCTATGAGATTGAATAAAGGGAAGAATTATTATATATGTAATTATTTATTTTAAAAATAATTTTAGATGGGAATCTAAAAACATGGATTTTTCTAGTGAATTAAATGTAGTCAATGCTTGTTAAATCCTAAATTAGGAACGGACTTCCAAATGACGACCAGACACATCGACATGCTTTCACTTCAGGATATTCACCGTATAAAGTACTTCCGTGTAGATTAACGTTCTGTCCAAATCCAAAGGACTGCAATCTGTTTTCATTTTCCAAAAACAGCAATAGAAACAGATAAACATCGGCGCCATGGATGAGATTTGGTTGTCCCGAGTCCGACGCAGACACTGAGGACATGTATGCAAGGTATATAATTGCTGCTGAATCTCAGTATCTTTTATCTTTGAATTTATTCCCCTGGACCTAATTTCAGTAACTCCCTGATTGTCTTTCTTTAGTAATGCCTCGATATGAATTGTAATTGATGCAGCAAGACGAATAGAACGAATTATGTATTGTGTCTGTACATTCCATGTAGCCTATATATAACGGCCGAGAATCTTCCCCCTAAATGGTGGTTCATCATCCCTACCACCACATCTTCATCCCTGACACTACTTCTACAACCACCACAGTATCATCACTACCACCATTACTACTACAACCACCATCACATCATCATCACTACCACCGCTATATACAACAACTACCACTCTGGGTGGGGTTCCTGACCTCCCATAGTAGACAGGGAGATACTTACCGCATCTTCTATCCCCCTATATCTGTTTTCCAAACTTGCTTTCTGTCTTTGTCTTGGAATGAGATTACTTGGTTTTGTCCTGGTCCTGGCCAGACGCACTGACTGAGAGTGAGAGGGAATCAGTCAAATGTATACAGAGTTTTTGGAGATGTTATTTTTTTCCTTGTAAATCATCTCTCTGTTATACACTGTATTATGTTTTTTTTTTATTATATGATTTGTAAACATTTGAGTGTGTTCCTCTTAGTGGGGTCCTGTGCTTGTGTCTGGATAAGACTTTTAGGTGATCTCAAACTAAGTACATTGATAGTGTGCTCTTGGAATCTACATGTGTTCTCTATTTGAACCAGTTCCCCTTTGTCTTACCTTTTCTTGGGTGTTTTAATTGTAATTCTAGAACTTTTCACTTTCCCATTTTCTTCCTTTTTTACTGGCGCTGATATAACCTTAATATGTTGCAAGTGCCGTAAAGCCATTAAAAACATCAAAAAACAAAAAACAAATCAACTATGTACCACCAAATCATCATCCCTACCACTACTACTTACAACTACGACCACATCATCATCACTACTACTAAAAACACCACCACTTCAACATCCCTACTACTACCACTACCACTACAAACACCACCACATCATTATCACTACCACCACTACTACTACAACTACCACCACATCTTCATCCCTACCACTACTACTCATCTCAACTACAACTAATACAACCATCGTCACTACCACCACCACTACTACTACAACCACCATTATATCAGTATCATCACTACTACTACAACTACCACCATCTTCATCCCTACCACTACATCATCCCTACCACAATACATCCACTACCACGTTATCATCACTACCACCACTATTACTACAAACACCACCACATCATTATCCCTACTACCAACACTACTACTACATATAACACCACATCATCATCATCTCTACCACCACTACTACAAACACCACCACATTATCATCACTACCACCAGTACTACTACAACTACCACCACATCTTCATCCCTACCACTACGAATACAAACACCACCATATCATCATCTCTACCACCACCACTACTATTACAATCACCACCACATCATCATCATCCCTACCACCACTACTACTACAACCATCATCACTTCCGCCACTACCACTACAACCACCATCGTATCACCATCCCTACCACCACCAACACTACTATTACAATCACCACCACATCATCATCCCTACCACCACTACTACTACAACCACCACCACATCGTCATCCCTACCACCACCACACCATCATCTCTAAGACCACTGCATCTATAACCACCACCACATCATCATCCCTACCTCCACCATTACTATAACCACAATATGTTGTAATTACACGTTCAACTTTTGAAATTCTTCCTAGTGGTGTTAGAAATATCTCTGAGACACACTATTTCGGATTGCATCTCAGTAAATTTTAACGAAATTCAAATTTATAGGTTACCGTCCCATGGATGGGTCTTGATATATGCACTGAAATATTTCCTCCTTTTTCGTGACCAGTCATTCTCACCCCTGATATAAGGGCGTGTAATGATTGTCATATCTTGCAGCCTTTAACTTTAACTACGTCCTCTTGGCTTTATAATCCTTTCAAGGAATTTTTTAATGTTTTGATCAGGACCTGGCTGCAGTTATTCGCCGAGGAAGAGACAGACACGAACGCGTCTTTTTACTGTTGGAGATAATAATCACGTATTATTATTATATGTCGAATTCTTCGTCTACATTGTTGATGTGGAGTGAACAAGAAATGACATCATTATTTGTCTATTTTTGTCGGATATTTTATCAAGCAGCAATACATTGCATTTTATATTATAATAATTCTATCCTATACAAGGGATTTTTTTCTATCTTCCACCTCTGACCATACATTCATCTTATTCCATCGACTTACCTCTTTTTTTTTTTTTTTAAACAAGCGCTTAAACTCTCCGGACATGTCCTTGCGAATGAGAAAACTTTACTCCCCGTAGTCTAAGGAAAAGACTGATTTGCTTATGTGAGTAGTGACATAAGTACATATTTACAGGTTTATGAAGCAAGAATAGAGTGAGATGCTTTAGACAAAAATAAAATAAGGAATTAAATACTTCAATAAGTAGCCTCTGGGTGGGGTTCCTGACATCCCATAGTGGGTAAAGAGGCACTTATTGTGTCTTCTATACCCTTATATCTGTTTTCCAACATGCTTTCTGTCTTTGTCTTGGAATGATATTACTTGGTTTTGTCCTGGCCCTGGCTGGGAGGGAAACAGTCAAATTCATAGAGTTTTAGGAGATGACATTTTTTGTCTTGTAAATCATCTCTCTGTTATGCACTGTATTGCTTGTTTTACATACATGTATATATGATTTGTAAACATTTGAGTGCGTTCCTCTCAATGGGGACCTGGGCTTGCGCCTTGATGAGACAACAAACTAAGGTTTTCAAGGGACTCGAACCCACTAATCGTGGAACATGACTCATTTAACGATGGACCACTTACCGACTGTGACATTATCATCCGGTTCCTTGCTCCCAAGCGTGGGCGATCATGTCTTTCCAACCCTCTTTACCGTTTGTTGCCCTGATGGTCTCCACATTACTTCTTCCTTGTGTCTAGCTCATAATGTCCGCCAATTTCATTCTCTGTCTTCCTGCTGCACGTGTTCCACCTATCATTCTCATTCCTGTTGTCACCGGCTTCTCTACCACATCTCTCCTCTTTACATGCCAATGATCCTTGATTGTCTCTTTAATCTTCTTCTGACAAAAAGTCTTTTTGTATCCTTCCTCCTCTTTTCGTGTGGTTTTCTGTCTGTCCGGAATATTCTCGGCATACGTCTCAAGAATCACATCTTCACCGCTTCTATTTAATTTTCCTTTGCAATGAAGGTTCACGTATCACCTCTGTATAATAAAATTGGCTCTGCACTGCAGTGTTGTTTTTTTTTATTTTGGTGGGCAGAGCCATATCTTGGTTTGTGAGCATTGGTCTCAGATACATGAATGCTGCCCTGAAAGAGCCATCCTGTTGTTAATGTTATAGCGGCACTATTTTAGTGTGGGGTAATCGAGTCAAAACGGAAGTCATAGCTAGGAATAGGAAGCGGCAAAAAGGAGGACGTGGATAGCCATCCGATTTTGGTTAACGACGAATTAAAAAGAAAATGACATCAATTGTACAAGAATTTCACAATAGATTACGACATACCAACAGGATATTCATGATTTTCAACGAGATGCCCTCAATCTTAATCCCATAAACCGTCTTTATGATTAGGTTGATTTAGAGTTTAGAACAAATCCATCAAAATCCGCATCCAAATGGCAACGACTGTTTAAGACAACCGTCTGAATCCTGGGTAAAGGAGGCCTAGTGCTACTTAAGATCCGAACAAAAACTTAAATCTAGGCTTTACCAAAAGTATTATTTTCTTTGAACCTGACAAAATCCCAGCTAAGATATTTATAGCCATAATGCCGAATTTAAAACTTTTTTAAAAAATAAGAAATTAATGATGTATTATAGTGATGGCACTTATAATTATAAATAAAAACTTTTGACGTTCAGCATCGTTAAATAACGATAATGGTGGTGACAATAATGATGATGATGATGATGATGATAATAATAATAATAATAATAATGATGATGATGATGATGATGATGATGATGATAATAATCATAATAATAATAATAATAATAATAACAAAAATGATGGATTCATAACACCAACAACAAAAAATGAAAATAATATTAAGGAAACAATCAAAACAGCGTGCCCTACACGAAAAAGCCGTATATAAAATAGAAACAAAAAAAACGTGCATTACTGCCACTGTTACCCAATCGATTTGACAATTTCTGTATTTCCTATCAGACTGCATCGCGTGATGGCTTAATTCGTCTGCCAAGTTAAGGTATCCACTTCGGTGCGCTCTTGTTTTATCGGTACAATATCTCTAGCCTCGTTGAGGTCATTTTGCTGTATCTAGTGACCAGTCATTACCGATATTTGATTATGTGCCAGCCGATATTATCTTCCTAAATACAATGATATAATATTTGGAAATGGATGATCCGTGGATCGAGAAAAAAAATGAGCTTTTATATAGCGCAATATCCACTAAATGTGCTCAAAGCGCTTTACAACAATACGTAACATGTAGAACAAGACATGACGCCTATTAGGCGATATTACTTTTTTTTTCCGACAGAGACAACGTTGTTAACGGCTAGGTACTCATTTTACACATGAGTACGGTGAGAGAATGTGAGTAAAGAGCTTTTTCTAAGGACTCAACTATGCGCCTAGCGAGGCTCGAACCCATCAGTAAACGAATGTTTCACAAATACGATCCCCTTCATCAGTGGGGGACTTTCCACCTGTCCTACATGTACCCGATGTGGGCAAGAACCCGAAACGACAGAGCATCTAATCATCTAGTTGAACGGTGTGTTGTGACGATGCTACCGGGTGGGTTCGCGACAGTGCACGAATGCGGACCGGACTTTGCTGATTGGGTCGATCGTTATATGTAACATAGTAGTGTGAGAACCATAAGAAGCAGCAGCTTGCCCGCTGGTACTAGTTGCACAGTACTATGTGTTTGAGCAATACTAAGACTTTTAAAATGTATTGCACTAGAAAATGTCACTGCTATATTAATATTATTAGCAACTGTCCTACATTGACAGAATTTGCAATTTTTTTTGGACTCCATATAACTTTACATCACTTAGGCCACGAATATGTAACCAATCACCCTCAAAACGGTATCAAGTCGGGATGATTTAGATGCTAAAAATTAAATTTCTGATATGTCTCTGCTTTCTTTCGTTTATGTATACATTTCATTAGGGAGAATGATCATAAATGAAAATTTCACATCTTTTTGTCATTCTAACTTTAAAATCTCTCTTATTTTGTTCACTCCGGCAAAATGCTTTTTTTTTTTCGAGACGATTAGTAACATATAGCCTATATTGTTATCTAAACGGAAAACTGAGCAGGGTGAGGTGTCAGACAAAGCAGAGAGGGGAAATAATATACCTCGTATAATAAAGAAATTATTTGGAAAAAAAGAAAATCAGCTTGTCAGGGCCGTGTTTCCAGTCTAGTACTGGACAGACTGATTACATTACCCCAGCCTTGCCGACAAAACACATCATTGCATTTTGTTTATTTGTTTGTTTGGGGTTTGTTTATTTGTTTATTTGTTTGTTTGTTTGTTTTTGTTTGTTTTTTTATTTGGCATGAAACTTTTGCTTCAAATAGCGATTAATTTTTTAAAAAAAACCCAAACAGATTAACAAAAATGAAAAGTCTAATTGATGTGGATTAAAAAAAAAAAAAGAAGAGAGAGAGAGAGAGAGAGAGAGAGAGAGAGAGAGAGAGAGAGAGAGAGAGAGAGAGAGAGAGATAGAAGGTTGAGACTTTCTGACAATTTTGACTGAGGCTTGAGGGTCATTTTAATCGATCAATATTGAAGTAAAATTTTCCCGACCAAAATGAAAAAAAAGTGTTTTTGTCAGAGTATTACGGCATTATTGAGAGACTACGTATATCCCTCCAGAGACATAATTAACAGTTCGAAATATAGTTATGATAATCAAGTTATGACCACCTTCTTCAAAATAAAAATTATTGATTGATCAGCCAAAAAGGGTAGATAAACAGCGTATGAATATATAGATAACGTAAACGAATAAAAAGATAAAATAACACGAATAGATAGGAACCCGATATATACTACAGAAGTGAGGTTATTAAAAAAAACTGTTGTCTTTCAAAATAAGATTCTTGGTAGATCAGCAAAAGAAAAGTAAATAAATGGTCGAATAAGTAAAAAAATATTTAAGAACATAGATGAATTGATGTTATATATATATATATATATATATATATATATATATATATATATATATATATATAATATATGTGTGTGTGTGTGTGTGTGTGTATGTATATATATATATATATACACACACACACGCATACACACACAGAATGGTTCTCTCTTTCACTCAGTCACACACACACACACACACACACACGCGCGCGCGCGCGCCCACAGACAGACTCACACTCCAACACCCACACACATACACACACATTTTACGCACCAACATCCATGCGCGACACATTTAATTCCCCACCCCCCCCCCCCCCCCCCTCCCCATCTCTCTCTCTCTCTCTCTCTCTCTCTCTCTCTCTCTCTCTCTCTCTCTCTCTCTCTCTCTGTGTGTCTGTCTCTCCTCCTCTTCCCCTCTCTCTCTCTCTCTCTCTCTCTCTCTCTCTCTCTCTCTCTCTCTCTCTCTCTCTCTCTCTCTCATTCTTTTCTACCCTTCTGCCATGCCTTGCACACCCACCAAACACAAATACTTACGCTTATACCCAGATATAGATTCAAAAACATTTGACTCCATTCACTTTCATTCATAAAAACAATAATTACAAAAATTCAACTCGCTGTGTGAGTTTATTCATTTCTTAAAATTCGGAGCTTTCGAGAGTGGGGGAATGAGATTTAAATTGAACAAAATTCAACTTAAAAATACATAACCATAATTCAATTTAAAACTTTGGACAGTGTCCGTCTACTATCAATGTTTATAGAAGGTTTATGAATGTAGAAAATATTTCCCTGTGCTTAAGGAAAAAGCGCCTCTTAATTAAGACCACAGTAGTTGAGTTCAAGTATTATTCAAACTTAAATTAGGTTTAGATTTTGTGTTGATTGACCGTTCATATATATATATATATATATATATATATATATATATATATATATATATATATATATATATATATATATATATATGTATATATATATATATATATATATAATATATATATATATATATATATATAGAGAGAGAGAGAGAGAGAGAGAGAGAGAGAGAGAGAGAGAGAGAGAGAGAGAGAGAGAGTAGATTCAGGCTTACCGGACACACAAGCCTTATCTGTGGTCGTCTCAGAGAATGGAAGACTGCTGGCCAGAAATAAGACCAATGCTGTATAGTGATGTCGTAAAATGTAACGCTCAAGTGGCCGGTTTCAGGTGAACAAGCCGATTTTGCACCCTAAGCAGTCTTTTCCATGTTCTCGACGCAAAATGTTATTCGTGACATTTTGGTACTACCGGACACTTATGGAACGTGAAGGTCCAACCGGACACCCAACTTGGGCAAACCGGACACCCTTCACGGATGTTGAAAAACACTGTTTCCTTTTGTTTTTTAATAGTTTTCAATTCATAAACAGTTACAACAGATCCATAGGCTCAGTTTGTAAAATATCTGCCGGGTCATTGGTCAATTTAGGGTTCGATTCCAGCATCCCAAGGACTTTGAAGGACTCTTTCCATAAATTGGCAGAATGTTTCCTTCCCCCAAAACGACTGCCATATATTTTCATAAATAGCTAGACTAGATCTAGACGTCTAGATAGATAAATAAACACGTTTATGTTCATTTTCAACAGAGAAAGACAAAAATAATTTATCCAAAACAATTAATAGGGTACATAATCATAACGCAACATGTCACTTGCACAATGTACAAACAAACGTGAAAACACTGATCTCCTCCTCACTCATCCCCAGTATCTCTCTCTCTCTCTCTCTCTCTCTCTCTCTCTCTCTCTCTCTCTCTCTCTCTCTCTCTCTCTCTCTCCTCTGCCAGTACATCCTCTGTGGTACCACCTCCCACACTTGCACCAAATCCATCCATCCAGGTTCCTATCACTTCCACAAAAATCACATAAACGTTCATCTTTGTCATTCACACCACATAACTCATCCATATCCATCTCAACGTCCGACCTGTCATCATACACAACCATCGTATCATCATCCTCTGCACTAGACTCCACACTTTCTTCCACTCTCCTCTTCTTGCCCTTCCCCTTCCGAGCACCGTCACTTGGGTTTTGTTATCGGAGCCGACTTGATAGGGGTGCTTGGAAGAAATGTCTGCAATGATTACTGAACCTCCCAGGTAGAAAGGGAAGCCAGTCTCGTCGCAATTGAAGACGTTGCTGTGGGGGGGGGGGGGGGGGGGGGGGGAACCTTGGTAACGTCGATGCCATTTGACATTAGCGATGTCCGCATGGTGTGGAACCACCCACGTATCTTTCCTTCTGATACCTGGGCGCGTTGTTCCCCAAGGGACATCGCTTTTCTCTCCCGCACCTCCCCCTTGTGTCTCTCCATGAATGCTTTGTACCAGTAATATCCTGGCTTGTTGTTTTTGAAGGGGGTCTCTCTGCCTTCAGCATTCATTATTCTTTGCACCTCCAGGCACAGCTGCTCCCTGTCCTTCCCTTCACCTGCCCTGGCACAGGCCACCATCCATTTGACAAGTTTTTTCTCCTCCTCTGTGGCCAACACTGTATGAGATACCCTATGGGCGGGGTATTTTCCGGCCATCTTGTCTATCAGGGTTGATTTCGGGACAGAGTAGGTCGCAGCGGCCTGGCGAAATGAGAGATTTTTGGTGCGGATGGCATCAAGTGCGGCATCCACACTCTTGTCAGTGTACTTTGATCGCGGCATCTTGGTGCCTGTAACAATGTGAAAAAATTAACTTTATTTAGATATTTGAACTTCATTTTCATAGACTGGCTAGTCTAATAATGTAAATTGTCCTTTACAATGGTGAACATAATATAATTTTAGGGAGGCCTTCCGAAAGCTCCTACATCCCCAGTATTTTTAATAATGTTCTAGTAGGGGGTTTGGGAGGGGGAAAAGTTTTATTTTTAAAGTCTCCCCCCTCCCAAACCCCCTACCAGAACATTATAAAAAAAAGTTTTCCCCTCCCAAAACATTATAATACTGGGGATGTAGGTGTAGACGCTTTCGGAAGGCCTCCCTAATTTTCTAATAATAATAATAATCATGATAAACATAGGTCGGTCAACAGAAATACAAGGAAAGCATTGCAACAAATAATATTATAGACGTCTATAATAATAATAAACAACTTAATCAACCCGTCCGGTTTCACCTGAATCGTTTAAATTTTCTTTGGTCAAACCGGACACCCCCCCCCCCCCCCCCCACTGGAGCTAAAATGAAAACCGGACATCGTCAGACGATCTAACCACAATCAAACGATCCTAAAATAGCATGTAGTGCAGTGGTTGAGCCGAAACTCCTTAAGAAAAACGTATAAATAGCTTAAATAGCAACTTCCTTGCACACCTTGCAACCCATAACAAAGAACGGGATACTTACGTTTTGTGAGAAATATCTCGATGAAAACACGATTCTTTGACTTCTCCTTGATTGCACTCATTGAAACGGCAGGAAAAACGTCACAAGAGACGTGTGCTGAGTTACTAGAAATATGCACCGGGGAAAAAACAAAACAAAATGAAATTAGACATCGAGTCGGGTAGCGTCCGGTTTGACCCGTGTCCGGTTTGACCTGAATCTACTCTATATACATATTTGTAGGGATGCTGTTGTGTTCAGTTGGCACTAATATTGTTTCCGGTTGTAGGTTTGTTGCGCTACACAGCATAGCTCCCTGAAGAATACCAACAGATGGAGAAAACAAGGTTTTAGGAGGAAATAACCAAATGAGGTGAGGATAATATATAATGTATATATATATAAGACTTTAAAAAAAATACTGGTCGAAAGTGGAATCATTGTCACTTTGGTTGACGACAAGGCCATCAGGAATTTTGTTGATTTGGGCTTCCATTATTAAAGCTAGGCGGCGCAAATAATTCCCATCAAAATGTAGTCATTCTTAGTACAAATTCACTCCAATCTCTACTTTCACTGCTTGATTTATAATGGGACCCTTGGGGATAAGTGTTGGATTGCCGGGAACGTAAAGTTTGGCAAGGATCAAATGTACTCAATCAAGGCGAGTCGACAGTATAAATTATTACGTGGTACAACCTTAAAAACAAAACAAATAAACAAAAAGACAAAAATCAAAAAAAATAATTAAAAAATCAAAATAACGGACAAAAAGAAAAATTCCAAATGTTGAATCCGTCTTCATATAACTTTTAGTAACTATTGAGGAGGCCAAGGGATTCCTAAAAAAATATAGATTGCTAATTTTTTGTTCAAAAGATATAATTCCGAGAAATAGTATATTCAGTGGGTTCTAATTCACAAGTCTGATCACCCAAATTTCTAGGGTCCCATTGTCTTAATGCAAATCAACGCAAACAACAACAAAAAACAAACAAAACAAAAAACAACAATTTAATTATCCAGTTATCTGTGTGCACATGTTGCATTCCTTTTGCTGTTATAAGAATTATTAAAAGTTTAATCATCTGTAAACACTCGCTATATAGTGTGGTGTCTTTGGTCTGGCGACATTTGGCGGTATAACGAGATGGAGGAATAAAGAATACACCCATTCTAACCCTCACATTAAATGGTCACGTTTACAACAGTAATAACAAACAAACAAAAATAATAATAAATAAATAGCAATTGTGACAACAATTCAACCAACAAAAAAACTCCACAAAACCCCCAATAAAAATACCCCAAAAAATAACAATTTCAGCTTTCATATAGGGCAATATCCACTTAACACATTCGATGCGCTTTACAAGGCCAACAGCAACACTTAACATGTAGGACGGGACAAGACGACTGTTAGGCGATATTACATTTTTTTCGGAGAGACAGCGGCCAGGTACTCATTTTACACATGAGTACGGTGAGAGAATGTGACTAAAGAGCCTTTTCAAAGACTCAACTATGCGCCGAACCCAGGACCTTACGATTCGAAAGCGAGTGTCATACCACAAGACCACATCGCCGCACAAATAAAAAAGAATATGACAGAAAACAATCACTATCATGTAAATTATAATTTAGAGTTATTTTTTAATGTCTTTCAATAGAAATAACGGAATCAGAACCGTTTGAAGGATATATTTAAATATATTAATACTTTGTATTATTGAGTTTTGAATTAACAAGCTTGTGCAGACATTAGGGGCACGCTTGGAATTAAAAGTAAAACAAATAAACATACAAACAACATGTGCAATATTTTACTTTATTACCTAACACTGAAAAAACACTTTGGGCCAGAAAACTTTTACACAAGCTTGTCGATTGATTAGAAGACACGAGCTTGTCGATTGATGGGAAGACACAAATTTGTCGATTGATGAGAAGACACAAACTTGTCGATTGATGAGAAGACACAATCTTGTCGATTGATGACAAGACACGAGCTTGTCGATTGATTAGAAGACACGAGCTTGTCGATTAATTAGAAGACACGGGCTTGTCGATTGATTAGAAGACACCAGCTTGTCGATTGATTAGAAGACACAAGCTTGTCGATTGATGAGAAGACACGAGCTTATCGATTGATGAGAAGACACGATATTGTCGATTTATTAGAAGACACGATATTGTCGATTGCTGAGAAGACACGAGCTTGTAGATTGATTAGAAGACACGAGCTTGTCGATTGATTAGAAGACACAAGCTTGTCGATTGATTAGAAGACACGAGCTTGTCGATTGATTAGAAGACACATGCTTGTCGATTGATGAAAAGACACAAGCTTGTCGATTGATGAGAAGACACATGCTTGTCGATTGATGAAAAGACACAAGCTTGTCGATTGATTAGAAGACATATGCTTGTCGATTGATGAAAAGACACGAGCTTGTCGATTGATTAGAAGAACAGTCAATTTATCAAATTATATCAAGTCTTAGACTTCAAAGAATTGCTAATACAAATACATTTAGTATTATATAAACATGCACTTCGCACATTAACTAGCAGTTTGGAATAATGGACTGCTCTTTGTCTCGAACCCGAGATGTACTCTTTTCATGTCAATCCCCCCTCTCCCTACCTCCCTCCCTACCTACCCCCCCCCCCCTCTCTCTCTCTCTCTCTCTCTCTCTCTCTCTCTCTCTCTCTCTCGTATGCCTCGAATTGCTTAAATCACCTTGTGTTCTTCAGCGCAAGGGCGGCGGAAGGCACTATTTAATGTTCACCTACTTTGATTCTTATCACTCAAGAAAGAAAGATGTCTTCATCGGTTTAAATAAAAAGCTAACAACATAATGAAAAGAAAGAAAATGAATTGTGCATTTTTGAGGTCACATTATCAAAATGGAGATCGCGATCAGGTAGGTTCATCGGAGATTTTGATATAGATAATTGCTGCAATTAGAGCTGAATGAAATGATAGGAAAGTTGCAATCAATTCCTTAATACCCCTGACACGTCAAAAATATATCTTAAAATTCGTAAAGATTTCCTCACGGCGTCAGGAAAATGCAATATTAGATCAGCTATTAGGTTCGCTTGCATTTTTTTCATTGTACGTTTTATTATCTTTTATCCACAGAGAACGCAGCCGGACATGAACAAAACCCTTTCTTCATTTTTGTCAAAAGTAAAATTTACTTCAATTCTCGTTATACATTCAATTGAGATGATTTTTTTTAATTTACAAAAAAGTCTCATATACCGTCTATTGTAGCCCCAGGCTTTAGTTTCTAACAAGTTTGGGGTTATTATATCTCATCCTATTTGAAGTAAAATCTTTATGGCCCCAAAAAAGTGGAAGGAAAAAAAAGAAAAACATATTTTGTCAGTGGATGGTAGATTTAACGCAAACCTGTTGTAATTAAAAACCAGCGTTCATCCAAGATTCAATATCAGATTCTTGTTCCAAAGCGCCCATTACAATAAGGGGATTACATGGCTTTTCTAAGAAACAGATAATTTGGGCATATGAGAAGGAGAGAGAATGCAACTTGTAATGGAATCCGATAAGGGTTGTTGATTTAACCTCGATATCGGCGCGGATCTGATGATTGGCAAAAAAAAATCACATAGAAACTTTGAAATGTAAAACATGTAAACAAAAAACATATCACACAATCTGCAATTTATTTTTTCTATCAAAATATCTCTCTGAATTATGGAACATTAAAAGTTACTTGTGAAATGTAGTCGTTCAGAAAGTCAAGAGACGAGGAGACAATGGTTATCTCGATTCTCAAGGTGGTAGGATGGGACGTTTCTCTTCCGCAAAATACTTTCCGCTTGATTTAAACAGATCCATATATACACAATCCCTGAGTGGACGAAGTTCGTCAGAAAGAAGATCTGGTGAGTGCATCCTCTTCAACTTCTGAAACCTGCCTGCTCTTCCCTGGGAATGTGTCAATGCTGTGTTTCATACGTTATAAAAGGACTCTGCAAAATATTTTTACAGAAACAGAAAGTAAAGTGATCCCTCACCATTTTCCACATTCTGAAGGGTCACCTTTCTTGGGTAGTTTCACAATGATAACTCTTTTCCATTCATCAGGAGCTCTCTCTTCTTCTTGACACTCGATCTTGGATCTACCTGCAACATAGCAGTATTTCTATTTCGTCAGGTGCTCTGTTCCCTTTTGTCTGTTTGATGGCTGTCACTATTTCTAGGCAGTTGATGCGGATATGTTTCATTTCAATGGATAATCCCATGTTTTCTATTATTGCCTCCTCCTCTGGATCAGGTCTGTTCAATATCTCCTGAAAGTGCTCCGCCCATCTCTTCTGCTGATCCTCTGAATTTGTGAACATTTTCCAAGTTTTGTCCCTCAAAATCGTGGTTTTTGTGCTAAATCCTCCAGCACAATGAGGAGACACTCGCAATGTGTATAAACTAACGAAAACACTTTTCGTTAGTTTATACACATTGCGAGTGTTTCCTCTATGTGCTGCGTCTTGCGCCTCTGCGACTAGGCTTTCCATGCATTGTCTCGTATCTTTGCGAGCATTCTTTTTAACTTCTTTGTTTTTCTCTCTGTACCTATCCGAGGCTGATCTTCTATCATCTTCTTTCCCTCCCAGCATAGTAAGTACTGCCACCTCTCTTTCTTCAATGAATTGCCATGTGTTGTCAGAAATCCATTCTTCCAAACCTGATTTGCCGGTATCCAATACCATCTTCTTTAAATTTCTGCAAAGGTCATTGATAACATCTGCAGGTATACTGAACAGGATTTGGTATTTTTTGTATAGATCGATACTGTATTCGCCCCCCCCCCCCCCCCCCCACAATAGCGTCTCTCAGCTTACCTGTGTCGAATAATTCTTCATTTGATTTTTTCTGTGTTCTTTTCAACTTCAACTGTATTCTTCAAAGTAATAGTAAGTGGTCGCTCCTTGCGTCTGGCCCTCGAAAAGCTTTGACATCTTTCATGGAACTCCTCTATTTCTGGTTGATGGCAATGTGGTCGAAATGCTTTCTTATATCTTCAACAGGTGAGATCCAGATCAGCCTGTGTGTATTCTTGTGCTGAAACACAGTTAAGTCTATAACAAGACCGTTTTCAAGACTTACTTACTTACTTACTTCCAGTGTCATCTCATGGGTTGAGGTCGACTTGAATCATGCCACGTTTTCAAGACACATGTCAATAAACCGTTGTCCATTTCGTTTCTTTCTCCGACTCCCTCTTTTTCAATGTATCTCATTGCATCTGTTGTCAGTCCCAACTTTAGTATTAAAGTCTCCTATGAGGATCAATGTGTCAAGGCGTGATATATTGACTATTTGTGTTAGGAGAATATTGTAGAATCCGTCTTTCTCTTAATCTGTTGCCTGTTCTGTTTGGGCATAACACTGGCGGTAGTTTTGGAATATTTGGAGAAAAATCTCGTCTAATAATTCTTGAGTTGACTGGTTCCTATCCCATTAAGCTTGTTTGACTTCCTTATCCATAAAAACACCAACTCCCTCTGTGTTTACCATCTGTGCGTCCTGAGTAGCACACTGTTTCTTAGCCACGATACCTGTATCTGTCCATCTCATTTCACTTATTCCAAGAATGCAAATTCTATACCTTACCATTTTCTTAAAATCTTTGCGGTTTTTCCAGTTTCATATAACGTTCGCACATACCAGGCACCCACTCTCACCTCCTGCATGGGCTTGCTGAGAGACAATGTCGGAATAGAAACTTCCTTTGGGCTTCCATCTCTATTAGTCATTAAAGTTGAATCTGGCTCGCCCGAAATATGATGTCTTTTCTGTAACGTGGTGGGTTTTTTTTTACATGGTGGGTTGCTGGCCCAACGCACAACCCTTCCAATTTCTCATCCTGGACTTGGGACCAGGCAATGGTCTTTGCATAATTTATTTTCAAATTGATTCTTTTGGGATCGTAGCTAGTGTTGTCCCATTTAGAAGAAAAACAACAATCATTGCAAGTTATCATATGGACAAGAAGAATTTTCACCATTTTCATTTCAGCTGCTCGAAGTAATCGGTGAAAATCTTGTTTAAATTTTAATTGGGCTGAACCAATACTAGTCTAAGAATACTGAACTTGATTAGGTTATAGGATCTCGTAATAACTTAATAACAAAATGATTAAATACAAACGATAGTAATTTAATGAAACTTGAATGATAATAAAAGAGAAAAGTTTGATCAGAAGTCTTAGCTTGTTGTTATTATCAGTTCATGATTTGTGAGAGAGCGGAAGACTCCGCTCGCTTCGTCCAAAATTACATTCGTCTTTTTCACTCCCTACATTACCCCCCTCCCAGCTGTATACCACATAGTTTAGTTTACAGCGCTAGTCTTGATATCGAGGAGGGAGCCTTGACTGTCTACCAGACCTGGTGGCAATTTTAACGTCTCTATTTGGGCGTGTTTTGTCCGATACCGCCTCTTCCAATGTAGCAGGTTTTGTATCTGAACCTGGTCCTAATTGGGGCTTCCTTGTATTGTTGTTGGAGCGATATGTGCTGCTTTCAGGCGATCTACAGTTACCTTCTCTTTTTTTCCTTTAATGTCTAATACAAAATAAAATTCGATAAGGGCCGTCATAGTGCCGTTGTAAAGGGGAACGGTGAGAGTCAATGTGAACGTAAACGTAACCGGTAGAAGTTAGATTGGTAGGCATGTAAACAGGCTGATTCCCATGAAAGTTGGGCGGAGTTGAAGCCAGTGATTGCATGGTTACTTTGAGTTGTTTCACGAAATCTGAACTAGGGACTATGTGCGGAGTGTTTTTGGGTTGCAGTATTTCTCCTGGAAGACATAGTGTTGAACCGTAAACCATTTCGGCAGGTGAGCAATCAGCCTCAAGTCTCCAAGAAGAACGAATTCCAAGAAGAACCAATGGGAGTTCCGAGTACCAATTTGGAGAAGTTGTTCTCGCCTTCAATGCACTTTTGAGTTGTCTGTGAAAGCGCTCGACCATCCCGTTTGCTTGTGGGTGGTATGCCGTCGTGTTGTTGGTCTTGATGCCAAGCAACTTCCCAAATTCTGACCAAAGCGTTGAGGTGAATTGTCTACCTCGGTCAGAGGTAATGTCTGTTGGCACACCAAACCGCGATACCCAATGTTGTAGAACAGCTTGTGCGCATGTCGTAGCATGTGCATCTGGTAGTGGAATTGCTTCGGGCCAACGAGTAAAACGGTCTATTATGGTGAAAATGTATGACATGCCTTGACTTGTTGGTAAAGGGCCAACAAGGTCAACGTGTTGGCTAGAAAATCGTGTGTCTGGTTGTGGTAAGCGAATTGATAACGGTGATTTGGTATGTCGACTGATCTTTGATGTTTGGCAGGCATGGCACTCTTTACACCAGCGACAAATATCTCGTTTCATACTCTCCCAAACAAAACGTTGACAAATGAGTTTTTGTGTGGGTCTTGGGCCAGAGTGTGATTGGCCGTGTAATTGGTCGAAAATCAGATGTGTCCACGATTTGGGTAGAATGGGCCTTAGTCTTCCAGTTGACGTGTCGCAGAGGATGACATGGGTATCGAAGTCGACATATTGGAGATTTAAGCCTGTTGTTTTTGACATGTAGCTCTCCATCTCTCCTGAATCACGTTGGTCTTTAGACAAACGTGCAAAATCTCCCGGGGATAGGTTGTGATCTCCCTTGGATGATGCATTGATTGTTAAACGGGAGAGGGCATCAGCGACGACATTGAACTTTCCTCGGAGATGTTGTATATCTGTAGTAAATTGGGCTATGTAGGAGAGGTGTCTCGTCTGCCGCGGCGATCTATCCGTTTGACTTCTGATCGCTGTAACTAATGGTTGGTGGTCAGTGTAAATTGTAAACGACTGGCCTTCCAGATAATGTCTGAAGTGTTTGATTGCGGAATAGGCGGCGAGGAGCTCTCGATCAAACGCACTGTATTTCTTCTCTGTCTCAGACAATTTCCGTGAGTAGAAAGCAAGGGGAATCCACGATTTACCATCCTGTAGTTGCTCTATTTGCGCACCAATAGCTACGTTTGAAGCATCGACAGTGAGGCTCGTCGGCACATTTTGACGAGGATGATGGAGGAGGACGGTGTTTTTGAGAGAGTTTTTGGCTTGTTCAAAAGCCTTTTGACAGTCTGTGAACCATTCGATGCGTTGGCCTTTGCCGCTTGCCTGAGCATGCAGTGGAGCAAGTGTGTCAGCGATGTGTGGCATGAACCGATGATAGTAATTGATCATGCCGAGTAATCGTTGGAGCCCCGTGCGGTCAGTTGGTGGTTCACTGTTGACTAATGCGGAAACTCGGTCAGGATGTGGAAGAATACCTTGCGATGTGATACGGTGGCCAAGAAAGTCAAGTTCGCTAGCCCCAAATACACACTTGCTTTTGTTGATAACCAACCCGTTGTCAGAAAGAAGCTGAAAGAGATGTTGAAGGTGTTCACGGTGTTCTTCATGGGAGTGGCTGGCTATTAGAATATCATCGATGTAGCCGAATGCAAAAGGAGCGTTTCTCAGGATTCCATCCATGTCTGGGCAGCATTCTTAAGGCCGAATGGCATACGTACAAACTCCCAGAGGCCAAATGGAGTAGTTATTGCGGTTTTTGGAATGGATGTAGTTGCGACGGGTATTTGGTGATAACTCCTAACAAGATCGACTTTAGAGAAAACTTTGCACCCTGCAAGTCGTCTATTGAAGTCCTGAATGTGCGGTAAAGGATATCTGTCATCTTCTGTTTGTGTGTTGAGGTGGCGATAGTCACCGCAAGGTCGGAGTTGCCCGTCAGCTTTCGGAACAACATGAAGAGGTGAAGACCATGGAGAGTTAGAGCGTCGAATGATCCCCATTTCTTCCATAGCCAGAAATTCTTGTCGAGCTGCTGTCAGTTTATCCTCGGTAAGACGACAAACTCTGGCGTGAACTGGCGGTCCGTCTGTAACTATATGCAGCTCCACACCATGCTTGTTGACATGTGAACTGAATCTTGGAGTAAGCAATTGTGGAAATTCTGACAACATGCATGAGTATGAGGTTTTCTCTGCGAAGGAAAGTCCCGAAACCGAGTGGGAGGTTCTAGTTGGCTGAAGTGAGGCTAAAACACTGCCGAGTGACATAAGTCAACGAGGAGTTCATGTTGAATAAAAAAAAATCTGCTCCAAGTATAGGTCTCGTGACGTCTGCCAGAATGAACTCATGTGTAAGAAGTTTTTTTTTTGTCCAAAGTGGAGCGTGAAGGTTCGTTTTCCCCATGAACGGATAGAGGTACCGTTAGCTGCTAATAAGGGTGAGGAGGGGGAGTTGCATTTTCTCTCGTGGACAGATGCTGGAAAAACTGAAACGTCCGCTCCGGTATCTATCAGGAAATGTATTCCTGATCGTCTGTCCGTGATTGAAAAGGTGTTCGTGGCTGTGTCTGGTGTGCCAGCAGTCGCCACTTCTAGCTGCTGGCCTTGTCGTTTCCCAAAGGAGTAAAACTACACCCTGGCTGACACCGTTGAGCTTTGAATCCAAACTTCGTGTGGTAAAAACACACAAACCGTCTCTGTTGACCAAATGATCTGTTGCCACGTGACTGTTGTGCCCGATTGGGTTTGAAACTCGCGGCGTCGATGTGGGTTTGTCCATTGTTTTCAATAGGTGTGAAACCGCCACTGGATTCTTGTCTTGTCGACGAAGCTACAACAGTGTTTGTGTTTCGTAGATCCATAGTGCCATCAGCAAGTCTTGCAGTTGCTTTCGTTTCCCAAATCCTGTCAGCAGCCTCAGCTAGAAGTTCTACGTCGACGATATTCTGACTAGCTAAAATGCATTGGATGTCAGGAGGGAGGTTTGACAGGAAAAGTGCCCGTTTCAATGTTTGGGGGTCAATAATTCAATGATTTGATTTTCCTCAGCAGCGCTGTTGGTCGTTTGTCACCCATTCCGTTGAGATTAAGCAGTTCGAAATCCTTTTGGGCTTGAGACTTACCGAATGTTTTGATTAGTGGTTTTTTAAGCGTCTCATATTTATTTTCATCTGGAGGGTTTGTGAGTACTGCCTGCATTTCTTCTGCAGTGTTTACATCTAGAGTGCTAACAACATAGTCGTATTTTGTTTGGTCTTCTGTGATACCGCGAGTGTTAAATTGTGCTTCAATTCTTGCAAACCAAACATCTGGTGACTTTGTCCAGAATTCTGTCAGTTTTAGTGAGACTGCCCCAACCGTGCTTTGACTTTGTTGGGAGGATTGGAGGACAAGGAGTTGTTGCAAAATGTCAGAAAGTTCGTTTTTATGTTCTGCCATGTTCAGCGTCGGGGTCACCAGTATAGGATCTCGTAATAACTTAATAACAAAATGATTAAATACAAACGATAGTAATTTAATGAAACTTGAATGATAATAAAAGAGAAAAGTTTGATCAGAAGTCTTAGCTTGTTGTTGTTATCAGTTCTAGTAGGGGGAATTAGGTCCAAAAAACCCTTGAATTGTGCAAACAGGGTTGAAAGATTGAAAATTACATATGTTGTAAAGTATGAAAAACCCTATAATTTATGATATAGAACCACTCTGAGAGATCAGTATTAGTTGAGATACAAGGTTTTTAAGATTAGAAAATTTTGAAATGGACGACAATAATTTCTTTCATTTTTATTGTGTAAACATTCGAGGCAAGTCGACCGAAGGTTGTTTTACGTCATCCTTTGGATTCCCATTGGTGACTATTTTTAGCGTCGAAGCGGATGTTTTCCTTTCCCTTTACTTTCGATTCACGAACATTTAATCGTAAATACTATTCAATTTCACTTGTTTTAAAGGACGTCTAGCGAGCAATATTCTATAATATGAGATTTTTTCTGCATCTGATTTAATAAGTATAATCAATTGCTCTAAAACGAACGGGCAGATGGGAAGATGAGCAAAACAGACTAGCAGAACACAGCTCAATAAATGCCGATAACCGGTGTTGACAAAGGACAGTGCTCCTTCTCCCCTCCTCCTGTTTTCTTTTCTTTCCAAAAATACTGCTATAATCATTTTACGTGAGTTAAAACCTATTTCGGTCAAACTTGATGACAGTAAAGAGTAAGCATACCACTTTCATTGCTATAATTATCATCATTATCATCATCATTAACCACTATGATGCTGTATTGTGGCAAGTTATTTACTTTACGTTATTTACCGTTTATAATGTCGAGGAGGTATGAGAAAGGACAAGGCTATGAAACTCTTTTTGAAGATTTAACACAATTCAAATCTTTGGTTTGTGATGAAAACAAGTTGGATGTATCTATGTTTTTAATTCATGAGAAAGAAATAAGATTATTGAAAGCTTAAAACAAAATGATGCTAAGTGGCATAAGTATTGTCGTGTAAAATTTAATGCCAACAAAATTAGGCGATTAGAATTAAAGAAATCTCAAAGAATTGCCATACAAGAATTCCAAACTTCGTCATTTGACTTGGAGGAGTCACCGAATGAATATATTTCGCAACCCACGAGAATAATGAGACAACGTTCAAAATTAGAGATTGGCTATAATAAACAAAAGTGCTTTTTTGTAAAAACATAGCATCGGGAGTACTCAATTCTGTAATGACAACAGATATGGAAGAAAATATTCGTGAAATAGCGTTATC
>NC_088361.1:24160343-24267843 GCF_034508935.2 Berghia stephanieae | reverse complement strand
GCATCGAGCACAGAATTACCGGAAAATCAAAAATGCAAACAGTCGTATAACAAGTTTAATGGATGACTGCCTGTTTCTAATAGCCTTTAATTCTCGGCAAATATTGCGGGTTCTCCACAAGACTATAATAATAAAAGGGTTGGGGATTACAATTGTACCACCAATGTTAATTCTTTATCATTGAGCACAGAACTACTGGCAAATCTAAAAATTATAAAAATATTTTTTTACAGACTGATTTACGAGTAACTCGCAAACCTTTTTTTTAATAGATTTCATGCTAATTCTATCATCCGTGTACTCAAATTAACAAAGAAAATCTGCTTCGTTGTAATAAATCTTTTTTGACGTTTGGATTTCAATTGCGAGTATAATTGATTCTACGTACTTCAAGTATATCCACAACAAAAAATGATAACGTATTTTTTAAATCTCTCTTGATACTATCAAGTAATAATATTCTCATTCACAACTAAAAATGATAACTCAATGTTAAAACTCTAAAGTAATAATATTACTCTCTACTAATAATAATCTATCTATTCTTTCTTTAAAAATAGGGTTGACTGTCAATTGTACTTTGCGGAAAGCCAATGTTATTTTTTATCATCGAGCACAGAATTACCGGCAACACAGTAGTATAATTAGTATATTAGATGGCTGCCTGTTCTCAATAGCCGTTATTTCTCTGCAAATGTGCGGCTATGTGGTCTAGTGGTATGACACTCGCCTTCGGATCGGAAGGTCCTGGGTTCGAGCCTCGCGCTCGGCGCATAATTGAGTCCTTGGAAAAGGCTCTTTATTCACATTCTCTCACTGTACTCAGGTGTAAAATGAGTGCCTGGTCGCTAACAGCGTTGTCTTTATCCCAAAAATTGTAATATCGCCTAACAGGCGTCATGTCCCTCTAATGTTGCTGTTGACCAGGGGCCCCTTGTAAAGCGCTTTGAGCACATTTAGTGGATATTGCGCTATATAAAGCTCAATTATCTTTTAAAATTAAAAAAAAGGTGTGTGTTCTCCACTAGTAATCGGGTAAGGGATCAACATTGTTTCGCACTGCCAATGTTAAATTTTATCATCGAGAACAGAATTACTGGAAAATCTAAATATCTGATAAACTGTAACATGCAAACCTTTTTTTTTTTTTTTTTTGTTTCAGCCTATTTCTATCATCCTTTGACTCAAAGTGAAACAACGACATTCTGCTAGGTCGTAATTCTCAGTCCTAAATTGACCGTTGGATTTCATTAAATTGCGCATGCGAGTGTAATTCATACTACACAATTCTAGCACATCCACAACAAAAAACGATACGTAATTTTAAACCTCTCTTGATACTCTCAAGCAATAATAATCTATCTATCCTTTCTTTAAAAAATATAGCCATGTGGAGAACATTGTGCTTATTTGAGTCAATAAAAAAATTTATACGGCGCACAACTCTACTGAAAGATTTGAAAATTAGTTATTTATTTTTTACAGATAGATAAACAGATAACTTGATTTACTTTTATAATTTAAAGTCAGTTTGAAAGTTCGTTGAGTCACACAGATATAATAAAATACGTACCGACGACACTAACACTCTCAAAAACAACCAATTTCGTCACTGTAAAAAGTTGTCAGTTTGGCGTTTTTACGACAGGAAGAACAACCAAAAGTTGACAGACCATTGTTTTGGTTTTCAGCCGCCATTTTGATTTATGAAGTATTGAAAGGTAGTGCAACGCAGTCCGAGGGTCTTTTTTTCTATTAGGGTTAGTTCGAGATCAAAGGATTTTTTTTCTATTAGGGTTAGTCATAAGTCTAAGTAAAGGTGCTAGGGTGTATGTTTTTCCATAAGTTAAGTAAAGGGGAGACATTCCGAAAGCTCCTACATCCCCAGTATTCTTTCATATGTCTCTTCACCGTTGATCTTTTGTCAGGCGTTTATTTATTCAATTTGTCATCATTTTTTCTATTAGGATTAGCTCGAGATCGGAGGATTTTTTTTCTTTCTATTAGGGTTAGTCATAAGTCTTAGTAAAGGTGCTAGTGTGTTTGTTTTTCCATAAGTTAAGTAAAGGGGAGACATTCCGAAAGCTCCTACATCCCCAGTATTCTTTCAATTTGTATTTTCACCGTTGAGGATTTTCTTACCACAACCAGTATTCACACACGGACAACTGTGTGTTGCCGTGTCACGGGTCAGAGGCTATAGTGGCTTACACTTCATGTTGGGCCACACAGAAAAATCAACCGAAGATATACCAAATTACATAGACAACGTTTACCAATATACCCTCATTAAATGATGGTGAGTACAAAATCGAATGAAAATAGTTCTTTTCCCGCGAAATTGCGGGCTTTTTACAAGTCTTCGAAAAAAAATTATCGTTGACTATCAACATTGTTCCGTAAAGCCAATGTTAAATTCTTATCATCGAGCACAGACTTACCGGCAAATCTAAAGATGATATAACTAATTTTTACAGATTGATATACGAGTAACTTACCAACGTATATTCTATTATCCATTGACTCAAAAAAGATTCGTCTCGATCTGGGTTTATTTCCACAATACAGTAGTATAATAAGTATAATAGATGACTGCCTGTTCGTAAATTGCCTTTATTTCTCCGCAGATAGTAAGGGTTCTCCACGAGTCTGATGAAAAGTAAATACTCTATAACTTGGAGTGATACTAAGCTGCTAGAATTTGTGGACTGCAAAAATTTGCGGAGAGCCAAATATTTCTCTGCCGTCTGTCTGGATTTTAAATTATATATTAATGATTTTATTATTTGAGTTAAAGGGATTTGAGCCCGAAACGTTCCGTGTTTTGGTACTTTGTTCTTTTTCGAAGCTGTTATATCTATTTTGTTTATTACTTTTTACACTATAATTTGCGTCATCTAGCGTCTTGGTCAACTTTTACCGAATGATTAACGTTCCTAAAGTATGGGTTAAAACTACGGCTTCTGACGACTCCTATCGCTAGAGGCCTGCAGGAAATTTATATAGAATGAGACGCTTTCACCACTGGCTTTTTTCCTTGGAGTGAACATTTAAAACATAGGATAAGACTTACAGGTCTTTAGGGGTCAGTGCATTTTTCGCACCGAAGCGTATTACATTATATCAAGAAGGCTTCTTGATTAAACCTCTACATACATGCCTTTCCTCGGGGTAAACACCTAAGTGGTGGCTAATCACCGACTCGAACCCTAGGACTTGTGAGACCAAGATTCCTCCTCTCATTACAATAACAACACCTTACTCCCCAATATTTTGACATGACATGTAGAGTTGTCGATTTTCAGAGCCATATGGCGCCGGGGGTTATCCCCTTTCTTACAGCATTATATGGGCCAGTAGCAATTGCTTGCAACCCTTTGGATAGGTTTATCGCAAAGAATATTCTGCCATGTCTAATACGACCCAGCTACCCAACTGCTGAATAGATAGGAGGGTTGCACAAACAAATCTCGATTGCACCAAGGCTCGATAAGCGTAAACTTGTTTGTGAGCTGAATGCCCTACCAAATGAACTATTGAACCCTCTTTAACACGTGGAAGCAAATAACATTTCGTGATTTTTACCAAGCAAAAAATCAATCAAAAAGTCCTGGCACTCTCATTATAAAGGTCATATTTGAGTGGAAACATTTCTAAACACCATTAGAGACATCCGTCAGACAAGACTTAAACGATGTCGCCAGGAGCCAAATTTAAGAGAGGAAACAAAAGAAGCAAATATAGAGTAACAAAACAAATAAAATCCCCTTCCTTTTATTTGTTCCATAGGAACATTTTCTTTGAGGTTCGAGACATGACCGAAATACACATGACGTCATTGATAAGGTTTTGCCGACTTGTCGTATATGACCGTAGCCGTCTTTATACGATATGACACTCGGCCTAGAATCGGTTTGTCCCTGGCTCGAATCCCATTGTTGGTGGCTCATTGGAGATGATTCTTCATTTACATTCTCTCAGCGTACTCAAGTCTTTATTGAATAGATAGTCGGTAATAGCGTTGCCTCTGTTGGTGGGAAATGGAATGGCGCCTTACAAACGCCATGTCTCGGCCAACATGGTAAATTATACAACGTTTTGAGCACATTTAGTGAAAATTGCTACATATACAAGCACAAATTACGTAATGCTTATGTAAAGCAGCGTCACTAAAAGAGATTTTGTTTACATTATTATTTCTTTTTTAAAAAAGCCCCCTCCCTCCCCACCCCAAAGAAAACTCCAAAAGAAACGATTCCCTATCAAAACAGACACGAAGTATATTAAAATTATATTAAGCGAAAACAAACAAATAAAAGCTTTTATAAAAGTAGTTGCTGAATCTCATCCTACACTTTGTGAAAAATATAAACATTAAATCGTCCTGAATTCAAGGATAGCCTCTTTGGTGTGTGTGCAGGTCTAACAGAAAATGAGATCCAATTTTATGTCGAATCAAAATGTAAAATCTTGACATTCTATATAATGCAATATCCACTAAACGCGCTCAAAGCGCTTCAAAAGGGGTCCCTAGCCAACAGCAACACTAACATGTAGGACGAGACATGACGCCCAGGGGCGGTTGGTCACATTGTATTTAAGGCGGCACAAATCCGAAATACAGAATCAAATTTTATTGGTCTAGTTAATCTAACTAAATTTGACCTACTTTGTATGAGTGTGTGTGTGTGTGTGTGTGTGTGTGTGTGTGTGTGGAGGGGGGTATTGCAATTGTTTGTCTTTATGTGTGCATATGTTTGCATATGTGCGTGTATTTGTGTGTGCGTGTATGTATGTGTGTGTGTGTGTGTGTGTTAGAATATTAACGAGACGTACTCACAAAAGAGCATCAATTATCTTGGACAAAACTTGTCTGTTAACTTTCACCTGTTCATTATAACGACTCACAGACGCAGCATGTCCTGTTTCCAACTGATTTCCTATATCTACAACGTCGAAAAGTTTATATTTAACAGCATCTGTGACATGGCTATTTGATTCAGAATGTTTCTTCGGTGCCTGAGAGATGTGCGCAATATCACTGAATGCTCCTGTTGTCCGTTACAGCATACATCACCAAAAAATCAGGCAATAAAAACAATGAAGCGTTTTACGGCTTTCACTGGCAGTAAGCCATTCAACAGTTCTAAAATAATCATTATTAAATCGGCGCTGTCTCCTCGGTGTGTTAGAAACTAAATTAAAATTCACTGGTTTGTGCGGACCTAAATCTTCTACCACTATTTTCTCTTGAGGGGATAAGTGTCGGAATAATTAAAAAATCAACATGATTCATGATTGGTTACAAATTACAGAAATAACTTTTAAAAATAAAATGATTCAAGAAATCTTTCCAAAGATAAAAACAGGTAGGTTTCATAAACAATGACAACAGCGATAAGACATTTTCTCTGAATACTAACGGTATGACACACAACTTTAGAATAATTGAATTTAAAAATCCACATTAAATTCCAAACGCAAAGCACTTGTTAACTTCACACACAATCAGCGACATCTTTATAATTATACTATTATTAGACAATGCACACAATACAAGTTGAGTAGGGATCGTTGGGAGTGTGCGGGGATGAAGGACTCCGTGGGGTCAGGGATTTTTATTTATAGTACCATGGGGCTCTTCTCGGTGCATACTTTGTTTACTGTTCTTTTTGATATTTAATATATATTTAAGCAAAACCAACAATGATAAAATATATATTTATTGCCATTCTCTTCATCCGTATATCTTAGTGAAGCAAAGCCTCTTCTTTCAGTGATAAAACTGATATGGTTTTAATTTATCCCAAGTAGGACCTCAGGGCGTGCATCGCTAGATTGGCCGTCTTGGCCTTATCATTTTAGCAGTGAAAGACAATAGTTAGTTGGGGAGGGAGGGTGGAGGGAGATTGGAGAGTGGTAACTAACTTTCTTCAAAGTACAACAGAGTATAGGATAAGGACAGGACGGCCAAACGAAGACTGGCTCATATAAACAAAAAAAAACTTCCCCACCACACAACACCCTCCGCTCATTGTCACCCCGCGCAGGCAACGGGGGAAAGATGAAACGTGTCGATTTGACGCCACCTTCGCGGAGCGACGCACAAGTAATCAAATATTAAATTCAAAACAAAAAGCAGTATGTGCAAAATTTTTAATTTTATCAAAATTTTAAAATTGAAGTTTTTTGTTTGGTTGACATGCTAATCTACGGAAAATATAGGGCGGCACAAAACAACTTCGCTCTATTGACCGACCGCCAGTGATGACGCCTGTTAGACGATATTACAATTTTTTTTCCGACAGAGACAACGCTGTTAACAGTCAGGCACTCATTTTACACATGCGTAAGGTGAGAGAATGTGAGTAAAGGGAATTATCCAAGAACTGTGCGCCTCTCAGAGCGAGACCCAAACCCAAGACCTTCTGATCCGAAAGCGAGTATCATACCACAAGACTACATAGCCGTGCAATGTAACCAAGTCTTTAATCAGAGAATGTCAGATTACTTCTTATTTTCTAAAACAGAATTAGACGTTTGAGCCAGGCACCTTTTATGCATTATATTAAAAACTGATAATGCAAATACGTTTGGAATGTAAAGATCATCTCAAAATATTCCACCAGAGACTCTTAATCCAATTTTATTTTCCACCAAAGTAATTTCAAAAATTACGTATTATGATTGTTTGCAAAAACAAAAAAGTAGAAAAAAGTACCAGCAATAAAAACCAAATCCCGTAGACGTAGAGATGTTATTTTCTGACCCTCCTCCTGTCCACCCAGCAGTGATTGAGTATCCAGGACTGCTCAATCTAGCTGAAAAATGCTTTGCAATAGACTAGCCTATCCAAAAGGTAGCAAGCAATTGTTATTGTCCTTTTCACGCTATATAAACCGGGATAAACTCTGGCTTCATGGGTCTAATAGCTCTAAAGGACAACATCCTCTTTAGACAAACGTTAATCCCAACACGTTCTCTTTTTTTATAAACGTTCCAACGCTCTGGAACAAACTTCCAAAAGAATTCGGAATTGTTCATCGGAAGAAATCTTTAGACATCATATTAAGACTTTGTTGGAGATAAAGATAAAGGGAGTAAATCTGACTCATGAATGAACAACACAAAACAAACGACTTTTCGGCCCTTGGCCTTTTTCAAGTAGACACAGAATACATATACATAAGACTTTGTTCTTTTCCTATTTTATGTGGTAATGTTTCCGTAAAGCTCTCTGGGCATTTCCTCGTGATATGGTAGAGCGCTTAACAAATACAATGTAGTATTATAGTCTGTAATGCATCTTTAAATGGTCTCATTATTCCTCAAAAGCTTGATATTTCTGGGTAAGTTGTTCCATAGGCGAAACAACGCTGTTAACGGCCATGTACATATTTTAACATGAGCACAGTGAATGTGAGTAAAGAGCCTTTTCCAAGGACTCAACTATGCACCGCTCAAAGCTAGACTCGAAGGTGAGTGTCATACCACAAAACCACATAGTCGGACTTGTAACTGTTTAGCTTGGGACTCATTGAAAAGCGCTTTGAGGACATCAAAATGGATATTGTTTGCTTTTTAAAAACATTTTTTTGGTCGTATTTTGGTTGTCCAGATGAGCCCTGGTGTGGATATTCATCGGCTTCGTGGAAAACCCTCTAGTATTTGAATAAGGCACTGAAGACTTTGTTGTTGGAGCGTTGGACTATCATTCAAATGTCTGGGATTCGAATCATTTGGTTTTGGGAACTTTTGGGGACAATGCTTTAAAATATAACAGAATGTTTTGAATGGCTTTTATTGCACAAATCTAGATAAATTCCGAGCCCTAAGCCTAATGGAATGAATAGATATTAAGAAATAGGTCAAGTTTAATCTAGTATTTAGATCCTATTTTACTCCTTTGTTGGATGTTATGATCTATTATTAACGATGTTTATATCAATTATTGGGATGGCAAAGTGAATCTGGCAATCGAGGTTTGGGCTTGGCTTTGAAAATCTCGCTTTTATTTGTCCGTCTTAAACCATATTACGTACTTATCTTGCAGCTATGTCAATCTTCCTTTATAAAACCTCAAAGAAAATTTCCTCATAAAAGCTGAATATGGGGATTTTAATACTATTTATATCTACTTACTTAGCGATTCTTAGCAATAATTATATGCGACGATTTCCAGGACAGGTTCTTACAGATTCTCTTTGCCGGACCCCATAGGCCAGTGTTGATTTTTTTGCCAAATAGACATTCATATAGTATTAATTTCTTTCTCCTTCCAGTATTTGCCAAGTCTATTTATAGACGAATTCAAACTTTTTGAGCATACGCTTTTATCAGGCAAAGTTTTCCACAGCAGATCAACTCTCGCATTAAACATATTATATTTTCCAATATCTATCCTTGCCTTTGTGGACAAAGCGTTCTATGGTTACCCCTTGTATCATAATATCTGGATAGATTTTCAGATTGCATTTTCACATAAATTTCTAGCCTCCCCCCGTGTCATAAAACCTATTTAATATTTTGTATGCGTCTATCATACCACTCCAAGCTCCCCATGCTGTAGCTGTAACTCAGCGTTGATAATTTCAGTTTCTTCGTAGGACAAAATCTTTATGATATAACTTTAGAATAAATAGGGGCATTATTCACTAAACGTGCTCAACGCGCTTTACAACTGGCTCTCAGCCAACAGCAACAGTTAAACATGTTGGCGATACATGACGCTGTGAGGCGATATAACAATTTTTTCCAATAGAAACAACGCTGTTAACGGCCATGTACTCAGTTTACACCTGAGTACGATAAGAGGATGTGAGTAAAGATCTTTTTCAACCATGCAAACTCAGAGCGAGACTCGAACTCTGGACCTTTCGATCTGAAGGCGAGTGTCATACCGCTAGGCCACAAAGCGACACATCAAAACAGGTAAAGTGTCGGGGTGAACCAGATGCCAAAAATTAAACTTAAAATAAAATGATTTTTAAAAAAATCTAAGCTTTTGGTCAACATGTACTTATTTGCACGTCTGCCAAACCCAAAGTGTTATGGGCTTATTTTTGTAATGGAAATATTTGCAAACCAATTATCGTCATTACAAAAATGTTAAATAAAGCGCATAATTGTGTTCGGTTATCAGACCTGCAACTACATGCAGTGATCTTTTGGCTCTTAGAATAACTATACTCATTGTTCGTAATGCCACAGGTGAGCTTTACCAAACCCGGCATATACTTATTTGAAGGTCTGATAACCCAAATTGTTATGGGCTCATTGTTGTAATGGAAATGCTCCCAAACCAAACCAAAATATTCTCTAGTACAACAATTCTAAGCCAAACCCATAATTTTGTTCGGCTATCAGATATGCAAGTATGTAATATAAATCACCAAAGCCCCATATCAATTTTCAACATCAAATCATCCTACATAATGCGTTTGAAATAGTATCTTTATAAATGCGATGCGGAGTTGAAAATATTGTAACAAAAGTACAAGACAATAACACATTTGCTTCTTGGGTGTTTTATTATAATACACATCCTTATGGGTTTATTCTTTTTTTTCAGAGTAAAGACATGCCTTTAATGGGTCAATGAGATTTATTATTGGTCAGAACCAACGTATACATATATACAGGTCTGACATCCGAATCCACTTATGGGCCTAGTTTAGCATTGTTGTAAAGGATAATATTTTGCGTCATTCTTTTTTCTTTTTTGAGATGTCCATTACAACAATGGGCCCATAAGGAATTGGGTTATCAGATCTCCAAATAAGTGCACGTCGACCAGAACACAGTAAACAGGATATGTGTAATATGTGGCCCACCGCTTCAATTAGGTATTATGTCGTAATGAACTAGACGGATGGAGAAAATTGTGTAGAATGGCAAAATGGAAAAAAAAATATGTCTTTTTGTGCGCTATATGGTCTTGTGGTATGACACACGCTTTCGCATCGGAAGGTCATGGGTTCGAGCTTCCCTCGGCGCATAGTTGAGTTCTTGTAAAAGGCTCCTTACTCACATTATCTCACCGTCCTCAGGTGTAAAATGAGTACCTGGCCGTTAACAACGTTGTCTCTGTCGGAAAAAAAATGTAATATCGCCTAACAGGCGCCATGTCTCGTTCTACATGTTATGTTGGCCAGCGAACCTTTGTAAAGTTTTAAAGTATTAAATCATTGGTAAAGCACTACCTTTTTACCGTTACATTTTCATGCTGTTGATACGATAATATTACATACAATGTTGCCATTGATATCATTGTGGTATACGTATTATATATGTAACGTTTGTATATTTATTTGTAACGTGAAATGAGCATCACGCAGTGATGAAAATGTGCGACATAAATGCAATGTATTATTATTATTATTATTATTATTATTATTATTATTATTATTATTATTATTATTATTATTATTATTATTATTATTATTATTAATATTATTATTACTATTATTGTTGTTATTATCATTACTAATATTATTATTATTATCATTATTATTATTATTATCATTATTATTATTATTATTATTATATTATTATTATTATTATTATTATTATTATTATTATTATTATTATTATTGTTATTATTATAACTATTATTATTATTATTATTATTATTATTATCATTATTATTATTATTATTATTATTATTATTATTATTATTATTATTATTATTATTATTATTATTATTATAATTGTTATTATTATAACTATTATTATTATTATTATTATTATTATCATTATTATTATTATTATTATTATTATTATTATTACTATTACTATTATTATTATTATTATTATTATTTAAGCGCTGTCAGCACGTTTAATGGAAATTGCTCTATATAAAAGCTCAAGTTTTTTTATGCCTTTTGAAATTTAAAAGATAATAGATAGACATTTTTTCTCAAAAAAGGGGTTTATCTTAACACAAATTCCGTAAGGTAAGCTTAAAATTCAACAGTAAGTATTGTTGATCATCCCGACATAATACCGTTTTAAGACAATTGGTCACACGTGATGCCATTTACAGACTGGACATTAATAAATAAATAATTTGAGATTTATATAGAGCAATATCCACTAAATGTGCTCAAAGCGTTTTACAATGGGTCCCTGGTCAACAGCATCATTTAACATGTAGGACGGGGCATGACGCCTGTTAGGCGATATTACAATTTTTCGGACAAAGACAGCGCTGTTAACGGCCAGGTACTCATTTTACACCTGAGTACGGTGATAGAATGTGAGTAAAGAGCCTTTTCCAAGGACTCAACTATGCGCCGAGCGCGAGGCTCGAATCCAGGACCTTCCGATCCGAAAGCGAGTGTCATACCACTAGACCACATAGCCGCACATTGTAAATATCTAGTATGGCTAATCAAGCCCGATGAACCGACAACGTCATTTTGTATTTTAAGAGATGTTGAATTTACATCACTGTTCGACGTTGCTTGCGAAAGGCATTTGAGGATGTGTCAAAACTGAGGAACTCTTGGGAAAAAAACATACACATGAATAATATTTTGGACTGAAAACTCGTCCTAAAAATATCGATCGATTAAAATGACCCTCATGTTGTCAAAATCTCTCAAACCTGTGATGATTTGGAAGTCTTCAATGATGATTGAGAGTTTTTGAAAAGATGAATGAATGTCATATTAATCGAAAATATTTCTAGTTTTAATACAGAAGTGATGTAAATTCTAAGAGCCTGATCTAGTGGAGACTATCCGAAATCACTCTCAGACACAGGCATATGTTTCTCGATAAAATATATAAACATAAACATTATAACATTTATAAAGCTGATTATTATGATTTCACCATGTCCAAGCAAGCAATCTGGAACTATTAGGTACCTCTTTTTTTAGTCGCACTCTTAGAATGCCCGTCAATCAAAGTATAGCCAGATACTGATATACAACTGAATCGAGTGAGGTAATAAGTGAAAGTGTTTTGCCCAAGGAAACAACGATAATTGTGGTAATTGGTTTTGACGTATCTAAGGTACAAAAAAGCAGTGGAGATTATTTTTTTTCTGACTCTTTTGTCCACATAAAGTGATTAGGCAGCTGTGTATAATTGATCTAGCAGGAAGTACCTCGCGATAGACTTGCGCTTTATCCATGGTTAGCAAGCAATTGATATTGTTGGTTGAACGCTACAGAAATCAGGATAAACGCCTACTCCATAATTTGTGACAGGCAATACTTTGAGCTTTAGCTGACGACACACGACTTAGAAGAGAAACATTGATTGCTATGTTATAGAGTGATTCTATAACAAGAATACTTAATAATAATAAGCACTCGAAGTAACACACACCCATTGTTCACGGCAAGCGTCCATAGAGATAGAGAAGCCATATTCATTCATTCTTCAATAATTATATTGTAGGAGCTAATATTTTGTGGAGGTGTCGTTTAATACAGCGATTTCTTTTTCTTTTTCATCATTCAAAGATGATCATTGGATTTTTTTTTAAATCATATATTCAGTGAGTCAAAAGGGGAAGTAATTGTTTTCTTTACTTGTGTGTTGTGAAAGTTAAGGTTTTCAAGGCCACCTGCAAATATTAGTGTCATATTCTAAAAAAATAACAAGTTTTCAAAAGTTTGGTCAGACAACATGTCCTTCAAATTTGATAGATTAAAATGACCCATATCTTGTCAAAAACTCTCAAACCAGAGACTGAGACATCAGTCCCAAGTTTGAGAATTTTTTGACAAGCTGAGGGTTATATTAATAGATCGATGGTTGAAGAAACTCGTGTTGTTTTTCAGAGTACGGCAGTGTAGTGTTTCCCATTTCATTGAATCACCGTGTATTATATCGATATCAGTAAAATACAATAAAAGTAAATATCGAGTTGGACAAGGTTAATCTTAAAACGTCGTCGGTTTCACGTTTTAATTGTTTGACTATTTAACATTTATTGGGGTTTTAAAACGAATTGAAGGGGTTGGTTGTTCCATACAACAATCATAACGTCTGCTCTTTTACTGAAACGGAAGATTTATCAACTGATTCATTAATTTGACTTACTAGATCACTGGAAAAAAAAAAAAACAACTGTTGTCGGTCCCTTCTGTCAATCGGCCAAACTGGACCTGTACACGGAATAGAACTAACTCTTTCAGTTATAAAGAAACGAAAATATAACAAGCTTTCTAATATTATTATAATTCCGTTAACTATTCATCAGGTAACACTGATTTAAAGTTGGCAATACCTCTGTTCAACATTCCACGCATTCAATCTGTCTTTACAAGTTTAATGAGTGTTATACGATTATATGTCAATCAGTAACTTTTTATCTCTTTTCTCTACCCTCAATCATATAATATCATAAATAAACTGTCGCTTCTGGGGATATTTTTCATATAATTGTACCTAAATGGTGGCATATATCCTGCTGCTTTTTATACATTTGTTTTTAAAGAATCAATAGAAGAAGGGACTTAGCCCGAAACGTCCGTCATTGTTAATTTTATTATCTAAAAAAAGGAAATGTTGACCAACCGTCTCAAAACGGTATTATGTTGTGATGAACCTAAATTCTAAAAAAAAAAAAAACAATTTTAAGCTGACCGTATGAGATATTTTTTTAAAAAGTAGTCCTTCAAAGAGAGAGCTATTAGGCCCACGGAGCTAGATTTTATCCCGGTTTCTATAGCATGAAACGGACAATTAGTAGCGATTGCTTGCTACTCTTTGGATATGCTAGTCTATCGATCGCAAAGCATTTTATGCCAGTTCTAAAAGACCCAGCTCCCCAACCACTGCTAGGTGGACAAGAAAACCAGAAGAAAATCTCGACTGCACCGGGAATCGATCTGTCTCTTTACCAATTGAGCTATAGGGACCCTCACTGAATGAGATGTGAGTTATAATTAAATGAGGAAAGTAGGTAATTATTTTTTTAATCTTTAAAAGACATAGATTTCCTTATGTTGGCCTTTTTTATAAATTTTAAACTCAATTGTGTACACCGAGTCCATTCCTACATAATCCCAAAATGACGCTCAGAGTTACAGTCTTCGCTTCGTACCCGAAAGGTACCGAATTCGATCACTCGTTGCTGCGCTGTGTGGCCTTGAGCAAGTCACCTCGCTCTAGATCAATCTGCGGCGCTGCACTGCGGCTGACGCCTGGGACTATTTCAGCTTCCCTTGGAATAGACCCTAGAGACAAATTTCCCCATGGGATGAATACAGGGAATTTTATTTATTGATTATTTATATATATATATATATATATATATATATATATATATATATATATATATATATATATATGACAGAACTAAAGCCATAGAGTACCCATATATTATACTAAGCTGCTAGAAGCTGTGGACTTTAAAGAGTAATAAACAAAAGTGAATATAACAACCTCAAGAAAAGAACAAAATACCAAACACGGCATTAGATCTGTTGTTTTAGTAATGTATTTATGTTTTCATTGGGGGTTTTTGTTGTTGTTGTTGGCTGAAGAAGGATTTTGAGCACGAAAAGTTCCGTATTTGGTATTTTGTTCTTTTTTAAAACGGTTAAGTTCATTTTTGGTTTATTACTCATTGAAAATTGCAGTTTTTCGTTTTGTGTTGTTTTGAGTCATACTTTTTATTTCTGTACACTCTTGCCAGAATAGCAATGGCATTTGAAAAAAAAAAATACAAGATATAAGTAGAAACAGGCACAAAAATAACGAATTACAAAATTTTTCAATCTAAAAATGAGTACGAGCTTTTTAATTAATTGTACGCGTTTTGTCTTCCACAACTTTAGTATTATCCAAATTTTAATCGTTTTTGACTCACAGGGAAAAACCATTTAGTACTGGCACATTGGGGTGCTTCCTTTATTATTATTTGATACAAACAATTTCAACAACTCGATCAGATCAGTCTCGTCAAACAAAATGCTATGCTGTTGTTGACATTCGCTTTTATTTATCATGTAGGTACTTATGGGTCACATTTTTTCACATTCATAAATGTTGGATTTAAACAAAAATAAAGTTTAGAATTAAAATCAATTTATAATTAACATAATATTATGACATTGGGTAGGTCGCCCCAAATCCGTAGGCGTTTTCTATACCTCAAATTCTAACAGCTCTAACTGTAGATTGGTTTAACAAAAACTCTTCACTGATTTAGAAATCCATTACTTGACGTATTTTGATTGTCTTGATGTAAATACACGTGAGGTGTTATCGGTTAACCTAGCTATAAAAACAAAAATAGATGACCTCGCCCCAAAAACGTACGCAAAAATACGGTACCCCAAACCCGGGCACAGTTTGCTCCAAATTAATAATAATGTTATAGTCATAAAGCATAATATACTTTCAAAATAAAGTTTATATGACAATGATGTGGTAGAATCTCAGCTTCAGTTTATGCAAAAAAACAAATGATGTGCACTTTTCGGGTTTCCCCTTTATCAAACGATAGACAGATTACCATAACACAAAAATGAATGATAGTAATTGGTTATTGACAAGTATTGAAACGGTGTTACTATTGTTTTTGGAATCACATTTAGTGGATATGCGCTGTATAAATGCTGACATTTTTATGATCTTTTGGATACTTGAATTAACAGTACATATTTGGGGAGAGGCATGTACGGTTTGGGGGCATGAGGTAAAGTGGCATGCCCCAAATCCGTACGAGAGAGAAAAATACGCTTAAAAAGCTTTTTATATATTTTTTGTTAACGAAACACTTATGTAATGACAAATTTAACATCTCTGCTTATCACTAAAATCAAAATTGTACACGAGTGATACAGGGAAATATTATCACACAATAGGTTTATTATTGTGATGCAAATTAAAATATTGTGTGACAAACCGTGGTAGACTGCTTCGTTTCAACTTGGAACAGGAACCAAATTCCTACATGATCGGTTAGCTTCATTTATGACAATATTTCGAATTGCAGTTTATAATAACTGGCATGAATGTCGATTTTTATATGAAGTTTAAGACCTTTTGATTATAAAAAAAATCAATTCGCGGTGAAAAAGAGCGTTATGTAAACAGACGAAAAGGTTTTATGTGACACACTCTGAAGCGTATGGACTTGGAGCGACCTACCCTACCCAATGTGTACATATTTGCAGGTCTGATAACCCAAATTATTACAGTCTCATTGTTGTGTTGGAAATACTCTCAAACCAAAGCTAAACATTGTCCTTTACAACAATGTTAACTCAAGCCCATAATTGCGTTTTGTTATCAGACCTGCAAATATTTTCACGTCGGACAAACCCGATCGCCAACAATCACACAATATTCAATTATTTTCCATGTACATATTTGCAGGTCTGATAATGGAACACACTTATGGGCTTGATTTAACATTGTTGTAATGGACAATACTTTGTATTGGTTTGAGAGCATTTTCATTACTGTAATGAGACCATTACAATTTGGGTTATCAGACCTACATCGTTCTCAACCTTCGAAGTTTAGATATATATGATTCTCAAGGAAAAAAGCATTTTTCTGTCAAAACAGTTGGAGGCTTGCTTTTTAATAATAATATTATGGTACAAAATACAACGTACACGAACTTCAAAGTCAAGATAATACATTAATACACAATACAGCCGTACAATGTCAAATCACTTTTTTAGAGCCAGAAAATATTTATCCCATACATATCGATCAATGAAAACGACCCTTCCCCGTAAAACTCGGGGCCTTTTAAGTCTCAGGTTTAAGAATTAGGGGTCATTTTAATCGATCGATACGTAAACTAATGGGTTTTTTTCTGGCCAAAATTTTAAAATGTATTTTGTCTCCATACGGCAGAATAGTTATTATTAAATACATCGACCACTTAAATGGATCAATGACAGACTAAGGTGGTGACATATTGCTTCTGTGTTAATAATAATAATAATAATAATAATAATAATAATAATCATATTTTTTTAAAAACAACTGATATTGGTTACAATGAAAAATCACAAGGAGCATTATGTATATTACAATGGATTTTCCTGTTAGTCACGCAAGCGAACTGATTTATATAAGTTATCATCCAAACCAATCAGTTGTAGTATCATGAGTCGGGAGAAAGTGTATTTCTTCCGTACAATTACAAAATGGCATTTAGAATTTTTTGCCAGAAAGTTTTACTTCATTTTTGTAAAAGTAAAATAAGTCCAAACTTGTCAACAAGTCTTGATCATGCAATTTCAAAGTAATTTCATATTAAAGACGGAAGTCAAGGAGGAGTTATTTAATGCTTTTTGACATGTTCTAGTTTATTTCAATTTTATAAATTAAACGGTTTCTTTGGCCACAATGAAGAAAAAAGTTACCCTTCCCCCCCCCCCCAACACACACACACACACACACACACACACACACACACATCAACTACACTGCAAGGGGAAAGTTTGTCTTAATTGGCAGAGCATCAGATTGGTATATAAATGATCTCCAGATTTAATTCCGAGATAAATATTATTTTATACGCACACTGCTGTATAACTATTTCATACACACTTGTTCAGGTCTTTATTTTATAACTATCGGTAGACAGAGATTTAATATAGTCTGGCAGAAAATACTTTGCGTTAGACCAGGATCAGATTAAATTTTTAATAGCCATCAGCTGTTCTGGACTATTTCACGCTGCGTAAAGTAGGATAACATTCCATCCCCACGGAACTTAAGTCTCTCAAATAATGTATAATGCAGTTAACCTTTAGATCTTATTTCAACCTCGATTTAGACACGGCTTTATTCGCAAAGGGCTTCAGCAATAGATTACGCTATATCTTGTGTTATTTTTTAAAATTTGGTAGTTTGCTTATTAATCTGATTATACCATTAGGATGTCTACTGATAAAGTAAGGTTATCTACTGGTTTGGCTTAGGCGAGTACATAATGTCGTGATTTTATCCTCAATGACAAATATTTTCATGTAGATTACAACATCAAATATACAGTCATAATGTAAAAGTTTGTCTCAAGAGATGCTCGTCAATCGCTCTACACTGGCGCCATGTTTTCCATTCATTTCTGTCAACTAATGAAAATGCAATCTTTTTTTTTTTCAAAATAAGCCCTCTGATTGATTAGACAAATACGAAAGTAGGAAATAGCGTCAGCGATCAAAGGATTTCTGAAGGTATATCAAGATGCCTTCATATATCCTGTGCAATACTTCTTTAACATAGATCAAGTATCAAACCTCCAACCCCCCCCCCCAAACTGCTCTCTCTCTCTCTCTCTCTCTCTCTCTCTTTCTTTCTTTCTCTCTCTCTCTCTCTCTCTCTCTCTCTCTCTCTCTCTCTCTCTCTCTCTCTCTCTCTCTCTCTATTAAGGGCCCAACCTGTTTCAATTCTTTTCATTCTCAATTGTCAACCTTCCGATCTTTATCTCTTTTGGTGAGAAATGTAAGCCTTTCGCGTTCTCATAATCACATTAAGTCAGAATAACATCCAGAAATTAATTATTACATATTGCGTGATTGGTATGCGTGATTGAAGTATGGAGGGGTGATGACCTCAAAATATGTAGGGTAACACATACTCGATCAGTTCAGAGGCCCCAATAATAATATTACTAATAATGAATAACAGAATGGTATGTTATTGTAGAACACGTATGATCTATCATTAATGAAATAAACACATATATTTACATAAAATGGATAACGGTTATTAGAGATGTCAACACGATGTAGAGTGGTGATCCTTTCCTGTCATGTAGCCTTGATACCGAGATTATTGAGGTTACACAAATTGGGATTGGTTTTTTTTGGGTGTGATCCAGATAAAATCTCGTGGCAAACACAGTCGATTGTCATCCCGGAGGTAAATATCAACTAACATGTTTGAGAAGGGACCAACATACTTTGATAAGTACTAGGAATAATTAAGTCACATAAAGGTACTTATCATACGTTCTCTGTCAAAATAGATAACAATATTCACTTCTTTATGATTATTACAATTATTGGGGAATAACAAGCTGGGATTAATTGCAAACGTCTTGTTGTTGTATGTCTGTCTTGGGACTTGAGTTTTATTCAAGGATCTGATCATTACGCTGGATCTGCCAATACCCTTGTGGTAGTGCGCTGGGTCAGGTGGCATTGGCATATGTTTTAGGTGTTGATATCTGGGAACAATTTATAGTAGTTTTGTGCATTTGAGCCGTGCACCACGCGGGAATATGTGCTCATAATAACCCACATAATGATATTTTAATAATGTCACATAACTTGCGAAATTTCCAACAATATAATGATAAGATGTTTTCGGTTTAAGTTGTAGGGTTTTAAAATATATAGTTTGATTAATAAAATTTCATATTCATATTTCATATAAGAAATATCCAAAGTCTTTAATTTAAGAATAAGTGAGATAATCTTCTGGTATAACATAAAAGCAGAATATAAATCCATTTCATTAAGGTTGTAATAAATGTCATGGTTATGTGCTCCTTTTATCGGAATTCGAATGTGGTCGTGTCCAAAAAGTTATGACCTTTTTAGTTGGCGGTACATGCCTGACAGTTATTGCTTTATACAAGGGCATGCCATTCTGTTACCAGAATCCAATTGAGGGTGTGTTATGCTGAAAGTTTTGATTGTATGCAAGGGCATCCTGTAACCAGTATCAATTTGGGAGGGTTTTCATTGACAGATATGGCTGTAAAGATAGAACGAAGATGACGTCACTTAAGATTTGTTATTGTATTTTGCTACGTTTGTGAGTGATTCTCACTAAACTGTATTAAACAGACTATAAATGTTTAAGGTTCTACACAGTTTGGGTGTTGGTCCGTTTTCCGGATGGCAATGTTGTGAGCTTCTTAGCAAAGCGCATACTATCTATATAAGGGAAAGTCTTTCTATAACCAGCATTTGTCTTGCAGTATTTGTCTGAAATTGTTTTGTTATTCCATTCCATTCCATTCTGTTTCCAGTTTCTGATTGAAGGTTAGTTTCTGGATGTGTACAAGATCATGTCACCTTGTTACCAACATCTGTTGATGGTCGCCCTGGCTGCTTTGATACTGTGTAAAGTCGAATGGCTTTAGCACTAGTAGTATTCAATTGCCAGTGTTTTTCCCGATGCATTATGATTTTTACGAGATCATTTGACTGGGATATACAGCTGTTGATTATTTTTGAATTGATAGTTATGAGTAAATACCGATATGAGAAACAAATCAGTAAATGCTTCCATAAAAGGTACATCCTCTTTCATCCTCGTTTATATTCATAAAAGAATTAGTAACACTTTTTTATATGTTACATTATAGAGTTTGATAGCTACGTTTTCTTTGTTCAAAACACATGATCAAACTTGAATTGTGAGATTTTTGAATAGTCACTTTTATACAAATGTTTGATCTGGGCTATATTTGTGTGTTACTTCATTACCGCCATCTTTCAGAGCTGGGCATTGGGATTCAGTATCAATGCATTGTTCATTCTTGATCTGTGTAACTTGCTCCTTGGGTAACGCAGTTTCATTTAAAGGTAATTCTTCAACTTTTTCTTTGAATATTGGGATTTTGTTACCATTTGGTTTGTGGACATCATCATTGCGTTTGTTATTATTTGTTTTGTTCCTTTTTTCTTTGATCTCAATAGCATTCCTGTAGTTGTTACTCTTAACAAGCCTCAGTTTCATCCACTTTGGTTTGTTTTTCATTGTGCAACAGAAAATTTCGCAGAATGTGTTCCTGAATTGAGTGCTCATGGTGCAGTAGAGAACGAAATTTACCGAGTTATTGGTCAACGCCATGATGTCAAGAAGATCTCCAAGTCTGTTGTAGACGATTTCTGTAAAGCAATTAATGAAAATATTCATTAGAGTTAGAATCCCTTGTGGTAACTCAGTCAAAGTGAACAAAACGACTACAGCCAAAAGCATTCCTGTTGTACGATTGTGTTCTCCATGCTTGTCCGATTCAGCCTTCCTGCCTTGTGACTTGAGTTTCAGTCGTTTCCTGTATGCTTTGTGCATTGCGTGAACCAGAAGCAAGGTGAGAGCGGTTAACATTCCACAAGGAACCAATTTGATGAGGATAGCTTGGATCCAGTAGTTTACTTGGGTGATCATATTCTCTAAAGACGATCCACCACGGACGTGTGGATAGTAATACAATTTACGGATTTCAACTGTTCGGAGTCCCGTTGAGTTGGAAGCATCCGGATCATTGGTCGTGACGTTTTTGACGTTTTCAAACGTCTTGAATGTATTGACCGTGTAGTTTGGAATACATATCAGAATTGTTAGGACGATGACGGTGATAACTACTTTCCGAGCTCTTTGTTGGCTACAATAAAAAGCCCCCTGGGTTGGTTTACAAATGTATATGTAACGAAATATAGCCAAAGCGATGGTTAGCCATATAGCAATGGTATGACAGACGATGCTAAAACTGGCGTGAAAGAGAAGCAAACAAATCCAGGGAAATTCGGGTGAGCTGAACGGAATGTTAACGCTTTGTTGCTTCATGATGTAGAAATGGGTAGCAAACGGAAGATAGCTTAGCATTGTGAGAAGATCAAACACGGCAAGCCAAAGAAGAATTGTATTTGTACTAGAAGCCATATTTTTCCTTGTCAACACAATGATGTTAGCGGAGTTGGACAACACACCAAATAAACAGACAGCTACAGCCACGTATCCATGAACACGGCCGTAACTAGTGTAGAAATTGTGAAGCCCTTCATAGGTTTCGTTACTCACTATACCGGGAATTCCCGCTGGGCATAGAGATGCCTGGACGGTATCAGTGCTTGTAGGTGTAGTGCCGGTCAATAGGGGAAAAAATGTAGTCTCCGTGGTCTCCATCCTTGGTCTTTTTAAGTTTCCTGCCCTGTTTTTATCTATTGAAGATTCATCTCAATTTGGAGTTTCTAGAGAGAGAGAGAGAGAGAGAGAGAGAGAGAGAGGGAGAGAGAGAGAGAGAGAGAGAGAGAGAGAGAGGGGGGGGGGGCTGAGTAGAATTTGAAAGTCCCTCGCTCTTGTAAGTTGTCATTAACAAATTTTAACATTTATGTTCATTTCTTCAAAACCATATTTGCAATGATGCGTGATATCCGTTCCGTTTCCTTTCAGATTGAATATATAGTTCCAGACACAAGTTGTAGGATTTAACTATGTAATAGAGTTTACAAAACAACTCAGAATAATGAGTCGTTATTGGATATTTGTGAATAACACACGTGACCAAAGATATGAATGACGCTTCAAGATGACATCAGTCGTCAGTGTTGATATTTTATTGTCCTCTTGTGTCAGTCTTTGTTTATTCTGAAATAAAGAAAGAGAATATATAAATGATAAAAAACTATGAGAAATAGGATTCAATGGTCTGGTGTCGCGTCCGCCCAGCAAAGAGCAGCTTAGTTCTAAACAAAGAAAATCGGCACTTTTTAATCTTCATGCTGGCTAGAACTTTTTCACATGTCATGTGATCAGAATGTATAAAAGTCAAAAAATGATCAGATTTATAATGCTTTTATCCTCTGAATACACTTTTATGCTCGTTGGAGAAGTATTTCATAAGGGCATTCGCCATTAATCCGATAGTTTAGAACCTGTTACTAAGTTACGATGCGTCATTTCGAGGGAAGTGACGTCACGACTGTTCATCAAATGCATTGACAAGAGTCCGCACGGCATCGGTCGCTCAGCTCGTGACGTGTTCTTCCTTGTTATATGAATCCAGTTATATCGAGCGCCTTCACTCGTCGGATAGGTGACAACTGTAGCAAATCGCGCAGGTCTTATTTTCTTTTTAGATTCATATAGCCACTCGGCACGGGTGTGTATGGGAACCAAAATATTGGGAGTGATGAATTCAATTCTAAGAGTGCCCCCAAAAAAAGAGGCCAAACAGGCAAAGTATACAGTCGTAAATATAAAAAAAGGTTTGATGATGTTTGCTGAATAAATAGAAGGGGGAAATTAATGCAGGATTGTGAAATTTACGTTTCATGGTGCAAGATTTAAAATGCACAATATAAACTCTATAAATGTGCACATTTTTTAATATTTGATTCTGTTGCTCGCATAATATGCCAGGACTCTTGCTTATGATACGACCAGTAAATCATTCTTATAATCACCATCACCATCATCATCATCATCATCATCATCATCATCATCATCATCATCATCATCATCATCATCATCCTCTTCCTCCTTTTCTTCACCATCATCATCTTCATCATCATCACCACCATCACCACCACCAACACCATCACAAACACCATCACCGCCACCACATCCACCATAATAATTATCACTTGCATTTATAGCTCATTGTTTCACTTCGACATGCCATTGAACAATCTAACGTTTCAAATGCCTTTGAGCAAGACGATTTGCAAGAGAAAAAACCCATCCTGTAATGCACTGCGTGGAATCAGCGCTATTTCAATTGGAACTCCCAAGGGACCAATAACCCTCTCTGCTCGCTACCTGCGTGAGGTCATTGGAGTTCAACTGGTATTAGGCAGTGCCGTGTCCAATGGGGGCAATTATGGATATTTATGGTCTTATAATATGTCTGTATAGCGGGAAAACAATAACAGACTCTTTCACTTCATTACTTTGATTTGAAAAATCAGTTGTCTTTCTAAACATCAGTGAAAATTTGACATTCTTGTGGTTAATAGTTTTCTTTGAATATCACAAATTGGTGATCTAATTTTAAGTGCTTGTAAATTATGGTGCACTTAAATAAAAAATTTGTTATTCAAAACTCAGCGGCAGTATCTCAAGAATTTTAATAAATATCAAAAGTACACATATGCATCTATGTTCCTGTGCAATATTATTATATTGGCAGTTGATTTTCTTGATTTATTCATGGTTTAGTAAGTTCTGTATATTGTTTTTACCAATTCCGTTCCTCTCAAACAGTTGTGTTGATCATAACAGTAAACTGATATGATTTATGTCTTTATGTGGTAAAATAACTCATAAAGATAATATTTTATTGTCCAGTAAAGACTAAAAACCAATATTGTGTATGATGTCAATATCTCAATTTACTATCAATCTGCCTATAAAGTATGACTTCTTTACAAGAAAAAAATCAATCACCCAACAAGGTTACTGGACATGCTACAAATATTGCAGTAACAATCATCAATTACAACTAACACTAACCACTGGTACTGTTAAATTAGATGATTTGCTCAAACAGACGGACATAGTATGTGGACAAAAGAGGATTCAAAATTATGAGGGCATATAGTTTATTCCAAGTAGTAACCTTTTTCTCTTTATTGACCAACTACATTCAAAACGAACACACTGTCCATACAGGTTATATAGAATCATCACCTTTCCTTCAAGAATACACATTTAGTCATTGTCTTTTAAAGTCATCTGATATACCATTGAACTCCAGTCAGTCAAATTTAGAGATAAAACAACTGAATAACAATCAGAGTCAAATCAGTACAACACCACAGACATACCACAGAAAGGTCATCTAATTTATGGGATATCACTGCCATATATATCTGGACGCTTCAGTCTATAAAAAGTTAACATATTCACTTGTGCACAAAAGGAGAACTTGAACTTACATTATATTACTTATTCAACATGCAAGAATACCCTAAACATTGACACCTATATGACACTATAAAGTCAGCATTTCCTGAGACAACCACACAAAAGCAGTACCGTATACATCTTCAAACTATAATGCCTAACAGTCATAAAAAAAAAAAAATTTGACTTGCATCGTAAGGGATTTAAGTATTGAAAAAAATTATCAAGTCATTAAAAAGTTGGCTTTCAAATGTGCCCAAAACTCATAATATTTAAACCAGTTAAATGCTTAAAAAATAATATTAGTATTATTTTCGTCTAAAGGTTTATATTTTATTCCTAAACTGATATTTGGACATAATTCATGGCATGGAATACTATGGGAGAGAAATAAGGATCTCACCAAGTCATGCCAAATATGAAATTTACAATAAAAATTTCATATCTTTTAAGGTTTTACTGCCCGGACAACAAACCTTGGCATGTGTCAAGATCATCAATTTTACTTTATAATGATGCTTATTTCAAACATTTTCTGCCGCTGGGAATTAAATTATTGATATGCAAATTACAACAAATTAATTTCATTGATAGCTCAAAAACCACTAAATTGACACCTCTCTTATGAGCAGTCTTAAGAGGATACATTATTATCAACCATGGCATATGATGAAAGAAACCCTTGCTTTGCTTGTGGTGAGGGAACAATTTTCATATTTGTGTTAGCAACTGAGCAATACCATGAAATATTGCAACAATTAATTACCATCAGCGGCATCACAGATTCCCCTGACCGCTATCTGTTCCACCCTTCCAAGGTTCCACCCATGGGCTGACTCCACTAATGGGGTCAGGTTGACCTAGCACTGAAATACCACTCAGAGGGGGAAATGCCACGCAGTGAATGATCATAATTACCATCTTTATCTTAGGTATTATCCTAATGATCGCTAAATTTATTCCCACCATCCTAAATGCCCAGGGATTCACATTGAAAGCCTTACTGATGTCCAATTTTTGTTTTGAAATATTAAAAAAAGATTTAATTGCCCATATTATTGTCATTTGAAATGAGAAGTGTCTACGTTTGTGATGTATTTATTTGTTAATTATTATTGCCATGTTCTCTATAAGTGGCGTAATAATAATGATGATGATGATGACGATTAAGATTATGATAATGGCAATAATAATAATAATAATAATAATAATAATAATAATAATAATAATAATAATAATAATAATAATAATAATAATAATAATATTAATAATAATAATAATAATAATAATAATAATAATAATAATAATAATAATAATAATAATAATAATAATAATCACAGCCTCATCATCATCATCATCATCATCATCATCATCATCATCATCATCATCATCATCATCATCATCACCGCTAACATCATCATCACAGCCATCACCATTAGCGCCATCATCAATATCATCATCATCATCATCATCATCATCATCATCATCATCATCATCATCATCATCATTAATTTTTATTAATTTTCTCTTACCCATTTCTTAGTTAAATCACCATGATTCAGATGAATGTTTTTAAACTTCTATAATTTTCTTGTCATAAATTCTGACAGTTTGTTCAACCCAGGAAGGTCAATAACTGAGATACGATCCCAGCCTTACTACTGCTCTCGTCAATAGAACCAACACAGAAAACTATGTGTAAATCTAAACGTTTATAAAATGATCGAGAAAATCTTGTGGTCAATAGTCACCCATATGGCGGTATAAAAACAAAAATAATGATCAAAGAGAAGTCGATTTCATTCACGTTATTGTTTATTAACAACAAACTATGTTTGTTCGAGCACATGTGCTGAAGGTGTGTCACAAAATCCATGTTTTGATTTGTCAAAAATCTACTGGTTAATTGTTAATACGGATAAATACAGAATTGTACTTAGTTGATTTTTCAAATACAATGAGCGACCCATGAATTGCATCGGTCTTAGTTTCCATCGAGTGTGAGGTTGATTAATGTGATGCGCATAAAGGTTACTTCTATTTATTTAATTATTTGATAACTAGTAAAGAACCCTCAATATTTGCGGGTAAATTAAAGCTTGATACACACAGGCAATTTTTTATTTCAATTAACATATTATTGTTGAAGTAAAGAAAGATCTAGACGAATTTTTTGTGCCACCAACGATCAAAATCGGTCCAGTAATAAAGTCCGTAGGTGAGCGCATAATAATCTATCAACCTTTCTCGTGCGGTGATGTGCTCATGTGGTATGACACTCTCTTTCGGATCGGAAGGTCCTGGGTTCGAGCCTCGCTCGGCGCATAGTTGAGTCCTTGGAAAAAGGCTCTATACTCACATTCTCTCACCGCACTCAGGTGTAAATGAATACCTGGCCGTTAACAGTTTTGTCTTTGTCGGAAAAAATTGTAATATCGCTTAACAGGCGCCATGTTTCGTTCTATAAGTCATGTGTTGCTGTTGGCCAGGGTGCCTTTCTTAAAGCGCTTTGAGCACGTTAAGTGGATATTGCTCTATATAAAAACTCAATATTTTTCTCCACTGTAGGTTCAAATTGAAAAAAAACCCGTTAAAAACATGAAGTGGGCTTTGACATGGACATATCACAAAACTAAAAGGTTTATCACGTACATGCACTTATCTTATTTGATTATAGATACTATTGTGGAAATTATGTCAGACCGAGAGACGAAGCAGTTGAGCCATTAACAGTCAGAATTCGTCCAAAATTGAAGTCTGTAGGTGAGTGCAAAAAGGTCAGTTTTGTTTGTTTGTTTGGGATTTTTTCAGAACGGATCTCTTTTTATTTCGTTTCGTTAGATTTTTTTGCTTGTCCTCTTTGCCTGCTCTATTTCATCGGCCGGCGGAGAAGAAATAAATGAATGATAGAACTCGACTTGGAAATTGTCAGTGACACACAGAGAAAGGAAAGCTGGCTATAATTAATTATGGATGAGAAGTTTAGGAAAGCCCATCGCTGCAGTCACTTCATCTCCCAAAAATGGCACTGTGGGATCTATTCCATTACAAGATGTCATGTCTTTTTAATTCTATTGCCATATATTATTCACTGGTTGCATTTCAAACGTTTCACAGCCCCATTGATTAATATCATGTTACCGTGGAAGAACGACAAAGAGGGGTGCGTGGGACACTCGCTTAATATTGGTTTTGTATTACAAGAAAAAGAGAAAAAAATTTAATGAAAAATAAAAGAAATATGATTTTAAAAAATAACAACAAACAAAACACACTGTAATGTAATTAGAATTAGAATGAATGAACATGACGTCACTCGGCTCTTTGTTTTTGTTTTTAGACCACCAGTTGGATTATATGTTCTCATTAATTTATTTTTACTATAGACCATAAAAGCTAAAGGTTACAGATAGTTTTATACATTGGTAAGCTTGATTTAACAGACAGAAGTGATGAGTACTTGACTTAAACCATACTTCAATAGTGGGAGGTCCCAGTAGCTCAGTTGAAAAAAAAATTAAAAATTGAGGTTTCTATAGCGCAATATCCACTAAATGTGCTCAAAGCGCTTTACAAGGGGTCCCTGGTCAAAAGCAACATTTAACATATAGGACGGGACATGCTGCCTGTTAGGAGATATTACAATTTTTCGGACAAAGACAAAGCTGTTAACGGCCAGGTACTCATTTTACACCTGAGTACGGTGAGAGAATGTGAGTAAAGAGCATATTCCAAGAATTCAACTATGCGCCGAGCGCAAGGCTCGAACCCAGAACCTTCCTATCCGAAAACGAGTGTCATACCACAAGACCACATAGCCGCAGAGTTGGTAGAGCAATCGCTTCAAACGGGAAAGAAACTGAGATCATTTCCGGGTGAAGTCGTGATGATTTCTGACCCCTCTGTCTTCCCATCAGTCCTACCCAAAGCGTTGCAAGCAATTGCTATTCTCCGTTTCACGAAAGTGAAACTGGGATAAACTCCGGCTCTGTGAACCTAATGGTTCTGAAGGACTATTTATCCCCTTATCATACTGACGAGAGAGAGAGAGAGAGAGAGTCCCCGATTTTGTGACCTGGGCTGATGAGAGGATCGTGGGTTAGAAACTCTCGGGATTAGGAGTCTGATTTTCCGAGATATGCAAATAACATTATAAGAGGGTTGGGATTTGGGAATACCTTGGGATATGACTAGAAACTACTAAAGATGTCTCCTCTTGCTCTATTCCATGTCCTCACAACATAGCATTATGCTACAGCATGGACTTGTACCAAAAATTGCACTGCACTATTAGAATCTATCTTCATCAAAATCAGCTTCAACATCATAATGATGATGATAATGATGATGTTAACATTGATAATAATGATAATGATGATGATGATGATGATCATGATGATGACGATAATAATAATAATAATAATAATAATAATAATAATAATAATAATAATAATAATAATAATAATAATAATATATTAATAATAATAATAATAATAATAATAATAATAATAATAATAATAATAATAATAATAATATTAATAATAATAATAATCCTCCATATCATTTTTTTTCCAAACAACGGGAATCGTATCCAATTCTCAATGATATATCATTTAACATTTCCCTCAAATGTACTTCTGTCTCGTATCAAAATTCAAAAACTATGACTGTTAACATAACAAACGTATCACATATTCCTCTTTAATCATTATAAATTTCCATTGCATTTATTTTTTATTTTTAAACAATTGAGCTTTTATTTAGAGCAATATCCACTAAACCTGCTCAAAGCGCTTTACAAAGGGTCCCTGCTAGCAGCAACACATAACAGGTTGAACGATATTACAATTTTATTTCGACATATATACAACGCTGTTTACGGCCAGGTTCTCATTTTACACCTGAGTACGGTGAAAGATTGTGAGTAAAGAGCCTCTTCCAAGGACTCAACTATGCGCCACAGAGTGGGGTTCGAACCCAGGACCTTACGATCCGAAGGCGAGTGTTATATCACAAGACCACATAGGTTTTGAAAGAGGAGAATCACTATAATATTATATTACTCCGCCAGTTTATCTCAATATTTGATAAATGAAACAGTGTGAAACGCACAGTGGAAATACATTTTATAAATGTTCGACAAATTATCATCAAAAGACAATATCGATTATATTCCTCCCTCTCAGAAAACTTCAAACTCCTAAACAGAGAATCTGTCTAATAAAAGCCTTCATCTTATATAAATTTATTTCTTCTATTTTCCTTTTATAAAGTTTCATTTAGTATCATTACTATTCGTCCTTGTGATATGCCAGTGTTCGACAAATGGATGATGCCAAGTCTGCAAAGATAGATCATCATCAAGCCCTACTGCAACCTCCTCGTGGTGTCGAACGGTAACAGGTCAAGCTGGCCAACTGCAGAGGGCGACAAGAATAGGCAATGGCAAACCATTCTTGTAACTTTGCCGAGTTAACTGCATGAATAAGTCCAAAAAGTTAAACGGTGACAGCGTAAAGGGGAGCATGTTTTCACGGAAGACTGCTGCCTCGCTCGGTTGGGAGCGTGATGTTCGTCAGGTCACACCGAACCGTCAGCCAGTTACTAGGCGAAATAAATTTAACAAATGTGACAAAACCAAAATTGGGACATGGAATGTCAGGACCTGTGCCCAAAAAGGAAAACTAAACAACATTCTAAAAGAAATGAAACGGCTCCAAATAAATATTCTTGGCCTGGCAGAGATGAGATGGAAAGAGCAGGGAACCATGTCAAAACAAGAAAACAACACGACATATAAGATCATATGGAGTGGTGGAACCTCTTTCCAAAAAGGAGTAGGGATGATCTTAGACCAACAATCAACCAAATTTTACAAAGGGCACGTAGCAATCTCAGACAGAGTTTTGTTGGTTAAGCTAAGAGGACCTGTAGTTGACACCAATATTATTCAAGTTTATGCACCAACAGAAGAGGCGACAGATGCAGATATGACAGAGTTTTACCATTCACTAGACAAAGTAAAACGAATGTGTAAATCACAAGAAGTCCTTATGGTAATGGGGGACCTAAATGCTAAGATTGGCAGAGGCAGAGATGGTGACATAATCGGACCACATGGACTCGGAGACAGAAATGAACGAGGAAACATCTGGGCAGATTGGTGTAGAACAAATAAATTAATGATTTCAAACACCTGGTTTCAACAACACCCAAGAAGAACCTGGACATGGCAATCACCAGGGGACAGAGCAAGGAACCAGATAGACTTTATAGCAGTATCATCAAGATTCAGAAATGGCATATTAAATTGCAAAACCTACCCAGGCGCCGATGTAGACAGTGACCATGTCCCAGTTGTTTGTACAGTAAGGATAAAGTTTAAAGCTATTCAGAGAACAGCTGGTAGAATAAAGAGGGATTACAGGTTATGCAAAGACAATGGCATACAAACAAAAATGAGAGAAGAATTTGAAAATGCACTCATGATACAAAGCCAAAGTGAACCTGATAATGAAAAATGTGAAAAACAATTTGATATATTCCAAAAGTGTGTCAAAGCAACTGCAGAAAAGCATTTACCAATAGCTCAAATAAACAGCAAAAAGGAATGGATGACAAATGAAATTCTAAACCTATTTGAAGAAAGACGAAAATGCAACAGAGGGTCTGCAGAATACCAAACATTGAACAACCACATTAAATCCAAATGCATCGAGGCACACGAGAACTATCTAGACTGGAAATGCTGCGAAATCGAAAGAGAATACAAACCCAACCCCCAACAAGCTCACCAAAGAATAAAAGAACTATCAGGGAAAAGGAAAAGCAAAGCAGCAGGAAGTTGTATCCAAAACAAACAAGGGGAACTGCTATTTGAAGAACAACATATAGAAAGCCGATGGGTAGAATACATAGGCGAACTGTACAATGATCCAAATAGAAATGAACCACCATTGAAATTCAAAGAACCATTAAGCGGACCAAACATCACCAAAAGTGAAATTGAACATGCCATGGAACGAATGAGGGATGGTAAAGCAACATGCCCTGATGAAATATCTGTAGAGGTATTAAAAAGCCTAGGAGATCTAGCAATTGATGAACTTCACATATTATTCAACAATATATACAACACTGGGAAAATTCCAGAAGGTCTCTGTAACTCTATTTTCATAGCAATACCAAAGAAAGCAGGTGCAGTCAGATGCGAAAATTTTAGAACTATAGGTTTAATAAGCCACATCAACAAAATACTGTTGCGTATAATTATCAACAGGCTAAGGAATAAGATTAACCCCGAAATCGCAGAAGAACAATATGGATTCCAACCTGACAGAGGGACAAGGAACGCAATATACCTCCTCCGTGTTTTAAGTGAAAGAGCTATACAGGTTCAGACCCCACTATACCTCTGTTTTGTCGACTACAAAAAAGCTTTTGATAGAGTACGCCACGAAGAAATACTAAAACAACTGCACTCCATTGGCGCTGATGAGAAAGACCTCAGACTCATGCAAACATTATACTACACCCAGCAGGCATCTATCAAAATCGGAAACTCTACAGGAAATTCCATTCCTATTAAGAAAGGAGTCCGTCAAGGGTGTGTTACCTCACCAGATCTGTTTAATCTATACCAAGAAACAATCATGAGGGGCATAACTAATATGGAGGGAATAAAAGTAGGAGGTCACAACATAAATAATATAAGATACGCAGACGATACGGTACTCATTGCAACATCAGAAATCCAACTTCAAAAGATTGTTGACAAAGTGGTAGTAGATAGTGAAGCCAAGGGAATGGAAGTGAATATCACCAAAACGGAATGCATGGTAATACAGAAAACCCCCGAAAACAACAACACCTGCAATATAACGATTCACGGCGAGCAACTTACCAACGTAGAAAGTTTTAAATACCTAGGTTCAATAGTGACAACAGATGGAAGATGTAACCGAGACATACGAGCAAGAATAACTCAAGCCAAACAGGCCTTCATGGACCTGGGAAACATTTTGAAAAACAAACAGATGTCGTTCGGGATTAGATTCCGAGTCTTGAAGTGCTACGTGTGGCCAATCTTGTTATACGGATGCGAAAGCTGGACTACAAATGCAGAAACACAAAAGAACATTGAAGCTTTTGAAATGTGGTGCTTGAGAAGGATGCAGAGAATATCGTATACTGCACACAAAACGAACGAAGAAGTGCTAAAACAAACATACCAACAAAGGAAACTAATGCCCTTAATAGCGGATCGACAACTATCCTTTTTCGGACACATAGTAAGGAAAGATAAAAATGAATACCTGGCAAGTTGTGGAAAAATACCTGGTAAACGCGCCCGGGGGAGACAAAGAAAAACACTCATAGGCCAACTGAAGGGCTTCACCAACCTAACAATCCAAGAGCTGTATGAAAAAGCAAGAGACAGGGAGTAATGGAGAGAGATAATTCATGCAGTATCCGAAGCCTGGACCAGGCATGGAACCTAGAGGAGGAGGATATGCCAGTACACCTCATACACTGCTCTGTATAGGTAAATTACTCACAATACCTGACATCAGGATGTAACGTATCAACACACAACATTGTGGGTAACCTTGAACGTTTGTAGTTTGTATGACTGATATGATTTAGTGAGAACTAATCATTTAAACGGCTGAGAGACGTTAATTTCGTTCTTTCTATAGAAGTACTACACGGCTCTGATGCTGGTAAAACCGAAATGTAATGCTGGATCTTTGCTGAATTTTAAAACTTTTTCATGTTAATAGTAACAATTGCAACTGGCCGTTTAAAACGATTTACACAGTGATTTCGATTTTAGATGCTGAAAGATGAATTTATAGTAAAAACAGGTCTGAAAATGTGTGTATGAAACAGTGCAAGACAATGCAAGAAAGAAAAATACAAGAACCCTCCCACCAAATAGCTATCTTCCTCGACTGAGGATCGAACACCAGACCGCCTGATTATCGGTCAGAAATGCTTTTTCTTTCTTGCTTTGTCTGGCACTGTTTCATACACACTTTTTTCAGATCTTTATCTTACACCAGTGCCTGCTCCCTAATGTCTCAATTTACAACAATTTAGCAGGTTCAAAATAAGTCTAATATTATGGGTAAAATAATATGATTTAAGACCAGCTGGGGGCCATAATAAGAGACGACTAACCTGAGGGTATAATGTGTATATGATATTTTAACGAGCATCTTTTAAAAAGAAAAGATGAGATCGAAAATTTAATTTCGGATAGGATATAACTACCTTACGATGACAAAACATCTTTTAGAATTTTGGCCTTAAAACTTCATATACCGATGTTTTCTATCGTTTTATATAACTCTTTACTTCTTAAAAGACTTGGATCTCCGAGGCTCCAAAGAAGTCTCAAGTATCATACTTCTTGAATAGTTTTAGAGTTATCTTATTCTATCGATATGTGAAGTATATATTTTCTTGCCAACATTTTAAAATAGAGATGTTTTTTGCCGTGCTCTGAAAAAAAAACATTGAAAAATTTAGCCATACTCTATAACTAGTCCTTGAAATATCGATCGATTAAAATGACCCTCATTTTGTCCAAAAAAAAATCTCAATCCTTTCTTTCAGTCTCAGGTTTGATAGATTTTGGCAAGACGAGGTTCATTTTAATCGATCGATATTTGAAGCTCCAGTTTTTTTTTGCCAATTTTTCAAGAGTGGAGCAGTTTTGTAACAGTACGCGAGATGAAATCTTTATTAAGATATGTTGTCTTTATAGGAAGTGATAAGTTTATGGTTGATGAAGTCGCTGGTGTTTGGTTCCTCCTAATACTGTCTGTTGACAAAGACAATCTAATCCTTTTAGGGAGAGCGACAACCCTGTCGGAGGGTATTCTAATTTAAGCAGGTATTATAGAGGAGAGAGAGAAAGCCAGGATTTAATAACAATATCTTCATTACTATGTGTGGAATCGTCTTTTAATAATCGTCTTGTGTGTGTATTAGTTAGTGTTTGTGTGTTTACGCCTAAATGTGTGTGTGTGCGTGTGTGTGTGTGTGTGTGTGTGTCTGAAACGAATAGGTGAACTAACGTCTCAAAGCGGTAAGATGTCTTGATAAGTCTGATGCTAAGAAGTGATTTTAAGGTTACATATGACCATTTATGGAAGCAATCCTTCAGATCCATTAGGTCTATGGAGCCGGAGTTTATCTCTTTTTCTGTAGCGTGAAATGAACAATAGCAATTACTTGTAAATCTTATCATAGAATGCTAGTCTATCGCAACGTACTTTCAATCAGGTAAGCTAGCTGCCCAATTATTGCTGGGTGACAGGGCGGGTGTCAGAAAAAAAAAACAATCTGGACTGCACCCTGAAACGCAAAGACCCTTTGCCTTTGAAGCGAATGCTATACCACCTGAGCTATCGAGAACTCTACAATTATATGAGATAGGTAAAATATATGTGAGATTTAACCCTCTCCTCACCATCCATAGGAAAATCGTTACATTCGTTACGATACAACCAACAATTTTATTATTCTTATATCCCTTGAACATCACAACTAATAAAGAAAATACTTTTGTTATAGCGATACAAATTAGACACTGGACAATATCATGTATGGAATATACTTGTTCCTTTTCTGTTTGAGTAGAAAAAAAATATATTTGTGTATTGGGCTGGTGTGAAGTTTCGGGGAAAATTCTGAAAATGGCTGGTAAAGAGAGAGCTAAGTTATGTTCACTTTAGAAACTATGCACGGTCCTTCACAAAATATACACACTTAACCCTAATGTCATAATAATTTGACTAAACATCTAACTTTCAGCATCTTAATTGTGTCAACAAAATACTGTTTAGAGGCGAAAAGGTTATTCATATAAATATATGGGTGGGTGGGTGGGGGGGGGGTAGAAGTATAAAACAAAAACCATGAAATAATAGTGTTCAACTTTAAAATTAAACGGTAAATATATAAATGAATAAAATAAAATTAAATTAACTTTGAAAAGCGCACACATACACGCATATATATATATATAATATATATATATATATATATATATATATATATATACATATATATATATATATATATATATATATATATATATATATATATATATATATAGATTGATAGAGAGAGAGACAGAGAGAGAGAGAGAGAGAGAGAGAGAGAGAGAAAGAGAGAGAGAGAAGAGAGTGAGAAAGAGAATAGAAATTTTTTTAAAAGAGAGAGAGAGAGGAAGAGAGAGAGAAAGAAAGAAAGAGAGAGAGAGAGAGAGAGAGAGAGAGAGAGAGAGAGAGAGAGAGAGAGAGAGAGAGAGAGAGAGAGAAAGAGTTCGGCGTATAATAATTTGATAAAAATCTAACAGGATCAAAATAACCAAGGACTGAGTATGGGATTTGCATACTTTATTATGTCTAAGAAAAAGACGAAATCCATTTTAACAAGTCTGAAGGTCACCTTAGTTTGGTTCCGTTCATAAACACATAATTTATCATATAATGGAGATGAATCCTTTATGTATCCATTTATGTCATACGAGTTCCGGGGATCAAATCTCAGTTGAAAAAAAAGACAAAAATAAAACAAAAAAATAACAAAACAACTTAATTTCAGCATTTATATAGCACAACATCCACTCAAAGCGCATTGTCAACAGCTACATTTAACATGTAATATAAGACATGACGCCTGGTTATAGATAGAATGCGCTTGGCCAAGGAGTTCACAACATTGCCATCCGGAAGTATAACGGACCAACACACAAACTCTGTGTAACCATGAACTTTTATAGTCTGGTTAATACAGTTTAGTGAGAACAACTCACAAACGAGGATTACAATAGCAATAACAAAGGCCTGAGTGACGTCATCTTCGAACTATCTATAAGGTGGTTCAACAAGTTTCGGTCAGGTACTCATTTAAAATCTATGTATAGTGAGAGAATGTGAGTAAAGAGCCTTTCGTTAAAGGGGGGAATAGAATCCAGGACCGACCGGGTCCGAAGACATCGGCCTCTAATGGTGTTACACAACTAGATCTATGTTATGATGATATATTCAGGCCGAAAATTCCTCGCCGCATTCGTGTACGGTCGCAATTTTGCCCATCATTACGAAGAATTCGTAGAACTAAGAGATTTTTTACTCCAATTTCAGAACTTCATTGATAATTCGTAGTAATTAAAACTGATTGAAAATGAAGGCCGATGCCATACTATAAAATCGTAAGGATTTTGAAGTTGTTTAACCCTTGTGAGAGTGAATTGTTGATTTTTAGATTTGACAATAGCGACCGCAATTTTTTATCGCCTAAAAATTACGTATGTTTAAATTTTTAAGTAGGTATATCTGAGTTCGCGAAGCCGCCTGGAAGCTTCGTCACAGCACAACGCTCGACTAGATGATCTACGGTCTTGGGCTCTTGTCCACAACAAGTAAATGTGGAAGAGGTGGAAGGTCTCCAGTGTTGAAGCGACGCTGCCATTGTGCAGGTTTTCGACTGAAGTCGATTCGCCGCTTCCCAGTGACTCCTCTTGCTTTTACAGAAGCCTGGCAACTTATCTCCCAGTTTGGAGGAGTCTACCCCGCCTCCTCGAATGAATTTGTCCGAGCGGACTTCCATCTCGTATGCGCAACCCTGTCCAAAGTCAGGGATGCTACGTAAAAGGATTGCAGGGACTGATTTCGGCTCGAAACAGGGGCACCGTCCATTATGCGCTTGAGAAGTGTTTCCCCAATCCCCCTCCATATTTGTTAAGCTAGCCAGTTGTAATCGTCTACCATCGGGCATCGGGTTGGGAGGTGGGGGGGGGGGGGGGTTGCTATCATTATCGGGCCCCATTCACTAGGCGTTTTTTCCAGCGTTCCGAACACTTTGTGCTTGGACGTGCCAAGTTTTACAGAAACCTTCTCAACGTCCTAAGGTGAATGCCGTAACACAAGACAACAAAGCCGAACAAATCTTGATGTTAACCTTGTGTTTTAAAAGTAATTGAATTAAGTATACCAATACATTGCAACAAAATCCTATATAAGATAGATCTAGAACTATATAATATACAACTATAAAGAATAAAATTATCTTTATTAATCCTCACAAGAGCTATTTTTTAAATCTCGAGAAAATGACCAAGATATCAAACTTAAGCCGCAGTGAATCAAAGTGAGCAATCTGAACTAAGTTTCTTGTTTAAGAAAAAAAAAAGCGAAATACTGAAACGGGATTGGAACTCGCAACTCGACGGTGAAGTACACTCGGTGACTCACTGATTTACTTTACAAAGGGGACCTTAATTTTACAATCTTACAAAAGTGGACATATCTTCCGCATATTGACAAAATGCGTTTTCCACCTTTTGTCCAGAAAACTTTGCCTTCATACATCGATGGATCAAAATTACCCCAAAGTTTTCAAAGATCCTTAAACTTAAGCTTTCAAAAGAAGTCTCTGGTTTAATTTTTTGTTGTTGAAAAGTTGGGAGTCGTATTAATCGGTCGACATTACATTAACTATATTATACGTTTTCTGGCCAAAATGTAAAATCACCATTTTGTCGTGTCAATAAACACGATATTTTAATCAGATTGTTGGCGAGTTTTTGATGGAATCTGACGAAAAATATTTGTAGCTCGTGTGAGTGTTAATTTTATGAGACAATTCCCACCGAATATTATAAGACAGAATCTGAACATCTCGGTTTTCTAAATCTCTTTCCGTGAAATATTGTCACAACGGACAAAAAGTGATCTATTATTCGAATCAATCTTCAAAGTGGTACAGAGAAACTTGTAAATTCAATTCTTACTTTTATTTGGTTATACTTTTTAACTTCTTGTTTCTTGAATTGGATGTGTATTGCTTCATAAATAACAAAGAAAAGGATTGGAAAATCAGTGAGCGCTGCCCTTTGACGAGCGTTAACCCTCGAGTGGTTTTGATTTACTCGAATCTATCCTTTTAGCTCGGTCTGGGACACGACATGGCATCCATTCAGAACGGACACCAGTGTCTAACAACCTCTCGCTACCTTCTTTGCTATCCCTAGAGACATCTTGATTTACCAGCCTCGATGCAATTCTTTTTTTATATATATATTCTTGGCGATGAGATCAATGACGTAAAGCAAACTTTGACTTGTTTAAAACTTTGGGCTGTCAATTGTCAAAATTAATCATAAACTAAGAAGATTCAAATAATAACTATGATTCTATAACAAATTTATTTTTAAATTTTGGCCAAACTGTTAAACATCCCCATTGTCATGCATGCACTGGGTGTGCATTTATCAGTCCTGAAAGTACTAGGAAAAAGGTAATGCATTTAGTTTACTTTTTTCCTAAATCTATCCCTTGTTTCTCTAAAGAAAGGGATTTTACCCAAAACGTCGATGGCTAATACAGTTTAATTTCAAAGCCTTTCTTTTTTCACCTTTTTGCTTGTTTTTTATCACATATATACATATATACATATATATATATATTAAGCAATCTTATAATTCATGTGACCTTTTACCTTGTTAACTTATAGATAAGATCTGATGACATTTTTCAGGTTAAAATTGTGCGCTCTTAATGCAACGTTCCAACGTTCCAAACGTTTTTCTTCCTTCAGCGCCGTAATGTTTTTATTGTTGTTAACATTATTGTCACTGTTGCTGCGTATTATTTTTATGTCTTGATTACTGAAGAGATAACCATTGGCTTAACACCTATACTGCACGTAATGACAACTTTTCATTTTACTTTTACATTTATAAACATTTAAAAAACCCTAAAGCAAACAAATGAACAAACAAAAAACCCAGTAAAACAAACAAACAAAACACAGAAAAAGCAGAACAAAACAAAACTTTGTACAACTGAGAGACATTCCAACAGGTCGAACAATCTCGAACCTTAAATATTTATGAATGAGAGCATTTTAAAGAGTATGGGGCAGCGTGGCTCAGTGGTAAGATCTTTGCTTAGTGCCCGAAAGGTACCGAGTTCGATTACTCGCTGCACTGTGTGGCCTTGAGCAAGTCACCTCGCCCTAGCTCAATTTGCGGCGTTGCACTGTGGCTGACTCCTGGGTTATTCCAGTCGTCCATTGGAATAGACCCTATAGACAAATTTCCCCATGTGATGAATATAGGGAATTTTAATTTTAGTTGTTTTTTATTTTAAAAGTTATTGGTCATTTTATTTTATTCGTCTATGAAGTAATCCTTCTCTGGCCGAAATACAAAATAAGTAATTCGTCATCTCTCGGCAGTTTGGGTCATGACAAGCTGACGAACTCACTTTCAATCAACGCAAACTGATATAGTGGTTCACAGAAGATTTAAGTGATTCTCAACTTGCCAGACCCGAAAATAAATGGGGTGAAAACTGGCCACAATACATTTCTGGACGCATTTGCTTTTTGCTTCTAAGAGCATATAGATCATAACACAAGCTGTCGCCCCCCCCCCCCCCACTCTCTCTCTCTCTCTCTCTCTCTCTCTCTCTCTCTCTCTCTCTCTCTCTCAGTGTGTGTACCATCATATTTAAAGCAATGAAGATTGCCCCAGACTTGAGAGGATCCGTATTGAGGCATGACTTCGATGTGAAGGGTTGGTGTCAGGCGTTATACCAATATTGAATTTTGCAATTTTACTTTGCTGGTTTCAGCACCAACTCCATTACGTATTATTAAATTCGCTCCACTCCCCCCCCCCCCCCCCCCCCTCCTCCCCTCACCCCACCTCCCCACCTCCATCCTCCTCACAACCCAAAGCGACTGTGAAATAAACATACTGAGCTGGTTTGAGCTGCCTCGTCAGCATAAAATCTATGTCCATTTTCAGGGAGGGGTCGACCACATACATTTGTTTCGGGATTCGTGGTTATAGCATTTTTCGAAATTTTTGACAATTTGAAGGTCATTCTGATCGATTGACATTTGAAGTAGTTTTTTGAGGGGGCCAAAATGGAAAATGTGTTTGTGAGAGTATGACAGATTGGCTTTTTGCCATTTAATTTTAATACATATTTTCTATTCTGCGGAAGAAAAACATAAAATATGTAATTTCTATTAAGAGTATGTTGTCTAAAAGAATTAAAATAGTAAAAATTAGTTGGGGTTTTTTTTAGCCATGATGTCCTTGGAATTGGATTGCACATCATCCGTTTGAAAGAACGCCAGTCTAAAGCAAAGAATTTTCCGCGAGATATAATAGGCCTAGCACTACCAGAAGGACATATCAGAGGGAGGTGGGACGGTATTAAAAAAAACTCGGCTGAAACTGGAATCCTAGGTTATCAGGCCCTCTGGAGAAATAAGAGCTTACAGCTCAACAATGAATCATGAATTAAGGTTATATAAATGTGGTAGTCTATTTGAAATAGATTCTGAAGGCACCTGATAATAATATTTCCTTTGAGGCACAAATTATGTGCGCATACGAATTTTATTGGAAGTGATACTTGTAACATGTAATGGATTGGAGTTGTTTGGCTATGTATGAATGTAGTTGTTCGGCTGTGTGCAATTATGTTAGAATTCTTTATAGTTACGCATTTTGTGTTGTGGATGTTTTTGCATATTGGTATGAATGTTGACTGAGTGAACGTTTAAGCCCTCTTTGTTTCTTGGGAACATTGTTAGACGATTGTTTTGTTATTTACTGAATGAACTCCGTCCGAGCTGGTTGTATTATACATTTATTTTAATTTACCATATGATTGATAATAAATAAGTTGACTTAACGAAGTCTGAGCTGAGTCGTCACGATACTCTAGCAGGAAAACTCATTATGGTCTCGCAAGGGACTTTCTGTCAGCGGTCGAAAGCGGGCGCTTTTTCCTATTTCCGTTTTCGTAAATCAATCAGATTGCTGTAAATGTCAAATAATTGGAAATCAATAGTCTGATGGGTCGTGTTAACATAGAGAGTAGGACTAAATCTCACAATCGGTTGGTTAAGAAAGAAACACTTCATAGCACGTCCCTATATCAGGAGGTGACTTTCAAAACCTGCTAAATAGCTTTTTCATCTTTCAATATTGTCATTTATCTGTGGGGGGGGGGGGGAGTTTTTATATAGCGCAATATCCACTAATCGTGCTCGAAGTGGTTTACAAAGATTCCAAGCCAACAGCAACACGTAATATGTTGAACGAGACATGATGCCTGTTAGGCAATTATCTGCCACCTCAGAAGTGAAGAGGGAAAAGCAACATCACAAAAGTTAATATGCAGAAACGCTTTGGCTTCCACTGCTGTTGAGAGATTAAATTATTGGGATCGAAAATTGCCAAGTACTTCAATAGAGTGATATATAATTTAAAAGATCTCAGATGCTTGCAACGATAAAACGATTATAAAACACGGCACGTAAATGTAGCGTTGAGAGCTATCCAGGCGAATGCTGTGTCGTTTTGTCGCAAAATCAAGCGATGCCGAGCTTTGTTAGTGGTTAGTCACCGAATTGATTGATTTTAACCAGATAACTGCCTTGCTCTGGAAAGACACGTATTTAAAAACTGGCCAGAAAACGCGTCCTTTAAATATCGATCGATTTAAATGGATGTGAATGTGTATCTGGTTTTAGTCAGTGATGGATATTGTAAAGACGGCTGAAAGGTGACTTTGCATGAAATCGAACATTGATTCGGTATATAAAATATTATTTGTGAAGGATATTAGACATGATGATTCGTCGGAATTGCGGAGTGTAAATCTTGTTTAATAATAGTAGTAGTAGTAGTAGTGGTAGTAGTAATAGTAGTAGTAATAGTAGTAGTAGTAGTAGTAGTAGTAGTAGTAGTAGTAGTAGTAGTAGTAGTCGTAGTAGTAGTAGTAGTAGTAGTAGTAGTAGTAGTAGTAGTAGTCGTAGTGGTGGTGGTGGTAGTAGTAGTAATAGTAGTAGTAGTAGTAGTAGTAGTAGTAGTAGTAGTAGTAGTAGTAGTAGTAGTAGTAGTAGTAGTAGTAGTGGTAGTAGTAATAGTAGTAGTAGTAGTAGTAGTCGTAGTAGTAGTAGTAGTAGTAGTAGTAGTAGTAGTAGTAGTAGTAGTAGTAGTAGTAGTAGTAGTAGTGGTGGTGGTAGCAGTAGTAATAGTAGTAGTAGTAGTAGTAGTAGTAGTAGTAGTAGTAGTAGTAGTAGTAGTAGTAGTAGTAGTAGTATTAGTAATAGTAGTAGTAGTAGTAGTAGTAGTAGTAGAAGGAGGAAGAGGAGGGGAGGAGGAGGAGGAGGGGGAGGAGAAGAGGAAGAAGGAAGAGGAATGGCATGAGGGAGAGGAGGACAAGGAGGAAGCGGGAAATGACGAAGGAGAGGAAGTAGACGAGGAAAAGAAAAAGAAAAGAAGAAAGAAAAGAAGAGGAAATATTATTCATAGAATAAAACTAAGGGTCAACAACACAACGATTTTAGCATGTACAATTCAAACGTTTTATTGATATTTTGAATGTTAGTTCATGTGGAAATGTGGGGATCCGACATGACAGCATTTCAGGCTTTGCTGCCTTTAGCTTTAACCAGTAACTACCATACTCTAGAAAGACACGTATTCAAACATTTGTATCGATTGACATTAATTTGAAGGACGGGTTTTCTTGCCAAATTTTTAAAACATGTTTTTCAAGAGTACGACAGTTAACTGGTTAATAATGGTGGAAAGATTCACACGCTTTGAAAATTACTTTCTCTTAGGCGTCATATTCGTCTTATAGAAGATAAATAAATAACGGTGTTATTGATACCCAAATCGTTTATATTGATGACTATGAAATTATATCGGGTTTATTTTGAGTCCGTAGGTGGTCTTATTTACAAAGACAAAATACAAGACAAACTAAAATATAATCTAACAAAATAATATGGTATGCAGTGGATGTGAATCAAGAATAGCATTTGAAACAATATGTATACCAGCTTAAGTAAAAAGCCTGACATTTTAGGGGGAAATTTTTAACGTGGATTGTACGTAAATGGCGGTAAAGAAACGATCATTTACAGACATAAAATAAATTGGTCCTTCTTGCCTCTTAATACTAAATGGTACAGAAATTGTTTTTGGAGTTTTCTCCATAAATTATGATATAAAATCAAACCAACTTTCGTTCAGCTGACATCTTATCTTTACGAAAGATTGATCTTCATATAAATAAGGTCTAATCCATTTTAGATAATACGGGATATTCAATAGCCCTTTAAATGGATCATATAAAACAAAACGAGAACACTTGAGCATTTTTACATTTACTCTCATATTAAAGAGCTGTCCACTAAACGTGCTCAAAGCGCTTTACGAGTGGTCCCTGGCGAACAGCAACACTTAACATATAGAACGTGACATGACACCTGTTACGCCATATTTTACTTTTTTTTCGGACAGAGACAACGCTGTTAACGGTCAGGTACTCATTTTACCTGAGTCCGATGAGAGAATGTGAATTAAACGCCTTTTCTAAGGACTCAACTATGCGCCGAGCGAGGCTCGAACCCAGGACCTTCCGATCCGAAGGCAAGTGTCATCCACAAGATCACATAGCCGTGTAAGTTAATATTTTTCGACTGAGCAAGGCTGTTAAAGGCCATGTGCTAATTTTACACCTAAACAAAATGAGAGGAAGTGAGCAAAGAGCCTTTTCGAAGGACATAATTTTGCGCTGCTTGTCATACTACAAGATCACAAAGACGCATAAAAGGGGCTGAGACGAGGTTCATTTTGTATTCTATCCGATTATAAGATGACGGCTTGTTTTGACATTTTGTTTATTATTACATCTAAATGAAATCTATAGAAAAAGAAACTTGATTGATCGGTTTTCTCTCGCTGTCGGAATGGTGATCGGAATGGTTGGAACTAAACTACAGTAATCTCTGACAAAACACCTTGTCAATCTTTGGCCAGGACACACTTGACTCGTGTAATCACTCGTGGTCCCCCGATAGCTCAGTTGGTAGAGCACTCGCTTTGCAGGTAAAGGGAACAAGACCAACAAGTGATCATAGGATTAACCCTACTATTTCGTCTGACACCCCCCCCCCCCTTTTAAGTCCCACCAGCAGTTATTGGGTAGATGGTCTGTTAGATCTAACGGTAAGTAATATACTAGCGTCATATCCAAAGGTTAGCCAGCAATTTCTATAATGCGTTTTTCGCTAGAAAAATCGGGTTGATCACAGGCTCCATGAGTTCTATGGCTGATATGATCGACTATTAAACATTTATCTTTCAACTCTATAACACAATAGTGAAAAAAAAAATCACCATATAACGTATACAATCTGCAGTGATGGTAATTCGCCTTTTACAGACAAAGACGTTAAACTTAAACTTGAACTTGAATTCTGATAGACTACTATATCCATCCATTACAATGTCTCCCAACTTATCAACATTCTTTAACTTTAGAATTCCCTGAAGTCTGGAGTTTAAGACTTTTTGACAAAGTGAAGATCATTTCAATCGATTGGTGTAGGGAGCAAGAATTGTTTGCTAAAAATATAAATATGCGTTCTGTCAAAGTAAGGCAGAATATAAGTTCTTGGCGGAAGAAAAAAATCAGACAAAATCTTGGTTTAATAAGCTTGAATTTTTATCTATTTCTTATAGACTTCATCTATGTTGGCGCTATCATATATTGCTACGGTGAATCTGAGCCAAATACTTTGTCTGATGGAAATGAGGATAAGATGGGAGATAGAAAAGAAATTGATAGATATATGGATGCATAAATAAAGAGAGAAAGAGAGGTAGATGAGATTATAGATAAACAGAGAGAGAGAGAGAGAGAGAGAGAGAGAGAGAGAGAGAGAGAGAGGGGGGGGGAGACAAACACTTTGTCAAAAATATGAAAATGCGGAAAAGATGGGAGAACCATACAGAGAACTTGATCGATGAATGGATAAGTGAAATGCATGGATGGATAGATACATGGATAGACAAAAATAGGGACACAGAGAGAGAGAGAGAGAGAGAGAGAGAGAGAGAGAGAGAGGGAGGGAGGGACGGGGTGGAGTAGGGCAAATATTTGACAAAAGATAATGGAAATGAGGAAAAAATTAAGAAACATATATGAGAAATAGATAGATGAATGGATTGATAAAGATAGATAGATAGCATTAATTTTTGGAGATATTGATGTGCACGAATCTATAGAGTGCTCGACTATTTAAGGAGTTTGAATTAAAGTGGGAATACTAATATACTAGACATACTAGACCTGTGTATTTCTAGATACATATATATATGTATATTATATATATATATATATATATATATATATATATATATATATTATATATATATAGAGAGAGAGAGAGAGAGAGAGAGAGAGAGAGAGAGAGAAGTGGGGTGATCATAGGCAGAGATTGCACCTAGATAATACATTGGCATTCATTCAGGCTGTAGTCGTTTATTATAATGTTATAGTCTGTAAAAAAGCAAACACAAAGAATATGATAGTACGCCACCGATTATTCATCTTGAGTCAATATCTATTCGGTTCATACCACTACTAAACACAAAAAAAGCTTTATTTGATATATCTAATGTATGCTCTTTACAATAATGTTATTATTCGTTCATCTCTTGAAATCTAATAGACAATAAACATGATGATCATCATCATCAACATCATCATCATAATAATAATAATAATAATAATAATAATAATAATAATAATAATAATAATAATAATATTAATAATAATAATAATAATAATAATGATATCGAGAGCACTGCATGGAGTCGTATAATGAATAAACGCTTAAAATGAATTTAGGCACAGAATGTTTACAGTTTTGATAGGTAAATAGAATTGGACAGTCACTTTGAAATTTAACCAATTGCATCAAGCTGGTATTATGTCACAATTACATTTAATTTCAGAACCATTATGCCCATGGAACCGGAATGTATCCCTGTTTCTACATTACTTTCCGCCAGATCTAACAGACCCAGCTACTCAATCTGGGTGGACAGAGGATTCAGAAAAAATGCTAGACCTCTCCCGGAATAGATTTCGGTCATTGCGTGTGAATCGAGTGTTCTATCAACTGAGCTATCGAGATTCCCCGCTTTGAGATAGGTGAAGAAAAACTAGTGAGTATTTTACTTTAACGCTTACCATCGACGCTAATACCGAGTAGCTTGCTTAGTTTAGCACTAAATACCGGCGTTTACATTCGGTCTGTCCAAGAGGCGTGGTTATGCTCCTTTCTCCTATCAGTCTATTGCCTTGAGAGCCAATGGGCGTGGCTATATTGGTTGAATTGGTGCCTGGCACCGCATCCATCTTTTAAAAGTGGATCACAGAAAAAAAAAAAACAAAAAAAAAAAAAAACAATAATAATAAAACTGAGAAATAGTATATTATACTACCGCCTCTTACTTACTTGAGTAAGTCTTTTCTTAAAATGTTTTTTTCTTCTCTTGTATTTACAAATATAGCATATTTTTAGTCATTTTCTTCTGATTCTGGCACCACCTTATACTGTAAGCATGACACGCCACATGCTTGAGAGTCATCGGGAAGATGGAAAACTGAAAATAAAGTAGCTCTTAGAGAGGGCAGTGCGGGATAGGCATAAACTTCTTACTTTTACCGACAAGAAGCGGCTAGATCATCTGTTCCTCAAAAACGATCCGATTTGTAATGAAATATGTGACCCACCCACCCCATCCCCACCCCCATGTCAAACACATAATATCATGTCGAAGTATGTGAAACACAACAATAAGTTCTTATAACTATGACCCTTCGATTTTTTAATGTACAAATGAATTCTGAATGAGAATCATTTGGTTGTATCGTAACGAATCTGATGATTTTCCTAAATGTGATAGGTAGAGGGTTATAATGGGCCGTCGATGACAAAGCGGTACGTTTTCTTCTTTCCCCCTCATATTGACTTCATGACTGAATGACTGGTTGGGGAAAGAACGCCGTTGTCTTCCTCAGCTCTATCAAGAGCCCATACAGTTTGGTCTGCAGAGGGGTGGTACAAGGCCAAAAAATCCCCCTCTTGCTGGTGCATACTTTGGGCAATTTTGGAGTGTATGGTGGGCGTCTTCTTCTAGTTTCACTACAATCACACCTGCTTCTTCTATTTTGAAATCTTGTGCATTTGGTGTTTCAGACGATTGTGCAAAGCGGTTCGAATGTGCATTGTCACGTAAAATAATCAATCAACATTGTTTGACAGGATTGTCAACGATGATTGCAAAACTTTGAGCCCCCTACCTTTCCCCTTGTGTAGAATAGTTACAATACCTTGTTCAACTCGGGTCAGGTGTATATGAACTAGATATAAGGAGTGACGAATATTATAGTAATTCCAAAGGAAAAAACATTGCCTAATGAGCCACTTTAACTTTGATCATTTATACAGCACAATATCCATTGAACGTGATCACAGCGCTTTACAAGAGGTCCTTAGCCGACAGCAATACTTAACACGTATGTAGGACGAGACATGACGGTAGTAAGGCGATATCATAACTATTTTTCGAGCAGAGACAACACAGTTAACAAACAGGTACTGATTTTAGACCTGAGTTCGGCGAGAGAACTTGAATAAAGAGCCTTTTACAAGGACTAAGGAGAGTGAGTGTCATACCACAAAATCACATAGCTGCCCAAAAATATTAAATACAAATTTGTCTCTATATGGTCTGTCCAGGGAATCAATTCGAAAGTGCATTGATTATTGTAAAATCGTAACAATTAACAACATAGATGTACATATTTGTACAATTCTAATAGACTCCGTGTCAGAATACGATTATTTATCTTCAATTCGCAACATTTACATAATTTGAATCACCCGACGACAAAAAAAAATTATACATAATTAAGAAAACGAGTAGAAATTATTGTTGGCAAACCACATCCGGCGGATTAATAAACAAACCTGTGTATTTCTAGCACGGTGTTGACCCAATAACGCAGGGAGTCCTCCGCCGCGATGCATTATTCATTAAGATCCCAGACAAGCACCAGCCGAGTGACCAATCGATCACTGCCCCGTCAATCCCAATTGCTACATTCATCCTTTTGGTAGTTCATCCATAATACACGCACTTACACAGATAACAATCTCTTGTCCCACAACGTGTACATACCAGATTAAAGAAATATTCTTATAAATAAGAAATTATAATACACGGCGTAATCTCGGAATTGGAACTCCGGTTAGAATAATCAAGCGCTTAATTGAATGATTATTATTCATTCTTTTTTTTTGATTGTTTTTTTTTTTTTTTTTTGCATTGGTGAGATGCCTGCTGATCGGTCAAAATTACATTGACCGGAATAGCATTATTTTTGGTGTCCTCCAATAGAAAGAAAACAATATAACTCTCGTTGTTCACGATGTAGAGCGCCAGCCCCATACATAAATGGACATGTCTCAAATCTGAAGGATGTTATCTTTTTAAAAAATATTATCTATTTTTTGTATTTCCGTTCATTTACCGAGGGTTAGACAGTTGAATCTATGGAACGAACTTTGGATATACTTACCGTTGTTTATTTTGGTTTTGCTTCCAACAGTAGCATTTACAATACTATTGCAACTTTAGCGTTTCTGTTTATTTTAACCCTACAAAGCTAACAAGGAAAATTTCAAACTAAAATTAGAACAGATATTAAATTCGTACTCTGAAAAAATATCTTTTTTTTTTTAATTCGCCAGAAAAATTTTACTCCAACGTGTCAACACGGTATTATGTCGGATAAACCAGATGACGGAAAATGAGCTTAAACTTATTAAATTTATCAGAAATCATTTTTCTTGTATAACAAAACTGAGAGTACAAATTTCATATTTCTAGAAACAAATTCACTTTTTTTCTGCAATCAAACCGATCCGACATAATAACCGTTTTGAGACGGTGGGCCACAGATAACGAAGATTTTAAAAATTACCCTCATATCGTTAACACGTCTCAAACTTGAAATGATAATCATCATTCATGAAGTCTTCTTTTAAGAAATCGAGGGTTATTTTATCGATCGATATCTGATATTTAAGTTCTTTATCCAAATAAATAGCAAACGTATTTGTGGAAGCACAACAGAACAGATCGTTTCTAACCTGATCAGTTGTTGTTTTGAATTGACGTCATCTTCGCTGATTTTCAATTGTGTTATCCAGTCGATTTACTGTCATGAATCTCAACAATCTGGAAATATATAGATTTGTTAGGATATTTTAAAATATTTATCTAAGAAAGACCAATGGAGAGGAGGAGGCGAATGAAAGAAGAAGAAGAAGAAGAAGAAGAAGAAGAAGAAGAAGAAGAAGAAGAAGAAGAAGAAGAAGAAGAAGAAGAAGAAGAAGAAGAAGAAGAAGAAGAAGAAGAAGAAGAAGAAGAAGACGAAGAAGACGAAGAAGAAGAAGAAGAAGAAGAAGAAGAAGAAGAAGAAGAAGAAGAAGAAGAAGAAGAAGAAGAAGAAGACCTAATATTATGTTAATCCAGTGTTATGCCGGAATGAAATTGATTTTAAAATCAAAGGTATGCAACTTGGAAATTCATTTTTTTTTAAACTTAAATGGACCGATTTCAGTCTCTTCAATCAAGACATCTATTTATAGATACTCCGCCTTTTTAAGTCAAGTTAAATTTCATCTCTAAGCATCAGGTTCACCTCGATGTAACACACTTTTGAGACGATTGGTTTCAAATGAAGTACACGATTTTTCGCCATAACAATATTTGTGTTTTGGTTAATTTGCCGATTGGGGTAAACTGCCGTAGGCTGAAATAAAAACATGTTTTAAACAATTTTGGCCAGAAAACTCGTCCTTCAAACACCGACCAGTTAAACTAACGTTCATCTTTAAAAAAAAACTCTCAAACCTAACCTGGGAATGAAGTCGCAAGGTTTTAGAGTTTTCGGCAAGATAAGGGTTAATCAAACCGATCAATATTTGAAGGACGATTTTCTGGCCATTTTTTTTTAATGTGTTTTTTTTTTTTTATCTCTCTCTTCAGAATACAACAGTACCGCCGCTATTTCCTCTCACAGCCCATTGATCTGTTTCTAATCATCTAAATCAGTCTGTTGTCTGACAGTTCAGGCTGACATTCACTAACATTTCCATTAATCAATGACACGTCAACGACTGATCGATAATATCATCAGTGACCCTTTATTTTGGCAACACAATGGAGACGATCGAGCCGATGTTTTCATATTATGGCGATATTTTGAATATTGAAAAAAAGAATAACATCATAATATTATTATCAAGTAGGAAGAGAACAATCATAAAATCCGATGTGAGCATTTTTGCAGGTCTGATAAGCGGACATAATTATGGGCTCGTTTTAATATTGTTGTAATGGAGAATACTTTGCGCTGGTTTGAGAGTATTTCCATTACAATAATGAGACCATAAAGATTTGGATTATCAGCCTGCAAATAAGAAGACATAATGGCTTTATTCTAGTCGATAACAGTTGATAAAGTCATCGTCATGGTCCTGATAAGCTAGAGCGCATGTTCTCATGAGCCTCCATAAAAACAGTAGTCCTTCGGAGCCATTAGGCCCATAGGCCCTATTTGGATAGGACGCTAGTCTATCGCAAAGTACTTTCCATCAGATCTAACAGATCCAGTTACCCAATCACTGCTGGGTGGACAGGGGGATCGATTTCGGTCCTTTTGCGCGTGGAGCAAGTGTTCTACCAATTGAGCTATCGGGATCTCCGTGAATTTAAGATAAAGATTTGAACAAGTGTGTATGAAAGGTGTCAGACAAAGCACGAAAGATAAATACAAGAAATATACCATCCCAAAAAATCAGCCTACCTCGACCGAGGATCGAATCTCAGACCTTCTGATTACCGGTCAGGCGTTCTACCATTACACACTTGTTCAGATCTTTACCTCATACCGGTGCTTGCTCCCTAGTTTCTTAGAGTGAATTTAGTTGCTTGAAATGAGGGAGTAGAAACGTGCCAGAATAAAAACTTTGCGAAGATGTGGATTCGAACCAACGACCCTAATGTTACGGCAGCTCCGCTTAGCCACAAGATGGACACTTTACAATCGAGACAATTGATTGTAGAGTGTCCTTGTCGTTGCCAGGCGGAGTTGCTGTAATATTCGGGTCGTGGGTTCGAATCCTCATCACCGCAAAGTTTTTATTCTCTATTGTCTTCTGGCACTTCATTTCTGGCAAGTCACTTCATTGTTTGCGATTATCAACACATGTGATCCACTGATCTTTCTAAATTTAGTTGCTTTCTCGTCAACGCCCCCCCCCCCCCCCCCCCCCTTATTTCCAGTTGTATTGACTCAATAATCTTCCTCTAGTTTATTTCGACATCATCCCGGATTTACGCAATCGGTACAATTATAAAGAGGGGCCGACCTGGCGATTACGTGCCTCGACTGGTCAACAGACATCCCTCCCGATATGGCGTGATCATGATTAATTGGATTGAAGTGTTATATCATTTTGAATGAATCTAGAGCAAGATCTACTTATTCGCAGGTCTGATATCCCACATTGTTATGGTCTCATTGTTGTAATGGAAATATTTTCAAACCAACACAAAATATTTTCCATTACAACAATGTTTGATTAACTCATAATTGTGTTCGGTTATCAGACCTGCTACTGTGTACACCTTGATCTAGAGCAATCATGTTTTTTTTATTTTTACCGTGGCAACTCCGAAAATAAAAGGACATTATCATATTTTTCCACTCTATAAATAAACTCAGTTTTCCCGGGTGTCTTAGAAAATCTCGTTCTATTTGAATATTTGTTATAAAATATTTGATCACAATTAGACTCATCAAAATAGATTCATCCTTTAGTATTTTTTTCCTCCTTCTTTGAAAGCAATTCACCCATTCATGAATTATTTTCTTTAAGAATCTCGAATTAACATGATTAAGTTTGGATAACCAAATTAATTATATCATAAACATAAACTGTAATTCACAAAAACAGGAAATGTTTTATTTTCTTTCCTCAATTAATTCTGCAAACATTAATATACACGAGGTTGTTCCATATCTCTGGTTGTTGACTATTATAATATTATTCCAATACAAACCACAACTCTCATCTGCGTTCCACGATGCTTAAGGAACACTCAAAATTCCAAAATACGTCTTGAGAGGCAATGAAAAGGAGGAGGAAAAGGATGAGGTGGTGGTGATAGAGGAAGAAGAGGAGAAGGAGGAGGAGGAGGAGGAGGAGGAGGAGGAGGAGGATGAGGAGGAGGAGGAGGGGGAGGAGGAGAAGAAGAAGAAGTAGAAGAAGAAGAAGGAGAAGAGTAGGAGAGGGAGAGAAGGGGGAGGAAAATGATGAGGAAGATAAAAAAGGAGAAATTCGTTATTGTTTTAAAGATATTATTTTGAATTCTTAAGCCCCAAAATGAATCAATCTTGTATTGCGCTGACTACAACAATGTTGAAAAGATGTTGTATCATCTCGAGAATCGGATATAGACAAATACAGTTTTGGATGTACGTATTTTTATATTAAGTTGATTTGCTAATCAATTTTGTTAAATAAATATCAACAACTAACTGAGCCACATTGAGATGGGATACTATTTCATACCTGCCAAGTACTACGAAAAATTCATAGAAATAACAAATTTGGTTCCAGCTACAGGACTTCAATCGCCTCTTTGAATCAATAAATCTTGTTGAAAAGGAAAGTTTAGTTCCTTGGATTGTTTTAATAGGACTTTGGAGCATTTTTTGGGTCATGCTGATGGCAGCAGCTTCTGATGGTGCTCACACTATCAGTTATGACGATCGACCCAATCGGCAAAGTCCGTACCGCACTCGTGCACCGTCGCGAACCCACCCGGAAGCTTTGTCACAACAAACCGTTCAACTGGATGCTCTGCGGTTTCGGGTTCTTGTCCACATCGGGTACATGTTGGACAGGTGGAAAGTCCCCACCGATGAAGCGACTTTGCCGTGAGGCAGGTCCTCGACCGAGGCCGATTCGCTACCACCAAGTGTCTTCTCTTACTGATGGAGAAGCCTGACAACTTCTCACCAAGCTTAGAGGAGTGTATGTCCCCGCCCCCTAGGGAAGCTGCGTACAAGGGTTGCCGGGACTTATTTCGGCTCGAAACGGGGGTGCCGTTCATAATGCCCTTCATTCCCCCTCTCTCTCTCTCTCTCTCTCTCTCTCTCTCTCTCTCTCTCTCTCTCTCTCTCTCTCTCTCTCTCTCTCTCTCTCTCTCTCTCTCTTTCTCTCTTGGCAAATACGTTATTGCTAAAGTTATTTCAGGTGACTTTTTCTTTGTTTCCCTTGGAAACTACAAATTTTTGAAATATCAAGTAGGCAGCTCTGCTATTTCATCATGGCTGGATAAAAGGAATATCGAAATGGATAATTAGATTTAATTGTTTGTTTTGTTTCTATTGCATAGCATAAAATAACATTTGAAAATAGTTGCTTTGGCAAAAAGATCTTTCAATACATTATGGTGAGAAAAATTATACATTAAAAAAATCCCTCTCTGTCTCTGTCTCTCTCTCTCTCTCTCTGTGTCTCTCACTCTCTCTCTTTATCTCTCTCTCTCTCTCTCTCTCTCTCTCTCTCTCTCTCTCCATCCCACCAGATAATTCAACAATTGCCAGGAAAAAAACAAAAAAACAACTGAAGTGTACACATGCCAAGTGCACGACATTCCAGCTTCAAGCCGGAAGTTAAATCAATTTGTAGCATGGCTAACTATATCAATGTCATTTTTTTCTTCTCGGAAATAGAAATTGGACGTGGCTCGCCGTTGAATGTTTTTTTTTTTAGAAAAGAAAATACAATCCAATTGTAGAAGTTACATTCGCTGTTGCCATGCAATCCATGTGAATAGAAACAATTACGCTTTTATGGCAACAACCCTGTGAATGATTTACAGTGGATATTTACTCCTCCGTGTAGACAACACAAAAGAACACACACACAAAATATGCGCTATCATCAGGACACTATCCACTAAATATGCGAAAAGGGCTTCACGAGATACCAAGCCAATAGCAACATATAACGAGCAGGAAGACAATATGCCTATGAGCCGTCATATTTAGGGGCAGCGTGGCTCAGCGGTACGGTCTTCGCTTCGTAGCCGAAAGGTACCGAGTTCGATTACCCGCTTCGCTGTGTGACCTTGAGCAAGTCACCTCGCACTAGCTCAATTTGCGGCGCTGCACTGCGGCTGATGTCTGGGCTATTCCAGTCTTCCCTTGGAATAGACCCTAGAGACAAATTTCCCCTATGGGATGAATAAAGGGAATTTTATTTTTATTTCTTTATTTTTACAATTTTTTTTTCTGGTGGAGACAACGTTGATACCGGTCATGTTCTCATTTTACATTATAGTTAGAGAATGAGAGTAAAGAGCCTATTCCAAGAATTTAACTTTTCACCGTCAAGAGCGGTACTCGAACCTAAAGCATACCGGTATGAAGGGGAGAGTCATGGCACAAGACTACAACGAGAGTGTGATATTACATCATAATATTGATCATCCAATCAAAACGTAGTCAAAGCGCAATACTAGGGGTCATTTGCCAACAGCAACACATTAGACAGTTTTACAATTTTTCCGACAGAGACGACGCTATTCATCACCAACTAGGTACTCATTTTACACCTGAGTACGGTGAGAAAATGTGAGTTTAGAGCGTTTTCCAATGACTCAAATTCAACCATGCGCCGCCCAGTACGGGTCTCCAACCCAGGCGATCCAAAGGCGACCCTCATACCACAAGGCCACATAACCGTACAAGACCACATAGCAGCAGTATAATACCACACAGTCGCACAAGACCAATTAGCTGTACAAGACCACATTATAGCCGGACAAGACCACAGCTGACAAGACCACATAGCAGCAGTACAAGACCACGTTATAGCCGCACAAGACCACAGCTGACATGACCACATAGCAACAGTACAAGACCACATTATAACCGGACAAGACCACAGCTGTACAAGACCACATAGCAGCAGTACAAGACCACATTATAGCCGCACAAGACCACAGCTGACACGACCACATAGCAACAGTACAAGACCACATTATAACCGGACAAGACCACAGCTGTACAAGAACACATAGCAGCAGTAAGTAAATAAATAGTAAATAATGAATTTATATAGCGCCTAAACATCCACGTACAGGACCGCATAGCTGTACAAGACCACATTATAGCCGGACAAGACCGCTTTATAGCTGCACAAGACCACATAGCAGCATTACTAAAGAAGCCACATGATATTACATTATATTGATCACCCAATTCTGACATTCTCCTTACTTTATGAAACATAAAGCGGTCATTTCCCTTGGTCTATTCTAAGCATATCTATTTTAGATCGCAGAATATCGAACTGACACGAGGGCTGTTTGCCAAAAAAAGAGATGTTCATTGTATATCATATATTTATTTATTATCCATTCATAAAACAAGTTATATTTTTTATATGAAGACACCGATGGCTGACCTATTACTTCGTCTAGATCTTTTAGTCGGGGTAAAACGCACAAGGGCTGCAGCAGGTGGAACCGTTGGTCGAAATATTGATGCTGTGCGTTTAGCAAAAAAAAAAAAAAACAAACTCATAACATCCGTCAGTCGGATAAAACGTACCGACACACAAAACGACGTGTAACCTTGAACGTTTATTCATGTTATGCGTTTAGTTTAAAAACTTATAACATCTGCCAGTGGGATATTGATGCATTGTGTTTAATCAAAAAGCTCACAACATTACCAGCCGGATATAACTTACCAACACACAAAACTATGTGTAACCTTAAACGTTTATAGTCTGATTAATACAATGTATTGAAAACTACTCTTGCTAAAAACAATAATAAAGTGCTGAGTGACGTCAACTTCATTCTATCTATATATGGCCCATCGTCTAAAAACGGACGACATTACGTCGGGAATCTAAAACGTGATTTTGAAGTAAAATTGATAAGAAATGGGAATTTTTTATTTATTTTGTCAATTAAAGAAACCAGCTAACTCTATTGATGTTATGCGTTTAGGTAAAATCCTCACAACCTCCGCCAACCTGATATAAAGTACCAACACACAAAAGTATGTGTAACCTAAAACGTTTATACTGTGATAGACTCTAGATAGAATTTAGTGAAAACGTGATCATTAAAATCAATGCCTAAAAACAATAACATAGAGCCGAGTGCCTGTCAATTTCGTTCCATCTATTGTCTTTACTAAAACATATACATCCAACCCAGATTTCACACTTGTTATTATAAGTTCAATTTTTAGAATATAAACCATCCCGATATATTACCTTTTCGAGGCGATAAGTCACGTATTACATTGTCCAGACGTCGTATTGAAAATAATACAAGTTTCGTTGGTGGCATCGGTAGCCCAGCTGTACGATAAATTTCCTTGAAACAAAATCAAGAGATGTTGTGCGTGATTATTCATTAGACGGGTGACAAACTTCTGGACTAAGTTGTGTGTCTTTGGTTAACGCATCATTCTATCCGACTTATGTGTGTGTGAATTAGTTAACTTTTGGTAAAGGGCATCACATCAGAGACGTCTTATGGGCAACTCGTACTGTATGAACTTGGTTTCATCTGGCCTACTGAATAAATGAAGCAAACCGAAGCACATTTAGCATATTACATCTTTGAAAATACACCATATAAACGTTCAACTTTATTTTATCTGTTTGTTTGGGGTTTTTTTACTCTATTCTGTTAAGCCGACGTATACTTATTTACAAGTCTGGTAACCCATATTGCTATGGGCTCATTGCTGTAATGGAAATACTGTCAAACTAACGTAAAATATTGTCCATTTCAACAATGTTTTTGTACATTTATTATTCATTCGATCATGACCAATTTTCAATTACCAGTATTATAATTCTATGATAGTATTTTTCGATTATGCATTGCCGTATTGATACATTTTTCCTGATATTCAAAGTTGTGTAAAACTGTCTGTATATGATACAATGCAAGCTATATGAGATTCTGTAATTATAAATTATTGTATAAGGCACTTAAATGATAATTCCTATTAAGCCTTTAGTAAGATAAGATAAGATAGTGTTCGGCTACCAGACCTTCAAAATATGTGCACATATAAAATTCGTGCCCGAACGTATAAGTGTGTCTCAAAACGCATCCTGAAAGCGGGCTACTGTTTGCCCTGTCGTTACAGTGTGACTCGGTGTCTCAGCGATAGGGTCTCTCGCCTTGTTTGACACACAAGTCAAAGCGATGTTAAGAATGGTCAGTGGCCGAATGAGTGACAGTGATTGTGGAAAATGTTGGTACCGTTGACGTTGTTTCTTTGGGTAAGGCACTTAATTTAATACACATTACCCCATTCAACTCAGATGTGAATGAGTACCTCGCTATATGCAGTGACAGATATGGTAAGAGTGTTAGTACCTGAAGGATGTGTGACCGACGATGGCATGGTATGAAATAGAAATATGGTTCCACATTATAGCCTGCTGGGAGAATATTGAAACATTGTTAAGCGCATTGAGCATGGTAAATCCGTGGATATTGCTCTATGTTTGTTACTGTGGTTTTAGTTGACCAATCAAACTGTCTTATAGTGAAACCTATTGAAATGTTAAAGATCTTGAAAACACTCGATATAAATGCGCATATTCATTTATTATTTATTCATTCATTTATTCATTGTCGTAGAGTAACAAGCCAGATGGATAAGTTATCTCATCGTACTCCCATGCACAGTATGTGAGCTGTTCTTTTAGTTTAGAAATATAGTAGAGAAAGTAACAGAAGACCATACTTTTGTGATACTTATTTTTACAATTTGAGCCATCTTCTATGAGCTTAACAATGCAATATTCATTCCCCAAGTTAACCAAGCCTAATAGGGGTATTATGTCAAGTTTATTTAAATACTAAACATTTAATGTATTGTAAAACATCCACTATAAGGAGACCCAAGCAGACACGAGACTTGTGAGGCAACGCTGTTACGGGGGTGGTACCCATTTTACACCTGATTACTGTGAGAGAATGTTGGCGCACAGCCTTTTCCTTGAACCAACGATACAATGGCGAGACTCAAACCACAAGACAGTGATCTAAAAAAGTATGTATGATACAGTGACAAAAAAATCCCAAAACGTCAGCCTTCCTCAACTGGGGATCGAACCTCAGACCTCCAGATTATTATTCAGACGTGCTATCATTACACCACAGAGATTGCCCAGTAGTTGGTACCGTTTAATGACTATATTTTTTTCACAAGGGTATTCGTTTCGCTGTTTGCATTACAAAAACACAAATATTTAACATCAGAGGAAATGGACGAAGACAGAGTAGGTCAAAGCAGGCCGATTTTCTGAGACAGTTTTTAAGGGTATTTTATCTCTGCTCTGTCTGGCACTGTTTAATCCACAATGTTTTTTTCAGATCTTTATCTGGTAGCATTGTCAGCTCTCTAATTTGTCACTTTGATACCACAGGTCCACAAACCCCCATAATACAAGAAAATATAAGAAAAATCATTCCCCCCCCCCCCCCCCCCGCCCCCCTCCCCCCCCAAAAAAAAAAAAAACACGCGATCCTTGACTCAGGATGGACTTTCCGATTACCCGGCAGATCAGCTATCAATACAAGGCAGAGGTTAACTTAAATGGGGCGTCTAATAATAATAATAATAATAATAATAATAATAATAATAATAATAATAATAATAATAATAATAATAATAATAATAATAATAATAATAATAATAATAATAATAATAATAATAGTCCATAACCATGACAATGGCGTGATCTATGCGCTTTACATTGGCATTATTACATTAAATCATACATTTGTAACAATAATCTGATAACATACATATTATCAGTTGACACATATAAATGAAACCAAGTGTTACAATAAAATAAAAGGAACCATGCAAGGTATTTCAAATACAATAAATGCTGTTTCAATCTAAATGTTAAAATGGTGATATTTGGTGCTTCTCTTACAGTTTTGGGGAGAGAAATTCAAACTGTAGGGCCTGAATTATAAATAAATGATATCTCTCCATACGTTTTCAGTTGTGGTATATGAAAACAGAGTTTAGCGTTATCTTTCTGTGAACTGAGTGACCTGGACGGTTTGTAGGTATTTAAACAATCTCTGAGGTAATAGGGGGTTTTCTGAGTTATACAGTTAAAACACATCATGACAGTTTTATATTTAACACGTCCTTTTACTGGGGGGCCAGTGAAGTTCATACAGTAAAGGAAAAGAGTGCACGAGTCTTTTTTTTTCTTACCAATTTTGCAGCACTGTTTTGAATTATCTGGAGTTATGAAATTTTATCACAACCTGGCGAAGGACCATGGAGAAAGAATTAAAGGAAGCAGGCCTGTCCTGGAATACAGCCACCGCAAAAGCAGCCGATCGCAAAAAAATGGAGATGTCTGGTGGATGCCCTATGTGCCTCAAGGCCAGAATAGGAGTAAGTGAAGTATACCAAAAAGTAGAGAATTGCAATAATCTAGTCGAAACAGAATCAAAGTTGTGACAAGTGTTTTAGTTGCATCAATAGATAGGTAATCACAGATAGTTGAAATTCTCTTAAGTTTGATAATTCATGTTAAATATTGCTGTTGGCCAGGGACTCGTTGTAACGCGCTTTGAGCACGTTAGTGGTTATTGCGCTATATAAAAGCTCATTTTAAAATATTTTGTTTCATTGATTTACAAAGATTAGAAAGGTTTGCAATTTACTCGGATTTAAGTCCTAATGCTCATTTTATGGCACTGTATTGCGTCTATGGCCTGGGCTACATCTCTGTCGAGCAGGAGCAGCTCAACACTCGTTTAATTAAGTGCGCTTGGTTTGTTGTGAAATCTTTTTCTTCATTTATATGAAACAGCCATTTAAACACTGAATCAAACGGAATTCAAAGACACAATAATCATTTCGATAGTATGAAACATTCAGGGGCAGACATTAGAAGAGATAAAAATCTGAGGTAAATAACTTATTGATATTCATGTCTTGAGTTTAAGAAAAGGTTAGATTTCAAACACTTTAAAAATTATATTTTTAAAAAATAGGTTCCCTGTATGATGACCGGAAAACAATTTCTTTAGGATTTATCTCTAGAAATGCCCAGGCAATAGCCGCAATACAGTGCCGCAATATGAGCAATAGGACCAAGATGCCGAAATTGGGATTCTAATCCAGGCCGCCGCCAAGAATAATCCTATCATCTATTGCAAATCTTTTGTTTTTTAAAAATAGGGTTAGGGGTTAAGACTCTTCAAAACAGCACATGTTAAATTTTTGCTATCGAGCACAAAGCTACTGGAAAATCTAAAATTTATAAAACTATTTTTTACTTATTGATATACGAGTAACTTGCAAAACTTTCTTACATTAATGGTAAATTCATTTCCCGTTAACTCAAATGGTTATTTAGAATACATACAAGGTCGTAATCACCGGTCCTTAATTTGACCGTGGCCTTTGGAATCGGCGCACATCAACAGAATTTATTACCAGAACCGATTGCGATTACTGATGGCTCCAAAAATTTGTCTCGATCGACCTATAAGAGTGACTGTTCGCAATTACCTTTATTTCTCCTCAAACATTGCAGGTTCTTCACTTGTATATATATATATATATATATATATATATATATATATATATATATATATATATATATATATACATATATATATATATATATATATATATATATATATATATATATATATTACACTGTTCTTATTCCGCTTTCATCTCTAAAAAAAATATGTCAAAGAGCTGTAGTTACTTCAATTTGTAATTATCAAGATGTCATTTATTTAGTACGAGAGTGCTCAATAACGTTGATTAGAGCTATTATAAAATATAAATGGAGTCACTCACTTATTTATGGCCGAAACACATGTTTCTGTGAAACCCACGTCGTCAGTCGGCATATTATATCCGTAAAATGATTTTATTCTATTCAGGGGGTTCGATGTTGATTCAACAATCAATATATATATATATGAGTGTTGGTGGGTACTTGTAGGTAGGAGAGTGCTCGATGATTCTTGTTAGGGCATATAAAAATGAATAAGGTCGCCCACGTATTTTTTCCGATTCAATTGTTACATATATATATATATATATATATATATATATATATATATATATATATATATATATATATATATATATATATATATATATATATATATATATACATATTTGATTTCGAAAGATTTTCACATTATAATGGATCGAGGAAAGTGGATATTGTACCATAATATGATTATCTGGCCCAAAGCATTATCTCGGTTAATGTATATGAATTTTCAAACCTTGTTTCTCAAACATTCTTATTTCCGTTTATCAACAAACCATTATAGGGAGCATACACACACACACGCGACATTATCGTTCAGGGTTTTTAGTTCGAATTGTTCTATAAAAGACAGTGTTGTCACAATTGAAAGATGTGGAATATTATAAAAGAGAAATTTGGGAGAAGAAGAAGAAGAATATTCATTTTGCCCACCGCATCATCAATCTGTCAGTTATCACAATTTATCTGACCCGTGTTATAACAGAAACACATAAGAAAAGAGGTGATGTGATAGTGTTGTCTGACCGATTGATGACGTGTACGAAAACAAATTATATATATATATATATATATATATATATATATATATATATATATATATATATATATATATATATAGTTATATTTCATTCAATTTTACCATTTCGTATGCTTAAATTTTCTTAGATATGACAATAAGGTTTTGTAACACTATTTTTACGAAGAATCGATCTTCAGGCTCTCAGGTCAATCAAATTCTCGATATTGGGCAAAAACCATTTATCAATCATAATGCGTGCGGTTCTGGACTGCCAGCTTTTAAAACATTTTTCATTATTCTACCCACAAAAACTGATCATAACTAAATCAAATAATTTAATTATTGGTGTCTCTATTGTTAGGTACAAACCAGAAGACCCGGGTTTGACAGTCTTTGCCAAGATGATGGTCATTTAAATCGAACGATATAATTTGAAGGACAGGTTTTCTGGCCAAGTTTTTAAACACGTTTTTTTTCCAGATCACGGCCGTTTACGGGTTAAAACATCGGGATTATGAGACAGAGCTGAAATTTAAATATTCCCAAGACATTAAATCCCCCCCCCCCCCCCCCACCCTATCTCCCCTCCACCACCACCACCACACCACCTTTACACCTTCTGCCCACAACTTCCCACTTTCAAATTAAGAAGGATAAACAAAACCAATCCGGAAAGAAAATAATGTGGTACTTTTTGATGTTCGTTCTTGTGATAATATTATGATTATATATGATTGGTTCTTAGCTCTCTCAGCCTGTTGTTAGGGTCGCATCAAACCGTGATCATCAAAGGAGATGAGTAAACAAAGAGACAAATACCAAATGATTATTGTACCAATATTGATACAATAAATGAAGTCGATTGAAAAGTAGGATTAAGAGGAGGCTGGTAGTAACTCAGTTGATAAGGCGTCGCATTATCACGCTAGGGGGGGGGGGGGGGGGGGCTGGTTTAAGCAGAGATATTCTTATTCTTTTTTTCTCTCTGATTCATGTGTAGAATATATCTAATGATTCAATTACATATTTTACATTTCATTCTCGGGTGCGCGGTTGTCTGCCAAATAATGGGACAGGATGGCTCAGCGGTACGGTCTTTGCTTCGTACCCAAAAAGTATCAAGTTCGATTTCCCGCCGCGCTGGGTGGCCTTAAGCAAGTCCCTCGCCCTAGCTCAAATTGCGGCGCTGCTCTGCGGTTGACGCCTGAGTTATTCCAGTCTTCCCTTGGAATAGACTCTAAAGACACATTTCCCCATGGGGGCGAATAAATGGAATTTTATTTTATTTTATATTTGTGGTAGGCCTTTAGAGGAACGGAGGCCTTTGGGCCCCATGTTTATTTTGATTTATGAGACCGATAGTAGCAATTTTTAAAACATCTCTTCGATAAAATAGTGTTCGATCAATTCAAGTATTTTCATTCAAAGCTGATAGATCCTGCTGTCCAACCAATGAAAACATGACAGTAGTGGATGTCGTGATTCCCAAATCATACATAACTTTCGTGCATAATTATACACTTGCATAAATTACAGGCAAGCTGGCCAGCATAATTTCTTAACAACACATAAATTACAGACAACCAAGACACTAGAATTCATTAGGTACAATATATATATATACGAAAGTATGTGTGTGTGTGTGTGTGTGTGTGTGTGTTGAACGCATTAGGAAATTAGAATCGCGTTGTTTGAACAGTTACTCGAACCATTAAAAATGCTAGCAGCACATTAACAAAAAATACTTCACGAAGTCCCAGATTTGAGAGTTTTGTCACGATTCTAGTCATTTTAGTCGACTGATACATAAAAGACTAGTTCCTGGCCAAAAAAAATAATTTAATATAATGACTCTTTAGAGAACGGCAGAATAGGATTCAATAGTCTGATGTCACGTCCGCCCAGCAACGAACAGCTTGGTTCTAAACAAAGAAAATCGGTACGGTACTTTTTGTTCTTCATGCGGGCTAGAGTTTTTTCTCATGTCATGTGATCAGAATGTATAAAAGTCAAAACATGATCAGATTTATGTTTTTCTCCTCTGGATACACTTAAATGCTCGTCGGAGAAGTATTTCATAAGGGCGTCCGCCATTGTTCCGATAGTTTAGAACCAGTTACTAAGTTTCTACGCGTCATTACGAGGGAAGTGACGTCACGACTGTTGAAGCCTATTGACCACCAGACTGCACAGTCAGGATGTTGCACCTAAATCTGGAGGAATCCTTCGATGTAGAGGTTAAAAATAAAAGAAATGTTATTGATCCTTTGAAGATGTTATAGTGTGTTACTTGAAAATAAAGTAATAATAATAAATTATACTCTTAAACTGCATCCCGAGAGCAGCGATAATCTGGAATCAACAAGGAAAAAGAGGCAGACCTTAAGAATTCGGGATAAGAAATTTACAGTGAGAACTATAATAAGCCCGAAGTCTCGAGTAACCCATTCTCGAGTAACCCATGCACCGAAAGACCAAGAACATTGGCGATCCTATGCTGTAGCCTCGAGCACAAGACGACGCTGAGAGGATTGAGTAAATGACATGTACAAATATAAAAAGCAAATAAAAACCTAGATTAGAAGGGAAATTCGGCCAAGTGGATGACAATGAGTCATTTTGATGAGAATTCTGTCAATATTAGTCATCTTGACAAAACACTCCAACATAAAACCGAAAGCAATCAATAACTTGTAAGTCCTGCCTGAGTATCGAACACAGTTTGCAAAAATGTCAAATGTTTGAATTGATTTTTTCGAGACCCATAATCAATAATCAATGTGTTGGTAACCCAGCTTATTAACACCCTATAATTTAAAAACTCAAGAGAAACTGTCATTCTTGATCCAAAACGTTTACCATTTCACAGCTCCTTTTAAAAACAGCAGAATGTCATTTGTAATGCACGCGAACGCAGCCTTTCAGAACATTTCAAAAATAATAATTAACCTATTTTCATACTCATCACATTCACAATATTCAGCGGCATATTGAATTGTCTTCCTTTGAATAATATAAAGCAATGGATTTTATAATAGAAACCATTGCTATAAGGCTGTTTTAAGTGTTTAAAAATGAAGCCCTACAAGGATGTTTATTTTTCAGCATGGGAGTTGCCGGTAGTAGAACTAACAAATAGAATCATAGGGACACGGACCATCACTTTAAGAAGTAATCTGCGACACCACTGAAAATAAACAGCATATGTTTTGTTATAATATGTAATTACGGTAAAAATATGTTTTTCATGTGTGATTAAATGAAAACAACACCAACATCAAAGTAATTTGCGATTACCCAACAACTAATGGAGAAAGATAATATTTCATCTTTTAGATACACAATGTTTTGGTTTTAAAATGTAAGCTGGCTTGCGAATTACTATACATATCTGCCGGATATCCGATAAGAAATTGAGCAAAGCTCGCGAGCTTGAGTTTTGAAACAAACCAAACTTGTAGATTTTGTATCATCATCTTTTTTTTTTAAACTAAGATATAACTTACTTTACTTTACTTTGGCCTGTTGCCCCAACAAGAGCAAAGGTCGTCAACGAATGTCTTCCACCTTTTTTCTGTCCTGCGCCATCGCCTCCAAGATAGAACACAACACAGCAAAATAATTTGGTTGTTCAAATTGATTTCATCACATACAGACGTTGTGAAACAAAATTATGAGCTATTATATAGCATAAAAATCCACAAAATGCGCTTAAAGCTCATGGGATCCCAAAAATAAACAATATATGACATCTTTAAGGCGTTATTACATTTTTTTCCCGACAGAGACAAAGCTGTTACTGGTCATGTACTCCTCTTATACTTGAATCAATATAAAAGATTGTGAGAAAAGAGCCTTTTCAAAGAACTCAACTTTGCCCCGTCCTATGCGAGACTCGAATGGAAGGTAGCAGCTTCTAATGATGCTCACACTACTATGTTATGACGATCGACCCAATCCGCAAATTCCTTAACGCACTCGTGCACCGTCGTAAACCCGCCCGGAAGCTTCGTCACAACACACCGTTCAACTAGATGCTCTGCGGTTTCGGGTTATTTCCCACATCGGGTACATGTTGGACAGGCAAGTGCCATACCACAAGACCACAAAGTCAGACTATCACCTTGACAATAACTGGCTTTATGTCAGTCTTAGAGAACGCTTCTTCTTTTCTTACTTTATCCTTCCATAAACCAGTTAACTGCCATACTATGGAAAAGCACGTATATAAAAAAAATTGGCCAGAATACTCGTCCTTCAAATATCGATCGATTTAAATGACCTTCGTCTTGGCAAATACTCTCAAACCTGTAACTTCGCCAAGTTCTAGGTTTGAGAGCTTTTGCCAACACGAGGGTCATATAAATCGATCGATATTTGAAGGACAAGTTTTCTGGCCAAATTTTAAATAAGAGTTGTTTTTTTTTTCCAAAGTATGGTAGTTAACTGGTAAAACATGATTATGATGTTATGACTTGATAACAAGACGAGACAAATTAACGAAGTGACCAAGGACGTCAGCTAAAGGTGGCTTCCTCTATTTTTACCATCGGTTTCCTACCCTATCAATTACCATCAGCTAATTAAATCACCAATAACGGAGACAGACATCAAGAGATTGGCGGCCACATACAGATACACACACAAACACACACACACACGTACACACACACAAATACACACACACAAACACCCACACACATCAGGAGAAGATGTACATCTCCCACCCCTTTGCAGGTCAGATGTAAAGCCAATATCAAACAGAACTGATCTAATACCAATGGACAGTGACGGGCGCCGTGGGACGGAAGGCAGAACACATACGAGCCAATGGCGAGATAATTCATTCGTGGAGGAGAGAGAAAAATCGAACAGTGATTATGTTTTTTATATAAACGGGACCAATCACCTCTTCGTGGTGTTATGTCCTGGTAAACCAGATGCCAAATAAATCTTTTAAAGTTAAACTAACATGTAATGTAAAACTTTAGTTGTCAGTTTTTAAAATAATATTCATTCGACTCAATACAACACAAAAAATAAACCCAACCTCATTTATTTGAGTAATGATAATAATAATAATAATAATAATAATAATAATAATAATAATAATAATAATAATAATAATAATAATAATAATAATAATAATAATAATAATAATAATAATAGTAATATTATTATTAATAATAATAATAATAATAATAATAATAATAATAATAATAATAATAATAATAATAATAATAATAATAATATCGGACACTAATATAGCGCAAGGTATCCTCAGCAATGAGTCTCTAGATGAATCTAAACCATCCCGACATACCAGATACCGTTTTAGGCGATGCGTTATGAATTAGGGTGATATCAAGGAATTTACCCAATGGAAACCGTACGGTGCTCTTATTGGCTAACCAACCAGCGGCCTCGATGAGAAAAATATCCGCCATTGAGACATGGGCTGGGAATCGCGTTACTATAGTAAACAAGCGCTGATCGGCCGTTCATGAAATCTAAGAAAATAACTTTCTGCTCGCTCGTTTAACTCAAACTTATTCAAAACGATGTCTCTAAAATGATATAAATGTGACTTCTTAAGGTTTTCTTCACGGTCAAAACCACACAACATTCTATTAATGAATACGTCCGCATTGAGGTCAGACCATGATGTGGTGGTGATGATGATTGTAGTTGTAGTAGTAGTGGTAGTGATGATGATGTGGTGATGGTTGTAGTTGTAGTAGTAGTGGTAATGGTAATGATATGGTGGTGGTGGTGGTTGTAGTAGTAGTGGTCGTGATGATGATGTGGTGGTGGTGGTTGTAGTAGTAGTGGTAATGATGCGGCTATGTGGTCTAGTAGTATGACACTTGCTTTCGGATCGGAAGGTCCTGGGTTCGAGCCTCGCGCTCGGCGCATAGTTGAGTCCTAGGAAAAGGCTCTTTACTCACATTCTCTCACCGTACTCAGGTGTAAAATGAGTACCTGGCCGTTAACAGAGTTGTCTTTGTCCGAAAAAATGTAATATCGCCTAACAGGCGTCATGTCCCGCCCTACATGTTAAATGTTGACCAGGGACCCCTTGTAAAGCGCTTTGAGCACATTAAGTAGATATTGCACTATATAAAGCTCAATTTAAAAAAAAAATTTCAATGATGATGATATGGTGGTGGTGGTTGCAGTAGTAGTAGTAGTGATGATAATGTGGTGGTGGTTGTAGTTGTAGTAGTAGTGATAGTGATGATGATGTGGTGGTGGTTGTAGTAGTAGTGGTAGTGATGATGATGTGGTGGTGGTGATTGTAGTAGTACTTGTAATGGTGATGATATGGTGGTGGTGGTGGTTGCAGTACTAGTGGTAGTGATGACGATGTGGTTGTGGTGGTTGTAGTAGCAGTGGTAATGGTAATGATATGGTGGTGGTGGTTGTAGTAGTAGTTGTCGTGATGACGATGTAGTTGTGGTGGTTTAGTAGTAGTGGTAGTGATGATGATGTGCTGGTGGTGGTGCAGTAGTGGTAGTGATAATAATGTGGTGCTAGTGGTTGTGGTAGTAGTGGTAGTGATGATATTGTGGTGGTGGTTGTAGTAGTTGAGGAAGTGATGATGATGTGGTGGTGGTTGTAGTAGTAGTGGTGGTGGTGGTTGTAGTAGTAGTGGTAATGGTAATGTTATGGTGGCGGTGGTTGCAGTAGTAGTGGTAGTGATGACGATGTGGTTGTGGTGGTTGTAATAGTAGTGGTAGTGATGATGATGTGCTGGTGGTGGTGTAGTAGTAGTGTTAGTGATGATATTGTGGTGGTGGTTGTAGTAGTGTGTAGTGGTAGTGATAATGATGCAGTGGTGGTGGTTGTAGTAATTGTGGTAGTTATGAAGTGGTAATGGTGGTTGTAGTAGTAGTGACAGTGATGATGTGGTGGTTGGAAAACACATTATAGGTTATTATAATACATGATTACACACATTCATTTTTTGACAGCTTCATTGTGCCATAGATATACGCAACAGTTCTGAATAATTTTATTGTGGATTTTGATGTTGTTTGTTGTTTTTCTTGTGTCGTTATGTTGACATAGAGACCGAATGAATGGTAATGCTTACATTCCCAGCCCAAGATATAATGGCGCTGAATGCTTTCATTGGTGGACACTTTTTAGGCTTCGTTCGTATTCTCATTCGTTTAATTCTATGGGTGATATAATACTGTAGATAAAGAGATAATAGACCGCTCAATACAAGAGAGACAACCATCGAAGCCGCAGAAATAAAGTTACGTCCCCTCCTTAACTACTTCATTACAATTCTGCTACTAAGAAAAAGAGAACATGCCTCGCTGTTACACGATAAATTGCTCCAGAAACCTATGATGATGGTGATGATGATGATGATGATGATGGTGATGATGATGATGTTGATGATGATGATGATGATGATGATGATGATGATGATGATGATGGTGATGATGATGATGATGATGATTATTATTATTAGTATTATTATTATTATTATTATTATTATTATTATTATTATTATTATTATTGTTATTATTATTATTATTATTATTATTATTATTATTATTATTATTATTATTATTATTATTATTATTATTATTATTATTATTATTATTATTATTATTATTATTATTATACGTGGAGAGGGAGAACAAGCAATTCTTATCCGCCGAGGTAATTCGAGACTTTTTTTAAAAAGGGTATATGTGGCACTCTTTTCGAACAATAGAAAACAAATATTACACTACTCTTAACAATGACCCTTATTGATATTATATTTGAGGCACTGATTTATATAATCGATACATACTATCGATATAAAAATGATCTGAATTCAATTTAACTATGATAAACTGATCACTGTTTTCACTAAAATAAGATTTGAATACGTTGTTAGTAATCTATTTTCGGATTGGTTAAAGGGTATGGCGACTCCTTACTAATTACAAATCAGTGCATAAACAGAATGTGTTAACGTTGTCATGTACTACATTGTATTCAACATTGGTATAAAACGCATCTACCAGTGAAATCTTTCCATTTGCCAATTGCACGATTAGACGGGTGCCTTCGAAATTTGTAGAAACAACTGAAGGCAAACCTGCCATTGCTCTCAATGGCTTTCTCTATCGGTTAAAGACAATACGCTTCAACACTCGTAATGTCACTTTCCTCGTAATGACGCATGGTAACTTAGTAACTGGCTCTAAACTATCGGAACAATGGCGGACGCCCTTATGAAATATTTCTCCGACGAGCATAAAAGCGTATCCATAGGAAATGAATCTGATCATGTTTTGACTTTTACACATTCTGATCTCAAAACATGAAAGGTTCTAGCCAGCATGAAGAATAAAAAGTACAGATTTTCTTTGTTTAGAACCACGATGGCCGCCGTTGCTGGGCGACGTGACATCAGACTATTGAATCCAATTGGCGCGACATCCAAGAATTGGAAGTGAGTTAATAGTAAATACTGTGGCTATGTGACCTTGTGGTATGACACTCGCTTTCGGATCGGAAGGTCCTGGGTTAGAGCCTCTCTCGGCGCATATTTGAGTCCTTGGAGAAGGCTCTTTACTCACATTCTCTCACCGTACTCAGGTGTAAAATGAGTACCTGGCCGTTAACATCATTGTCTCTGTCCGAAAAATTGTAATATCGCCTAACAGGCGTCATGTCCCGTCCTACACGTTAAATGTTGCTGTTGGCCAGGGATCCCTTGTAAAGCTCTTTGAGCACATTTAGTGGATATTGCGCTATATACAAAAGCTCAAATAAGAAGCTCTTTTAATTACTAAAATGCCAAAACAACGACACTGCTTGACTTGCCTGAAATCATACATGGGATGACTATTCACAACCACGTAGAGTAGAAAACGGTAAGGGCTGCCTGAAGCCGGTGATTGTGAAAATACAAACGAAAATGAGTGAAAATGGAATGTAACTTGTATCGTCTGTACTCAATGGTGGTTGCAGTACAGACGATGCGAGTTATTTTGCATTTTAGTTTATTTGTTTTCCACGTTAATTTGTTTATTGTTGTGCTGACGAAGGGTTTGTACCCGAAACGTCCATTGTCTGTTTTGTTCCCATACGAAGCCTCTCCATTTTCACTCAACCACGACGAGGCATTTCATAAACAATTGAATAACATGTTTTATCAGGCTCACCCGTCCGTCCATCTTTGAACTCATAGGATTCAGGACACCATAAACACATTCAAGATCAAGGTTACAAAGAACTCAAGACCGGCAAAATGGCAAGAAATCCAGAATAGGCTTCAACAGTCGTGACGCCACTTACCTCGTAATGACGCATAGTAACTTAGTAACTGGTTCTAAATTATCGGAACAATGGCGGACGCCCTTATGAAATACTTCTCCGACGGCCATAAAAGTGTATCCAAAGGAGAAAAACATAATTCTGATCATGTTTTGACTTTTATACATTCTGATCACATGACATTGAAAAAGTTCTAGCCAGCATGAAGAATAAAGATTACCGATTTTCTTTTTTAGAACCAAGCTATACTCGTTGCTGGGCGGATGTGACAGAAGACTATTGAATCCTATTGACATGAATGATGGATGTCAGAAAAGAACACGACGAAAAAAGGAATCGACAGGAAAACATACAATGGTCGGGTTAGTTACAATGGTCTGTCAATCAACTCCCTATAAACATTGAATGTCTCTTTTGTTTAATAATGACAAATCTTTTTAAAATGATTTTAATAATTAAAATGAAGTTCATGTCCCATTACTTTTGATAAAGTTTTGCTTTCATCGTTCATTTTTCAATAAAATTCAACATCAACAAACATATCTGATGAGGCAGAAGGAGTATATAATGCATCATGTAAACTCATTTGACAGTCCCAAGCCTGAAACTCAGAGGGTTTTGTTTTTTCGTTGTAACCACGTGTACTCTGTCACCGCTATAATAGGCGATATATTTTGGCTGCCTGGTCACAACATTTATTATTTTCACTAGTGCCGCAAATGAAATATGAAAAAAATATGAACGAAAATCAGCAGTGCCGCATTTGCAACTTTTCTTTTTTGGAATGCCACAAATGAGAGGTTTCCAAAAAAAAAAAATGAGCATTTACATAGCGCAATATCCACTAAAAGAGCAATACTTAACATGAAGGAGGAGACATTACGCATCGGTAATTTGGCGTCAGAACACACACCATCACACACGCACATTGACACAAATACACACACCACATACACACACAGACACACAAACACACACACAAACACATACATACACACACTGTATCACCCATGCAGCAGACAGCATTATGAGCGATAAGAGCCTTGACGCCCCTTAATAGATGTGTTTTGTTCGTATTTTTGTTGTTGTTGTTGGAGAAAACAAACAATGATTTTTAAAATTCTGGGTATTGATACTTTGTGCTTAATTGTGTGTGGCTATGTGGTTTTTTTTTTTGGTATGACACTCGCTTTCGGATTCGGAAGGGCCTGGGTTCGAGCCTCGCTAAGAGCATAGTTGATTCCTTGGAAAAGGCTCTTTACTTACCATACTCTCACCGTACTCTGGTGTAAAATGAGTATCTGGCCGTTAACAGAATTGTCTCTGTCGGAAAAAATGTAATATCGCCTAACAGGCGCCATGTCTCGTTCTACATGTTATGTGCTGTTGTTGGTCAGGGACCCTTTGTAAAGCGCTTTGAGCACGTTTAATGGATATCGCTATATATAACAGCTCAATGTTAGTTTAAAAACTCATAACTGGCTCAAAGCCAGCTGACTGACGTCATTTTTGTTCTAATATCTATAAAGGCCCTTTTAAAATCACCCGGGTCCTAACACTGAGAGTGGTGACTGAGCTACAATGAGCATAAATGTTTGTGCTGACAACAGTTTGTCTTGAAATACCATCAGCGGATAATTATATAATATTGCATGATCTCCCTGTCTCCATCTCAGCCCATCTCTCTCTCTCTCTCTCTCTCTCTCTCTCTCTCTCTCTCTCTCTCTCTCTCTCTCTCTCTCTCTCTCTCTCTCTCTCTCTACTTCATTACCGATTTTTTAGTCTAGGATAAGATGACTCGGCCGGGGTTCGATCTCTTTGGGGGCGAATGGCGAGGACCCTGGTGTGGTCCTACTTCAGTTTATTACTTTTTCCTGTCGTCTTCATCCCTCTTTATATTCTCCTCCCGCACTTTCTTCCTCTGTTCAGTGGTGGAACCCAAGTAATAATAATAATAATAAAAATAATAATAATAATAATAATAATAATAATAATAATAATAATAATAATAATAATAATAATAATAATAATAATAATAATAATAATAATAATAATAATATTAATAATAAAAATAATAATAACAATAATAATAATAATAATAATAATAATAATAATAATAATAATAATAATAATAATAATAATAATAATAATAATAATAATAATAACAACAACAAAAAGAAGAAGAAGAAGAAGAAGAAGAAGAAGATGAAGAATGATGATGATGATGATGATGATGCTGATGATGATGATGATGATGATGATGATGATGATGATGATGATGATGATGATGATTATAGTAATAATAAATTTCTGGAGCAATTTCTCGAAGTACAGAAAGGCATAATCTCTCTCAATAAGTAGCAGTGGTGAGCCAAGGGGTGGATAAGCAGGGGACACAACCGTTTGTAGTGGCTTCAACTTAATGGTGAGAGGCGTTAAGCGATCATTTAAATGGCTAGCACTATGCAGTATCTGATACTGATTAATGGTTGAGCACTATTCAGTATCTGATACTGAATAGTTGTTTTGTACTATTCAGTATCTGATACTGAATATTCAGTATTCAGACTATATTCAGACTATTCAGTATCTGATACTGAATAGTGGTTTTGCACTATTCAGTATATACGGTGTTTTTTTCCGAAACCCGACAAAGTAATGGGAAGTAGGCAGCTGTGGGGAGTGAATCTGGGATTCAGGGAAGTGTACACCAGTGGGGAGTGAACTTGGGACTGGGTTTCGGCGGGTTACATTAGCAATTACATTATTTACGAAACCCGCCGAAACCCGACAATATGCGGCAAAGTTATGGAAAGTAGGCAAACAGTGGGGAGTGAACTTGAGACTCAGGAAAGTGTACACCAGTGGGGAGTGAACCTGGGACTCTGCGTTTCGTAATAAAGCAATACCAAAGGGGGGGGGGGGATTACTTTTTTATGAACCCGCCGAAACCCGACAATATGCGCAAAGTTATGGAAAGTATGGAAATTTTTTTCAGAGATTTAAAAATGTAGCCAAGATGAGTTTAAAACAGGTTTAAATTTTGGTAGGCTTTATTTATTACATTATTCCTTTATTTTCAATTTATCAATTATTGAATTTATTTATTTGTTAAATTCATTATTCATCAATTTATTAACTTATTTATATATTTTTTTATTTACCTCTTTATTTATCGTCATTGTCGTTATTAAATTATTATTATTATTAACATCATCATCTACTTATTTATTATTATTATTATTATTATTATTATTATTATTATTACTATTATTATTATTATTATTATTATTATTATTATTATCATTATTATAACAAGTAAATAAAATGATTAAAATATAAGTTTAAAAAACAGTAATAGACAGACGGAATTTTTAAAACGTTGATTTTTTAAAAAATTACCCTTATTGGGATTTGAATCCTCCACCTTTGAGTTCAGAGTCAAACAGCTTAACCACCATGCCAAATAGTCACTAGACTTCTGGAGACATTAAATCATTTCTATTTAGATATTGAATTTTTTTATTTGAATGCCACTCTTATTTTGATATTTATATTATATAATTATGTCAATAGGATTCAATAGTCGTAACGTCACTTCCTTCCTAATGACGCATGTAACTTAGCAACACTGGCTCTAAACTATCGGAACAATGGCGGACGCCCGTATGAAATATTTCTCCGTCGAACATAAAAGCGTATCCAGAGGGAAAAAAACACATAGATTTGATCATGTTTTGACTTTTACACATTCTGGTCACAAGACATATGAAAAGTTCTAGCCAGCTTGAAGAATAAAAGTAATGATTTTCTTTGTTTAGAACCAAGATGTCCGCCGTTGCCGAGTGGCGTGACATCAGACCACTGAATCCAATTGCACAATAGCAGAAGTTAAAAAGTAACGATCAAAATATTTTGACAACTTATGTTAGGAACAAATCGGGCTTTCAGTAACTGCACGTGTTCAATCTGGAAGCAGGTCAGCAGTTTGTTTACATTGCCATCGAGTTTGTCTCACTTTTCACTCTCTCTACAAAAAAAAGAGTTCCTTATGGATACTGAATAGTATATATTTTTTGTTGAATAAAATTATGTACATGCCAAATGTCTTTTAGATTGAGAAACGGAGTATATTTTATCAATATTGAAGAGTAGTATAAAATTCTTAGGAGAGTGAACAGCCAAGGTAGAGGGCTTGAGAGTCAGTTAAAAACTAAACAAAACAGAAGCAGACAGACTGGAAGAGAATCGAGTGTTCTTCCGGCAGCAAGAAAGTTCAAGAAGGTGTCAGCTAACAAAACAGATAGATAAATTGAACGATAGATATCTAGATGTATGCAGAAAATGAGTTTAAAAAGTGCGTGTTGAGAGAGAGAGAGAGAGAGAGAGAGAGAGAGAGGGAGAGAGAGAGAGAGAGAGGGGGGAGAGAGAGAGAGAGAGGGGGAGAGAGAGAGAGAGTGTGTGTGTTTATCATGTTTGTTTCTTTTCATTCATCGGAGTCCTGTGAAACTCAGTAGAGCACTCTCTTCACGCGCAAAGGGCCTAAGATCGATCCCGGGTGAAGTCGAGATATTTTTCTGATTCTCCTGTCCATCCAGCAGTAATTTGGTAGCTATATCTGTCAAATCTGGCGGAAAGTACTTTGCGGAAGACTTGCGTTCTATTCATATTATATCAGGGGCGAACCAGATGCTAAAAATAAAATTTTAAAATTAAAATGGCGAGCAATATCCAATTTAAATTTTGTCTCTTCAAGAAATGATTTCTACTCTCCTAATACATATTTTTTTTACAAATCTCATAATTTCTTCCTTAAATCCAATTTTTAGCATCTAAAACCGCGAAATAAAAAAGGTATTGTGACGGAGGCCCACATATGCATCACAACGAATAACAAAATTGATTGAATCCTTGTGATAAATCCGACAATGGCCTGACGTAACATTTTCAATGTTGCACAATCTCAAATATTCTTACATAATGTATCGTTTTTAAATATTTGATATTCTCTCTGATGAATCATGGCATTGTACGATCTCTTACGATCTCCTCAGAAGAAGAGAGAAGGTGTTGTCAGCTAAAATAAAAATGTCGAATTTAATGAGAGGCATGGATTTTGGCACATGATGTACATAAATGTAACGGACAATGATCATAGCATTGAGGGGAGTCATTCAAATCTTTCTTGTTTTCCTCCACATAAAATTGTTTTGCATTGAGTCTAGATGGAATTGAATTTCACTTGCCTCTTGGCCATGGGTTAAATAAAGAAACGTTTTAACGTAGCCGACACAGAACGCCGAGTTTTTTTTAGTTTTCCGTTTGTTATATTATTTTTTTTTATCGTTTCCTGACTAAATATAATAGTAATGCAACATGGACGACTGCATCATTATAAAACATTTATGAAATGCACCCATACTCAATCTCTCTCTCTCTCTCTCGCTCTCTCTCTCTCTCTCTCTCTCTCTCTCTCTCTCTCTCTCTCTCTCTCTTTCTATCTCTCTCCCTTTTATCTATCCATGTATCTTTCTCTGTATGTGTGTGTGTGTGTGTGTGTGTGTGTGTGTGTGTGAGTGTGTGTATTTGTGTCTGTAGTCTGTAGTAAAAATTATGAATAACGAAGTCCTGTATCTTATGAGAATTTGACCTTTGCTCTATAAATATTACAAGAACAGCGTTGAAAATGTGACAACTTCGTCAAGATTTTTTAACATATAGAATGTGCAGAAAAAAAGCCTTTAAAGTTGACACTTTGGTTCCTTTTTTTTCTTTGATATCTAATACGAATCTTAACACTGTAGACACGTGAATCAGTCACTTCAAATATTGACAGCCATGAACTTAAATGCTCTCTTATTTTATTCAATTCCTACTTATTGTTTCATCCCTTTATTCATCCATCCAGCCATGAACTTAAATGCACTCTTATTTTATTCAATTCCTACTTAGTGTTTCATCCCTTTATCCATCCATCCATTAATCCATCCTTTGATCCATTCATCCAGCCACCGTCCGAATAATATGATCAGCTATACCAAAAAAAACCCATCAATTCCGGATTCATTCATCACTACATTATCTAGATTTCAAAATCAAAAGAATTCCAAATTCCACTCAATAATTCTAAACAAATGCCAATGGCTCGGTTTGTTTTAACACGAGATTCCACTCACCGATAAGAGGTGAAACATAATGCATCTAAGGTGACCAAAATCTAAGACCAGATATTTATTCTTTTAATCCACAGTGAGTGTAGGTTAAAGAAAGCAAGCGTACAGGCTGATAAATGAAAAAATATACGTAAATGGCCATTGCATTGTTGAAAGACTCCTGAAGGCTATTAACAGGGAAAGATCGGACATTCTTTTGCAATGTAAGGGGATAACAAAAAAAAAGGGGGGGGGGGGGGGGAGGAGAAAGAAGCAAGATCGAATTATTGATTTTGATAATACCCTGATCACATGCGATTTTCCCATGAAGACCTTTCATTTTGTCATAGAAGGAAAAGCGAGAACAGCAATAATTAGTCTGGACGTGGGAGTATTTTATGAGAGTAAGCTATGACAGCATTGCGAGTGTATGATTGTTTAATCATACAAAAGCTTTATGAACTTAAAAGCATCTGTTTGTGCAGATTTGTGGTCTTGTGATATGACACTCTACTTTGGACCGCCTCACCGGTTCGAATCCCACTCTGGGCGGCGGAAAGTTGGGTCTTTGAAAAAGCCTCTTTACCCATGCTCTCTCACTGTCCTTAGATGCAAAACAAATTATATTGCCCCTCATAGGCTGATTTACGTTACCGTACAAGCATTTTTCACTAAACACAGACCGATCCGAGTGTAAAAGGACGCGTACATAAAAGATGTCGACACAAAACGCTTGCATAAAATGAAATGGAAAGTTGGCTACAGTGAATCTAAAGCATGAAAATTCAATATCAGGATGGATAATCAGTGTAAATGTTATATACGTTTATACAATATATATATATATATATATATATATATATATATATATATATATATATATATATATATATATATAAACATTTATTGATACAATGACGCTTTATCTGGCGTTTTACTCGGAGATACATTTAACGCAACATTTACATCAACATTTACCAAACATTTCTTACGAAATAAATAAATTATCTTCGGGAATAGATTAACAATTGAAATCAATCGAAAACAGACATTTGTAAATAACATGCCGACAACTGGAGCCAATCCCTATCATGACAGGACCCCAGAAAACTAGTTAAAACAATAACTCAAATGAAATGATGCAGTTATCAACCATTTTTAATTCATCATTTCGAAACGGAATATGTCGGGGTGGTTTTGATGCTAAAAGTTAATCTAGTGTCAAAAATATGAAGCAAGGGATAAGTTTCAATGATTTATTCAGGAGAATAAATATAATTTCTTTAACTGACAAAAACTAACGTTTTGCATAAGTCTTGTCATTTAAACTTCAACAAAAATTATTTGATATGTGGTTTTAAAGCTAAAGCATCTATATAGAGCTGTATCCATTAAACGGGTTCAAAGCGCTTTACAAGGTATTTAAGCCAATAGCAATACATAACATGTGTAGGACGAGATATGACTCCTGTTACGCGATATTACATTTTTTTTTCGACAGAGACAACGCTGTTAACGGCCATGCATTCATTTTACACCTGAGTACGGTGAGAGAATGTGAGTAAAGAGCCTTCTCCAAGAACCCAACTGTGCTCCGCTCAGAGCGGGACTCGAATCCAGGACCTTCCGATCCAAAGGCGAGTGACATACCACTAGACCACATAGACGACAAAACAAAATCTTTAAAAATCAAGAGACAAGAAAACCATACCACTATAACGCATTCACATGCATTGATTTCACCCCGACAGATTATACCGTTTAGAGGTAAATGATCACATTTAGTCAAGAGATGAACTTATAAATCTAACAACATTTACCAAACATCTCGAATACGATAAATAAATTAACTTTGGAGATAAATTAGTATAAACAATCAGAAGCAGACGCATATAAATAGAAGTGTCTAGCATTCCGACAAACAGGATCAATCAATATTCATATCATGAAAGCACTGCCTTTCTCTGAAAATAAACACGTTTTTAAAATTCTGGCCAGAAAACTCGGTAAAATATCGACATCGATTAGAATGACACTCATCTTGTCAAAAACTCTTTATCCTGGGAATTCTCAAAGTCTCAAACCAAGGACATTTTAAGTCCCAGGTTTGAGAGTTTTTGACAAGATTAAGGTCATTGAAGGAAGAGTTTTAAGGTCAAAATCTTTTTTTTAAAGCATTTTTATTCAGAGTTTGGCGGATTGCCCCAATAAAATAGGAATACAACAACTTAAAAAATATTATTGGGCGTTTCAAAACATAGTTTTTAGATGAGCCGCCAAATTTCTTTTCCGTTTTTGCTTTGATTGACATGGGTTTTTGGAAATCAATACATGCGAATGCTATTTAGTGATTATATTTTATTTTGAGGCTTTTTGACGGTGTCGTTTATCTGTGCTCCAACAAATTGTTTGTTACTTTTTAGACTTTGCTGTCTTTCATTTTTCTTTCTCTTATTTTTTTTGTCTGTGAATAAATAAATGAATAAATAAATAAAGAAAGAAGAAGAAAAAGGAAATGAATAATAAATAATAAATAAACTTCCTTTATTCATCCCCAGGCGGAAAGTTGTCTTTAGGGTCTTTATCAAGGAAAGACTGGAATAATTCAGACGTCAGCCGCTGTGCAGCGCCTACACAGTGAGCTGAGACGAGGTGACTTGCTCAAGGCCACACAGTAAGGCAGGTATACGCACAAAGTCCGCCAGGCGGATATAAGTAACCAACACACACAAAACTATGTGTAACCTTAAACGTTTATAGTCTGATTGATATCAATTACTGAGAACTAATCACTAAAATCGTTGTCTAAAATAATAAAAACAAGAGCTGAAAGACGTCAATTTTGTTCCATCTATAGAAGAGAGAAAGATACAATATAATTATCTCGAATTCCAATATCGCAAATGGAACTGAACATTTCTGATATCGGTATAGAACAGGATAGACATGTGACATATCGCCTAAAAACGGTTTAATATCGGGGTGGATTAGATGCTTTTAAAACATTGAATATATAGTCAAAGATGTAAAAATTGTGTTAAGGTATTATATTGTATTGAGTGGATGATAACAAATCCTTAATCTGACAATACAATACATTTACAATACAATACCTAATAAGATCTAAATTAGGTCAATAGTGAGGACTTTGTTGCCCTGTCACAGTGATAAAAAAAAACTGATATGCATTCGTATGATACAAAGGACAGGATATTAATTATAAAAAAAAATAAAGTTTCACATATTTTTTTTCATTTTATCGTTTTAAAGATGTATTTGGTCTATCCCGACGTAAAACCGTTGGGAGGCGATTGGTCACAAATACATCGATGACGCGTTCTACATTTATATAATAATATGACCGCGTTTTCATAATCAAATCGTGATTCCTCTTGTCAATTGTAACACTACGAAGCTCCTGATCAAGATTGAACTAGGAAATCCGTCCCTGATCCAAGGAGAGTTCTTTTTAACTAAAGAAAAAACTATTTATTTGAAGTTGCTGGTTCAAAAAAAAAAAAAACTATGGAATAATTAAAATAATTTTTATAAAATTGACTTGATATGATTTAATTGAAGAAATATTATATAATAAGAATAACTTGACATTTGGGTATAACTTGTCCATAAAATTATATCCTTTGAATCAATTTTATTAATCATAAACAATTCAAAGCTTTTGGTTTAACACAATTATTGTCCTATTTTGAATACAACACGCTCGTTCAAAGTCCATCATGAGTAAAGCACAACGAGGCAGAGTCGTGTCTTATTAAGACTTGACTAATCAAATTCTGTAAATCTATTTGAAATCAAAGCAACTCACGACGATCGCCATCACTGCAGAATATTTCAACGTTTGGCAGACCAAATGTAACGAAACAAAATGGAGAATTTTAAAAACTTCACTCACCAGTACAATCATTCTAAAACCACAAATTGTCATAAACTTGATCCATAGAAATGCCACTTTGTAAACACTTTGTAAAGGTACCTTTTATTTCTACGGCTTTCTTTTTCCTTTCCTTTGTGTGCTCTACAATTTAAGATGGGATAATTAGACACTAAATGAAAGAGAAGAAAGCAGCAAAAGATAATTAGATATTGTTCTCTGAATTGTGTTCATATCATTGTAACATCATTTGTAATAATAGCTCGAGATGCCTAAATGAGCCAATAAAATTAAATGGAGAGAAAAATAAAGGGAGTGAATGTGACTGCTATAAAAGGGGACAGCACAAAGAAAACAACGTTTCGGCATTAATGGCCTTCCTCATGTTAAACGCAAACAATGACGAGAAAGAGAAGAAGAATAAAAAGACAAAATATCTTTTTTTAATTTCATTGAACCCCATTCTCGTCATTGTCTGTGTGTAACCTGAAGAATTCCAAAGGCCGAAACGTTATTTGCTTTGTGTTGTCACCTGTTATATTATGTCAAATTCACTCCCTTTATTTTTCTCTTCATTTGTATCAATACTCTCACCATACGCTTTGTTAACTTCTGCTTAGTCCCAAGGTTCAAGCTAAAAATAATGGCATGCATATGAAAACAATATAAAAATCTTTAGAGTAAAGTTCCTATATTAATTCGATTCTACACAACCGATGTTTTGATAGTTGGAAGCACAATTCTTGTGAAGTTTTGACTCAATTGGCATTTAACATAATATAGCAACAGCTGAAGAATATAGCAATCTTTCACGGTTTTGGATTCATTAAATGAGCTATTCTTATCGCGGCAAATAACTCACGAGCACTCACGAGCACTCACGAGCTTGCAAGTGAGGTATTCCGCGATGAAAAACAACCGAATTGAATAAATGTTTTGAAGTTGCGTCAGAGTGTGATTTTATGGTTGTCACTGTGGACTTGGCATGATGGTAAGTTGGTTTGGGCCCGTTGGTCTTTGAATTCCCGCATAGAATAGAAACTTATGTTATAATTTCAAATCAATTTGATTATCATAGTGTCGAAGGCTCGGTGTGCTTCTGTGACCGGTAATTTCTTATTATCTTGTGTATGGGTGGTGGAGGGGGGGGGGGGGGGGGGCAGTAGAAGATACACGTCAGTTGCAGGGGCGAATCGGAATCTCTGAATAATTTATTTTATTAAACAGGTCCGAAACATTATTCAACGATTACATTTCTACAAAGAAATGATAGGGTTTTCCAATGGGTGGGATGGGATAATGATTTTTATACCGTGTTTTTTTTTTTTTGGACCAAAGATCATGCTTTAATCAACGATACAATGGTTTATGACATACAGCATAGTTGTTCTAAAATTGGAAACGAGAAACGCATTTTCTATGCCAGTGGCCAAGTTTCTCCAAAACCAAGAGAAAACATCTAAACTGAAATACATTTAAACACAGTTTTTTAGAATTATGGTCAGAAAACTAGTCCTTCAAATACTGATTGATAATAATGACCCGTATTTTTTTTTAATCCTCTCAAACCTGGAATTTCGTGAAGTTTTTGACAAGGCTGGGGTCATTTTAATTAACAGACATTTGAAGAACTTGTTTTCTAGCTAGAATCTTAAAAACCTGTTTTTGTTTTGTCAGAGGGCGTATCTGCCATATTTATTAGAAAATAAATATTTGACATAAAACACGACAAAAGCTAGTCAACTGAGACAACCATTTAACTACCTGTCATCGCCACTAATGATATATCTGATATATATATATATATATATATATATATATATATATATATATATATATATATATATATATATATATTATATATGTGATATATACCAAAATTCACCAAGATTCTGGAAAATTTATCAATAAAATCGCTCTGTATCTATCGTATACCAGTTTTGATCACTCTACTCTAAATCACATACCTTTTTATATTTAGACATTTAATTTGAGGAGAAACCAATCATTATGGTAACCACTGTGTAATGCTCACCTTGGCTCCATTGTTTACTGCTTGAGGTGTCTGTTATGCTATGTTTGTTGGAACACAAAGTTGCTTAGATACACATTAAGCTAAGCTTATTTTTATGCGCACTCTTAATCATTCTCCCTCACACGCAAATAGTTGCCCCATCTCGACGAAGATTATATTAAGTTAACAACTAATCATTCATTGTCATTTAATTAGGATTCCAATGGTACCATTTTTGGTCTATCTATCTATACATCACACCACGTATAAAATTTGAATAATGTACGCGTACTATTCATTAATCATAATCATCCTTATAATGTGGTCACCGACGCTTGGGGAATACAGAACTGTTCTAAATACAATAAAGATTTAACCAGTTAACTGCCGTACTCTGGAAAGACACGTATTAAAAATTTTGACCAGAAAACTCGTCCTTCAAATATCGTTCGATTAAAATGACAGGCATCTTGGCAAGAACTCTCAAACCCGGGACTACGCGAAGTCCAAGGTTTGATCAAATTTTTTAATACATGTTTTTTCCAGAGTACGGCAGTAACAGTTAGCTGGTTAAATAATAATCAGTGCATATTTGTGGAGGAATTAGTTCATATTTACAAGTCAGATTACTAAATTTTCCGAAATGAATTAGTGACCACAGTATAAACATTGAGTCCTAACTTGGGGACTTTTTGACGGCGATGACGGATAGGGGATGTTTGTAGAAATGAATTGGATTATTTTTGCTTCTTTTTTCCTTCTCTTTATCTTATTTTCCTTTTCATGGAAGTCTTAAATTAAAGCATGTTAGATAATTTAAATGTCTTAACTTACCAATATTTGCAGTCAAGGAAAAGTGTTGTCAATATCAAAACCTGCTCTATTTCCCTGGGGAAAAGTTGCGATATCGTTTACAGGCGTCATGTTTCGTCTCACACTTTAAGTGCTGTTGCTTTCTTGGAACCCATTGTAAAGTTATTTGAACGCATTTATTAAGTGTTGTGCAATATAAAAACTAAACTTTTTTGGTCTGTAATGCATTAACACTTACATACATTTCTGTCGGGTTGGGGTTTTTTTTTCACCAAAAACCCACAAATCTAAAATGTTCAGCAGTGTATACATCATTTTCTCATTTTTTTAAGATGTCACTAATTCTGTGGTTTTTCAAACGATTCTATTCAATCCACACATGCACATCAATAGATATCTGCATGCTATGCATCTAAAATGGCTGAGTCTATCTCTAAACCTGAAAGTAATCCTTTGTATAGATCAAGTAAAAAAGAGGTTCCTATTCAGAGACATGGCCGAGATAGGGTTAATGACGAGATTTACCCGGTCGTTGGACATTTATCCATGCCATTCATCCTTTTAAATCTCGCCATTAACCCTACCCGGTCGTTTCCACGATATTTTTTTGTATAAACACCGTAAAGTTGCTTCACGCGAGATCTTGCTTTTGCCGCCATTTTAGATTCCGACATGGCTTTGCGTTATGCATTGCAATCAAAACAAGATTTCATTGTTTTATACACGTTTATGTCTTCATTATTTATCACAACCTTGCGTGATGCAAGCCACAGTAAACTGTTGAAAAAAATAGAGTAAAAAACAAACAAAAACAACAACAAAAAACCAGCAAAAACAAGTATAACAGAGCATGTCTTTTATGGCTCCAACCATATTGACGAGCGCCCACTCGGGAGAGGTGCAAGAGTTAGAATTCAATATCGAATGCATACAAAATTAACTTTCAGTCATACAAAGCATTTGAACGAGGTTAGTGTAGCGAAATTCAATGAATTGATATTAAATCAGCCAACGAAAGCAGTTCAACTACCTCTGTCTCTTGTTTCTTCTCTTTCTCTCTCTCTCTCTCTCTCTCTCTCTCTCTCTCTCTCTCTCTCTCTCTCTCTTTCTCTCTCTCAATCAATCTATCTATCTATCCCTCTTTCTTTCTTTCTTTCACACAGATAAATAAGCGCACATACGTTTCAGCACATAACATGCCCACTCTCTCCATCTCTCTCTCTCTCTCTAGCTCTTCCTTTCTCATAAACATCTATCTATCAATCTATCTATCTATCTATCTATCTATCTATCTATCTATCTATCCATCTATCTGTCTATCTATCTATCTATCTATCTTTCTATCTTAATATATAAATATCTCTCTACCATTTTTCACTACATCTATCTGTCTACCTATTTATCTATTTTCTCTCTATCTACCTTTCTCTCTACCCATCTGACTATATAATATATATCTATCTGTCTATCAATTTATCCACCTATCTCTCTATCTAATTATTTATCTATCCATCTATCTGTCTATCTATCTATCCATCTGTTCTTCTATCTATCTAACTATCTATCTATCTATTTATCTATCTATCTATCTATCTATCTAGCTTAATATATAAGTATCTCTCTATTTATTTTTCACTCTATCTATATGTTTATCTATATCTATCTATTTTCTCTCTATCTATCTTTCTCTCTTTCCATCTAACTATATATTTATCTGTCTATCTATGTACCCATCTATCTATCAATCTATGTATCTATAAATCTATCTAATTGTTTACCTTTCCATCTATCTTTCTATCTATCTATCCATCTGTTTTTCTATCTATCTATCTATCTATCTATCTATCTATTTATCTATCTACCTATCTATCATCTAGCTAGCTATCTAACATTTCTTATTTTCTCCCCTTCTAACATTTTCGTTTCCATCCGTTATATTGACCATTCTTTAACTGTTTGCCTATGGCAACACTGCAGTATTTCGACAAACGCATTTTTTTTTTGTTTTGGCCAGAAAACTTTCACCTCAAAAATTGATTGATTACGATGACTCCTATCCTGTTAAATTTGCCAGAAAACCTCAAACCCAAGACTTCTTTAAAGAAGTTTCGTGTTTTTGACAAATCTGACTAGTAGGATCAAGTCATATTAATAAATCGATATTTCAAGTTAAATGTTTCTGCCCAAAATGAAAGTAAAATATAAGATGTGAATAAGGCAGCACAGGCTAATGCCGGCGAGAGTGAATAGGAACTTGAGTCTGAAAAGTCCCTTGTGGCATTTTAGAATTAGTTTAAAATCGTCACGATTATTTGATTCTCTTTTTCTTTATTGCTAACGGCTTTTTTAAATATTAGGAATTACTATTCTGTTTTCTCCTCTGGAGTTATAGTTGATACTTTATGAACGTTAGATTATTAGATTATACATACAAAACATGGCAAGAAGAATGAGGGGGGGGGGGATCAAAACGATTATTTTTTTTAATGAAAAATGATAAGAGTGCTTAGATAGAAATTATTGCAAATGCTTATCGCATAGAGTCTATACAACTTAATAACGCCAATCTTTCATCTCACATCCATCGTCTTTGGTATCTCGTTCATCGTCAGTTTTGTTAAGAGGATAATCTGAAAAGTTCACATCATTTGATTTGGTGGTTTAAATTAAATGAAGGTTCTGATCTACTTTTTATATATGTTGTTGTTTGTTTTTTTTTTTACAATGGACCATTACAAACTTGTGATAGGTTGTAATGATGAAACCACAGCCGTACTCTGAGAAGGGATGCATGTTTAAAGTTTAATTAAACTCGTCTTTCAAATGTCGATAAATTAAAATGACCCTCACCTTGTCAAAACGTCTCAACCCCGGAAAGGAAGTCCCAGGTTTGAGAGTTGTTCTTTATTTATTGGCAAGATGAGGGTCATTGTAATCAATCCACATTTGAAGTACAAGTTCTCTCTCTCTCTCTCTCTCTCTCTCTCTCTCTCTCTCTCTCTCTCTCTCCTTGTCTGTCTGTCTCTCTTCTCTCTCTCTGTCTCTCTCTCTTCTCTCTCTCCCCCCTCCCTCTCTCTCTCTCTCTCTCTCTCTCTCTCTCTCTCTCTCTCTCTTCCTCCCTCTTTCTATCTACCGATCTATCTATCTATCTATGGTTGAGGGGTATTGGCTTGAATCACGTAGATTTCTCTGGAGCGCGAATTTTTTTTTTCCATAAACCCTCAACACTTTAGTTGACTTTCCATGAGTATACGGAACACGTGCGAGTGACGTCACACGAAGCTGTTTCCCCCCATCCGTTGGTATATTGGTGGATTCTTCAGGAATGGATGCAATATATATCAATATTTCTCTCGCTTTCTCGTTTTCTCTCCTTTTCTTACCCATTTCTCTAGTTCTGAATCTAAAGGGATTTTAAGAACGGTAAATGAAAAGAAAACATTGGGTTAATTATTATTTTTCATACAAGATTCTGATGTGAGATCTTGATAAAAGCATTGTAAGAAGCAAAAAAGAACATAGTTATTCATAGATTAAAAAATTATAGGATGATTTTAGTAATAACCTTGTTTGTCTCTCTAACTGTAACGTAACCCCAATGCAAAGTTCGTTATTTCAATCCATTCCTCGAATATTTTAATTAAGCTTTGTAATTGTGATAAATATTTGGTCAAACTAACATCAAATCCAACTTGTTTGACTGTAATCGTGTTAGATTAACACGGAATCAATTCCTTGGAATTGTACTGTCAATAAAGGCCACTCAGATGAACAAATAATTGCTTGAATTAGATTTTTGTGACAGATTCAACTCAACGTTCCCCGACTACCAGACCTCTTGTTCCCATTATTTACAACTTAGGACCTTGTTCGAACACCATTTGAGTTGAAAGTTGCCTTGGTGCAGATTGTGAAACACATTGGTTGGTTTTGTTGTAAAAGATTTGATAGAAAAAGTAGAGCTCTTATAAAGCGCGATATCCACTAAACTTGCTCGAAGCGCTTTACATGGGGTCCTTAGCCAACAGTAATTCTTAACAAAGATATGACACCTGTTAGGCGATATTTCATTTTTTTTCCCGCTCAGACGCAATGTTATTCACGGTCAGGTACTTATTTTACACCTGAGTGTTGTGAAAGAATGTGAGTAAAGAGCCTTTTCCAAGGACTCAACGATTTCCCGTTCAGAGTTGGACTCGAACCCTGGACATTCCTGACCACATATACCACTAAACCAATTAATGGGACGATAAGGCCTCTTGTATTGATTTTTAAAAACCCGAATGATAATTTGAACCCCATGTTTCAAGGAAAGAGAATTAGAACCATCAAACTACTGGTGATATTATAAATTCAAAAAGCAAATATTAATTTAGATTGGAAAACACACTTGAGGTTCAAAGTCTCTATGTTGTGCCATTTGGCAAATCTTACAATGTACATAACATTGGTTCTCAAACCAGACTGATCAAAAGTTTAATCAACCTTTATACTGCATATTATTATTATTATTTATTCAAGCTAACAGTAAAACCTTAATCTTGTCAGGTTCCTCAGAAGTCCAGTCCTTTGATTTTTCTTGTAAGAAATCGTTGGTCAACTAACTTATGCGATTTATTAGGAACAAAAACTGCGTCCATCTTCAACAAGTGACTTGATGAGCTCAAGAACCAGGCAATCCTCACCATAACTCATTTGATTGTGTAAGCAAACATAAAAGATTCCGATTGTGTATCAAAGATTTTGATTGTTTTTTGTTGTTTTTTTTTAAGATAAACTTAATGAAATGAGACAAATCAAGATATTTGCGCCAATTTTAAGACGGAATAACTTTTATCATATTGGCATTGTGGGACAATTCGTCTTATTAGTTTATGGTATAGGGAGTGCCAGGATTTTGATATTTTGTGGTAGCGTGGAGATATAACATTGATATTATTACTTCTTTCCCCTCCCCTTCTCCTCCTCAACTAGCACCATCACCTCCTCCGCCTCCTCCCCTCCTCCTCCTCCTCCTTCTCCTCCTCCTCCTAGTCCTCCTCCTATTCCTCCTTCTTCTTTCTTCTTTGCCTACTACCTATATTACACCACAACTACTGCAACTATTATTACTGCTGCTTCTGTTACAAATATTATTACCACTGCCATATCTACCACTAAATCTACCATGTCTACTACTACTACTACTACTACTACTACTACTACTACTACTACTACTACTACTACTACTACTACTACTACTACTACTACCACTTCTACTCTACTACTATTACTACTACTACTACTACTCTACTACTACTACTACTACTACTACTACTACTACTACTACTACTACTACTACTACTAATACTACTACTACTACTATTAATACTACTACTACTACTACTGAAGAAATGAAGAGGAAAATTGTCTATTTCTTTCTTCTTAAAAACAACAGACCAGCAAATATTTCAAATTTTCCAGCAAAATAAATAAATTGAAATTCGAATTCCCAAAAACATTAGTATGGCCCATATTAATATCGCGTTATTAAACAAAACCGGATATCAAAATCTTATTTACATGTTAATATCAAAGTTATTTTATTTCTCATTAGAGATTCATCTCATGTCGTTATATTAAATTTTTGGGGACATGTTTAACTATAAAAACGACATCTTAAGATCATAGCTATCAAAAAGTTAATTAAATTTTGCAATCATCTGTATTACTGTTTCCTAAATCATCATGAAAGCCCCGAACTCTCGACTTCAATCTTGCAGGATTATCACATGACTACTTCTTTGATCGCGTTATTTCTCAGAAACTGTCAGTCAACATTTTGTGTCCATGTGAATTTATTTTTTTTTTTAATATTTAAGATGATAGTTAATTAACCTCCTCTGCCAGTCATAGAAATAATATTGGCCTGACATTAAAGCAAGGCATGAATTTAGGGTCATCGCGGTCCTTGCCATGAAAAAAAAAGATGGTAATAAGGTTGTTGATTTCAAGAGATGCGTGTAAAGCTACGATAGACGCTCATATATTGATATTGACATTAATTTGAGGGCAAAATAACTTTTATGATTTTGTTATTGAGAGTCGTTGCGCCTAGGGTATTGGGATTTGGTGTTTTATTAGCGTGAGATATTCAAATTTTGTGAGTTTGTTTGTCAAACGATTCCTAAATTTCCATCTTCTATTTCTTTTTCTTCTTCTCTTTTCTTCCTTTTCCAATTTTTATTCTAATTCCACCTCTTTGTCTTCTCTTTCTTCTTTCGTCTTCTTCTTCTTCTTCTTCTTCTTCTTCTCCTTCTTCTTCTTCTTCTTCTTCTTCTTCTTCTTCTTCTTCTTCTTCTTCTTCTTCTTCTTCTTCTTCTTCTTCTTCTTCTTCTTCTTCTTCTTCTTCTTCTTCTTCCTCCTCCTCTTCTTCTTCTTCTTCCTCCTCTTCTTCTTCTTCATCTTCCTCTTCTCTACCCCTCCTCATTTACATCCTCCTCCTACTACAACAACAACAACTACTACTACTAGTACTACTACTACTACTACTACTACTACTACTACTACTACTACTACTGCTGCTACTACTACTACTACCACTACTACCACTACTGCTACTACTACTCTTAGTTCTTTTACTACAAATACTTTAACAGCAAGAGCCACCATCACTACTACTACTGCTATTTTTATACTTCTACTATTACTACTACAATTACTATTACTACAGCAACAACAACAACTATAACTACTGCTACTACTACAACTACTACTACTACTACTACTACTACTACTACTACTACTCCTACCTCTAAGTCCTGATGGCTTATTAATGTTAAGAAACATTTACTTAAAGACTTAAAACGGTTCTATATGTCAATTTGTTTAATTCAAATCTCATCTAACTGCCACAGGGCCATTTCTTTAATCCAGGGAACTGTTAATCAACCGAAGCACTTTATTTGGATAAAAAATGTATTTCATTTTCTGCTCAATAACATCATTAAACCCATCTCTCTCTCTCTCTCTCTCTCTCTCTCTCTCTCTCTCTCTCTCTCTCTATCTATCTATCTATCTATCTATCTATATATATATATATATATATATATATATATATATATATATATATATATATATGTATATATATATGTATCAATATCTATCTTTATCTATCAATCTTTCTATCTATCTATCTAGCTATCTAGCTGTCTAGAATCTCTCTCTATTTCTTTATTTAGTTCTTTCGCCCCTACCCCTCCCTTCTCTCTCTCTCTCTCTCTCTCTCTCTCTCTCTCTTTCTCTCTCTCTCTTCTTTCTCCTTTTCTCTCTCTTTCTCTCTTCCTCACTCTCTCCCTCTCTCTCTCTCTCTCTCTCTCTCTCTCTCTCTCTCTCTCTCTTTCTATCTATCTCTCTCTCTATCTCTCTTTATTTCTCTCTAACTGGGCGGGTCTTTGAACCCCCATGGTGGACAGGAGGTCATTCTGTGTCTTCTAACCCCTATTTCTGTTTTACGGATTACTTTGTCTTTGTCTTAGAATAGGATATTTTGGTTTTGTCCTAGCCCAGGCCGGAGTCCTTGACTCGGAGGGAAATAGTCAAATGTATAGTCATTGTTTTGGGAGATGTTATAATTTTCCTTGTAAATCATCTCTCTGTTATGTACTGTTACATTTCTTTTGTTTCAAATTTATTTTGATTTGTAAATATTTGACTGTGTTTCTCAGTGGGGACCTGTGCTTGTGTCTGAGTGAGACTTTTAGGTGATCTCAAACTAATACACTGATGGTGTGCTCATGGAATCTACATATGTTCCCTATTTGAACCTTTATCTTACCTATTCACGTGTGACTATCCCATTTTCCTCCTTTTTACTCACACTGAAATAACCTACGTTATGTATCGCAACGCCGTAAAGCCCAAACAAAACAAACAATTTCTCTCTAAACATCTCTATGTATATCCGATTCTTTGTTTCCATTTCTTTCTAATTCTTTATATTTATGCCATTCCTTTCCTTCTTATGATATGAATAGTGTTGTTTATCGACATATTTTATTATTTATTTTCCTCTTCCTCTTCTTCTTCTCCCCTCTTCTCGTCTTCCTTTTCTTCCTATTCTTCTACTTCTTTTAGCTTCTAGTTCGCCTCCTCCTCCTCTTCTTCTTCTTCTTCTTCTTCTTCTTCTTCTTCTTCTTCTTCTTCTTCTTCTTCTTCTTCTTCTTCTTCTTCTTCTTCTTCTTCTTCTTCTTCTTTCTATACTCTCTCTCTCTCTCTCTCTCTCTCTCTCTCTCTCTCTCTCTCTCTCTCTCTCTCTCTCTCTCTCTCTCTCTCTCTCATCCTGTCTTCAATCTTCTTATTTTCCTCCCACTCCCACTCTTCCTCACTACTCTCCCTCCTCCTACCACTTTTAAATTTCAAACTAAACAACACTATTTTATGTTGGTATGTCATTTGAACAGAGCGCTTTCCTGACAGTGAAGGAGTTTAGCATTATCAAGTAAGCAATAACAATACTCATATTATCATATAAATTGAACAAATATCCTATCTAACATGGATACATCTAACTCAGAATAGAAGTTCTATGCTGCCATATTGATTTCAGGGGATGATAACTCTATTATAGACCAAGGCTATCACATGACTGTGAGTGGTGGAATTAATCCTACTCTGTCTTTTATGTAATCTCTCTTTCCATTCTTTTCATATTCCAAGTATCCAGTCTCCTCCAATTTCTTTCTTTTGTAGCGACTGAGAAGAATATGCAATGGAAGCCATATTTCCATTGAAAATCCTGTTACCTATCTCTGCTTTAGGAGATGAATAAAGCGGTTGAAAAAATATCTGATCATTTCTTTACTCTGACAAAGCACATTTTTTTTCATTTTGGCTAGAAAACCTTTGTCACGATTGAGTAAATTGACCATTAACTTGTCTAATAATCTCAAACCTTAAAATATATTTAAAATGACATGCCATAAAAATAAGGACAACTGAGAACTACGAAATATTCCATAAATGATGTCATATTGAGGGTAAACGACTCAAAATTATTACACTTTATTATTAATTTTTTTTCGAAAAACGGATCCGTTACAACAGAATTAATTGAAGTCAGACCCAGAGACTAGATAGAATTATCCATCGATTCTTGAACAGCCTGGGCTGCCGTCTGTATTCATTTAATTTCATTCTGGTTTTTCCTCTTCACAATACAGGCCAAATAAATAAGTTGGAGTGTATATGAATGAATAAATTAATGTTTACGTGATTTCATTTCGGAGATTCTATCTAAAAGTTCAGCAATGCTTTGATCTTTTTAAAAAATTGAGCTTTTATATAGCGCAATATCCACTAAACGTGCACAAAGCGCTTTATAACGGTCAACAGCAACATGCAACATGTAAGACGGACAGAACGCCTGTTAGGCGATATTACATTTTTTTCGGACAGAGACAACGCTGTCAACGGCCAGGTACTCATTTTACACCAGAGTACGGTGAGAGAATGTGAGTAAAGAGCCTTTTCCAAGGACTCAACTATGCGCCGAGCGAGGCTCGAACCCAGGACCTTCCCATCCAGAGCGAGTGTCATACCACAATACCTCATAGCCGCACACTTGATGAACTGGACATAAAGTCAATATAAAATAAGATAAGAATAAATATATCAATCATGTCCACGGATTATCCATACTCAATGCGCTTCACAACGTTTAAATTATTTCCCCATATGAAACCATATTCCATTTCATAGAGTTCCAATCACCAGTTAGGCGTCCTTTTTTTTGTAAAACTCTTACAATAATATGAATTGGTCATAGCTATATTCCCTAGTCATGAATCAGTCATACAAGCAGTCGGGTACTGACACAATCAAGAACTTATTGATTCCATGGGTATATGTATAATGCTCACAACTTCTGCTCGCCAGATTAAACATACAAACACAAAAAACTGTGTGTAACCTTTAACGTTTATAGTCTGATTTTGTGATTTAGTGAGATCTAATTACTAACAGGGGGTCTAAAAATAATGATAAAGAGCTGAGTGACGCCAACTGCATTCCTTCTATAGATAGAACAAAGTTGACGTCACTCAGGTCTTTGTTATTGTTTGTGGACAGCCATCTTTACTAGTTCTCACTAAACTGTATTAATCAGACTGTAAACGTTCAGCAAAACAATACCCAGAGGAAACTGATAAATTTTACAAAGACCTAGACGATACACTGAACAAAATAGGAAACAAATCAATATCAATAATTGCTGGAGATTTTAATGCCAAAGTAGGAAAACGTCTCGACAGTGACACACTATGTTTAGGATCATACTCAAAAGGAAAACGTAACGATAACGGAGAAAAATTAGTCCAGTTCTGTGAACAGAGAAAACTTTTCATAACAAACAGTGCTTTCAACCACCCATCAAGACACCAGACAACATGGGTAGGACAAAGGAAAGACCAAACCCAAGACAAAATGATAACAATACACAACCAAATAGACTATATCATATGTCGACACCGCCATAAACACTACTCAACCAACTCGCGATCATACGGTGGTACACTGCTAACATCCGATCACAAACTTGTAAAAACGAATTTCAACATAAATGTGTACAGACAACGAAGACAGAAAGGTAAAACGGCAGTCAAAATAAACACGGCAAAAATAGTAAATGAGCGAGAATGTCGCATTCATTACCAATATGAACTTAACTCAAGTCTATGGAAAATAAAGCAAAACAGTAATCCAAACAATGAATGGAAAGAGACGCAAGCGGCAATGAAATATGCGGGGGAAGAAAGTGCAGGCTCTATTAATACAACTAAGAACAAACCAAATCGAACGCCTAACATCGCTATTAACGATCTATCGCGGCAACAAAAAGAACTTAGGATCAGGATACCAAACACGAAAGACTCGGAAGAAATAATAAACCTGAAAACGGAACGAAACAAAATACTGCATTCAATTCGATCACTTACAATAAAACACAGAAACGAGGAATTAGACAAAAAAGTGGAAGACATAGAAAAGTCCAAAAATAACGCATCGTCTATGTTCAAAGCGACGAAATCTCTGAACCGAAAACCATTCGAGAACCCAAAACTACAGGATAAATTTGGCAAACAGACAACAAATCCCAACGATATCCTTGACATTGTAACTGACCACTTCCAGCAGAAATTTCACAAACAAGTCTCACAAATATCGCCCTTCTCAGGAAACCCTAGAGACCTAAACAACCGCATCACAACAACTGAAGTTAGAAATAGCATAAAGTGCCTAAACAATAACAGATCCCCAGGCGAAGATGAAATTCCCGCTGAATTGCTGAAATGCGGTACCCTCTCCCTGGATCTGAGCATTGCAAACATAATGAACAAAACATTCTCAACACACAAAGACTGGGACATAAACAGCGGTGTCCTAATTACAATACAAAAACCAGGAAAAACGAAAGGACCCGTAAACAACCTGCGCCCAATAACATTACTGAATACCATAAGAAAAACACTGTCAACTATTGTCCTCAACAGAATTAGACCGAAAATAGAAAATTATCTATCACATAGCCAAAGCGGGTTTCGCCAAGACCGAAGCACATCGGACGTTGTATGGACACATAAATGGTTGGCAGCAAAGGCACTCAAAGAAAACATATCCATAACAATATCCGGAATCGATATGTCCGCAGCCTTTGATACGATCGACAGAGGAAAACTTTTGGAGATATTAACAGAAATAGTAGACGAAGACGAGCTCCGAATAATCCGATTTCTCCTCAGCAACACAAAGATACAGCCAAGGATATACGGGGCCACAAAACAGACGCAGTTCGAAAGTAACATCGGGACCCCACAAGGAGATAGTCTGAGCCCGATTCTGTTCACAATATACTTAGAACACGCTCTGAAAGAAGTTCGAAAAGTCATTCCAAAACCAACGACTCATATTGAGAATGCAATCCCTAGAGAAATCGCCTATGCAGATGATGTCGATTTTATTGGATCAACACCAGCAAATATAGACATCATACAAAATACCCTCATGAAATATAACCTCCAAGTCAATGCCAATAAAACCGAATTTACAACAATATCGAGGAACAAAGAGGAATGGAAAAAAACAAAGAAAGTCGGCTCACTAATTGGAGACACCGAGGATGTACAAAGAAGAAAACAGCTATCAAACGCCGCACTCAGTAAACTCACCAATGTATGGATTAGAGGTGACAAAATAAAGAGAAAAACCAAACTGAAACTGTACCATGCTCTTGTAAAACCGGTACTTCTGTATAACTGCGGCACTTGGGCGTTGACAAAATCCGAAGAAGAACATCTGGATGCCTTCCATCGCACACAGCTAAGAAGGGTACTGGACATCAAATACCCCAAAAAGATCTCAAATGAATCACTCTATAAGATCACAAAAGAAAGACCAATCTCCCTTGACATTTTACAACAACGATGGCAACTTTTCGGTCACATATTACGCAGGGACAAAAACATACCAGCAAACCAAGCCATGTCGGGATACTTCCAAAAACACGGGAACCTTTTCAGAGGAAGACCGATCACAACACTCCCCGTGATCCTAAACAAAAACCTCACAACACTTGGACAAAGCATTAGTCTCATAACGGCAGGGGACCTTGAAAATCTGAGAACCCTAGCAGAGGACCGGCAATATTGGAGACACCTCACACAGGAAATACTGGAAACAGCCAAGGCGACCCGATCTTTCGGTCGAGACGCGAAAGGCATCTAAGTCAAGTCAAGTCAAGTCAGTAAACGTTCAAGGTTTTGTTTGTCGGTACGTCATTTCGGCTGGTAGTGTTGTGAGATTTTTGACGGAGCGCAATAGCACCAATAGGATTCAATAGTCTGATGTCAAGTCTGCCCAGAAATGATTGGTTCTAAATAAAGACAATCAGTACTTTTATTCTTCATGCTGGCTAGAACTTTTTCACATATGATCAGATTATATAAAAGTCAAAACATGACCAGATTTATAATGTTTTTCTCATCTGGATACACTTTTATGCTCGTCGGAGAAGTATTTCATGAGGGCGGTGATGGAGATTGAGAACTAGTTGCTATGTGTCTTTACGAGGGAAGTGACCTCAGGACTGTTGAACCCTATTAATAGAACGAACTTGACGCAGCTCGACTCTTTGTGATTGTTTTTAGTCAACCATTTTATTGAATAGTCCTCACTCAATTTTATCAGTCAGACTATAAACAGTAAAAGTTACACACAGTTTTGTGTGTTGGTACGTTATCGATAGTATGCGCTTGGCTAAGAAGCTCATAACATTGCCATCCGGAAGTACAACGGACCAACACACAAAACTATGTGTATCCTTGAACGTTTTTAGTCTGGTTAATACCGTTTAGTGAGAATTACTCATGAATGCGGATGGCAAAAAACAATAACAAAGACCAGAGTGACGTCATCTTCGTTCTATCTATATGGTTGGCGGAATGATGTGAGTAACTTCCTTAATGATAAAGAGCCAAGTGACGTCAACTGCGTTCCTTCTATAAATAGAACGAATTGACGTCAATCACCTGTTTGTAATTGTTTTTAGTCAGCCATTTTAGTGAGTATTTTTCACTAGATCATATCAATCACACTATAAACCTTTAAGTTTACACACATCTCTAATACTCTTCAACAGTCGTAACGTCATTTCCGTCCTAATGACGCATGGTAACTTAGTAACACTGGCTCTAAACTATCGGAACAATGGCGGACGCCCGTATGAAATATTTCTCCGGCGAGCATAAAAGCGTATGCAGAGGAAATTTGATCATGTTTTGACTTTTACACATTCTGATCACAAGGCATATGAAAAGTTCTAGCCAGCATGAAGAATAAAAAGTAATGATTTCCTTTGTTTAGAACCAAGATGGCCGCCGTTTCCGGGCGGCGTGACATCAGACTACTGAATGCAATTACGGCTGATAAATGTTGCATGTATTTTAACTAAGTGCATAGCATCAATAACATCATTTTACCACATCTAAATAATCTACCAGTAGATTTTTGACCAATCAAATCATGGAATTGGTGACACACCTTCACACGTGCTCGGACAAATTGTAGCCTTCGTAATGTTGTAGCCTGACACTGACCAAAATATGTCGTCAAAAGGCCAGTCTTTTGCCACAAAAGAAAACAAATCATGAGTTGTATTCAATAGTTTAACCAATGAAATAACTTGTTTCCTTGAGCTCTGCTAACGACAACTCACGAAACGCTACACAAACCTAAAAAATGACGTCAAACTACCAGTCCTAAAGGGTTCTAGTGTCAGGCCATATGTTAACGATGGCACGGACAAACACAGTTGGTTGTTAATAAACAATAACGTGAATGATATCGACATGCTCTCTCTGATCATTGGAGGCTTTTTTTATATCGCCAAATGGGTGACTAATACTCTTCAATAGTCGTAACGTCACTTCCTTCCTAATGACGCATGGTAACTTAGTAACACTGGCTCTAAACTATCGGAACAATGGCGGACGCCAGTATGAAATATTTCTCCGGCGAGCATAAAAGCGTTTCCAGAGGAAAAAAACCCCATAAATTTGATCATGTTTTGACTTTTACACATTCTGATCACAAGGCTTATGAATAGGGAATGAAAAGTTCTAGCCAGCATGAAGAATAAAAAGTAATGATTTTCTTTGTTTAGAACCAAGATGGCCGCCGTTGCCGGGCGGCGTGACATCAGACTACTGAATCCTATTATCACACGATTTTCTCGATCATATTCCCAAACTTTAAAATGGACACATAGGTTTCTGTTTGTTCCATTGATCAAGCGGTACAACAGTGGATATTTCTCTTAGACACATGCCATCGATATTAAAATCTGTGTAGATCGCTATTTTAAAATCACTGTCACTGTTTGTATAATGACGAGTGTCCGAGAGGCGTGGTTATCTAGGTGTCCATAATAAAGTTTTGAAATGATTGTCCCAAATATGTTGGGAGAAGGAAAAGATCACTTGCACAGTTGAGCCCGTGTTTGTCATTAATTTTGCACCATTCATCTCTCCATGAAAGTAAGATATTCCAAACCAAAGTGTTTTAGGAGTAGGAAACGATAAATGCGGCCTGTTGTTATTTCCGCCAATCATCTCTCTCAGAACCCTAGATTCCAAACCAAAATGTTTTAGAAATAGAAAAAAAGATAAGGTATAGAATATTCAGGGAGTCCCGTTTGCTAATTTGGTAAAGCACTCGCTTCATAAATAGGGCGCATAGGGACCGAGATCGATTCCGGGTGAAGTCGAGATTTTCCTGACACCCCTGTCCATCCAGGTGGCTGAGTCTGTCAGATCGGGCGGAAAGTTCTAAAGATAGTGCTCTATCCAAAGGGTAGCAAGAAAGTGCCATTGTATTTTCATTATATAACTTTAAAGCGCTTTGAGATATTTGTTTCGTGGAAAGAGCTCAACAAGTGTCATTTATTATTATTATTATTATTATTATTATTATTATTATTATTATTATTATTATTATTATTATTATTATTATTATTATTATTATTATTATTATTATTATTATCATCATTATTATTATTATCATTATTATTATTATTATTATTATTATTATTAATAATAATAATAATAATAATAATAATAATAATAATAATATCATTATCATTATTATTATTATTATTATTATTATTATTATTATTATTATTATTATTATTATTATTATTATTATTATTATTATTATTATTATTATTTTCCGTTTCACCCTATAGAAACTGGGATAAACACCGGCTCCAATGGCCTAATGGCTGGAAGGAATATAGAGTATTCAGAAAGGTTTTGAACTGACGGCCTTCCATTTCAGCATAAATTGTCTCTCTAAGAATCCCAGATATTCGAAACCAAAAGGTTTCAATACCGTACATATTCGGAAACAGTATTCAGAAAGATTTCGATCCTGTAGCATTGTTTTGCATCAATCCTCTCTCCACCAATCCTATGTTCCAAATCATGATTGCTTTAATAAGAACCCGTATCCAATGAAATGCTTTTTTTTCTCATAAAGTCAATTGATTGGTCCGCTCTTCATTTTTATGTAGTATGTCATCACAATAAGCTTTTTTTCTTTCTTTACGCGGGTATTGGAGAATCAATTTTGGTGAAGTCATCAGGGAATACGTTTTATCGGGTTTTCATTGAGGAGGTAAACAATGCCTGGCCTCCAATTCCCACCACTTGGTCGAATCTATAGCATAATCTGATAGACTCTTTGCCTATATACCCAAATCCTGAAAAGTTGTATGGAACTGTGACATAGAGCAGATAAAGGATAAAAGATTAACCCTGATAAGGACCGAACCCGAGTCACACAAAAAAATCATTGATATTAATTCGATCGTACAAAAGACAAAACGATGTATCTACTCTTTTAATGAAACTGAAAATAATGGAAAAGAAATCATAAATTGTGCGGTCCTAGAGTGAATTTATGTGGATTTAACAAAGTAAAATCAAAATTGGGACTGTAGCTACGAAACTCCCTCTCTCTTTGTCCCAATGGATATATTATGGAGATAGAAAAATGCAATGTAGCATTAACAAAATTCCGAATTCTTTTCAGGTACTTTTTTCCCTTTGGATGGCAGAATCGTTTTTCTCTGCGTTCAAAATCAAAAGACAGTCTCATGAGATGAATCAAAAAAAAAAAGAGTACAACAATAAAAAAAAAAAAAAATCTTACAAGTGGAGTAATGTGCTTACTACTACCGTAATCTGGACATAAACGTATATAAAAATTTGGTCAGAAAACTAGTCCTTCAAAAATCGATCCATAATAATGGCCCTCGCCTTGACAAAAACTCTTAAACCCGGGATTTCGACGACATGAATATCAATTTGATCGATCATGTGCGGCTATGTGGTCTAGTGGTATGACACTCGCTTTCGGATTGGAAGGTCCTGGGTTCGAGCATCGCTCGGCGCATAGTGGAGTCCTTGGAAAAGACTCTTTATTCACATTCTCTCACCGTACTCAGATGTGAAATGAGTTCCTGGCCGTTAACAGCGTTGTCTTTGTCCGAAAAAAACTGGATTATCGCTTAACAGGTGTCATGTCTCGTCCTACATGTTAAATGTTGCTATTGACCAGGGACCCCTTGTAAAGCGCTTTGAGCACATTAAGTGGATATTGCGCTATATATATAAAGCTGAAAAGCTCAATCATAATCATTACAAATGTTCGTTCTCACCTTATGCATTGACACAAACATAAATTCTGTTATATAAAATTGTCTTTTACTTTGTTGTGGGTTTCGGTGTTGATCCGTTGGCACTCAGTTATCAGTTAACGCATCTTTCAAATCATCAAGAGTGCATGGGCGATTCTGGTAAACAGCAGATTTAAGATGTCCCGAAAGGACATGTTAAGAGATGATAGGGTGACTCCTCCACGGGACCTCTTCGCCCAATCCCATTGTCCTCTAAAAGTCTTGTTCAAGTTGTTATGCACGCAAATAACAAAGTGTAGTGGAGCTCCAGTTTTGTCGCCGATATCCTCGAACGTCTTCAAGGTAGCCAAACGAGGTCTGTAGAAACTCTATTCAAGTTTCCCCGGTAACATTACGAGTAATGAAAAAAGTAAGGGCCAACAATTTCCTCCTCACATATTCCATTCCAGAATATGCTCTTAGAACTGTTCTGATAAATATCCTTCGTCATTCTAGTTAGGATTGACCTCGAACCAATAGTGCATGCTTTGTCGATTTACTTGCTCATTTCTATGAAAATAATTGTTTTATTACTGAATGATATTGAAGAATCCATGTGATTACATACCCATCCACAGAATTCTCATCACCTATCAGGTTCATAGGATCAACACACAAACGCCCAACAGTGTCATATATATGTAGTTGGTTCCAAAAATGTTCAACCTTAGATATGCGTATGTAAAAGTATTTTATCAGTTCTTTGATTTATCTGTATATCACAAAATTCAAACATCCACTAAAATTATGCGTGTTTTGTTTAAAAGTGTTGCTTTGATTACGTTAAAAAAGCATTTTCTTTTGTGAATAAAACTAGTCGCCAAGTTTAGCACTGCTAATCAATTCGATTTCACTGCATTATGCACTTCCGGTTCATTAATTGGTTGCCGATTTAGATATTTTTTATGGTTCTGTGATATAATAACCCAAAAGATCCCAGCTACTGATCATTGGGATGCAAGAGATAATCCCTTTAAATATGCATTAGACACTGCGAAGAAAATGGCCATCAGTAAGCAATCAGTGATTCGTCGATTAAAGCAATCGGGGTCAAAATCAATTCAATCTGCCATCCACCCTTTATAAACTGAAGCGCATATAACAAAAAAATTTCGATAGGCGTATGGATCCTAGGGACAAAGTGGCCGAATGGTTAAGGCATTGCACTGTGACCCGGGAGGTCTCGGGTTCGAGCACTGCTTCAGACGCTTTCGATTCTTTCCCTTGGGCAAGATTATTAATCCCCCAATTTGCTCAAGTTGGACAACATGGCTGAATCCTGTTGGAACCAGACATCTTCTTTGGTGGATTATCCATGCCTAGGCGACGGTGTCCAATGATGCTGTGGCGGAAGGGCGTAATTCTGGAATTGATAATCATATGACTACATCGATCAAGTATTAGAGGAGTACATTGTTTCGCGATTTCTTGCTGGTGACATTACTTGTACATTGTTGATGCATGGCAATGTGCCATTATACATATATATATATATATAATATATATATATATATATATATATATATATATATATATATCAGTCGAATGATCTCCTTGTCTGTTGAAACGGCGTCTTGGTTGCATGTAAGTTGATTTTACTCATTTTAATGTGCTTTGGATTGTTGAATTCAAAAAGCACAATCTGAACTACAAAACATCCATCAATATATATATATATATATATATATATATATATATATATATATATATATATATATATATATATATCCAATATTCTCATTCGAGTTGAGTAAAGGTTAAAGTTCCTTGCCCAAGGACCAATGGCCCAGGAAAGAGTTTTGTAATGATATTATCATTTGATCACAGAACGTGCTCAATATCGTATGGTTGCAAGAGAAGATAAAAAGTCCGTCGCCCTTTTAGGCTACCCAATGTCTGGAATGACACGGCCCTTTAGAGTAATTAGTTTTATAATGTCATTGAGAAAGAGGATATATTTGTTCATGAACAAAATCTTTTTTAATATCAAGTCTTTCATTTATGAATAAAATGAATAAGTATGAACATTTATGCTGAGCATTTTCACAGCTCAATGCATTAGCAGTGCTTCATTTATCTCCTCAGTAGGTCATATACACGAGGAATTCACACTTTCATACAGTATAAGTCGCCCGTCGGGCATGCTTTTTGTTATATCACTCATACAATAATATCTGTCACTACCTGCAGGCAGTGATGTGCCTTACTAAGCCAGTTAACATAAAATTTTGGCCAGAAGACTCGTTCTTCAAATATCGATCGATTTAATTTACCCTCATCTTGGCAAAAACTCGCAAACCCTGGATCTTCTATGTGTGTGCGGCTATGTGGTCTTGTGGTATGACATTCGTTTTCAGACTGGAAGGTCCTGGGCTCAAGCCTCGCTCGGCGCATAGTTGAGTCCTTGGAAAAGAATATTTACTTACATTCTCTCACAGCACAAAGATGCAAAATGAGTACCTGGCCGTTGTCTCTGTCTGAAAAAAAGTAATATCGCCTAACTGGCATCATGTCTCGTTATACATGTTGCTATTGGTCAGGGACCCTTTGTAAAGCACTTTGAGCACGTTTAGTATACATTGCGCTTTAAAAAAGCTCAAGATTTTATTTCTGCTCTGAAGGTTAATGTCATACCATTAGAGTCGCACATATTCGCACAAACTAAGAGATGGGCGACGTCAACTTAATTAATCATTGCTTGCTTGTGAACGGGAAGTAGGAAGCCGACTGGAGGGAAGGGGTGGGGGGAGGGGTCAGAATGAAAAACACCGGACATACGGGATTGATAGATTCAAGCAAAATTCCGTTTGCGTGTTAATCGAATGCTTTAGGAATAAACTATCAGATTCCCCCAAGATTCCCCCAACCTATCTGTTTCTCTGTCTGGGCTACCCTCTACCCTGGTGTATTTTAACACAGACTTGGCTGAATCAACCTGAAATAAATCTTATCACGGTTTCAATTTGGAGAAAATATAATTCAATTTCACCCCTTCTTGGTCTTCTAATAATGATTACCGGCTAAAATTGTGAGCCAGTGAAATTGAATACCAAGTGCGAGAATAGTAATGAACCGCGATACTGCCCTATTCTGAGAAAGTACATAGATGGAACGAGCGTGACTTCACCCAGCTCTCTGTTATTTTTTAGACATCCTTTCTAGTGATTAGTTCTCAATCAATTTTATAAAATAGACTATGAACGTTTATAGGTACACATAGTTGTGTGAGTTGGTACGTTACATCCGGGTGGTGGGTGTTGTGAGTAATTTACCTAAACGCATAGCAACAATAAAAGTTTGGCCGGAGAACCCGTCCTTCAAATTTCGAGTGATTAAAATGACCCTCACCTTGTCAAAAACTCCCGATGTGTATATCCAAAAGAAAATGGAAAAAATACGGCTCTTTCTGTAATACAGTCTGTATAAAAAGTCTCAATATTGCTCAGAGGTTTGTTCCCCAAGTGAAAAGTGTGCAAAAAATGAGTTAAGATGAGTTGAGATGACTTTCAACATTAAATAGAGGAATCTTAATCATTTGAAACCCTGATAGTCTTGTTTGCATTTTAGGCGAAGCAAAAGTTGTCAGTCAAGAGTTATTTAATTGACGCTATGTACATTTGGTTACAAAAACCGCACCAAAGTAAATGGAAAGATTCATTCAAAATGTAAGTGTGGGTAAAGCAATATTGATGATGACCAATCTATTGTAGTTGTTATTATATAAAAGCCATTATTATCATTTCGTATTACAAATACTGTTTTGTACATTTAATGGCGGGAAATGGAGAGAAAAAAACAGGCAATTGTTGCCCATTCTTAAAATAAGGACATTTTAAACTAATTCAAAGTTTAAGAGACACAAGTAAATTACATGTTGTAAGTCAGTCGTCAACACTGAGATGACTACTTTTATCATGGAAACCTCTATAATAACAAACAAATCGAAAACCTCCGAGTGTTTTAGAGAAAATGAAGAGGTAACTAAGGTAAATACAATCGACTTAGACCCAGTAATCTGTATCAGACGGATATTGGTCTGCGCATGACAATATTTTACCAACAGAAAGAGCGGCCTTGTCGGTCTTGTTTACTATTTTAGTCTGATTTTAAACCCTATCTCCAATTACATGACTTTTAAGATACGTGTCTGCCATCGATGTTGCAAGGAAAACATTTTATTTTTGTGATTCACCCACTGTGGAGGATATTTTAAGGCTTAAGTTTCGTTACTTTCTGTCATTATTTCCTCATCTCTATTGATTGTAAAGATAATCCCCGCGAGAGACCACGGTCTGTTTTGATTCTGGTCTGGTCTAAAATTCATTCAAAATATTGTCTGTCTCCAGTCTGAGAATGTTCTCATCTACCTTGCCATGCTGCTTTAAAATTGTGACCAATCTTTTTAAAAATAAGTTGAACCTGATAATTAAAATTCAGTCTTAAGCTCAATATTTAAATTTGAATTCAAATAAATGACTTCAGTGAACTGAGTGAATTTTGTTTCTCTTTAACTTCAAAATACTTAAAGTTTCTAATTTTGATAGTTTTGGCATAAAACTCGGTTTTTCTCATTTAGTTCATTAAGACAAAACACCAAGCTGCCGTGGTGAGTCACAATTGAGTCACAACATATGATAATTTTATTCATTTGTTTGCTTTCGACTGTCATCAAATAGGTGATTTCACTCGCCAAAATGTATTTAAAAAGACTGAAAACGGTGTGTGTTACAACAGAGTTTTAGCAAGGCTTAGCGGAGAGACCTGGGCTCAATTTCATGTAGACGGACAAGATTTAGTTATCTACTAGTCTAGTTAGCCTAAGCGGAGCAAGTCACTAAAAATCTGATTTCATGAACGTTTTCTGGTCTCTAGCTAGCTAGGCTCTTGCCTAAACGTGGCCGTAGTAAGGACGGTGACTAACTCGGCTATTTTGTGCTGGTAACGTCACGCTCTCTAGTACATGATGGCATGTAAGGTACCCGTCTTCATACTTTCAACGCAAAAGGAAGGAGTCCAAAGAGGAAATTAGCAACACAGCCGTTATAGATAATATTTCGTTCCGTTTCATATTTGATCATGCTTTTTCCATAATGAAACAAATCACGTGATATTGACTGTCGACTGATCAGACTACAATGATGTTCATGGTCAAATGTCAATTCCATATTTAGGCCAATGAAAATTTCATTGAAACTCAAACAAATTGAACCAAAAAAAAAAAAAAAAAAAAAACAACAACAACAACAAACAGAAAGTGTTTTCGGATTAATCACATTATTTCTGTCTGTTACAATGCCAGCAGAATATCTTTTGACTCCATTATGATTTCTAATCGGTTTTTTTTTGGTTGTTCTTTGAAGCGAACCCTTCCACTTTGAGTCACCGTTCACTCGCAATTCGCCAGTCGATTAGATTCGGGTTTTTTATTTTAGTTTTTACTCACGAAAATGAGTACTTTCGACCATATGTATCTTATAGTTTTTTTAAAGCCAGTGTCAATAGCAACGGGACACTTTTTGCCTCTGACATTCGTAACCGACGTATTTTCCTTCCGAATCGAGCTCTGTCAATCTAAATACAGCTGCTATCTTGTCGACGCTATGATGTATCCCTAGTAACTAGTCTCAGATTAAGCTTTTTGCGATGGTTTTAGTGTATTTTCATTTCAGCAATGGGCCCATAACTAATGGATAATCAGACCTGCAAATTAGTACACTTCGACTGGATTGCATAATGTCAATAAAATTTTGTTGTAATGCTGTTTATGTTGGGGTTTTTTCCTGCTATTGAAGTATCTATCACCTAATTTATTTTTCAGACTGTTACGCATTCGTGTTTTGTGTCCATTTAAAACGGTTTACTCTATTAT
>NC_088361.1:24102843-24155343 GCF_034508935.2 Berghia stephanieae | reverse complement strand
TAAACACCGTTGACCAAAACTAAATACGTAATTATAATTTTTAAAAACAGTCACGAACCAAATGTATAGAATCATATTATACTATCATTCAAAAGTTATAGCACCCTAATTACCCTCGTTATTTTGAAGAACACTCAATTAATAATACAAATACTAGAACTAGATACAAACTTTTATCTTTGAACGATTCATTTTCTATTTGAAAAGACAACACTCATTGTTGTAAAACAGTCACGAGAATCGCGTGTATGATGAGAGATTTTGAATCGCATATTCTAAACAACTTACTCGAACCTGTGTGTGTGTGTGTGTGTGTGTGTGTGTGTGTGTGTGTGTGTTTGTTTATTTTTGTTGTTTTTTTTTTTGTTTTTTTGGGTTTTGTTTTTTTTTTTTTTTTGTTTGTTTTTTTTTACCAGATCATTCCTGCTGTGCTTGCACGTTTTGGGAATTACAGAAATTTAATGTTTTGTTAAATTTAATAGATTTGATACCAAATTTTAAATAGTGAAATCAACGTGACCGAGCTTTCGCCATGCTTTCAATGGGATTAACAATTCAGGCAGTTGAAAGACAATTTCCTGATAATAAACCGATTATTCAGTGTTTAAGACAACGTTTTGATGACACTGGAAATGTTTTAAAAAGCCAAGAAGTCGTCAGACAAGGGCGACAACTGAGAGAATTGATCGTGCTTTCGTCAATTTGCATGTACGAAATCTTCTGATGCCTGCAGCCGAAACTTCAAGGTTCCACAAGATTTCAAGCTGTACTTAGACGATTACGTTACCGAGGAATCGGTCGTAAAGATCTGAACATGGTAACATTTTGACCGAAGTAAACATACAACAACGGTTTCAATTGGTTAGAGAACACTTTCAATTGTCCCAGATATGTTGGAATACTGTTCTGTTGAATCATGGTTTTTGCTTAGTAGTAATTTATGGCCGACAAAGAATCTTTCAAAGACAAGGAGAAAGATTTCGTCATGTCGTCGTGCAGACATGTTTGGTGGTGGAAGTGAGATGGTATGGGGAGGAATCATTGTATCTTGGCTCACACTTCTGGCTCAAATCCAAGGAAACATCATAGGAAGGAGGTACGACGATGAAATCATTTTCACGAATGTCGTTCTCCACATGGCGGCAGGGTGGTGTTGCATGCATAACAGCGTCTGCCACCACGTGGCAATTATTTCTTAAAATGCCCCACAAGAGCATCAAATCATGTTTTAGATTAGCCATCAAGGTTGCCTGACCTCAATTCTATTGAAATATGTGGGATGCACACGATAAATGTCTGAGAAAAAGACCGCGTTAACCTCAGACGCGCCAAAAACTTGGGTTGGTGTTAACGAAAAAATGTGCGCAAATCGGAAACCTCATTCGGTCAATGGGACATCGATGTCCGGCAGTTATTCAAGAAAAAAAGAGGACATACATAGTACAGATTAAATTTGAAAGTGGGAAAATATTGAATGCGTCTAACCAAAATAATCTCCCTTTGAATTGATCATGTGATCAAACCATTCATTGCATTAGATTTACAACATGTTTGGGGTATTTTGTGACAAATTTAGCCAACATTCAAAGACATTATTCAATTTTACTTTCAAGGGTGGCAGAACTATTGCGAATCTGTATTATTAGTTTGTTCCAAAGTGGTACGGTTTGGTGGAAACTGATGAAGATAGCTGTCGAGATTATTTGGAGGAATGTTAAACGTTTGACACCTTTGGATAATTGATCTTCATAATCATCGTTGAATGGTGTTTGGTGTTTGGCAACCACCTCAAACCACTATAATATCAGCGTGAACCAGAAGTCGAAAAGTGATTTTAGACGAAAGGAACAAAAATATGAGATTTTGTTTTGTCTCTTTCAGAAATTATAATATCCATTGCCCTAAAAGAAGCATTTAATTTAATCTCAAACTAATATTTTAAATTCTATGTTGATCATTTTGAGACATACGAGTCACAAATATTTAATAAAGTGTTCGATAGAGCAGAAAGATCAATATATAAAAGATATCCTATACTGGGATCGGCTGATTTTGCGAGATGATTTTATCCTGTATTTGTTCAGCTTTGGTTGGCAATGGGCACCATGTCACATACGCCTTGTCAGATTCTCTAATAAAGAGAATGATGTGTGGGCAGACTATGTTTTTTGTTGATAAAAATAATAAATAGTTATATGACGTCAGCACCAATCCGTCTATATAGAAGATGTCAGGGGGAATTGTCAATCATTGTTGATGAATTCGTTCGAATTAAATTATAACAGAAAGACTTTTACGAAATATTAAAATATACGCAATATCATGTTTTTTTAAACCATTGAATTAGGATTAATAATCATACCTATTTTTGGCATTGATTTCACCACCTAACAAAAAATAGACAAATAAGCAAAACAAGTTGGTAACTTCCTTGTCGGAAAAAAAGAACTAATTGACAGTTATGGTTCAGTTAATTAGGACCAACCATTGTGGCTGTAAATTTAAGGTGGTTTACTTATTTATCCTGATAAATCATATCTTTTCCCAACCACAGAGATTAACAATTTTCACATACTTGGATCCAACCAGTTTCTGATGATTTATACTAGACGATTATCTACCCTTACAGCGAAATCTGATCAACACTCATCTACCTTCTTGAAACCCATGTCAATATACATCACAGTGAGATGTTCCACCAATTGATTTATACAAATAGTGTTTTATATCAATTGTTCCACCTAGTACACGGAGTTCTCTGGACCGTTGTTTACACACTGAATGGAAACAGACGACTCCACAGCTGCTTCACCAGTATAAAGTTGCCAGTGTTAAGTGCTTCTGGACTTTTAAGTCTGTTGATAGCCATCAAGCGTTACGTATGCTGCATGATTGTGCCAGATTCAAAGCTTTATGGCTATGGTTGAAATCTAAAAATGTCTGTATGAAATGATTCCAGACAACGCAGAAAGGAAAATACAAAGAAAGAAAAACCATCCCCAAAATTATCGAAGTCCCATGTTTGAGGCGTTTTACCAAGATGTTCTGGCCAAAATTTTAAATACGAGATGTTGGTTTTTTTTCAGAGTACGGTAGTATAGGACTGAAATACTATAGACACAATCATATAATTTGATTGATTGTGCTTTCCTAACTTGTCTAGTCTAGTATTTGACAGAACCGCATACTATCTAAAAAGAACAACTAAGACAACTACTACGAATCATCGAGTCGGAGAGTTGTTTGTTTTTTGTTTTTGTTTTTTTGTTTTGTTTTTTTTTTTTTGTTTTTGTTTTTTTTAATTTATCACACCGTTTAATTATCATATCATATTAACTATATGACTTTGTAATGGGCCACATGTTCCCCGATAACAAAATAACTAGCATATTGTACCTTTTATTTTAGTAACTAATGCAGGCATTACTCTCATACAGTCATCTCTCGCAATTCCTTATGAGTCAATCTTTAACTTCCGGTGTAAGGATGGAAATTGATTGGCTGCCGTGCCACGCACTGACTAAACGCCTTTTTAAAAAATTGTGACTAAAAATAGTATTCTTGAAATACAATGGATCCCGGTTAGCCTCGAATTGTTAAAGATTCTTAAATCTGAGATTTCTTTTATATTTATTAAGAGGCCGGTTTAACCATTTTTTTGACAAGTCGAATGAAGTCGGAGTAAATAGTAGACATCAATTTAGAATAATTATGGCAAAAATTAAAAAGGTTGTTTTTCTAGAGTCTACAGCGCTGTAATCTTAATAAATTCGGATATAAAACTTCCAGGCTATCCATTCTGGAGTCCATTCACGATCGTCATACAGATTGATTACAAAGCGGTCGCTACTAGAATTAACGTTATACTGGAAGGAAAGAAGTGAATGAACAATCGCCATTTATTCGTGTAAGGTTTGTATGTGTGTGTGTGTGTGTGTGTGTGTGTATGTGCGTGTTTGTGTGTGTATGAGTTAGAGACAAAGAATGTGTGTTTGTGTGTGTGTGTGTGTGTCTGTGTGTGTCCGTAATATCGTACATGATATACTTAATGAATCAAAAATTGTGCATGTGTGTGTTTCTGTGTGTATGTGTGTGTGTATGAGAGAGAGACAGAGAATGTGTGTTTGTGTGTGTGTATGTGTGTGTCTGTGTGTGTCCGAAATATCGTACATGATATACTTAATGAATCAAAAATTGTGCATGTGTGTGTTTCTGTGTGTATGTGTGTGTGTATGAGAGAGAGACAGAGAATGTGTGTTTGTGTGTGTATGTGTGTGTGTGTCTGTGTGTGTCCGAAATATCGTACATAATATACTGAATGAATCAAAAATTGTTCATGTGAGTGTTTGTGAGCTTGGAGAGAGAGAGAGAGAGAGAGAGAAAGAGAGAGAGAGAGAGAGAGAGAGAGAGAGATAGAACGAGAAAGATAGACAGAAATATAGAGAAAGGTAGAAAGCGGGGGAGAATAGAGACAAAGCAGGAGAGAATAAGAGAGAGAAAAAGACAGATACAGAGAGAATAGATGTAGAGTGGGAGAGAATAATAGAAAAAGAGAAGTAGACAGATATCGAGAGATGGGGTAATAAGAGGGGGAGGATAGAGACAGAGCAAGAAAGAATAAAAGAGAGAGAGAGAGAGAGAGAGAGAGAGAGAGAGAGAGAGAGAGAAAGACAGATATAGAGAAATAGGGGTTGAGTGGGAAAGAATGAGAGAGAGAGAGCGAGTGTGAGAGATAGAGAGAGAGAGAGAGAGAGAGAGAGAGAGATTGTAGCTATAGCAATGCAAGAAAATGGGCTTTGCATTCAAAGATTTTTCTGCCTGCACCCCTTAATTTTGGAGGCAATTCGTTTACTTTTCTATAATTAATCTCTATTTCATGTCGCTTTAATTAAGGTCAAGGTCACGCGGAAAACATTCCAGATTCGAAAATCTGACAGAAGAGAATAGCTTAATTATTGTGCCATCAACTTCGATTCTTACTTTACTTTTACTTGACGTCATTTATTGTATCCTAGCGTTGAATGTGATGACATGTCGGATTGATATTGATACTAAAAATGGAGTTTGTTTTTGAAAGATATCAAACTTTGTTTGAATTTATGTTTTATCAAGCAGAATAAATATAGTTTAATAAAGCACTTTTCAACATCTGCGTCACTCACACAAAAATAGCTTTACACTGTGGGTCACATTTGTCTTGGTTTTCTTTCACTCGAGCTTTTAATTAGAGCATAATAGACTAACTGATATGCTCAAAGCGCTTTACATGGGTCACAAGCCGAAAGCAACACTGAGCATATTAGAATAAGCGAAATGACGCTGGTAGCAAACAGATAATAATAGTATCTCTTTTCGGCAGAAACAATGCTGTTATCCATCAGGTACTTTTTTACGAGATATGAAACTGACAGGCATCGACTCAAACACATGGGAATCGCTTGCTGACGACCGCAGCGGCTGGAGATATGCGGTGATGGAGGGAGTGAAGAGAGGCGAGGAGAGAGAAAGAAGAAGTTTGAGGAGAGGAGAGCAATGAGGAAAGAGAGGCCGCAGATCCAAACACCAAACACACAGTCAAACTACGTGTGCAACAACTGCGGTAGAGACTGCCATGCAAGTTGGTCTGCTGAGTCACACTGGTCGCTGCTCTCAACAAGACTGATGAGACCAAAGCCATACAGAGCGCAAACCATCGTCTCTTGAGACGGAATGATGCCTACTACTTTTTTTAAACTCCTGAGTGAAGAGAATGTGACTACAGAACCATATCTGGACTGAACCTATGTGACCTGCAGATTATTGTTTCATGTCATACCACTAATTCACAAAGACGCAGGTTATTCATTAAGAGAAAATAGTAGCTCGGTATCTAAAATCAAATAGGATATCGGCGTGATCAAAAACATGTATATACACATTTAGAATTGTCATCATATTTTTTATTTGAAAACGTAACATAAAACTGTTTGGCTGTGTACTTCTTTATTTATAAACCGTGTCATTATCATACAGAATTTTGTTTTCATCTCAATTTTCCTTTTCCGTGATGATATATTCACGTGCTGTTTTAACCCCTTTTTCACATCGTTGTATACAAGAAACTCGTTGGACAAAAAATTGTACATTTCCTGTCTTTCTTGATTCGTTCCAAATCAAAGCCCTTGTTTTGTCACCTATTCAAACAAACCTTGACAATATAGTGACCTGGTTTAGAAACAAGTCACCAAGTCACTCAGACATCTAGAAATCAATCATTAAACCATCCATCTGTTAGAATTAAACTTTTACTTTGTTTCGTGTCTGATTTATATTATGTTCATGTTGTATAATGTTTGTTTGTTTTTTGCTTTTTGTTTGTTTGTTGTTGTTTTTTTTTGGTTTGATTTTTTTCTTCTCTGTCTGTGTCTTTTTGCTGTTTCAGTTTTTATTGTTTTTTAAAATTAAATTGTTTGGTTTATTTTTGTTTCCCTATTTTCAGACAATAAAAAATATTTTATGCTCACTTAATTGTTATCTTTTAATTCATTTGCAATATTTTCACCTTATCCAACATGATACCAAGTACAGTCACCCAATAATTCATTCCAAGGGGCACATAATGCCATAGACCAAGATACCCTCCGAGTTCTATAATCATTCGCCGATTGACTATACAACAAAACAGCCTATTTAACTCTTATAACTTATCGTGTTGCAAGTCCAAGATTGCAGACAGCAAAGCGACATAATCCGGTTTTCAAAAGGTGGTTACATTTTTTTTTAACTAGAACATTTATATAGCACAATATCCACTAAACGTGCTCAAAGCGCTTTCCAATGGGTCCCTGACCACCAGCAACACGTAACATGTAGAACGAAACATGACGACTGTTAGGCGATCTTACATTTTTTTCCCGACAGAGTCAACGTTGTTAACGGCCAGGTACTCATTTTAAACCTAAGTATGGTGAGAGAATGTGAGTAATGAGCCTTTTCCAAGGACTCAACTATGCGCCGAGCGAGGCTCGAACCCAGAACATTCCGATCCGAAAGCGAGTGTCATACTACAAGACCACATAGCCTCACATCACCTAATATTTCAAGCAACGATCATGCAAACACCCATACACATTCACAAGCACACAGACTTAAAGACAGTGACGTCATATTACATTCTTGTAGTCACGTGGGTCATGAGATCAATATTTTGCTCCACGCGACCCATCGTCTCCAAAATGTCGGTGAAAGTCATAATTACAAATAGTGCTGTTAATTTTATTGCTTTTTTATCCGTCATTTTAAGAAATTACATTTTATTGTCCTTAATAAGCATTGCAACCTAATCAAAGTCTCATAATTTCGTCTATAAATTCAATTTTGAGCACCCACCCCATCCCGACATAATTAATACCGCTTAGAGGCAAAAGTTAGTATATCAAAATTATATAAACAACAATATGTTTTATAAAAACCGTAAAATTCGGATCGCCAATCATGACAACGCCATGTCTCTATTTTCTCATGGACTTTACTACGATTTTAAAACAAAATGGCTTTAATAAACCAATATGGCAACTCTTCTTTCGTCTTTAAAAACGGAGACGTGTTTTACATATTATCTTTTTCATGACAATATTATTATTGCCCGTTGTCTTGATTACAGTCTGTTTAACTGTCACATTGAGAAACCTTTTGTGCATTATGGTACAGATGCAGTTCCCTGCCTGATTTGAACCTCATAGAGAATTGCATTTCGCATAAATTTGAGCCCAAGAGCATTTTGTGAGCCATCGCTTCAAAATGGTATTATGACGGAATGGACCCCAGGCTTAAAATTCTAATATAATCTTTAATATAATAATAATAATGCTGAAAACTTATATAGCGCTATAACTCCGAGACACCAGACTCTAAGCGCTTAACTTTTTTTTTAAAAAATAGTCCCTCAGAGGCATAGGGCCCATGGATTCGGGGTTTATCCTGGTTTTATTGTGTGAACCGAACAACAACGCAGATATATCGCAAAGCACGTTACTAACAGATCTAACAGACCCATCTACCCAAACATTGCTGTATAGACAGGGGGGGGGGGGGGGATTCGCCTGCACCCGGTATCGATCTCTGTCCTGTTGCATATGAAGCGAATGCTCCATCAAATGAGTTATCGGGACTCCTTTGACTTATAAATGCCTTCATTGAGAAGGATAAAATTGTTCCTGAAACTTGAGGCAAACTCTTTTTCATCTTTCAATTCATTTTTACTCAATTTTCTTACTTCAGTTCATTCCGATATAAGACCATGCTGACGCGATGAGTCACATCTAAAGAATGCCAGTCATCCCTGTATCATTATGGTGTAGTAAGAACTGTAACATGTAGAGGTCGACGAACCCTTAAAAACAGTGTTTACATATAAGTAAACATCATAAAATGTGGTCATAAGTTGTGATTTACGAAACTAATGCACAGAATTGGCGGTAAAACGCATTACCCTTAATTCCATTGGTAGGCCATCAACCGAAAATGAGAGATAAATTATTGTTTTCTTGGTAAATTATATCAATCAGTTTTGTTCTTTGTGGTCGAAGTCTACTTACCGCAAATTGGAACGTTGTTGTTGATCATTCCCCAATCAGTCCTCTTGGTTTGTCCAATACAATCTGAGGGAAAACAATAAATATTCCAAATGTTTCTTTTGGTGGAATGAAAGGGACATGATAAGAAATTGGATTCTTGACTGTCCCGAAAATTTGATATTGTGATCGTTATCATCAACATAAGCATTATTATCGCCATCATCACCATCATCATCGTCATTAGAGCAGCAGCATTAGCAGCAGCAGCAACAACAGCAATAGCAGCAACATCATCACAATCATTTTCATAATCCTCTTCATCATCATGGAAGAGAGTAAGTAAGCTTATGCAAAAAGGCTAAACAAGAATTCTAGTGGAAAATGATCAATTATTCCAGCAAATGGGTTTAGTGAGTTCACGATGCGGGTAATTCAGTAAAACTTGTTTAGTGAATGATAAGTTTGGGACAGTTTTACGTCTAAGTTATTGGACTGGTTTTCGTGTTGAGTACTAGTCAATCAATTTTTTCTTAATTGGTTTTGGTTGTTTGTGCATGAAAAACTGACATTTATCAAAATAATATGATATCATAAATGGCTGGGTTTAGCTTTAATATTTAGGGATTTAACGTTTCGAGTTGAGCATGATTCGCTTTTACTTTTAGGGGGCTGGTTTTAGACTGACATGGGCGGTAAAAATCAGTAGGAGAAAAGAAATGAAGAAATACAACCTAAAAATTCGAGGTGTCTCTGAGACAAGATGGACTGCAACTGGTAAAGTTATCATAAATGATGGACATGAAATAATCTACTCAGGTGGAACAGCATGAAAGAGGAGTGGGTGTGATTCTCGAGGATCGCATAGCAAAATCCGTTCTTGGGTACTGGGCAATATCAGACACAGTTTTACTAGTGAAACTGAAAGCGAAACCTTTAAATCTAAATCTCATACAAGTGTACTCTCCAACACCAAAAAGCGAAGAGAGAGAGAGCGATGTAAACCTGTTCTACGAAGAAATAGAGAAGGCGAACAAAGCATTGCAAAAACAATTAAATAACTATAATCATGGGAGACTTTTACGCCAAATTTGGCAAGGCAAGAGTGGAGACCATAGTTGGACCTCGTGGTTTAGGAACACGGAATGAGAGAGAAGAACGATTGATAGACTGGTGCAGACAAGAAGGCTACTCCATTGCAAACACGTGATTCGAACAACATGTCAGAAGAAAATGGACGTGGATAAGTCCTGGAAGTCGCTGCAAAAATAAAATTGACTTCAAATTAATACCACAAGATTTAGGAACTGTATTAAAATAGCAAAGGACTCTGAGAAAAACACGGGTAAAATTCAAACCTAAAAACCTTTTTCGATCTTTATCGTTATTTTTCCTGGAGGAGTTGCCATCTGCAGCCAGACATACATAAAAAAAGAAACTGAGATAATTGAAGTCTACAAAACGTGCCCCAGAAGCAGCTAGTTCAAAAACAACCAATACCTTAGAAAGTGATTTTTTTCATATCCGTGCTTTTCCCACACAAACGAACATTAGATCACTAGAAGAAAGCATTCTCCATGTTGCCTTTTTGGTATTTAAAAAAATATATTATGAAATTGAATATTTTGGGACCTGGTATCTTCTAGAGCAAGATAATAATATGAAAAGCTGTGAGTAATCGGTGCAAGATCAAGCAGATAGAATTTGTAATCGACTATGTTGAGAGTTTCGAAAATAACATAAAAAACAAATAATTCATTCAACTGAATGGAAAAATCTTGACAGGTGTGTGTGTGTGTGTTTGTGTGTGTGTGTGTGTGTGTGTGAAATAGTGGCAGACAAAGCGAAAGAAAAAAGAAAACACAAGTTTAAAAAATGATCTTAAAATATGAAAACAAAATTCAGATTTTTATCTTTCGCCATCTCCCGAATGTGTCATCTTCTGTCGTATCTACTCTAAAGACACATTAATATTTTTTTGCCCTTCATGCATCGATCGATAAAATCACCCTGATCTTCTTTTTTTTTAACTTTCAAACCTGGGACTTCCTTTTTTAAATGTGTTTTTTTTTTGTCCAATGTACGACAGAACTGTAGATCAATGTTTTGCGATATCTATTACTGTCACTAGGTTCCGAGATATCGCCGACACGAAGTGTTGATTTTACTTGTCTGAAATGTCCCTCTACAACGTTTGTGTTTTTATTGATATGTGCTTATTTCTGGTCCAAGAGACATAAAATTCCTGCCATATACTGCCGTACTCTGAAAGAACTCATTTTTCAAAATTTCGCCTGAAAATTTATCCTTCAACTATCGATCGATCAAAATGACACATCTTAATAAAGTCAAAGGTTGGGGAATTTTTGACGATAATTTACATCAACTGATATAATTTGATGGACGAGTTTACTGTCCAATTTTTTAAATACGAGTTTTTCCAGAGTACGGCAGTTAACTGGTTAAGAAAGAGAGTTTTACCTTTTAAGAAAGTAAAAGTTAAAGTTTACAAATTCTGATCATTTTAACTTTAAACTCAATTTTCTTCATGTAATTAATTCCGACATAATAGCAGTTTGGCACGATGAGTCGCACATCTGAAATGAAATCCTGGCCAAAGTAATAATACGTGTTTTGTCTGTGTATGGCTGTGTTAATGTCATGATACTGTGATCTTACTCACGGCAGCTGATTCAAATTTGACGGGAGGTTGAGCAAATGACCCATAAACACGAGTACACGGTGTAAAATGTAAAGATTAAACGTGAGTAGAATTATTTCTGGTTCACTTCCACTGTCCTATACCTCTGAAGGAGAATATATAACTCCATATATAAACCAAAACATAACATTCATCGGTTATCGATGACGGCGTTCCCGATGACTCAATTCATAGACTAGTCGATCTTCAAGAAAGGTTAAATAAATCCCTGGTTGGGTCTGATAAAATGTGAGAGTGCTGTCCTATGAAAAAAGAGGTGATACCAAGCTACTAGAAGCTGGGGATTGTAAAATGTAATAATCAAAAATTAATATAACACCTTCAAACTATATATATATATATACCCAACACGGAACTTTTCAATTCATTCAACATTAAATCGTTGCTTAAAAATGACGAATACGGTATCTAACATAAGGTATGCTATTGCTATATGTAACCCACCGCCTCAAAACAATATCATGACGGGATGATTTCAATGCTTAAAATTGAATTTATAATTTTCAGTGTTAGGTTCAGTTTATGTTTTATTCAGGAAAATGAATATAGAATTCCAATGTGCTGAAAACCAATTTTTTAAACTTAGAAACTTTGATACTTAGGAAGGAAAGATTTCTAGCACATGTTCTTATAGATCCTATGAATCCTTCACATTCTTGATCAGTTTAGTTTTTATTTGACAATTTAGCGTCTGGTTTATCCTGACATAATACAGTTTTCAAAAATTTCCTTTTGGATGAATAAAGTACATTAATTTTAGATTAATAATAAATTTAATTAAATAAAAGTCCCTTTATTCAACCCAGAGGGGAAATGTGTCTCTCGGGTCTATTCCAAGGGAAGACTGGAATAACCCAGTCGTCAGCAACAGTGCAGCGCCGCAAATTGAGCTAGGGCGAGGTGACTTGCTCAAGACCACACAGCGCAGGGGCGAGTGATCGAACTCGGTACCTTTCGGGTACAAAGCAAAGACTGTACTGCTGAGCCACGCTGCCCCCTCGAATCACATTTGAGGATAAGAGGGCAAAAGGATTCTATATGGATGTATGGATCGGAATTGTCTTACGTTGTATGAAAAATCACACAAGAAAAAAACCACAGACTAGATCAGATGGGAAATAAACTATGTAAGTATTTTAAAACATTTTGTCATACACAAACAAATCGCCTTTTTTCATATTATTGAGATATAATTTTGTTGTTTTTGTGGGTTTTTTAAAACTTTAAATATCAATGAATTAAGATGTCCTTTGACGTAAGAATATCTTACTTAAACCTGAGAATTCGTGAAAATTTAGGGAGAACTTATTTGATATTATTTTAAAGTAAAGCTTTTCTGGTCAACTTGAAATACGGCAACTAGTCAGTGTACAGTAGACGTTGCCTTCATGTATGTTTACGTATTCATATAGAGATGGGAGATCGACAACTCATAGATGTGGTAATCTGAGGGGGAAAAAAATATTTTTCTTTTAGCCACAAAAACTTTTTCTTTGATAAAACAATCAGTTAAGATTACATCAAATGATTAATGTTATTTTAAAATCTCAAACCAGAGACTTCTTTTAGATTGGGTCATTTTGACAATTTTGACCTGTCGGGGATCGTCATAATCGATATGATCGATTTTTGAAGGAACAATTCCCTGGCCAAAATGAAATAAAAATATAATGTTTTGTCAGATTATGGCATGATTTTGTATATTCTATTCAGACAGAAATGGAAATCCATCCGAGGATTCCCTCTGGTGGGAGAGTAGAAGATAATTTACTTACGATGATTGCAATGATATTAATATCTGAAAATCGAAACGGACCACTAGAAGTCAACAACTAAATATTGATAACTACCTCTCAGCAGTTTGACCAGATATTGATAAAAATTAAACGTAAACAACTTATAAAACAACTGATATCAAATTGGATAGGACATCAAATAATTCATTTACACCCTTCAGAAATACTGAGTCATTTCTATTCAATTCATTTCCATTTAGATATTTATTTATTGTCGGAATTGACGTGCATTTATTTGCTGGTCTGATAACCCAAAATATTATGGGCTTATTATAGTAATGGAAATCTCAAAAAATAACGCAAAATAGTGTCCATTACAACCATTTTAAATTAGGCCCATAATTGCGTTCGGGTGTCAGACATATAATATTAAGTCTACACCTCAATCGGAATAATATATTCTCGCAACGAAAAGCGAGTTACCCTATTACATTTTGGCGTCATCATTATTTTTGCATTCAAAAATACGAATTTTGTTATTAAAATAAGTAATGACCTAATCGGATGTAAAAAGACAAAATCATTTTAGGGGTCAGTTTAAACATGTCAAGCCCAATATTTGATTTATTAGGTGTAATTTGGGTGATGGCCAAGCCATAAAGCAATGATAATCACATAAGCAAACACAGACAGAAAGGGTTTTTGCCTCGATTTGTCTCCCTTTCAGTGACAGGCTGATCTACTTCACCGTCCAAATAAACTACATCATTAGGTTCCTCCTTACGCGAATGATTTTTTAAATGACCTGGCTTTTTAACCAATTAACTGCCACACTCGAGAGAAACACGTATTTAAAAATTTTACCAGAAAACTCGTCCTTCAAATATCGTTCGATTTAATTGACCCTTATCTTGGCAAAACCTTTCAAACTTGGGACTTCGTGGTTTTCGCAAAGGATGGCATTTAACTTGTTAACTATTGGGAGATGCTAGCTTAGAGCTAAAATGTCTGAAGAGGGAAACTCAATAAAGGAAATAAATGAAAGGTTTAAAAATCCCGTAAAACTTTTGGCTCCTTAAACAAACTTTTGAATGCACAGACATTTTCATCAAAAACAAAGATGCACTTGTTCAAGAGAAATGTGTTATCAGCTCTTTTATACGGAGCAGAATCTTGGAAATCAAATTAAACTGTCTTGTTGCAAGACATATATTTTCCAAAACAATTGTCTACGAAAAGTCTTTCATATTTTTGGCCCAACGAAATATCGACTAAAGATCTACAAAAAGCTGCCATGACCCCATTTCTGAAACAGTTAAATCAAGGAAATAGAGATGGATTGGCCATGTTTGCCCGATGAAGGAGGGAGCAATCCCAAAAACGCAGGGCAATCACAATAGGGGAAGACCAATGGAAACTTTGAGAAGATCGGTGGAGAGATGACATCCTTCAGTTGGACCTGGGGTGAGTCCGGAAGCTGGCAGAAGGCATACGTCACTGACGCTCCTTACTGTCGACCTTATGTGTTTATGAAACACCAAAGAGAAGTAAGTAATTCGTTGTGTTTCTTAATAACGATTTGAAATTTTGACACACTTTCGGGATAGAGGAAAGAAAAATAGAGAGGAAGACAGATATGGAGAGACAGATATATATATATATATATATATATATATATATATATATATGTATATATATGAGTGTGTGTGTGTGTGTGTGCGCGCGTGTGTGTGTCTGTGTTTGGTGTGTATAGAATGTGTTGAAGAGGGAGATGCTGAACAAGTGAGTCCGAGAGAAAAATGTGGAAGGGGCATATCGGTAAGAGAGAGAGAGAGAGAGGGAGAGAGAGAGAGAGAGAGAGAGAGAGAGAGAGAGAGAGAGAGAGAGAGATAATAGTGGTATAAAGGGAAAACATTGCAAAAAAAAAAGAAAAGGGCAAAAAAACAATAAATAATGGAGGGAGTCACGGGGTAGAAATCAAGGTAAAATAATTCATTCCCCCAGGGACGTATCAAATAGCAGGAATTTATTACACAGACTAGTATGGATGGGATTGGAAGGCCTAGACGCGTTCCTTTCTCTTTTTTTATGCATAAAATCGAATGGTTTAGAATTATGACCGTATTTGCCTTGGTCATAAGTTCATCGTCCGCGTTGGTGTTATCCCCTCATAAGACAATTGCCTAAAATCCCCCTCATATTAACAGGAAAACTGCCGTGCTCTGCGAAAAAAAAACACACGTATTTTCAAAATTTGGCCAGAAAACTCATCCTTCAAATATCGATCGATTTAAATGACCCTCATCTTGGCAAAAACTCTCAAACTTGGGACCTCGAGTACGAAAATTGACACGGTTATACAAAGCAATAGGTAAGTTCATTGTGAAGTGACCTTGTAGCTTATTGATAACATTATTTCACTGTGGCCATAATTTTGGAAACTTAAAATATCGATGAATATCGATGACCCTCTAAATAGTTAACCCTGAGACTTCAAAACATGAGGTCATTGTAATTCATCAATGTTTGCAGTTTAAAAAAAAAACTTCTGGCCACAACGAAAAAAGTGTAATGTCTATGCTGGCAAAATTAATCAAACTATCCGTCTTTTTAAGGAAGAATTCAACAATCAAAGCAATATCCGTTCCAACACTCAATACGGTTGTTATTATTATGAACTCTGTCGGAAAAGTGTAGGGTTTGGTTGGGTTATTTTCGGCTTTATGAAACAAAACTCAGTCATCGGTATATAAAATTCATATTAAACGAATCTGTGTCTATCCCACATTATGTCAGATATATTACGTTGTTGTTTTTATGGCTTCTAGCAGTGATTTAGGTCTCTTAGGTCAATATCGGATTTAGTTAAAAATACTCAATAATAGACCACCCAGCGTCTTCATCAGAGGATTGCAAGCAGTGGAATTGTCTGTCTTGCGCTACAGAAACGGAATGATCTTCGGCCAATTGGGGCTACTGGCTCCTTAGGTTTTATCTTTATGTATTTTTTATGTAATACAACTAAAAATTTAATTTTTCTTTTTTATTGCTTGCTACCCTTTGGATGAGACACATTATCATCTTGCATCAGTGCCTGTTCCACATTTTTCAATAGAAAAGAAACTCGGGTAGAGCTAAAACAAAAAGAAACCTACTCGAAAAAATATTTCGGTCATGAATTTGTGACACTCTAACGTAGCAGGTCAACATATATGTCATGACTCGTCTGTAGCTTGTGTTTTTATTCTTTTCTTTTCTTTTTTTTTTTAAATGCAAGACTACGTCCCGAACCGGTGACCACCAGATCAAAATTTTATTTTGGCGTTTTTTATGCCTCCTTTTATCCACTATGATGTAATGGCATGACTTTTTCCTTATTTTGTTTTATTTTTGTATGTGTTTACTCCTCTGATTACAGATTCCTAATTCATGTGGTATGCTGGGAATGATGGTCGCATGCAAATGTTCGGGGGTTATTGATACATCATAATTACAAACCGATTCGTTGATGACAGTTACATAACACCAATCTTTTTGTACATGGTGGAAGGGGGGGAGGTGACAATTGGTAGAGCACTTGCTTTACACTCAAAGGGACCGAAACCTATCCCGGGTGAATTCAAGATTTTTTTCTGGATCTTTCTGAAAGTACTTTGCGATAGACCAGCGTCCTCTTTAAAGGATAGAAAAAGTTGCTATTGTCTTTTTCTCACTGTAGAAAACCGTCTGAACTTCATCTCCATGTGCCTAATATATATCCGGTTGAAGTATTTTTTGGTAAACTCGCGCCCATCCGTTTTCCAAAAAAATATTGGTATGAAAAAGTGAATATAATTTAACGTTTAAAAGGAAAGAGGGGAGGATAGATAAATAAAGAGAATCGGGGATAGCATGTGGAGAAAGGGAGTGACTAATCAAAAAGATAAATGCATATTGAAGAAAAGGAAAGAACTCAAGATCAAGTTTAGATAAACATTTGAGAGTGATTAAAAGCATATGGAAGGAAGCAAGTGAGAGAGAGAGAGAGAGAGAGAGAGAGAGAGAGAGAGAGAGAGAAACCGTGGAAGATAGAGAGAGATAGAGAAAGTGTAGAAAAAAGAGAGACAGGGTGCAAGACAAAGTAAGATAAAGGGGAACGGGTTCAGAATACTTGCCATATTTTTAGTATACTATTTACGTAGAATGCATATTATTAATGCCATTCACTTAGTTAAATTACTCACGCCGGATATAACGTACCAACACACAAAAATATGTGTATCCTTAAACGTTTAAAGTCTGATTGATACAATTTAGTGAGAACTACTCATATAAATGGCTGACTAAAACCAATAACAAAGAGCTGGGTGACGTCAATTTCGTTCCTTCTATAACATTTCAGCAGCTGTTTTGGTCATGCGCCAACACTCTGACCTATACAAATCCCCCATCGTCTCATAGTGTGAATTAAGTATGAGTAAATTGACACTGCCCTAGAAAAGATTGATGATGAGAATGTTTACTATCTATTATATTATCAACACGAAGTTATCATGGGTTGAATGGAATAACATATGGTGTGAATATAATGTAGGACTTTGTAACATTGACTTTTATTTTATGCTTTTTCGTTTTGATCGGAACGAATGTAAATTTTCTTTTACTCTGCTGCCTATTTTAGGACTTCAAATTTGTCCAACTGGATCGATAAAGGACGACTTAGACATCCGTCCAAGGGCAGATTGATGACGATGGCAATAATAGTGATAAAAGTAATAATAATAATGATAGGTAAAATGACGAGGAATATGGTAATCATAATGATGATGAGGATGATGATGATGAGGATGATGACGATGATGATATAATAATAATAATAATAATAATAATAATAATAATAATAATAATAATAATAATAGTAATAATAATAATAATAATAATAATAATAATAATAATAATAATAATAATAATAACAATAATAATAATAATAATAATAATAATAATAATAATAATAATAATAATAATAATAATAATAATAATAATAATAAATGAGGATGATAGTAATAATAATGAGGGTGATGATAATAATAAGAAGAAGAAGAAGAAGAAGAAGAAGAAGAAGAAGAAGAAGAAGAAGAAGAAGAAGAAGAAGAAGAAGTCGACAAGGAAGGAAAAAAATGATCCGACGAGTATTCATAATAACATTGCTTGGACCACTGGTTAATGGTATCAATTGATTATAATAGTATGCTGTCCCCATTAGACAAACATAGACTGGTCAAAGGTCACAGTCAGGACAATACCCTATGTCTTACATTACCTAAGGCAAGGAGGCTTTGCACCTGAAGGTTAGAAATATTGATGAATGACATTAGCAAAGCACCATATTCCCTCAATTACCATTGTCCATTAGCGACTTTAACTTCGCTCTAGTAAACTTTTGCACCTGTACTAATCTATATCAATCTCCTCAAGGTCAACCTATCGGCAAATCAGCATTGATCTTGCTCACGCGGAAGCAAACACGCACACACAAACACACATACACACACGCACACAAATACTCACACAAAACACACGCATAAACACGCATACTCTCACACACACTGACACATATACACAGAGAGGGGAAGGGAGAGAGAGAGAAAGAGAAGATAGAAACACAATGAAAGAAAGAACGAAAGAAAGGAAGAAAGTGTGTGTGGGGGGGGGGGGGCGAGAGAGAGGGAGAGAGAGAGAGAGACTCTAGCACTTATGCAGTCTCATTCTAAGCTAAAACAAATATAATATTACACCTAATTCATAATATATGCTCTTGACAGACACGGTACTAAGATCAAAACTTTTGCACTCATTTACAAAGTATACAAAATGCATTAATGAGACATTAGTACCACGTTTAAAAGGGTGTGTATGAGTACAAAGAACACAGAGAACGAATTATGTTCAGGGCTCCGTGCACTTATTTGCAGGTCTGATAACCCAATTCATTATGGGCTCATAGTTGTAATGGAAATCTCAAAAAAATGACGCGAAATATTGTCCATTACAACAATGTTAAACTAGGCCCATAATTGCTTTCGGATGACAGACCTGAATATATGTAAACGTCGGTTCAAGACTATGCCATTCTGATGCGCACTGATAAAAACGATTTCTCAATTTGCCCAGAAAGCGGTTTCCATATAACATTATGTGACTAACCGCCTCCAAACAAGCCAAGTCCATTTATGTTTTGGGAAAATTGGATTGCACCAAAATCATCACTAGCATTATAAACATAACTCAATTCTAATACATTTGACGATAAAAGAACTGTTCAGAAGGAAAAAAACGGTCTATCTCGACATGGTACTGGTATAAGCTGGTTGGTCGCAAATATTGATAAATCAAGACTGATTCCCCTTGTCAATTTGGACAAGTAGACTTCAAACCGCGATTTCTTCTAATAATAGAATCGATATATATATAAGTGCTAAATCTCCATCAAACTTATTCGGCCTGTTTTTAGTGTTAAAATCATACGTTTTATTGGTGGGTTTGTTGTGGTTTTTTTGTTTGTGTTTCTTGGGGGAGGGGGTTGTTTTTTATATTTTTGGAGGGGGGTTGTTGTTGTTATTTTGTTTAGGTTTTTTTTGTATGTTTGTATTCGGGTTTTTTGTTTGTTTGTTATTTGTTTTGTTTTTGTTTGTTTTCTTTAGTTCTGTTTGCTTCTTTGTTTGTTTTTGTTTTTTGTTGTTTTTTTTTTTTTGGTTGGTTTTGTGTTGTTGTTTTTTTTAAGTTGGTAGTTATATTATTATTCAGTATATTATATAGATAGCATTAAGAGTTTTGTTTAACCGATATCGAGAAAAAACATTCTGTCAGTTTACGACTCAAGTCCTTCAGTGTTCAGAGAGCCATCGATTATTCCCTGTTTGGATGTGCAGTAATAATTGCTTGCAATCCTCTGAAAAGAATGTTAGCGACAGAATACTATCCTCAAGGTCAACTAAATAACAAGCAAAGAGGACAGAAAAATATGTGAAAAAAACGGGTCTGTTAATATGTATTTAGGTTTTATGCTCTATCAACTGAACGGCGGCCACCGTTCAATTCAATCTTACGCATCTCAATCCTCCAAACATAATACCACTTTGAGGTGGCATTTTATGTATATGTTCTAGGAGAAAGGGTACATCCATTAACACATCGTGCATTAATTCCAAAACTCTTTTATTTTTTTACTTGAATAACTTTTCACATTTACTTTTATCTTTATTTTTATAATGATCTTATTTAAAAAATCAGAAAAAATGAGCTGGACAAATTTTAATTGCAAATGTTGCTGCTTAGAACTTGTAAAAATAAATAACAATAATGAAATGAACTAGAAATAACTCATTCAACTTTAGTGTCTCTTTCATTGTGTTTTGTTGATAAAGGGAAAACCCGAAACATCATCTGTCCATGTAAATTATTTTAAAACTTCTATTCCATATCATTGTGGTCATAATTTATGCAAAATAAAATATCCAATTTAGAGCATGGCCATCAGGAGAGTCTTATCACGCCGGAGGCTGTTCTAATCTAACTCACCATTAAGACACACCTACTCATCCTGGAAAGGGATCTTAGCTGGAGGCCGAATGCCCCTTCACCAGGCTTAGGTGGATTATTAGCCGATGTGTATGTCCGAGGGTTGACCATGGCAAGACCTGCGGTCAATGTCCTTTACATCCATGGGATAAAATCTACACAATTGTTGTCGCAAGCTACTTTAACATGACGGATTTGTCACTAGGCACCCGTATTGGTTAGATTGTTACAGATGGAATATGTAGAGATAATGATTAGTATTATACGTGAGTAATATACCAATTCTGCCCTCCAGATCGCTCGTCAAAACGCGGAAATCTATGCGTAATAGTAATAATTCAACGTCTGATTGGGGAAAAAATAGTGGACACTAATCACCTAACTGGTGGTACAATAACCGATAACAAAAAGCTGAGTGACGTCATCTTCACACATTCTATGAATGTGACGTTTAAGAGTCAAAGAGGACCTAGAATTAGCAAAATGCCTATAATAATATCCTCTAAAATTAGAATGTTCGCAAGTTTATATATAACCAGGAATCAGACCAACTTATAACTTTAACCACTGCACCAGTCTAGACTTCACGAGTGTAAAACGATCAAGTTCAGCGAACGATGATATCTTCCAAATCTCTAGAGTCGCTCGCATGGAAAAGCAAGCATGGTGTGGTCTCTGTCCTGATTATTAATAGCTACTTCTTGGTGAAATACGGTGTCCCTTTAGATATGGAGGATAAGACTAGACTATATAATCTCCTTTGCTTCTATCCTATTTCCGCTACTGATCATTTATCATCAGATAAGAAAACCCATTGGGGTCTCCAATCTCTAATTTCATCTCGAGCATTTGGTGGATGTTCGAGCGGGCAAGTTGAGTACTGTACAAATTTTGTTCGGGATGTGGTGATATTACAAACGAGTTCATATTAGAATTGAGAACTCCGAGTGTAGGACGCTTGTAGGTCGCAATGTAATTTTCGCGAGGTCTAACATACCCCACCATACAATTTCTATTTGGTGGACGACATAGTATTGGTCAAAGTAGCTTTTCTTAGGTAAATTATAAAACCTGTACTTTTGTTTGTGAGATGGGCGCTCTACTTTTTGGGATATCTAGAACTTCTTTAAGATTAAAAGAGTTGTAATAATCGTCCAGGGGTTATTGTCTGTTTTGACATTAACTCCGTTGTAAGTTGATTCATTTTTCTGACCCGGCTCCTTCAGACGGTATTATGTGGAATTAATATGAAGCAAAAAATGTGACACTGGTAGAATTCTCATTTTTTATTGAGGCGAAAGAATGCAGTTTCTTAAACAGCGGACCATTATAATTTCATACCTATATCTAGTTATTTTGGCTTGAAATTGTGATTTTCTACAAGTTTGTTCTGACCTTATGACCAGAGTGATGCTATCTGTTACAATTAAATCTAATAAATGATCAGCGTCCTATCAAAATGGGAATATTTTGACTGTCTGAAGATGTGAATCACAAAAGTTTAGAACAAAAAAAATGTTTTAGATTGTGTTCATTAGCAGAATTGAACTTGCTTTGCTTAGCCGAATTTATTGCATTTGCATCCCCCCCCCCCCCCCCCAAACCACCTGTTGAAAGCTTTTTTTTTCTCATATAGCTGATGTAACAAAGTATTCAAATCTACTTAGTATGTAACCCTCGTCTCGAAACGGTATCATTCAATGCTAAAAATTGACTTTATGATAGAAATTATGAAATGGGTAAAGTTGTTTTTTTATCCATCAAGCAATTAGGAAAATAAAAATCATTTCGGGAAGAGACAAAAATTAAAATTGCACATTGCTCGCTACAGTAGTCACACCAATAATCTGACAAACATACTATTTCATTTTGGCTACATTTTACTTCAAATATCGATTACTTAAGATGATGCCCAACTTGTGAAAGAAGTATGAAAATTGGAGTACAAATTCTCTGGCCAAACTGACAAAAATGGTAAGGGGGGGGGGGGGGGGGGCACGGGTTTCGGTGCAAAAGTAAGTAATCAGTTCTTAAAATGTATTGAGGAAAGATTAAAATAACAACTTCATAAAAGAAAATAATAGTGAACATAAAACCTTTTAACCAACACCAAATACATTTAAATCAACTTCGAAAAGAACAGAAAACTGTTGGGCTCAAGACCTTTTTTTCATCTTAAAAACATAGTCTTGTTGTCGGCTCTCATTTTTGGAGGTTTTATTTTATTTGAGTTGATAATGGTTTGTCAGTGTTGTGCAGCATTACGATATCACGTGATCAATCAACTGATTTGATTCACTGATTTGGTATGTTCACCAGTTAATTTGTCCGACTTCGCAACTTAAGTTGTTTTCTTGATCTCTGTCTTCTGATAAAACTCAGCATTTCCATGTCGCTTTGATTCTAAAAGAAGAAGAAGAAGATAGAAACCTTTGGATGTAAGAACCCTTTACTTTCTAACGGACTAGATTAATTCGCTTGACACTCCCGTTGCTATCTCACAATTTTGTCAGTTCATTCATTTCGTACTTCACAAGAAAGTGACTAGCTCATCTCTCACTAGCCAGTTAACGCGAATAGAATAAAAGGGAGTGAGTCCGAGAGGAGGAAGGAGGAGGGGAGAGGATAGACAGAAACAGAATGGATATAATTAATTGACTTTTGATTTTCGACGCTTGCTTGTTTCCATGAGATCGCTGTCAGATCTGTTTCCCGCTTTTTCATAATAAATCGGAGTGATTGAAGCAAAGGCTTTTTTGAAAAATCTTTTATCATTTACATCTATCAGAGGCTGATAGAGAACAATCCGGATTATGTGTGCTTTGCTAACTTTCACATTGGAAATAACTTAGGGGTACACATATTGCAGGTCTGATCTGATAACCGGAGTACAATGGGCTTAATTTAACATTGTTGTAATGAACACTATTTTGCGAGGGGGTGTGAGTATTTCCATTACAGCGAGTCCATAACAATTTGGGGTATTAGACCAGCAAATAGGTGCACGTCCACAAAGATTATTCGGATCTCGTACACTTAATTCATTTCTTCGAGTTTTCCTATGGTAAGGAATGGTTCTGCTTCGTTTGTTTTTATTCTCGTGCATTTATTAGGAAGGGGAGGGTGTCAGGGAATTATGAAAAAAGTGGCTATAATAGTACATATGCCAATTATAGATATAACAATATCATGACTGTCTATTATGACGTCAAAGCTTTTTCTCACATTGGTATATATTCAGATTCTCGTTAGCGTTCGATAGATTGACCAAATTGAGACAAAGTATTCAAAGACAATGAATTCAATTCCAGACGGTTATTCTTACAGAAAAAAGAATCATTCACGTTCAAATTATTATACTTTGAGAGGTTGTCAATCGAGATATGGTTGACCTGATGAGAACCTAGTATTGTTTCGGAGTGGAAAATCTCTCTTAACTATTTTGACATGTTAAAGCAAACATTTCTCATGTTTGTCCTCGCTGTGTTTATCTTCACCCTCAGAGCATTGCAAAGAATCAATCATGAAATGTTGACATCAGAGTTATTGTGATTATAGAAAATTTCTATTCTACATTGGATAGAGTCTAGTGAAGGATAGAGACAAGATACAATAATTCATCCTTTTACATTATCGTCGATACTCGATTACATGATTGGTATCGTTAGTCGGGATTACTTGTCGTTGGAGGTGATTGATCTTTGGTTTCCTGACTGCAATCTGATTTAAATACGGACATTCAGTTGACTTTTTTAAAGCAAAGATGGGACTCGATACCACGTTTAGCCAGTAGGGTTTCATAGCCATCAATCAAGAGCGATAGAGCCGGAGTTCAGCACAGTTTCGATGATGTGAAAAGTACACTGTAACAACTGCAACCTAAGGGTTTAAGAAGGACGCTGGACGATTGGAAATCATTTTTTACGAATGGAAATCGATGAAAATTGAGAGGTATGGTCAATGCTGCAGTACAATTACAAAAAATAAACTTTCTTTTTAATTTTGCTCTCAAATATTTATGACTTTATGCCTTGAAACGGTATTAAGACGTAATAATGTAGATGCTGAAAATATAATAAACAATTTTGAAGTATGAAATCTGGGTTATATGTTTTATTCAAGATGACAGAAATACTATCTTAAAATGACAAAAACTAAAATCTCATACTTCTGGGCATTTTAAATTTAAACATTTAATTGGCGTTGTGTCACACCGGTATAATATCAATTTGAGACAAAGTTTCACATTCAACTTCATTAATAGTTTGATTAAGGTGTCCCTTGATTAGTAAAAAAGTCTTGTTCAGAGACGTATAATAAGATCTCATGAAGAATGGGTGTAAAATGGATTTTTTGCTTGCATTGTCTCCCATCCGGTCGATAATTATCCCCATAATATGCCCATATTACTGTCATCTAAAAACATCACATACTACTACTATTACTACTACTACTACTACTACTACTTCTACTACTACTACTACTACTACTACTACTACTACTACTACTACTATTAACACTACTACTACTACTACTTCGACTACTCTCCCCCCTCTCTCTCTCTCTCTCTCTCTCTCTCTCTCTCTCTCTCTCTCTCTCTCGCTTCTTTCACTCTCTAAATCCGCTTCCCTTCATATATTTTAATTTATATCGTAGCAGCATAATATGCACACCGAAGCTGTACTGTAACGTATTGGCCTCCACCCACTAACTCATAAAATAGTAATATCTTATATGAGCGCCTGTCCTAGGCCAATTGTTTTATATATATATTTTATTCATGACATACCGTATCTCATCTGACATAGTATTACGTAGGACAACTTGATAAAGTCTATTACATCACTCTTCTGTTTATCACCGTTGCATCTAGAATGTCCATAATATTCATGATGGTACCCAATAAATTGCCAGTCTCTAGGGGGAAAACTTTCCAATTGACTAATCATTGCTGTATTTTTTATATCTAAGAGGGCTTTCCTGTTTCAATCAAATATGAAGTCTTCATGGAAAGATCATTCATTTCATTTCAAAATTCATAAAAATAAAGAAAAATATATAAAAGGGTTTTGAAGAGCCAGAGAAGAAATAGCATAAGATGGGCTTTTTTTTACTTGCGCGGCTTTGTGGTCCTATGGTATAACACTCTCCTTCGGACCGCTGGTTCGGATCTTAGTGTCGGCGGCCAATAATTTGGAAAATGCTCTTTAGTTACATTCTTTTATGGGCAATTTACACGCAAGGGCAAAGCATGGGAGTTTGCCCGCACTATAGGCCCGTCGGTGGGTTTGCCTCCCCGGTCCAATCTCCACGGCAATTGACTAATTTGAGGTCGCTGATTATGAATCGTCAATTAATAAAATAAATAAAAACTGCAGGGATTTGACTAGTGACGAATGGAATGTTTCGGACAGAATATGTGTTCTTGAGCTTAAGTGTAAGATCAATTCAAGGAACCAGAATAACGATAACAAAGACGATCACGGTAAGAAGACGTTCACTATCTCAATCGTAAATGTTTACGCACCAACAAGTCAACGCGCAAAACAATACCCAGAGGAAACTGATAAATTTTACAAAGACCTAGACGATACACTGAACAAAATAGGAAACAAATCAATATTAATAATTGCTGGAGATTTTAATGCCAAAGTAGGAAAACGTCTCGACAGTGACACACTATGTTTAGGATCATACTCAAAAGGAAAACGTAACGATAACGGAGAAAAATTAGTCCAGTTCTGTGAACAGAGAAAACTTTTCATAACAAACAGTGCTTTCAACCACCCATCAAGACACCAGACAACATGGGTAGGACAAAGGAAAGACCAAACCCAAGACAAAATGATAACAATACACAACCAAATAGACTATATCATATGTCGACACCGCCATAAACACTACTCAACCAACTCGCGATCATACGGTGGTACACTGCTAACATCCGATCACAAACTTGTAAAAACGAATTTCAACATAAATGTGTACAGACAACGAAGACAGAAAGGTAAAACGGCAGTCAAAATAAACACGGCAAAAATAGTAAATGAGCAAGAATGTCGCATTCATTACCAATATGAACTTAACTCAAGTCTATGGAAAATAAAGCAAAACAGTAATCCAAACAATGAATGGAAAGAGACGCAAGCGGCAATGAAATATGCGGGGGAAGAAAGTGCAGGCTCTATTAATACAACTAAGAACAAACCAAATCGAACGCCTAACATCGCTATTAACGAACTATCGCGGCAACAAAAAGAACTTAGGATCAGGATACAAAACACGAAAGACTCGGAAGAAATAATAAACCTGAAAACGGAACGAAACAAAATACTGCATTCAATTCGATCACTTACAATAAAACACAGAAACGAGGAATTAGACAAAAAAGTGGAAGACATAGAAAAGTCCAAAAATAACGCATCGTCTATGTTCAAAGCGACGAAATCTCTGAACCGAAAACCATTCGAGAACCCAAAACTACAGGACAAATTTGGCAAACAGACAACAAATCCCAACGATATCCTTGACATTGTAACTGACCACTTCCAGCAGAAATTTCACAAACAAGTCTCACAAATATCGCCCTTCTCAGGAAACCCTAGAGACCTAAACAACCGCATCACAACAACTGAAGTTAGAAATAGCATAAAGTGCCTAAACAATAACAGATCCCAGGCGAAGATGAAATTCCCGCTGAATTGCTGAAATGCGGTACCCTCTCCGTGGATCTGAGCATTGCAACCATAATGAACAAAACATTCTCAACACACAAAGACTGGGACATAAACAGCGGTGTCCTAATTACAATACAAAAACCAGGAAAAACGAAAGGACCCGTAAACAACCTGCGCCCAATAACATTACTGAATACCATAAGAAAAACACTGTCAACTATTGTCCTCAACAGAATTAGACCGAAAATAGAAAATTATCTATCACATAGCCAAAGCGGGTTTCGCCAAGACCGAAGCACATCGGACGTTGTATGGACACATAAATGGTTGGCAGCAAAGGCACTCAAAGAAAACATATCCATAACAATAACCGGAATCGATATGTCCGCAGCCTTTGATACGATCGACAGAGGAAAACTTTTGGAGATATTAAAAGAAATAGTAGACGAAGACGAGCTCCGAATAATCCGATTTCTCCTCAGCAACACAAAGATACAACCAAGGATATACGGGGCCACAAAACAGACGCAGTTCGAAAGTAACATCGGGACCCCCCAAGGAGATAGTCTGAGCCCGATTCTGTTCACAATATACTTAGAACACGCTCTGAAAGAAGTTCGAAAAGTCATTCCAAAACCAACGACTCATATTGAGAATGCAATCCCTAGAGAAATCGCCTATGCAGATGATGTCGATTTTATTGGATCAACACCAGCAAATATAGACATCATACAAAATACCCTCATGAAATATAACCTCCAAGTCAATGCCAATAAAACCGAATTTACAACAATATCGAGGAACAAAGAGGAATGGAAAAGAACAAAGAAAGTCGGCTCACTAATTGGAGACACCGAGGATGTACAAAGAAGAAAACAGCTATCAAACGCCGCACTCAGTAAATTCACCAATGTATGGATTAGAGGTGACAAAATAAAGAGAAAAACCAAACTGAAACTGTACCATGCTCTTGTAAAACCGGTACTTCTGTATAACTGCGGCACTTGGGCGTTGACAAAATCCGAAGAAGAACATCTGGATGCCTTCCATCGCACACAGCTAAGAAGGGTACTGGACATCAAATACCCCAAAAAGATCTCAAATGAATCACTCTATAAGATCACAAAAGAAAGACCAATCTCCCTTGACATTTTACAACAACGATGGCAACTTTTCGGTCACATACTACGCAGGGACAAAAACATACCAGCAAACCAAGCCATGTCGGGATACTTCCAAAAACACGGGAACCTTTTCAGAGGAAGACCGATCACAACACTCCCTGTGATCCTAAACAAAAACCTCACAACACTTGGACAAAGCATTAGTCTCATAACGGCAGGGGACCTTGAAAATCTGAGAACCCTAGCAGAGGACCGGCAATATTGGAGACACCTCACACAGGAAATACTGGAAACAGCCAAGGCGACCCGATCTTTCGGTCGAGACGCGAAAGGCATCTAAGTCAGTAAGTCAAGTAAGTCAATTTCTATTTTGATATAGTCGCAAAAAACATTTTTTAATGTTAAGGAATGTCTTCCGAGTGAGCCACGAATACTAGAAATGTCAATCATCCGACCTCAATGATAGCAAGTGAAAGGGGTTAGTTAGCCTGCAAGAAATCAAGCAGTGCTTGATAACCCGGTTCGGCCTGGAGTGACAGAGGATTTCCCGCTGTCCCGTGCGATTCGCCCTCGACACACACGATCGGCTCATTGAACCCGGGCCGATCGTCTCAGTTATTTAAATTTTTCAGGTGCGAGTTATTTCCCTTTGTAGAGTGGTTTTGGGATGAAGAGAGTAGGATTGGCCTGAGCCGGGCGGGGGCTTACGCCAGGTAAACTCTTTAAAGAGTGTTTCTGGCGGTCGCCAATCTGACTCTAGAGTCTATCTGTTGTGATAAATCAGGAACAGCATTTTCTCTGTCGAAAATCTTAGGAGGTTACTTACGTGTTAGATTGTATTTTAATCAATCAATGAAAACTTCAATTTTTGTCATTTATTAATTGACTTATAGAGGAAATTACGAAAATTACCCCGAGTGTTTTGAGACCTTAAATTTTCTCTGGTAATGCTAAGGTGTTTAATAAATTTCTCAGAATATTAAATGTTTACTAATTCTCTATCTGTATATGGTTTAGCAGGTTTTAAATGTCACCTCCTCATACGATGATGTAGACAGCAAATTTCAGCCTTAAGGAAAAGTGGTGAGTCCGTGAGAAAGTCAATTATGAAAAATGGGAAAATGAATCCGTCGTCGAAAACTCGATCAGAATGCCTCTAGAATAATTTTGAAGACAAACAAAGAGCAAAGTGAGCTATTCGAAGTATCCGGAATTTTAGCAAAATCAACATTACATTTCCTTTAACGAATTCTCTTCAGCCATTTATAAAATAAGCATAATATTATTGTCACAAAACTGTTTGACATTGCAATGCTTTTGATAATGTCAACAATTTTTGCTGTAGGATAGAGTTGATTTTTGAATGACGAGTTTTCTTGAAAAAATTTTAAATACTAGTTTACCAGTGTACGACAGTTTGATTACCTCTCAAACACATTGAGGGGACATGGCAGTGGCTCACTATGTGAAGCTTACGTGAGAATCCCAGGGAATGACAATACTTGCTTCAACAATTTGCAAACATATTATTTGATAACTAAGGATAAGACATTTGTACACCGCACAGCCTCTTTCTTAAATCGGGATCGTGACTTGGAAGAATTCGTCATCACCGCTCGCGAAAAAGTTTAAAGTGAAACATCAGCGAGAAATTTTATGGATACCGTATCTTGGGATCCAACAGGTGCTCTCCTTGTAGACTTTATTCTTCTTGGTCAGAGCATCAAAGCTGCCAAATACTGTGCAACTCTTGATAATCTGATAGAAGCAGTGCGGTGTAAAAGGCCGGGACTTTATACTGGAGCGGGATTCTTTTTCATGAAAGACCCCCCCCCCCCCCAATACGGCGGGTCTGACAAGAAATTGGTTTCTACATTATGGTTAGGGAAGATTACCCCCACACACCCCATAGCTTTGATTCCACTCCTGATTATCATCTCTTCGGCTCCCAACACGCTACCTTGAAGTTTGAAGACCTTATGAAAGAAGTGAATGCCTGGATGGCTAAACTTGGAACTTTCTTCAGGAAGTGCATGCATTCAATGGCACACTGTTGGTTAGAATGCATCGATAGTCAATGCGACTACGTCGATAAAAAAAAAGAGTGTGCAAATACTTTGGATGAATTACGCTAAAAAATTTTCAAGATAAAACAATTTTCACATTAGGTCTAGATAGTTTCCGAATTACCCTCGTAGTTTAAAAAATACTATGCGAATTATCTAATACCAGTTTTGAGATGCTACTTTTTTGTATCCAATATTTTGAGCTCATTATTCAAACTCACGCGCAGAACCTCATGTTATGGTGCGCGGTTAAACACTTGAGGTATTTTTAATGGGATGAAATTGCCTGTGTTTGCCGCCATATCGGCAAAGAAAAACAGAAAAGATGCTTTGATTTTTTTCTTCTTTGTAAATTTCCAGCGTGTGCTAAGAATAGATAAAGCATTTTATAGGAATTTTTAACTGTAGTCAAACACGACTACGTCAGATGGCACTTCATATTGTTTAATATTGTTTTTATATATAAAGTATTTCTCATTTTTTTTTAAAATGAGGTTACCATTAAACGTAGAGCCTTCTTGTTGATTGTGGGGGTTTTTTACCCACAGTTTCTGTTGGGTGAAACGCATAGTGATTGTAAGATGCATCGAATATAGTACAATCTTGTAAGGGAAATACTTAGAGGCAAAATTCTATAATATGGGCAATATGAAAGAAAGAAAGTTTAAGGCATAATGTCATAGCTGAATTTAGAAAAAAAATATATAGTACGATAGAAGGATTTAGCATTGTTAAATCTGATTTAGATTATTATTACTTTGCTATTTTGAAATGAAACCAATAAAATGAGTATCCTTATTTAAGGAATAGCTTGATATTTGATGCAGCTATGTTGTTAAATTCCCCCTTAAACATCAAAGTTTTTTCTTCTTTTTTTTTGTTTTGTTTTGTTTTGTTGTTGTATTGGGTTGTTGTTATTTCTGGCGGTTTTTCAGTAATGCTTGTTTCATATAAAGGTTTTATTAAATCACGAGGCTTGGAAAAAGTAAATCTCATATTTCCAATTACTTCTATCAAACAACTGCCTAAAGGTTTGTATGGCATAGATAGGAATTTATTACTATACGTCATCTTTCACATGAGATGAATGTTTCAGTAGGATGAAAGGATATTCAATATGACAATGGTCCTTGAGGCTTGATTGGATTGGATCTATGTGAGATATTGAAGACGAACCACTCAAAGGATGCAGACCCACGAAATAACCCCCGGAAAAGGCTACGAGACCATGATTGACACAGGGGAGATAAGGGTGAAAAGAAAACAGGAGCCTGCAATAGAATCGTAATCATAGAATTTCGGATCTACGGCAGAAACTGGCCATCTTGACCTTTTCAACCTTTCCTTTCCTGTGGTTTCCCTACATTTGAAGAAATTGGTTTTTGTGCTCAGTTGTGCTAATACTATATTTATTTCTCAGAAAATCCAGCTTAATATTTTCTCACCCCTTAATCATTTCTCATAATGTTTATTTCATATTATAAATGTTTCATAAAGACAGGAAAATGAAAACCTCATTTACATCAATGACGCTTTCGAATCCTATCACTACATTAAGCCTAAAGTAAATCACAAAATTGGTGGACAATATTTTGAAATCTCTGTGCCCCGTTTCTTGAATTTCCCAACACTCCACGTCAGATGTTCAAAGTTCCTTGACGATTTCAAACTTGTACCTCAGTGTCACATTTTCACTTTGTAAATTATTAATAATAGATACATTTAATTATTAACTGAATGTGATCCACCGTTTAATATGCAAAAATTACACGATTTTTACGTTGTGTTACAATTTATGTGAATCGCTTAGAGTATGTTACAAACCGACAAAGCGCGATTATTATTATTATTATTATTATTATTATTATTATTATTATTATTATTATTATTATTATTATTATTATTATTATTGATAATTGATAATGATGATAATATTTGGTGTCGAATTGCCACAAATGTAACGAATTGAAAATAAAATGAAGAAGTTTACGTTGTGTATATCGCACGCGTGAAAGAAAGAGAGGAAGAGAGAGAGAGAGAGAGAGAGAGAGAGAGAGAGAGAGAGAGAGAGAGAGAGAGAGAGAGAGAGAGAGAGAAAATAAGTAGGAGTGAAATATCTGTTCAATGTTATAGTTAGCATATAACATTGTAACAAGTGTAACTAAATGTCAAATTGCCATATTTATGGGCAATAAAGATCTATTATTATTATTATTATTATTATTATTATTATTATTATTATTATTATTATTATTATTATTTATTATTGTTATTATTATTATTATTATTATTATTATTGTTATTATTATTATTATTATTATTATTGTTATTATTATTATTATTGTTATTATTATTATTATTATTATTATTATTATTATTGTTATTAATTATTATTATTATTATTATTATTATTATTATTATTATTATTAGTATTAGTATTATCATCATCATCATTAGATAATGATAGAATGAAAAACATAGTGAATGGATTTGTAAAAATTTTGATCTTTATTTTAGAAACATTAATCTGTCTGGCTTTTAAGTGGTGTATTAATGATTTTACTGTTTTTATTATTGCCTGAAGAAGGGATTATCCCAAAACGTTCCATTTTTGGTTCTAATAATAATAATAATAATGCTGAAAACTTATATAGCGCTATAACTCCGAGACACCAGACTCTAAGCGCTTAAATTACAAATTACTTTGGCTGAAACATACTCATATACACACACAAGCACACACACACACACATACACACACACAACAAAACACACAACACAAACCAAACCTATCTTGCTTCTCATACCATCTACTAAAATCGAAACAAATATGTTTTAAGCGAACGTTTAAAAATAGACAAAGATTCTTTTTCACGAATGTTCTGCGGTAAGGCGTTCCAAATAGAGGGTCCGAAATGAGAAAAGGATCTCATTCCAGCATTTTTCCGAATTCGAGGGACAACTAGTTTTGTGGAATCACTGGCCGAACGTAAGGGGCGGGGGTTTGAATATCTTTCAATTAGTTCTGAAAGGTAGGAAGGGGCAGTACCTTCAAGACAACGATACACTAAAACACAAGCTTTGAATTTAATCATTTTCTCAACAGGCAGCCAATGCAGGTCATGAAGTAGAGGTCCGGCAGAGTCGCACCTACGCTTCATGAATACTAGTCTGGCAGCGCTGTTTTGGACAATCTGAAGACGTTTCAGATTGTATTGCGAAACGCCAAACAACAGAGCATTACAATAATCCAATTTCGATAGTACGAGGGACACAACCAGGTGCTTGGTCACATCCTCAGATATGAACCGTCTAATGGAAGCAATCTTTTTTAGTTGGAAAAAGAGAGATCTAACCAAATTATTAACCTGATGCTCCATCGACAGTCCAGAGTCTAAGAATGTGCCAAGGTTTTTCACTTTGTCAACAATTTGAATGGAGGCATCCCCCAACTTCAAATCTGTTTCACTTTTCCACTTCCTGGTCCCCACATACAGCACCTCCGTCTTTCTTTTAAGAAGGTGTTATATCTTCTGTTTTTTTATTTATTATTTTATAAGAACTGTGATTGCAATGATTAGCAAAATGAGCGTGTAGTAATGAGGCAGGTTGTTCTTGTGGCTTTGCAATCGAACGCAACAAGTTGTCATTGACTCAAGCGAATTATGTAAGGTCTTATCAGGAGTACCACAAGGAACAGTACTTGGACCTTTATGCATCTGGATATGACCTTGGAAACGAATTATCTCCATAAACAAGGCTTAACGCTCTCCCTTGTCGACCATTTTCATGATTTTTCCGGAAATGTTATACCTACTCAACACAGAACTTGACTTTTTACACTCAAATTCATTAGCAAAACGTATCCAGCATACTATATAGATATCCACATTTTGTGCAGCATAACAAGCTTTCTAAAACAAAGATTTTTCATAAAATGTTGTAATGTACAGAACAAATCTGATTAAGAAACATGTTTATTGTATGGTGACAAATGAGAGTTTTTCCTGTAGCTGGTAAGGAGAGGGTTAAACCGTTTGCAGACGATACCTTCTTTTCAGGACAATAGATAGTAGCGCAGATGAACATGTACTCCAGAAATATCTTGATTCTCCCATACATGGTCATATACAATACATGGCACATGAAGTTCCATCCATCAAAATGCTATGTCGTGTCAATATCAAACAAGAAAGAGCCTCATACTCACAATTACACAATGCACGATCATCTTTTACAACATGTTGACTCCATAAAATACCTCGAAGTCCATCTTAATAAGAAAGTAAGTAGAAAACCCATATATTTATTTATATATATATATATATATATATATATATATATATATATATATATATATATATATATATATATATATATATATAGAACGTATCACAACAAAGGCAAGTAGGATGCAGGGGTTTTTCAAAAGGAACATAAACAAATGCCCACGAAGAATTCAAGGCCAGGCGTACACAGCACTTATCAGGTCAATATTAGAATATGCCAGCGCCGTGTGGGGTGCCTGACATAGACAAGATTGAAAAAGTACACAAAGCAACTGCAAGATTCGCAAGATTTCACTTATTATCATTTATTTATCAATACGTCAATTCTCCGTGGTTTTCTCTCTTTTTAACTTTCTTTTTATCATTAATCTATCGGCCCAGTCTGGAGGTCTCGATAGCTCAGTTTGTAGAGCACTCGCCTCACAATCAAAGGGACTGAGATCGATTGAGGGTGCCCTCGATATTTTTTCAGGCACCCCTGTCCACCTAGCAGTGATTGGGTTAGCGCCCTATTCTTTTATTCCTATCCAAAGTTAACAAGCAATTGCTTTTGTCGTTTCACGCTATATAAACTGATATAAAGTCCTCTCCGTGAGCAAAATAGCTCTGGAGGACTACTACTACTACAGTCCATCTTTAGAAAATATAATCGAAACGAAGATCAAAAGCAGCAAAATCAAGAGAAAAAGGTTAACGACGCTGATTTGGTTTATTGAAAAAGACAAGAGTAGAAAATTAGATGTCACTCGTATGTCTTCTTGATAAGGCGATGTCGTGAATACCCACACTTTGATTCTCTGACCCAATCTTAAAAGTATTTGTGTATGTTTATAAGTATGGGAGGGAGAGAGAGAGAGAGAGAGAGAGAGAGAGAGAGAGAGAGAGAGAGGGGAGGGAGGAAGGGAGAGAAAGAGAAAGAGATAGGGAAGGAAAGAGAGAAAAATGAATAGATAGATACGAGGTGTTTTTACATAATTAAGAATTCCTCTTTTGTAACTTCACTTATAAGCAACCTAGAACTACCAAAATTTGAGACAATAATATAACGTCACACGTCTAAGAAATTTGTATTAGTTGTCGTATTATAGAGCTGTGACGTGGCAAGTTTGTCAAAGGAAAATAACAGAGCAAATCATTGATGCGACCTTCTCACGCTACGATCATCGGGTTGTCATCAAATTTTCAAGTCTTGTCGACAAGTCTGCTGTCAAAATACACAGAGACCTTTGTTAAGTTTTGGAGCAAAATGCTCCTTCAATTCAAACTGTTAGATGGTGGCAAGTTGAAGATGGGAGATCTGACATGAAAAAAAGGAGAGAAGAAAATAAAACACATCGATTTTTTTCGACACACGTGGCCTTATACATAACTAGCCTGTCCCACCTGGTCAAACTGTTAACGGAAACTATTTCAGAGTGACTACCTCTTAAAGACAAACTGAGATAAGCGATACGAAAAAAGGACCCACTTTTCATAAACGAGGTGTCATTCTGCATAATTACAATGCATTTGTTCACAACTCAAGAGTTGTGAACAGCTTCTCGAGGGCTACTCATGGGAATTGTGTGAACATCAGCCTCATTCACCTGATCTTGCCCCATGCGAATTCCATCTCTTCCCTAAGGTGAAATAAATGCTGCGAAGTCAAGGATTTAAAGACGAGGACCAGATTCAAGAGGAGATGAGGAATGCAATCATGGCCTTGGACAAACAGCCACTGGTCACCATCTTTGACTGTTGGGTACACCGAATGCAGAAATGTGAGAATTTAACGGTTCTCATGATGAATAGGGAATTGAATAAATTTTCATTTGATACCAAATACAAGGTTATTCGTGATATTATGAGAGGACAACGCGACAGGAAAACTCAATTCTGAAACATACCTCTTAACTACATAGATAGCAGACAGATAGATAGATAGATAGATAGATAGATAGATAGATAGATTGATTGATTGATTGATTGATTGGTTGGTTGGTTGATTGATTGACAGATAGATAGATAAATAGAAGCTAAATATATATATATATAGCAACCACATTCCACTACAATATCACACACACACATGTACACACAACACACAACACACCTACACGCACAAACACACACACATACAAACACACACACACACACACACACACACTCATAATATAAACATGAGAGCACATCACAATACACATCAAAACTAATCACCACTACACAGCGAAACAACTTTAGTTTGGAGTTTTCTACGGACATGACAAAATGGATTATGCCGACTGAAGAAGTGTGAGAAACACACAGAAACGAGTCGTCTCGGCAAAAAATGTGAGTGAAAATTTACATTATATATATATATATATATATATATATATATATATATATATATATATATATATATATATATATAAGAGAGAGAGAGAGAGAGAGAGAGAGAGAGAGAGAGAGAGAGAGAGAGATGATTAAAATAATTGACAATTCTGCAACCAATAAAACTAATGGCTTCTGAAGAATATGAAGTTTTTTCCGACAGTGAGTGACTAACGCTATCATTCTTGTATTACTATTGGAGTTATGAATATGGTGAAAAAGAGAATTTACATTGTAAATTATTAGATATTATATGACCCCTTGTCTGGGATAGGTATTATTTCTGGGCGACTCAGATGATGCTCAAAAGTGAGTTTGAAATGAAATTGCTACAAATTCATAGCTGCAGGTTCAGAAGGTCGTATAGCCGAATGGTCAAATCAAGCCTTGTGAGATTTTATCTTTATTGATTGACGTAAAATATCTCAGGGAGAAGCTAATCAATATAAGGACGAAGTCAAATAAGGAAATAGTAATTCAAAGTCAATTAGAATCGACTTTTTTGCAAAGAAATTATATATATACATATATATATATATATATATATATATATATATATATATATATATATATATATTGTTGAAAAGATCATTTCCACGCTTTATTTAGCTCGCACGATTATAATGAGACTCAGCTACTCAAACTGAACTGCTAGATGAAACTAAATTTTAAGGGCACATGTGCTACTTCTATTTCAATTACGATTAACAGCTTCTACAAAGAAGAGGTCAAAACTTCGATACAGTTGATAATAGTCAGTACGGGAGTCAGAAATATCAGAATCAAATACTGAATCAAATCGAATAAAATAGGTTCATGCTATTCTTAGTTCAGGTAAATTGAACATTCAATCAGTCAAGCTTTATCTTGAAAATCGTCATCTTATTAAGGTACACTATGTCATTTGTAAGAATCTATTTCAGTTTCGATCTTTTTATAACTACAAAAAAAAGAGAAATTAATCAAATATTGACTCATGATTAACTGCATTTATTACCTTCGTATTTAAGTTGTGTTTCACTAATGCCTGCTTATCGTGTATTTTGCTTGTTTATTGTCAATACCACACTAAGATTTGCATTTTAATTATGATGATACCAGTCTTTTGATTTTTGCCAAGTATAGATTTGAAGATATTGTTTTATGGAACCTATTATATTTTTTACACCAGCCATACCGAAAGAGTTTCAGTATGATGATAAATAGCTTCATCTTTTGAAGTAAGTATTTATCAACACACAACTCATTGTTGCCTTTATCTTGATGGCAGCAGCTGATTCTAATTGTGTCACACTACGATATTATGATGACCTACCCAGGCCACAAACTCATCGCCGCAATCGTGTACGGTCGTGAACCCGCCTGGAAGCTTCGTCACAATGCAACGTTCAACTAGATGCTCTGCGGTTTCGGGCTCTGGACCACAATGGGTATATGTTGGACAGGAGGCAATTCCCCACGTGAAGGGAGTGTGCTGTGAGGCAGGCTCTCTGCCACCCAATGTCTCCTCTTGCTGGTGGAAAAGTCTGGCAACTTCTCCCCCAGTTTCAAGGAGTCGATGTCCCCGCCCCCTCGAAGGAGAGACATTCGTCCAAACCTATTTCCATCTCGTATATGCAGCTCTGTCCGAAGTCACGGAAGCTACGTACAAAGGTTGCCGGGGCTTATTTTGGCTCGAAACAAGGGCGCCGTCCATTATGCGCTTGAGAGGGTTACCCCCATACAATCCCTCTCTTTGTGATCTTATTAAGACAGTTGTTTGAAGACGACAAACATAGATTTGCTGTTTTAATAGTGAGAATCAACATTTCAAATCTGGAATTGTTTTATGGACAAAGAGTTCTGACGAATGGCTTCCATAAAATATCATTGCGTGGTTTAACTAAAAAACAAGAATGATTTTGGTCAACTTGTGCCGTATAATGAAAAGGGAAAAACGGTGGTTTAGGCATTTCTCGTAGAGAACAAGATACCCCACATCCCATGATCTCACTTGACTGTAACAAACTGGCTTTATTAAAGATGGCCGGTCAAAAATCTCGAGGCGAAATTATAGGATACATGAAACTGACTTCCGCTATAATTATCTTCAACAAATATCATGTGTCGAGGTTTCAATAAGTATAAGAGGGACAGGGGAAAAAAGGCCAGGCACTTGGTACGGTGATCTCAAAAGTGTTTCAAGTACGCTCCAAATTCTAATGAAGAAATCTTGTGTCGAAATGAAAACATCGAGTTGCTTTTAATAAGTGCCATGTTCATGGCAAGAAATTCAAGTATAGTTAATCAGAAAGTCCTCAGAGAGGACCCCCCCCCCAAACAAGTGTTTCGACCTTTAACTTCTTCCATCTCTATTGGGGCTGGACCTCACGTATTCATGACTCCCAAGTGCCTTTCTACTTTTATTAAAGTACCAGTGCGGATCCCGAACCCGGAACCTCAGGGTCAGAATTGTCTATATTTTGGTGTTTTATATGTGCTTTTATCTTATTCACTACGCCATCGGGAGGATGTGAAAAATGCATGCAGTAAGGTCTCGTCATCTTATATTGATCGGTCTCATTAAGCAAAGAAAAACAAGAAAAACAAAGAGATTTTCGAGAGCAGAGATTGTAACTTTGTCCTGGCACCATCTTCAACTGTGATCCATCCACCGTGCCGAGCTGGTATAAATCTCATCAGGAAAATAGAGTTACAATAAAAAATTATCAGAATTAGAAAATTTAAGTTCTAAAAAAAGATTAAAAAGCAAAAGATGAAGGAGTTGATTATAACTCAAATTTGATTTTATTCATCCAGATCTTCCCGACAGAAGACCGTTTTGAGACGAATGGTCACAATTACCCAATGATGCCGTAGAAAGGTCTGCAAGGAATACAACTTCAGACAGTCATTCAGGGGCTTTTTTGTTTTCTAAGTATGTAATCTAAATTCAGGAGAATGTTTTTGTTCAAGAGCAAACGTTCACGTCGTGCTCCTGTAATCCTTCTCTGAAGGAGACTGATTGCTACACTACGCGACCAGAGAGAATAAATTGGGCGGTAAAAGGATAGCCCCTCGGCCCAGACAATGGAAAACTTCAATGTTGTAAGTTTCAACACAGAAGGAATCTCCCATACCAAATGCAAGATACTGACAGAGCTAAAAGCAGATATAATTTGCTTACAGGAAACCCACAAAGACTCAAAACCACCTTGCATACCTGGCATGCAACTAGTAATACACCACGAACACCCAAAATATGGAAGTGCCATGTACACTCGAGAAAAATCTACCATACTGAAAAGCGATGATCACTCAGAAAATGACATTGAGATTCTCAGAGTAGAAACAACACTGATTACCATCATATCTGTGTACAAACCTCCATTAACCCCATTCAAGTGGCCCCAAATGAATCTATCCGATAGAAAACCAACTCTGATCATTGGAGATTTTAACAGCCATAACACTATATGGGGATATGAGCAAAATAACCTTGACGGAGATGCTGTTGAGGAATGGGCGGCCGGCAATGACCTCACAATCCTCCATAACCCCAAAGACAAGAAAACCTTTATGAGTGCCCGGTGGAAGAAAGGTTACAATCCGGACCTGGCATTCATATCCTCTCAACACTTCTCAAACTTTGAAAGGACTGTAGGTGAGCCTATACCGAAATCTCAACACAGGCCTATTACCATCAACATCAAACCAGCTGTTAAAGCCCTCGAATCAAATGCGATACCACGATTCAATTTTAGAAAAGCAAATTGGGAAAACTTTACTAAAGATTTAGACAATCAGATCACCAATATAAAAGTGACCCACAGAGATACGACGACTTTAGAACACTAATATGGAAAGTTGCAAAGAAAAACATCCCCAGAGGATGCCGAAAAAGTTATATTCCATGTCTCCAAGATGAAAGCAAGAAACTATATGAAAGATACATTGAATCATACAAGGTGGATCCTTTCAGTGAAGGAACCCTAGAACTGGGTGAAGAACTCACATCAATGATAGCCGATGAAAGATCGGAAAGATGGAAGGAATTAATAACCTCCACCAATATGACCCTAAACAGCAAAAAGGCCTGGACTACAATTTCAAAACTGAATAATGACAAAAATACCCAGACAAGAGTGGCTGCAGTAACACCTGACCAAGTAGCACATCAGCTTCTACTGAATGGGAAACCAGCCAAGAAAGCACGAGGCCAACTAAAAGCCCTGAAACGTGAAATGGACAAAGCCCTCAAGGATAGTGAAGATCATCTTGACTCTTTTACCCTGGAGGAGCTACTAGAGGCCTTGTCCCATCTGAAGGCAGGAAAAGCATCTGGACTGGATGGAATCACAACTGAGATGATTCAACACTTTGGCCCGAGAACCCTATCCTGGCTATTGGACCTCTTCAATGTATGCGCAAGGACAAACAGGCTGCCAAGTGCATGGAGGAAAGCAAGAGTAGTCGCCCTACTGAAACCGGGGAAAGATCCAAAATCCAAGAAAAGCTATCGCCCGATTTCCCTCCTGTGCATCGCATACAAGCTATTTGAGCGAATGGTTATGTCCCGCATGTCACCCAGTCTAGACGAACAACTGTCTCCAGACCAGGCTGGATTCCGACCAGGACGGTCAACATGTGGTCAACTTCTTAACCTTACACAATTCATAGAAGATGGGTTTGAGACAAAACGGGTCACTGGCACAGTCTTCGTCGACCTCACTGCAGCCTATGACACAGTGAATCACAAGATCCTACTCCTCAAAGTGGCTAAAATGATAAAGAATAAGAAAATTGTAAATATTATCCAGTCACTTCTCGAAAACAGGCGCTTCTTTGTTGAAATGGATGGCCGGAAGAGCAGGTGGCGCACCCAGAAGAATGGTCTTCCCAAGGATCAGTGCTAGCTCCAACACTTTTCAACATATATACAAATGATCAGCCTGAGTTCCCAAATATCCGCCGATTCATATATGCTGATGACCTATGCCTCGCAACACAGGATGTGTCCTTCCAACCAATCGAGAGCAGACTGACAAATGCCCTAGACACCCTTACAAAGTACTACACTAAAAACTCGCTGAACGCCAACCCAGGGAAAACACAAGTGTGTGCATTTCACCTCAACAACCACCAAGCCCACAAAAAACTTAACATCAAGTGGAATGGCCAGACATTAGAGTACAACTACCACCCAGTGTACCTCGGAGTGACGCTTGATCGGACTCTGTCCTTCAGAGAACACGTGAGGAAGACCAAGGCAAAAGTGTCCACGCGTAATGCCCTCCTTGGAAAGCTGGCAAACATGAACTGGGGAACTGACCCTAAAACTCTAAGGACCACAGCATTGGCCCTCAGCTACTCAACTGCGGAGTACTGCTCAGCTGTATGGGCCCGATCATGCCATGCCTCCAAGCTAGATCCCGAGCTCAACAACGCCTGCCGGATCATAACGGGCCAGCTGAGAGCAACACCATTACCACTGGTCTACCGTGCAGCAGGAATAGCCCCACCACACATCCGGAGGGAAGCTCATGCCCAAATACAAAAATACAAACAGGAAATGGACCAGAGACACCCCTTCATGACCACAATTGCCCCAAAAGCAGGCTCAAATCAAGAAAAAGCTTCCTCACAGTAGAGAGCCTTCACCCAGACCACTCAGCATTCTTCCGCCTGGACAAATGGGTAGAATGGGACAAGACAGCAAACGATGCCCTCCAGCCCCCAACAGAAAAGCTCCCAGCAGGCACAGACCTCAAGAGAAAAGAATGGGTGGCGCTGAACAGAGCTAGAGCAAAGGTGGGAAACACCGCCACCAACCTCTTTAAATGGAAAATCTCACCGGGCACTGAATGCCCATGCGGTCACCCCAGACAGACCATGGACCACATCCTGTCCGAATGCTCGCTGGGACCTCACTGCACCAATGCTGACCTGAGGGAATGCAACCAGACTGCCCGGGACTGGCTGACTCACTGGCGCGACAAGATATGATGATGATGATCCAAACAAGGCAAATGAAGAGGTTGTTCTATGATGCAAAAAAATCACCTTGAGACATGGCACAAACGAGAATTAAACACTCCAAATGAGTAAAGACTTTTACAAGAATATTAATCTCTCGAGAAGTAATCTTCATTGTTTTTTAGATGTTTGTATGATAGTAGTAAAGTTATTACCACACATGAAATCAATATTCCGGACATGAGGTCTTGAAAGATACACAATGGATTCCTAAACTTGTAAAAAGATTAGATTCACCGATGCAGACTTAGACGGATCTTGGTTTCAAGCACACCACAGAGGACACCAGAGTACTGTAGATATGTTTACATTTCTCAAACCCTCATGAAAAATGACTGATCCCAGAGGGATGAAATTTTGGGTTTATTAATCTAATAAAGTCTAATAAAGTCCTCTATTTTACACTGACATTATTCAAGTATTCTTCAAAGGGCAATAAAGAAATTTTGTGTCCAAAATAGGACCATCAAGTTGTTAAAAATAAGTAATAAATTTATTACAGCACTTAGGGTGAATAAAGTCATGATAAGGGCATTGCTTTTAATATGATATATTTCTGTAGTGTTATTACACAACGTTTGGCGAATATTGGGAATCAAATGGAATCGAGTGCCGAAAGACGGAACCTTACGTGGGCTTTCTATGGAATCAATACGTCCCTGACTTCGGATTTAAATTGCCTTACAACAATCGTCCTCATTTCAACGATGTTTAAGAATATAAAATGATAAATTAAAAATAGCATCATGACCTATCCTAAGGGTCAAATCACCATTAGTGTTCATAGAAAAATAAACAAATATAATCTGTCCATACTAATCATTTAGATGATTAATGAATGCATCACCTTTTCTTGCTTGAATTGACTATTGACATCGATAGTGATTTGTTTGATCATTATTCGCGTTTGTAAAACGGTCTTGTATTACATAAACGCCGAAAGCACTTACAATACTGACTATTACACGAAGAACTAAATACACCTAACTTATGAATTTAGCAAATTAACATTTAGTGCTTTTGATAAATCTAAACTTGTTTTTAAAATACATTAAATGTGTTAAGTAATATTCACCATATTATTTCTTACATTATTATTATTATTATTATTATTATTATTATTATTATTATTATTATTATTATTATTATTATTATTATTATTATTAGCATTATTATTATTATTATTATTATTATTAATAATAATAATAATAATAGTAGTAGTAGTAGTAGTAGTAGTAGTAGTAGTAGTAGTAGTAGTAGTAGTAGTAGGAGGAGGAGGAGGAGGAGGAGGAGGAGGAGTAGTAGTAGTAATAGTAGTAGTGGTAGTTATAGTAGCAGTGGTAGTAGTAGTAGTAGTAGTAGTAGTAGTAGTAGTAGTAGTAGTAGTAGTAGTAGTAGTAGTAGTAGTAGGAGTAGTAGTAGGAGTAGTAGTAATAGTAATAGTAGTAGTGGTAGTTATAGTAGCAGTGGTAGTAGTAGTAGTAGTAGTAGTAGTAGTAGTAGTGGTAGTAGTAGTAGTAGTAGTAGTAGTAGTAGTAGTAGTAGTAGGAGTAGTAGTAGTAGTAGTAATAGTAGTAGTGGTAGTTATAGTAGCAGTGGTAGGAGTAGTAGTAGTAGTAGTAGTAGTAGTAGTAGTAGTAGTAGTAGTAGGAGGAGGAGGAGGAGGAGTAGTAGTAGGAGTAGTAGTAGTAGTAATAGTAGTAGTGGTAGTTATAGTAGCAGTGGTAGTAGTAGTAGTAGTAGTAGTAGTAGTAGTAGTAGTAGTAGTAGTAGTAGTAGTAGTAGTAGTAGTAGTAGTAGTAGTAGTAGTGTTGATATTGTAGTGGTGCAGCAGTCGTAGTAGTGGTATTACTTTTGCTATATGAATAATACATGCTTATATCAATCATATGTAAACAAAGCTCATAGTACAGTGTACGAAAGCATCATCGTCGTCGTCGTATTTCATGACATATGAATTTTTTGTGTTGTATCTGATACCCACAAGGTCAAGTGTTATTTTTGGGTGTTTTTTCATGATTTTATTAAATTATATTCAGGCTATTCAACAATTAATCTTTATTAAAAGTGCGGCTATGTGGTCTTGTTGTATGACACTCGCTTTAACGATCGTATGGTCCTGGCTTCGAGCCTCGTTTGGCGAATAGTTGAGTCATCTGACTCTCACCGTACTCAAGTGTAAAAAGAGTACTTGGACGTTAACAGCGTTGGCTCTGTCCGAAAAAATTGTAATATGGTTTGACAGTCGTCATTTATTATTATTATTATTATTATTATTATTATTATTATTATTATTATTATTATTATTATTATTATTATTATTATTATTATTATTAATAATATTATTATCATTATTTGCTTTGCATTATTATTGATTTTGCTAACGTTTATTTATTGATTGGAAATGTATTCATGTTTGAGTTGCATTGTTAATTGCCTAAAAATAAACCTTTGAATTTGAATATTTTAGTTGTTCCTTTTTAGGACATGGGACAGATATCGCTTTGTGTACTACGCCATCATTCGATCACTAATTGTTTGCGTACCACGTCATCAATATTTCGGGTATTACTTTGTATTTGACCCTTATTTTAATGTGAACAAAGAGGAAAGGAAAAGTCTTACTTACTACCGCATTTAGAATGACTAGTTTCAGAATCCGAACATGGAAAGTATTTTGGTCCTGTCCAAATTTCAAAAATCAATATTTGCCTGATCTTCGGTGATGAAATGGAAAGCACTTTCATTCATACTGAACTTTGCCCCTAAAAAATTTATAAAATATGAAAAATTGCTGAGACTTGAGCAAACTCCGAAATCAATGCTTTCATTAATGCTTCAGTTATTGCGCGGGGACATATGTGAATGTGTGGTTTGCCAAAGCTCTTTATAATGTTTTACTTATTCTCCTGGGATGTGATTTACAACAAAATTGCATACCCAAAATGCCGCTGTCAATCACATCTGAGTCACTGGACAATCACGCAACGGGCTTGCTATCTTTGGTTGATGGCTTAAACGGCCATATCAAATTTCTCTATGCATTAATCTCTCTCTCTCTCTCTCTCTCTATATATATATATATATATATATATATATATATATATATATATATATATATATATATATATATATGAGTGTTGGTGGGTACTTGTAGGTACGAAAGTGCTCGATAATGGTGGTTAGAGCTAATATATAATGTAAATTTTCACTCACATTTTTTGCCGAGACGACTCGTTTCTGTGTTTTTCCTTTAATTCACACTTCTTCAGTCGGCATAATCCATTCTGTCATCTGATGACAGAATGGATTATGCCGACTGAAGAAGTGTGAATTAAAGGAAAAACACAGAAACGAGTCGTCTCGGCAAAAAATGTGAGTGAAAATTTACATTATATATATATATATATATATATATATATATATATAACTATATATATATATATATATATATATATATATATATATATATATATATATATATATTGATAGATTATAAAAAACAAAATCCATGAAATAATAGCGCTCAACTTTTTGATAAAAGGAGCTATTTATAAAATATTTCAATTATAATTATGACCAACTTGAATTATTTTATATTGCTAGAAGGATCGATAATAGATAGATAGAATCTTTATTTGTAAGATCTCCGGTTGAAGTGAAATAGAATCCCGCTTTTTAAGGATTAACATTTCAAAGTCATTTTTGAAGTTTTCTATGACAATAACTACTTAAATACTCTTTATGATAAAGAACCCAATTTCAACGACTCAACACGTCCCATTCAAAGAAGCAGGAATGGGAAGGGACCAGATTAACCGGTAAAATGACAAATCACATTTTTACATTTGGTCGGAAAAACTTCTACTTCAATCATCTATCGATTAAATGAACCCAAACTTGTCAATAATTCTTAAAGCCAAGAGATATTTAAAGTCAATTTGTTTGAACAATATTTCTAGAATATTTCAATTTTTGATAAGTTGTCGGCCATTTTAATCGATATAGATTTCTGTCGTAATCTGAAGAAAAAAAATCATCATAACAAAATTTATAACAACTTAAAATTTTTGGCTAGTGTTGTCAAAAATTGTCAGGTTTGTGAGTTTTGACAAGATGAGGGTCATTTTATTGTTGTCGGATTACGACAGATTTTAAGTCAAAGTTTTCTGTCCAAAATTTAATAAGGTGTTTCGCCGGGTACGAAAAAAAGACAGAAATCCCCAAGAGAGATGTAAACAACACAACCTCATACACACTTGACAGTAACTGATGGCCTCATAAAAGATGTGTCTCGTAACACCAAAACACCACAGGCGATATATTATGCCATATGAGCTGACATTGGCTTTCCACGTGTTAATATTTAAGCTGGCGCGTGCAAGAGAGAGAGAGAGAGAGAGAGAGAGAGAGAGAGAGAGAGAGAGAGAGAACATCAAATCAGAAAGTAGGGCCATGTGCTTGACTCGGAGACCACGAGAGAGAGTCAAGGACACTCCAAGTGGATAATGAAGATATTCCTGGGGCAAATCAAATCATAGGGTTATAACCTACGTGGTCTTAAATATATTACAAAGCAGTAACATTAATACTTGAAACGAATAAGTAAGGGTAAGCTTCGATGAAACAGCGTCTTCACGTGTTATATTGAAAGTCTCGTTTTAAGGTAGGGATTCAAAATATTATCAAATATTATCAAAATCAGAGAGGAATCACATATTTAATAGAATGGCATTGGGCGACCTGACATAGTATTGTCGAGAAAGGTGATAAGGTATATAGAAATATAGCAGTTCTATTCATATCACGGATGAGCATCTTGACATTTTATCTGGCTTCTTGGATTGAATGAAGGCTCTTGTGATTGTATTTAGATAATTTTTAAACCTATAAGCTTGGTATGCCCCATTTCTTTTGGTTCTAACCATTATGCGAAAATAAGATTCCTGTTTCCTAATTCCTGATTTGTCAGCAAAATCATTTTGAGACAGTACTGATTTGGATGAATTTAGCAAAATGTCTATTCGTAGAAGAGAACGAAGGACGCATCTCGCAACGCTTTTGAAACCTGGTAATTCTGTTCTCTTCATTTATATTTTATTTCATATTACATATCGTTGAAAATAGAACAGCAAGATGGATTCAGAAGTAAAAATAACAGTTAACACACCAATTTGCAATTAGGTTTAAGCCATAAAAATTACTCGAAAATGAAGATTACACAAATTTGGTGCTTACATTGAAGCATGCGTTTTTCTTATCTTTATCTCGTATGATCACCATTCATCTCACTCTCACTCACTCAATCCTCTCCGGGCCTGCTGGCACTTGAGGCTTTGCAAGGGATCTCCAATAGTCTTGCCAGCTCCTATTCTTAGGGCCACCTCGAGAGACAGACTATGCTTTAGGTCCTTCTCCACAGTACCTCTCCTGGTCTCCGTGGGGAAGCTTCTCTTCCTCTTCCCTCGGGGACGTCCATCGCCTACCGTGTCAATGTTTCGGCGGGTCTGCAACAGATATTCTAACCATTTATTTCAATGCATGAAAACACTCATCGTTTCATGGATTTCACAATTCCACTTGGGGAATAGGTCTCCTCTCTCCGACCAATGATGCTCCCCAATCTTTAGAATTCTCAATGTCATCACACTTATCAATACGACGAGATACCATTTCCCAGGAGTTCTGGATGCAGTTCAAATCTGGACTTAAACTGAACCAAGCCATGAACTTGATTTGTTAAAAAGAATTTCTATGCGATTATTGACGAATGTTGACAAGCATTTTCCATTTTAAATGCACTCAGTTCTGTGAGTCTTTTTGAAAAAGAGGGATATCATTAACATTTCCATCAAGTCTATGGACAATAATGATTTTATTTGCTCATCGCTTTATGCATTCTTTTTGTAAGCCCATATTTTCACGGATGTCAATCAACCGTGCTGCTTCAATCACAATTACAATCAATTTTGGTATCGGAGTAGGCACAGAAGAATATTTAGCAGTGATGATAGATTTATCTTCAGGCGTTATGTAAGAAGGCAACGCTTTTGTTTATCCCTCTCCTTCCCAGCCAAGATATTCCCCAAAACTTTACACCCAACTTACACAAAATAGATGTTTTATTACTCAGACATAATAGCAGTAAAATTCTTGCGATACATAATTTATTTAGCAAAACATGCTCTACAACACAATATTCATTTTCATTCAATTTTATGATGTACAAAAGAAATGTTTAAAAGGAAAATGCTGGCTTTATCGTAACGAATGTGACGAATATCCTAATTTTGGGAAGGAAAGGGTTAAAAGTGTTGCTTTATTTCTATCCGCAAGTAGGTATATTAATTGTAATGGCAATTATATTGACCGAGGGCGAAACATTCTTGTTCCCCATTTGATCACCAAGTTGTTTGTGGCGTTTGCGACAGGAAATTTAAAGTGGATAAAGCTGGTGATCCTCACTTATGGTTCCAAATGTAAATAAATAAATAAACATGAGGGTTTTTAAATAACGACTTAGACCTTGTCAACAAGAGCTAAACTCATTTCCGTCACTTAAAACAAGTAAGAATAGTTGAAAAAGAAACCACATTTGTCTTTTTTTTTTTTGTTACTGTTAGGTTTTGTTAGACGTTTGGTGAAAGCTATATTTGACACGACTGGATAGATAAGATACCAGATGCGCGTGCCGTTTTTTCATTTGATCAAATTTGAATAAAGAGAAAACTATGTGTGTGCTGGTAGAGGAAAATACGAAGTCTTATTATAGTCGATGGGTTGGATAATACAATTAAATTATTGAGGAAGTCATTGGATTAGACCAATCTTAATTATGTTTAGGACACGTTATCCTTAGCAATGCGAAAGACGTGACGATCCGTCAGGACGTAAACACTGGATTCACGAGTAAGCAGTGATAAGCCCTAGTTTCGACAAATAGATTTAGAATCTGTGACCCATCGTTTTAAAACGGTATTATGTCTGAATGAATTCTATACCGAAATAAAATCACTCCCAGATATCATAAGTCTGGCTATAAATTCAGTTTCCACCACCTACATGGTTCATTTCGATATATAATACTGCTTCGAGACGATTGGTCACATTTATGATGTATTGAATATGTTGCATAAGATTAATAGCAAATAAAAATGTTTAAAAATAGATCGTTATGATCTTTCTCCAACATTTAAAAAAGAGAATAATAGTCAAAATGCAAAAAGAAAAAATTAAGCATGACAATAAAAACAGCTTAATTGTGACCCGTCGAATCTAATAGGTATTATACCCGTGTAAAATATACTCAAGACATCGAATTGAATAGAACACAAATATATAATTACAGATTTGAGACTCAAATCGTTTATAGAACAACATTCTCACTTCAAAATAAAACACAATGTAAGATCTCATAATTTAGATCTTACAGTCAATTTTCTGTATTTATTTAACCCGACATAATACCGTTCTGTGGTGGCGGGTGACAATTTTTGGAGTAACCCAAATTGCTTCACTCACCTTACACATTTCCATTACATGGTTTGCCTTTTAAGAACATTCTGAAAGGTACAGAGAGGAAGAGAAACAATTTCAGTCAGGGTTTTTAATAAAACTGGAAAGTAATGAAAACATGAAGCCTGTTTGTTATGTGTTTTTTTTTTAATTTGTAATCATATAATTTAGGTTGTTAACAAGACAGTGATATTTCTATAGCGTCCATTGCCGATTAATCTTGACTTTATTCTGATGACTAAAGCGACAAACGTGTAAATACAATTGAATTTTTTTTAAAACAAAAAGAAGTAGTAGTAGTAGTAGTAGTAGTAGTAGTAGTAGTAGTAGTAGTAGTAGTAGCAGTAGCAGTAGTAGTAACAGTGGTAGTAGTAGTAGTAGTAGTAGTAGTAGTAGTAGTAGTAGTAGTAGTAGTAGTAGCAGTAGTAGTAGTAGTAGTAGTAGTAGTAGTAGTAGTAGTAGTAGTAGTAGTAGTAGTAGTGGTGGTGGTGGTGGTGGTGGTGGTGATAGTAGTAGTGGGAGTAGTAGTAGCAGTAGATGTCGTAAAAGAAGAAAGAGGAGAGGAAGATGAAGTAGTAGTAGAAGAAGAAGAAGAAGAAGAAGAAGAAGAAGAAGAAGAAGAAGAAGAAGAAGAAGAAGAAGAAGAAGAAGAAGAAGAAGAAGAAGAAGAAGAAGAAGAAGAAGAAGAAGAAGAAGAAGAAGAAGGAGAAGAAGGTGAAGAAGAACAAGAAGAAGAAGAAGAAGAAGAAGAAGAAGAACAACAACAACAACAACAACAACAACAACAACAACAAGACAATCATCTGCCAGTTCCAGATTTTTCACAATATCAAATTAGTTTACAAACGTAAGATTCATTTTTATTGTATCAATAATTGATCAATTTAATTTATTGAGTCGACAGACCGAAGTCCCTGGTTTAATCTCTCACAATGACTCAAGGGATTTCATCCAGCCTGACTCGTCCGTGACTCCATAGAAAACAAAGGACTTACTTCGCATTGACAATGAATCGATCATTGAGTCTAATACTAATACGGTAAGCATCCATAATTAATGGTTTACAACAATCCCTGTGAACTATGAAGCCCGCTGGATTGCTGTTAACCTGTTATCTATCGTACCGTGGGAAGACACGTACGGTATTTTAATATTTGGCCAGAAAACTCGTCCTTCAATTATCCCTAGTTTGAGAGGGGGGATTTTTTTGCCCTCAGCTAAATCGATCGATTTTTAAAGGAGGAGTTTTCTGGTCAAATTTTGAAAAAGGCGTTTTTCCCAAGTACGGCAGTTAACTGGTACTAGTTAATAGTCGGCCCAGAGAACAAAAAGAAAGCATTGTCAATAGAATGCCTGAAAGTGTCAATAAAGCTATGATATGAATATATGTTTGAAGGCCTACATAAAAGAATTTTTTAAAATAAACAATGACCAAGACCTTATATTATCTCCGTTAATGGATGAAAGGCAGTCATAAAAATACATCAAATATTAAACACTTCTCCCCAGCTAACGCTTGGGGTTATCTCGACCTTTTTCGTTGAAAATAACATTCCCTTCGGACAAGTAGAGCATTTTTTTAAAAAAGTGGAAGTCAATATATCTAAAGAAATAAAAGAGAAAATTTAAGTTCACCCCGTTTTTCAACGATGTTCATCTGTCAGATCTATGAGAAAAACGACCTAGATACACACCGCTGTGTGTCAAAGTATCAAATACATTCAAGGCCAAGGTCTGGGAGTTTTTGACAAGATTAGAATCATTTTAATCGATCGACATTTAAAGCACGAGTTTTAATGACAAAAATTTACGAACGTGTTTTGTCAAACCACGACAGATATATGGTTGGTGTTTTTAGGTCCTGTGGAATATATCGCATTAAACAATGTTTTTCA
>NC_088361.1:24095343-24097843 GCF_034508935.2 Berghia stephanieae | reverse complement strand
CCGGAGTTTATCCCGTTTTCTATTGCGTGAAACGGACAATATGAATTGCTTGCTACCTTTAAAATAGTATATTAGTCTTATGCAAAGTGCTTTACGCCAGATCTAACAGACCTAGCTACCCAATCACTAGTGACTGGACAGGAGAGGGGATGGGGGGTGTCACACAAAAATCTCGACTGCACCCGGTCCCTTTGCTTGGGAAGCAAGTGCTCTAGCAATTGAGCTATATGGATCCCACATTCTTAATCGAACGATCTAACTTTAATATTTCTGGTCATTTTGAATTTGAAATCCTTTTTCTTGTCATCTGGCGTAACCCGACATAATAATTTTTGCTGGTGTCTGATAAACAGAACGCAATTATGTACCTGTTTTTAACATTGTTGTAATAGATCCTATTTTGGGTCTACTGAGAGAAATTCCTTTTCAAGAATGCTAACAGAACGCAATTATGGGCCTGTTTTAACATTGTTGTAATAGATCCTATTTTGGGTCTACTGAGAGAAATTCCTTTTCAAGAATGCTAACAGAACGCAATTATGGGCCTATTTTTAACATTGTTGTAATAGATCCTATTTTGCGTTCTACTGGGAGAATTTCCTTTTCAAGAATGGGTCCATAACAATTTGGGTTATAAGACTTGAAATTAAATTGGAATGGTTTCGAAACAAATGCCTCCACATGCGCTATGTGGTCTTGATGTATAACATTCGCTTTCGGATCGGAAGGTCCTGGGTTCGAGGCTCGTACGGCGCATAGTTGTGACCTTGGACAAGACGATTTACTCACATTCTCTGATCGTACTCAAGTGTAAAATGAGTGCCTGGCCGTTAATAGTAAAAATTGTATTATCGCCTAACAGGCGTCATGTCTCTTTCTTTATGTTACGTGTTGGTCAATGACCCTTTGTAACGCACTTTTAGCACGTTTAATAGATATTGCCCTATATAAAAGCTTAACGCTCAACAAAGTTTACGTAATTTTGGCCCACCAAAATTAAAAATGAAGGAAAATAGAGAGATACGGTTAGCGTAACTACAATTAAAAAGAGATGGCTAGGATATGTTGCCAGAATGGAAGAAACTGCTATGACTAGACCGGGCGGCACTCCACTGACCAAAGACGAAGAAGCAGGCCCAAAGAAATCTGGAGAAGATACATGGATAGTGAACTTAAAGAGGCTGGCCGAACCTGTAATAACATCAGTGTCCATGAGGCCGGCAGTTAGAAATGGAAGTCCTCATGGCCCGATGGGGATTAAGTAAGAAAGTTGGTAGAGGAGAAAGTACCCTACCTGAAGACACCCTATTATTCGAAAAATCTAAAAACTTCCATGCAGACTCAAATTGGAGATAAAGATAAAGGGAGTAAATCTGACTCATGTTCCCTTATTCATGAGCCAGATTTACTCCCTTTATCCTTATCTCCATTTTATCGACTCATTTAGACACCTCTAGTTATCAGACTCAAATTCCAACCCCGGTGTACATGTACCCATTTTTTAAAAAAACAGGTATTAAAAGTCACATCTTCACGTTATCTCATATGACTCAAGTGGAAATAAGTAGGCTTACTTACTGGCTGTAAACAGTTGTGAATTCTGAAAGGCAACATGAGAGTTATCTTGCCATTTCATTCCATGTGATTCTCTAATTTCCCTCTGGATTCCTAAACGTGTATTTCTCCAATGATAGCTGCGATTTGCGTTTCCGGATCATTAGCTTGATTTAGTATGGCTAAATTGCTGTCCGTTGATGCAATGCTTGCTACACTACAATCTCACAAAGCCACCAGAATTTTTATTCCGACATGAGATTTTACAAACTCAAACGATAGAAACATAATCAAGCTCATTTATGTGGAGCCGGAGTTAATCCCGGTTTCTATAGCGTGAAACGTACAGTAGCTATTACTTGCTACCTTTCAGATAGCACGAAAATCTATCTCAAATCACTGTCCGCCAGATCTAAAACACTCAGCTACCCAATTACTGTTGGCTAGACAAGGTGGGGGGGGGGGAGTAGAAAATAATCTCGACTTCACTCGGGATAGATATCGGTACCTATGCATGTGAAGCACGTGCTCTGCCAACTGAAATACCAGAACCACTTGATATTGAAGGATATCCACAGAATGTAACTCGCTGATAAAAAAGTGATTTTGAAATTAAAATGACAAAAATATATGAAATGTAAGTTTTCGTCAGTGTCAAAATCTTATATCTATAAATATACTGGGACTGTCCCCAAAAAACATGTTTTTAAAAATTAAATGGGAAATTTCAGTTATCGTCATTGTCCAGATCTTTTTCAGGTATTGAACTCAATAACACGCGAATTGACATTAGAGTCACATTTGTATTTTAAATTCAATCCAATAACGCAGAGAAGTTGTGACATCACAGCTTCCTCTCTTCGGTTCATAACTCCTCGAAAGTGTGCAACCAGCAAGTCCTTCGGAGGACTAACAATGAATAGGATATATGAGGTGGCTTAACTAT
>NC_088361.1:23970343-24090343 GCF_034508935.2 Berghia stephanieae | reverse complement strand
TGTGTGATTAGTTTTTATTATTAGATTCTATTTGATAATACAATAAACGTAAACGGTTTGTGTGTTTGTGTGACTGATGTGATGGGTAGACCTAGTGAGCGTTTTATTTGATATCTGTATAGATTGCTTGGACAATCCAAAGGGGCGTGGTTATGTTCTCTTCCGCTATCACCTTACTGCTGTCATAATTACATTTTTTCATTTTGATCAGATACTCATTACCTCAAATATCGATCTATTAAAATAACCCTTAATTTGCTAAACAAATGTCTCCAGCTTGGAGCTTTAAAAAACTGTGTGATTTGAGTTTGTTTTGTATTTTTTAAAAGAGGGTTTTGATTTATTAATATTTTGTAACCCATTCGAACATCACCTGGGGGCCGAGTGACTCAGCGTTGTTCTGCTTCATACCCGAAATGTACGCTGCGCTGTGTGGCCTATTCCAGTCTCCCATTGGAATAGACCCGAAAGATAAATTTCCCTTTGGGATGGATGAAAGGAATTTTATATATATAAAACAGTATTATGTCGGGTTAAACCAAAGATGAAAATTGAATTTACACCAAAAACGATGAGACTTGAGTCCAGTTTATTTGTTTTATTGATCATAAATAATAGTGCGGCTATGTGGTCTTGTGGTATGACACTCGCTTTCGGATCGGAAGGTCCGGGGTTCGACCTCGCGCTCGGCGCATAGTTGAGTCCTTGGAGAAGGCTCTTTACTCACATTCTCTCACCGTACTCAGGTGTAAAATGAGAACCTGGCCGTTAACATCTTGTCTGTGTCCGAAAAATTGTAATATCGCCTAACAGGCGTCATGTCCTGTCCTACATGTTAAATGTTGCTGTTGACCAGGGACCCCTTGTAAAGCGCTTTGAGCACATTTAGTGGATATTGCGCTATATAAAGCTGTTTTTTAATATCATAATTTATGAAATGGCAAAAATGAATTAATAAAATGTAGATCTAGATTTTAAAAAATCTAAATTCGCTTTTTAACAACTTGTTAACTCCATCGTAATTCCAAGGTGGAGCACTGAGTATTTATTGAATATTTTATGGCACAAATGAAAACAGTGTTCTGTCAGAGAAGGAGAAATTTGTCACCTATCTAGCAGTGATTTGTACATTTTATCCCTGTTTTATCGGAGACGAACCTCTAGTCATTTATCACTGTTCTACACACATTATCACTGTTCTATAGAAGACGGACCTCCAGTCACCTAGCAGTGGTCTCTATAAATTCTCCCCGTTCAGCTGGTGATGGACCCCCAGTCGCCTGGTATTGATCTACAGACATTATCCCTATTCTATCGGAGACGGGCCTCTGGTCATCTAGCCGGGATCTCAACACATTACCACTGTTTTATAGGAGACTGACCTCTAATCCGTGGTTTTCCGTTGTCAAAAAATATTGCCCCAAGCAAAATCATTGACAGTGCATGTTGAATGAAGAAATAAAAACCATTAACCACTTAGAGCATGGAAATAGAGTCCTCCTAGAGCATGGCGCTATGATCCTTCCATCTTTATTCGCTTTCAAAGGAAAATCAATCGGACTGGTAATGGGAGACAATAGAGATTAAAGAATTCGCCAAAGTATAAATTCAGATTACTGGGCATTAACAAAGATTATCTCTGTTTGTTTTCAGGTCTCTGACCTTTTCGTGACGAACAGTAATGAACAACCGCGAATAGAGGAGATTCATTGAAGTTTACAGTATAAGAAATCATAACCATGTGAATATACTTTTTTTTCTTCTTTGGTTCTTCAGAATAGTTTGACCCCATTGAACTATTCAAGGAATTGTTCAAGAGTGGTGTTTATGAATTACAAACTGCCATCTGGATAGGACGCTAATTTTAGCCGCGTACTTTCTGTCAGATTTAATCATAGACCCAGCTACACAATCTGCGGTTAGATTGGCCAGGGGCAGTAATTATAATGTTTAACAAAGCAGAGTTAGACCATCAACATAACCCTACCTTTCACTCTCAACAATAAGTTGAATCGACTACAGCACAACTACTTCACTTTCAAACTAACCTGAACATTACAGAGGATAATTCAAAATGGAGTCCATTATTTACCAAAGAATTCAAGAATAAATCAAGAAAACAACCAAAGTTGCGAAGTCGGAGAACCTATCTGGCGAATTAAGGCAAGGAGTTCCTACATTTAAAGATCCGTTGTGTTAACGTTTTCAGTTCTTTCCTGTATGTATGAGATTTTATTTTTTTACTTTCCTTTACATTTTGACATTTCTCTTCTATTTTTTTTTTGGGGGGGGGGGGGGTATTGTTTTTTTTTGTTTTTTTTTTGTTTTCCTTTTTGTGTGAGTTTTTGTGCTTTTGATGCTGAGCGTGTTTGTGATTTTTTTAAAATGTTGACAACAATATTTATTCATTTTTACTAAAAAGCTTTCTCCTTCTGGAAAATGTTACCTGTTGGTATCAAGCTTTTGAGCACAATTTTTTAAAACGTATTTAAACATTTGGCCAGAAAACTCGTCATTCATATATCGATCGATTTAAATGACCTTCATATTGGCAGAAACTCTCAAACATGGGACTTCGCGAGATTCCAGGTTTGATCTTTATAGCCAAGATGAGGGTCGTTTAAATCGATCGGCATTTGAAGGACTTCTCGCCAAATATTTAAATACGAGTTTTGCTCAGAGTACGACAATTAATTGGTTAAAGACACACTTCAGACTATCAGGAAATTTTTTCAATTTTCTTTTGAATACATACAACGACAGCAATACTCCGTCTGACTGAGTCAGTCGGTTTGTTTGTCGTGTTTTTACTTTGTACTACTACAAATCTATCAGCAGTGTAAAGTGTTTTGGCGTCATAGCATCATTAGATTTGTTTAATGCAATAACCCATAAAATTAAGAAATTATGGGGCTTGTACAGTAACTGATGTCAGATAAAGATCTGAGTTAATGTATATGAAACAGTGTCCGACAAAGAAAGAAAGAAAAATACAAGAAAAAAAACTTCCCAAAAATCAGTCTTCCTCGAGGTGGACTGATTTTGTGGGAAGGGGGGGGGGTGAGGGGTCTCTTATTTTTCTTTCTTAGTTTGTCTGGCACTGTTTCATACACACTTTTTTAGTTCTTTACAATAACGCATTAAGGATCAATAGTTTATATGAAAATTAAAACAATATCTGCAATCATCTCAAAACAGTATTTTGTTAGGGTGAACAGGATACTTAAAATCAAATTTTAACATTGTATATAATCCGAGTTTGATTAAATGCCTTCAGTGTGGGAAAAATGGCTCTTTTTCTTAAACTTTAAAAAAAACATAAATTTCCTCATTTAGATTATTTTAATTTTAAATTTAATTTTCTTAACCTGGTTCCTTCAAACATAATACCAGATTGACGTGGCGAGTCACAAATTACCTACCATCTTATACACTTGGCTACGCATCCTCCATTAATTACCTAATCCGTTTTCATTACCTCCTCCATCTACCCTGGGATTGCTGATCAATCTTCTTTCCTTTGTTTTTAAATCCTAACATTTCGAGGCCTCTAATGTAAAGCCTTAAATCACGCAAAATTGTAATTCGTTTGAAGATAAGGATTTTGCATCGATTTATCTGGAAGACCATTTGACAAAGTAGCAAACAGAATAAATTCCACAAAATAGACTTGAGTATTTATGAATATTTATATAGAGCAATATCACTTAAATGGGATCAAAGCGTTTTACAACGGCATCTAGCTGACAGGACTAATATGTAAGACAGGACATGACGCATGTAAGACAGTAGGACCATTTTTTTCGACATAGATCATGCTGTTAACGACCAGGTACTGATTTTATTCTGAGAGAATGTGAGTGAAGAACTTTTTCCTAGTACTCAATTTTGATTCACTCAGAACAAGACTCAAGCCAGGGACCTACCGGTACGAAAGCGGTTGCCATTAGCACAAGAATTAAGGTATATCTCTCTCTCTCTCTCTCTCTCTCTCTCTGTGGCATATCACTTGGACGTAGCCTCCCACACAGTCCTTCGGAAGAAGTCTCTGTCTTGTGCCCATCTGCCACATTCCGTCACGCCGTTGTTGAGCCATTCCTGTATATCCTGTTGCCATCTTTTTTGTGGTCTTCCTCTGCCTCTTTTGCCCTCCGCCATGCCCTCCAGTACATCTCTCTCTAGTGTGTCGTGTCTTTTCAAGTGCCCAAAGTAATTGAGTTTCAGCTTTTTTATCTTACTCATTAGCAGGGACTTTTTTAGTCCTAGTGTTTTCATGATGTTTGCATTGCTTTCTTTGTTTGTCCACGGGATGCGTAAGATTTTTCTATAGCATTTCATTTCGAAGGCGGTTATTCTCTTTTCTGATTCTTTGGTTACAGACCATGTATCGCATCCATATATTGCAGTGGGAAAAATACAGGATGTTAGGATCTTCATTTTCAGTCTGACTTCCTCGCTCTTCCAGATTGCTATCATTTTGTTTAGTTTGTTGCTTGCAATTGCAAGTCTTCTCCTGATATCTGGTGCCGATTTTCCATTGGCTTCTATTTGTGCTCCAAGGTAAATGAAATTTGTAACATTTTCCAGTATCACAGACCACTATTCTTCTCTTCAAATCAAACTAATAATGTATGTGACTCACAGCTGACCTCAAAACGTTATTATGACGACTTGGCTAGTATGGTGAAAATTGAATTGATAGCAAAACATACAAATCTGAAAATGTTGTGTGAAAAAGTTTTTAGACAAAGCAGAAAGAATAAATATTAGAAGATTTTAAAAAACCATCCCCCAAAAAATCAGTTTTTCTCGACTGGGTTCAAAGCGGAAACAGGTACTCTGGTGAAGAATACAGGCATTAAATCGTCCCAACCAAAGGGTAACTATTGTGTAATGGTAGCAGGTCGGATCGATAGCCAGGAAGTCAAGAAGTCTGAGGTTCAAGTCTCTTCTTGCTACTTTGTCTGGCTCTGTTTCATACCCATCGACGTGTACTTTAATTGCATGTCTGATAACCCAAATGTTTATGGGTTCATTATTTAATAGAAATACTTTCAAACCACTGCAAAATTGTGTTCATTTCAACAATGTTGAAACAAGCCCATAATTTCGCCCGGTCACCAGACCTGTAAGTACGTCGATACAGACTTGTTCATATTTCTATCATAAACCAGTACCTGTTCCTAATATGTCACTTTGATATGGTCAAACATATTAAGATGACCTGGGTTCATTCTATTTGTTCTAATACGCAGAAACATTTTAGTTTCATCTCTTGTATAAATATATCATCTTATCAAAATCACTTTAAATTCACTTTTCGATATCCGATTCAATCCGATATAAAACCGAATTGAGGCGGTGGTTTAGGTTTGAGAGTGGACTATGCAAAAAAAAAAGTAGAAGAAGAAGTATTAACGTTAATATTTGTGATTTAACGCTTCGGAATTGTATTATGTCGGGGTAGTTTAGCCAGTCAATTCCCATTTAACATTTGGCAAGAAAAACCTTCATTCAAATATTGATCCATTTAAATGACCCTCATCTTGGCAAAAACTCTCAAACTGGTAATTCTCGAAATCCCAAAAGTTCGTGAGTTTTTGCTAAGATTAGGGTCATTGAAATCGATCGATATTTGAAGGACGGGTTTTCTGGCCAAATTTTAAATACGGCGTATTTCCAGCGTACGTACTTAACTGGTTAAATGATAAAAATTGAATTGAAGACAAAAGATACGGTTGCTTTTAGTGATAAAATCTAAAATCTTACATTTCTACTCATTTTTACTTTAAAGTTACATTTTGATATTTGGTTCACCATAATACCGGTTTTAGGCGATGGGTTACATTTTGTTTGAATGGATCCAGTATCTATTTATCTTTAAGTATTGTATACCGTGATTAGTTTTGTTTTTTGTTTTGTTTTTTACACAATAAAATGGAAACGTAATCTCTATAATGCATTGTTTTTCGGCTCAGAAACATTGACGATAAATCAGGATTTGGAAAGGCAAATAGCTGCATTTGAAATGTGGAGTTTTCGACGCAGGGGTAGAAATAAGCTGGAAACAAACCAAAACAAAAAGACCAAAGGGCCAATCTGCAATATTCTCTACCTCAAGAAAACAGTGAAAATAATATAGACCAGGAAAGTGAAAATGCTTTCGCCACACAAAACTGTGTAATAGTATATTATGTAAAACCACCGTTGAAGGAATAGTAGGGGCAAAAGGCCAAGAAGAGATCCTCACGCCTCCCAAGATCATGGCTAAACGACATCCAGAGTTGGGCTGGGCTGATAGCTACAGATTGTTACAAGATCGAGAAGAATGACGAGACTTTTCCAATCTCTTATGACATGACGAAAGAAGAAATAATAAAATGGTCAGAAAAGTCTCATTCATTAATGATGTGGATTTAACAGTCTTTTATATTATTTCTTTTAACAGGAGGTAATAAATTCAAATATGTACTTCAAGATATAAAATTAGACAAAATTCTGTATTTTATCCCGTAGTAAGCACTTTAAATAGCATTAAATTTGAAAGAAAAAAACGCAAGTGCTGTTGGCCAATTTACGATTTTTTAATGCGTTTTTTCGGAGGCCATCATATTATTTTATCATTAAACATGAACTGACCCTTGAGATGGTAGGATCAATGTCATCCGATATAAGGGGTTAACATTGTTTCCGAAATTCATCCGAGTACAGTGAGAAAGATCAATAATTGCCCTGTGGTTAGAGGTAAGCAAAGGATTGTTCCTGTAACCCAATGTTTGTAATGAGTGACTGAAGAATCCTTCATGTTTTGTAGAGCCCAAATAAACACTTCACCCTTTTTTACCATTTTCTTACACCCTAATATCCCTTTCTGTCCCGGGCATAGATGATTATTATATTTGTTTAAACTTTAGAACACATTTATTTTTCTCGGAATCATTATTTTGTTTATATCATATCATATCAGTAATATGGCTTTGGATTGGACCAAGTGTTCTTCAGATGTTTTTTAGTTTAAAAATTTTAAACTATAATTATATGTTTTGGCAATACGGAATATAAGTGCATTCTTCCAAATTGAAATTTATATTCTTGAAATAAATATTTTGAGTTTATTCCCATGCGCAAATTAGTCTTATTTGAGAGCATCTTTTAAGAAATCATTGTATTTTACGTTACCAAGACCGTGAACTAGTTTATATAATTGAAATAAATCTCTCTCTCTCTCTCTCTATCTATCTATCTATCTCTTTCTCTCTCTCTCTCTCTCTCTCTCTCTCTCTCTCTCTCTCTCTCTCTTCTAAATGTTCATGTTGGAAGGCTTAGACATTTTAAGCTTTCTTCATACCACATATCATGAGGGTCGACACTAATATTATAATTAGACCAGTCTAATCTATTTTCAAATATCAGCCCAATTTATGTGATGGCCATCTAAGTAAGTGAAAAACAGCTTAATTGTCTCCATTGTGTCATATTACTGACAAGACTAAGATCAATTATTATAGAACAGAGGTATAGTCAGACAAAGATAGATATTTTAAACGCCTCTGTATTTACTTTAATTCATTTAGTTGTACACATCAGATACAAGACAGATACTCATTTTACACCTGAGTATGGTGAGGAAAGAGATTTTTTGAAGGACTCAAATTTACGGTATTTCGAACTATTTACGCTATTTTCGAGTATCGTGCCACTAGAACAGAACCTCGCACTATATTGTTAAAAAGTACTTTGTAAAAACACATGGTCTGTATTATAGAGGGTAACAAGTTAAAAGGTCACTATGAACCGACTTTTATGTGACTTCTTTAATCTTGACATCTACCAAAGCCGCGTAAAATTCTATGTGATATTCTTTACTATTATTCTATTGTGTTCAGAAAACTACAAGTTTAAAGACCAAACCCGCACATTGCCAACGGATCAATCAAATCTCTTTGGATTCAAGGCTATGTTGAGATTACGTTCAAAAGAATGGTCGCTGCAGAAAATCCAACAAAATTGAGCACTTAACACGAAAGCCAGACCAATCACATATTACAAAGCGCTGACATTTGGCCAAAAGTGAAGTTATTGACTATTCGCGTTACAAAGACTGAGAAAGGTTGTAAGAAACGGACTGAAGACTTATTGACATTTGGGCACAAAAAGTCTAGAGCAAACTGTGACATTCAGAAAATGGACTGATAGACAGCTTGAACGCTGTTCACAAACGTTATATTTAACAAAACAAACAGAAATTCGAGGAGAACTGTCTTGTAAATAGCCACATTTAAAGAGAGAGTATATGAAAAAAAAATCCCTATTCCTATTTAGAATAATTGAAGAATGCCGGAAACGATTGATTCGGCGGAAGCCCTGGTTTGGAAAAACGCCACGAGATAGATGTTGAAGACAGATCATGAAAGCTATTTATACTTATCATACTGGCCTATATCCATATAGCTATGATCTGTTATCATTTTTTATGAAAGACTCTCTTAAAGCTAGACAACATATCTTCCATGACAACAATTGGCCAATAGTTTGCCTGACGTAACTACATTTATTGAACGAATTAGAAAATATCAAGATAAAGCGTTGAGAACAGTAATGCTTTTATTTGTCTGTTAGCATTTTTTTCACTATCTTCTCCGGAGAAGGTTAAATTCCTTTACAGATTGACTGGGAAAGCTACAGCCTGCGAGCAAACCACTCTCAGCTCTCTACAAGTTATATGCTGCCTCCAGGTGTGTTTTTCATGCAAAAAAAATCGATAAATCCTTACATGAAGCACCTTTTCAACGCCCGAAAAAAAGTGTTTCGTCTGTAAATTTATGGAAATGAATAGATAATAATGTGAAATTGAATGTAAGCTTCAATCTAATTACAAAAACAGATCAAATAAACGTTTCGGGTTTCCCCTTTATCAACAACGCCAACTACCACATCATCTCATTCATCTGTGGTGTTTCATTCATCCTGTTTTGTTGATAAAGGGGAAACCCGAAACGTTCATTTGATCTGTTTTTGTAATTAAATTGAAGCTTACATTCAATTTCACATTATTATTTATTTCTTCGAGCTTCGAGCAGAAACATTTACATATGGAAATGAATAGAGAAATTGAACAAGATCATGGGTTTTAACAATGTTTTTTTTACAATGACCAAAACACACAGACCAATGTGCACATAATAGCATGTATGATAACCGAAGGTAATTATGGCCTTGATTTAATAGTTTTTAACGGTGAATATTTTGCGTTGGTTTGAGAGTATATTTCCATGTCAAAAATGAGCCCAAAATAAATTGGGTTATCAGACCTGCAAATTAGTACACGTCGGCACAGAGAAATCGTACGACCAGAGATTTGAACGTCCTATTCTAACATTTACACCCATTGACAAGGAAAGCCAAGAGATAAAGATTAGGGCGACGTTTGTGTCCAACAAAATGGTTTAAACTTATTACAGGCGGGTCCACGGAGCTGGAAACTATACCGATCTCTTCTCACTCAATGTTATTTTCTTGATTGTATTGTATAAATAAAAAGCAAATTTTGATATAGACCTATCTGAGCAGCGAGACACAGCGTAACTGTCTTCGTTTCATGTACTGAATGTAGCTTGATTCTCAGGATTTGAACCCTTCTCTCCGCCCCTCCCAGCTCAACCACGCTAAGCAAGTCACCTTAATCGAGCTCAGATGTATTTGGGATGACGCTTTGAGATATTTCTATCCCTAAAGATAAATTTCCGTGTGAGAATAATTGAAAGAAATTATAAATTCTATTCTCTTTATCTACCCAAAGACTAAGTAACCCCCCCCCCCCCCCCCCACGTCCAAAGAATTCCGACATATTTGATTATGAAATTCATCATTTGCCTTTCATTCAACATGTCTACTGATTGGACATTCGGAATGATCATAATTCAGAAAGGGAATCAAGCGGAGGGTATGATTTAGCAACACTAGCTATATATTTCATAGCGTCAGGGATTTTGTAGCGAGCTCTCAATCAATATGTTACGCAACCCGCATCGTACGCTTTATCGGAGGATATCACAAACGGACTTGACGACTTCATCATGTTTCCATATCGATAAACTTCAATGATTTGTCTATCAATAAAAAAGACTATAAATATGGGGTAGAAAAAAGTACTACCAGACCATCAGACTGACAAATTGGGGAGTTGGCAGTGGTGTAAGATAAAGATCTGAAAGCGTTAATGAAACAGTTCTAGACAAAGCAGAGAAAAAAAATGCAAGAAAAAAAATCATCACAAATAATTTGCCTCCATTGAAGCAAGTTGACTTTTTGGTATGTTTTTTTTTTCTTGTATATTCCACTCTGCTTTGTCTGACTCTGTTTTATACGCACTTTTTCAAATCGTTATGCTATCAGACTGGACGTCTAGACTTATTCGTAACTCTGAACTTAAAAGTGCAAGAATCTTTTACCATCGAAGTTTGCATTGTTGGTTTGTTTTGTTGTTTTTTTTTTTCTCATAGTACGAGGTTACAAAGAAAATCCCAACAGTCAGTTTAAGTGTGTATGACCACAGGCACAGTCGTAATAGAGATTTGTGATTGAATTCTGTGGTGTCCGAGGGATAAGAAGCAATTCTCTCTTTCCTCTTCAAACAATAGAAACGGTATTAGCTCATGTCCCGTGGGGCTGTCGGCTTATCATGACGTAATAACTATCTTGTTTTTTATTAACTCGTATCGTTTGGATGGCAAATCTGAGAACAAATGATAGCTGTTGTTTTAATGTCGCACTCATGAATATTAAAAAGAAAATCCGGTCGACATAGCAATATAATCAGGTCTTTTTACCTCTCAAGGGACATGCTTTATACGTATTTTATTTTATCCAATTCTATCTTATTTTTTGCGGTGTTTTGGGATTTGAAATGCGCAACAGAGCAAATTTTACATTGGACATTTTAAAATACAAAATGTAAGTTACATCGTAAATTTGATATGCTTTTAGAGGTTGGGCGCAGTCTTTTTTTTTCTTTTTTTTTTCGTTGTTGTTTTGTTGTTGTTGTTGTTGTTGTTGTTGTTTGTTTGTTTGTTTGTTTGTTTGTTTGTTTTGTTTTGTTTTGTTTTGATTTTTGATTTTTCTTTGTTTTGATTTTTTTTTTTTGGAGTTTTGTTTTATGCGCCAATGTGTTAAATACAAGTTGATAGCTTTCGCATAAACTTCGCACATTGAATATAATACACACCATTTGGGTATAACATAAATAAATAAATATACCAGATTTTTATAATCGACACTGGTTAAAATTACAATACATTTAAAAAAAAGAAAATTAAAAACAGCTTTCCCCACGGGACTGGTATCTCATTGTTGTTGCTTGGAATTCTGTAATGTTGTGAGTAGTTCCATCGTAGGAACAACCAAGCCCTAAATAAAGTTGTTTTTACATGTGTGTTGTCCACTTAATAATAATTAGTGAACACTATGTTGGACACAACTAAAGAACAAAATATGTGGTAAAATGGCGTGTTCATATATGCAGGTCTGACATCCGATCCCCTTATGGACCTAGTTTAACATTGTTGTAATTGACAATATTTTGCGTCATTTTTTTAAAGATTTCCATTACAAGGAGCCCATAAGGAATCGGGTTATCAGCCGTGCAAATGAGGGCACCTAATAGAACTTTCTTTTAGAAATCTATTTGTTTACATGATAGATGCGTTTGAGAATGGCTCTGTTTACATGATTGGCATTGTATATTTGTCACACACAAAAGAGACATGTTTTGTTCACTTCAAGCCAAATTAACCAAAAGATTTCTGACCAGTCAAAACACGGAATTTTTTACACACCTCAGGCCTCTCGGACAAATATGGCTGGTTGTTTACAAACAATAGAAGGAAAGAAGTTAACGTCATTTGCTCGTTGCTTTTGTTTTTAGGCCGCCATTCGGGATATTAGTTCTCATTAGATTCTCACTCAGAACACAATGTGTTGGACTTATCAGGCAAATTGAACTAGTGAGTATTTTACTTACACTCATGCCACGATGGTCATGCTTACGTTATTTGCTAAGTTTAGCGGTCACTCCCATCGTTAACTGAATAAGTAATGTATAATCTGATCTTCTCAAATGGACAAGAAATTCGATAATGTAAAATAACATTTTTGTTCAGTCATTCGGGTAAGGTTTTTTGTACATACGTATTATATATCTGTGAAATACCGAGGAGCATAACCGGCATTTAAAAAAGGGCGCTGAGACCTTAGTAGCATTATTCTTCTTCTTTTTATTATACATAGTATAGATAGTTCGAAGATGACGTCACTCAGGTCTTTGTTATTGTTTTTTTTTTTGCCATCCGTATTTATGAGTAATGCTCACTGAACTGTATTAACCTGACTATAAACGTTCATGGATACACACAGTTTTGTGTGTTGGTCCGTTATACTTCCGGATGGCAATGTTATACGTTTCTTAGCCAAGCGCATACTATCTATATACATATTATTATTATTATTATTATTATTATTATTATTATTATTATTATTATTATTATTATTATTATTATTATTATTATTATTATTATTATTATTATTATTATTATTATCATTATTATTATTATTAATATTATTATTATTATTATTATTATTATTGTTATTATCATTATCATCACCATCATCATCATTATTATTATTAATATTATCATTATTATTATTATTATTAAATTATTATTATTATTATTATTATTATTATTATTATTATTATTATTATTATCATCATCATCGTTATTATCATGAAATAATTATCTATATCTCATTGCCGCTCATCAACTACATACTGTCGTCTCCTGACAGGCACGAAAGTTGATGTGTGGTTTTATTCGACTGATGCGCGATGAACTATCATTAAAGAAAACATCGATGAACAAACTGCCAGGAACGGCAATGGGGTCGAACGGCAGGGTTCTCAAAGCAATAGGATTCAATAGTCGTAACGTCACTTCCTTCCTAATGACGCATGGTAACTTAGTAACACTGGCTCTAAACTATTGGAACAATGGCGGACGCCCGTATGAAATATTTCTCCGGCTAGCATAAAAACGCTTCCAGAGGAAAAAAAACACATAAATATGATCATGTCTTGACTTTTACACATTCTGATCAAAAGGCATATGAAAAAGGAATGAAAAGTTCTAGCCAGCATGAAGAATAAAAAGTTATGATTTTCTTTGTTTAGAACCAAGATGGCCGCCGTTGCCTGGCGGCGTGACATCAGACTACTGAATCCAATTAAATTAAAATCAAAGCAATTTTCAAGAGAAAAGACAAGAAACATTGTACATTTTATCATTGTAAATGAACACAATACGTCACCCAAAAAATACACACTGGATGTAGAATTTAAAGAAAACTAAGAAGTGGAAGGACATTTTTAAAAATTGCTGGACAGATCGAGTTGAGGAAATGATTATAATGAGATTGAACGAATGTAATGTGGCTTCCAATGGATTGTTAGGTGGCATCCAACCTCTGGAAAGAGAAGGAATATTCGGTGGTGTCAGGCAATAAACAACCCTCGAATCAGCAAAAAAAATTCCGTGTTTTGACAACAAGAGGCTATAGCCATTATTGAATGATATTGAAATGTCTCCCACGTAATCTTACATTTTCTTCGTTGTCTTAATTCTCGTGGAGATTACGATAAGATGCTCATTAATGTTGTCAGATTGATGTGAACTGGATCATGGCCACGAATCTTGGATTCTGTATGTATTTGAGATTGACGCAGATTGCTGGCATAAAACTTGGCCAAATTAATATAGATCTAACCTTGAATAGAAAATGTAATAAATCAAGAGGAGGAATTAAACCCATTCAATTAAAAACTCGGAAGATGATTGTGAAAATGAACTTTAAAATTTGCACTGGAAATGGGGATTCCCAAAGCGTGCACCTAAATGATGATATGCATTTAGATAAAATACTTACAACATCCGCCAGCCAACACACAAAAGTATGTGTAAGGCTGTAAACTGGGTGCATTCATTTCCGTCCCCTGTTCGTGAAAGACCAATGTGTCGTAGACGCTATAGATAGTATGCGCTTGTCTAAGAAGCTCACAACATTGCCGTTGCCATCCGAAAGTATAATGGTACAAAACACAAAACTCTGTGTAACCATGAACTTTTATAGTCTGGATAATACAGTTAAGTGAGAATTATAAAAACGTGGATGGCAAAAAAACAAAGTGACACCAACTTCTTTCTATCTAGCTATAGATAGAATGCGCTTGGCCAAGGAGTTCACAACATTGCCATCCGGAAGTATAACGGACCAACACACAAACTCTGTGTAACCATGAACTTTTATAGTCTGGTTAATACAGTTTAGTGAGAACAACTCACAAACGCTGATGGCAAAAACAATAACAAAGGCCTGAGTGACGTCATCTGCATACTATCTATACATTTCTGCAATTTACTCAAAACAAACACATGAAACATATCGGCAACAAAACCATGTGTAACATAAAATGTTTATATTACTCTTCAAACAGATATTTAGTGAGAACTCATCATCCAAAGGTGTTCTAAAACACATTATAATACACTCAAGAAACTCCATGTGTTGTTTCACTTTGTTGATAGGAAACTGAGATAGAAACGTTCGCGTTCGGTTCCTGTTCGGTTTGGCAACTAAAAACGAGTGAGTTGCACTCACTTTGCTATGACAAAACAGGAGACCGACTGAGCAGAATTGTTAAATGGAGGGCAAGACGGATCGGAGAGAAAAATAAATGCACTCAGTTTGCAGCCTATCATGAAACGTTTATAGATAGAACAAAGTTGACATCACTTGGGTCTTTGTGCTTGTTTTTGCCATCCATTTTTAGGAGTAATTCTCATACGTTTAAGGTTACACATAGTTTTGTGCGTTGGCCCGTTATATTTCCGGATGGCAATGTTGTGCGTTTTTAGCAAGCACACAGCATCTATAGTCTAATATAATTCGGGGAGAACTACTCATAAAAATGGCTGACTAAAATCATAACAAAGAGCTGATTGACGTCAATTTTGTTCCTTCCCTCGGCAAAAAGTCTGATATCGGTTTCGGGTGCAAGCAATATTGAATAACAATTATACCAAAGAGCTACATGAAATTGAAAGAAAACGGGATATTTCTAACCCACCGCCTCCCTCAAACTTGTGACGGGGAGATTTAGATGCTGTAAATTTAATTTACGATAGATATTATGAAATTTTGATTGTATTTTCGTGTTATCCGGAGGATAAATATTCTTTCTTGGAGATACAAATATTAAAATTGGCAATCGCTTGCCTTGGCTCTAAAATCCCGATATTTTGTTATCTTGTTCATCCCCACATAATACCGTTTTGAATTAATGGATCGTATTTACATTATGAAAGTTAAGATTCAATTTGGATTGGGGTTTGTCAGTGGAAAAGAAAAAAAAACATTAAAAGAAACATCGACAAATAACTTCAAAGATTATATCAAGTTGATGTAAGATTTCTCAATTTTCCGTATAATCAGTTTATGGTCATAATCTTAGTTGATACTTCATCAACACCATTGGCATCACCTCATCTGATATTACCCAATACCGTGACGGACACAAGAGTGAGAAACAAATTATCAGATAACTGCGAGTCGTCTTTCTTTGACCAACAGGCCAGGGTGGTAATTAGAGAGCGTATTAGAATGTACTGCTGGACTCAATAACAGTACGTACGTCATAAAAAGCTGACAGCTCGATGAAAGAATGTTTTGTTGTTGTTTTTTAAAAGCTTCTTGTTAACCAGTTAATTGCCGCCCTCTGCAAAAACACGTATTTAAAAGTTTGGCCAGAAAACTCGTCCTTTCTAAATATCGATCGATTTAAATGACCCTCATCTTGGCAAACACTCTCAAATTTGGGAAGACCCAGGTTTGATAGTTTTTGCCAAGAGGAGGGTCATTTAAAACGATCGAATTTTGAAGGACGTGTTTTTTGGCCAAATTATGTTCAAATAAGTGTTTTTCCAAGAGTACTGCAGTTAACTGGATAAAACAACGCTTCTTTTTAACATAAATTCCTTTGTCATTTACAGCTTCGGTTTTCTTTCACGGAATGGATGCTCTGCCATACCCAGGAAGTCCCATACTTGAGAGTTTTTCTCAACACGAGTGTCATATTAAATCGATATTTGAAGAACAAGTCTTCTGCAAAAATACATTTAAATATCAAATTAAGAATTATGGAGCAGGCACTGGTGTGAGATAAAGATTTTGGAATAGAATTTTTCCTTGTATTTTTCTTTATAGCTTCGTCTGACACTGTTTCATACAAACATTTTCAGATCTTAAAAGCAAAATAAATTAATGTGTTCTTTTCAGGTTATATCGGTGCTATACCATATTGTCATTAAACTTATGTGTTATTTAATATTGAACTAGGCTATTTCTTTATCAAATTTCAATGAGTAAAGGATCATAATATAAGTATAGCATTTTTTTTACTACAGAGTCATCTGAGTATACTGAAATAGGGCCTGTACAGATTTTGAGCATCACTGACTTCTTCATATATACTCATACCAATCGATTTTAATGACCATGATTACAGAAAATCTTAAAACCTAAGGCATCGAAGAAGTTTCGTTTTAAAAGGTTTTTGAAAGATTTCTGTCTCGTCTACATGCCTCGGGAATGAAATGTAACTGTTGTCAAAATGTTTTCTTCTTTCTTCTTCTTCTTCTACTTCTTCTTCTTCTTCTTCTTCTTCTTCTTCTTCTTCCTCTTATCACTGTGTTAAAACATCGTAATAAATGCTCACAAATGGTGGGGTCGACTGATTTGGCTGCTTGGCTAGACCTGCCTAATACTATTGATTTTTGGCTCCAAACCGGCAATTATATAAAGATCTTTGATTCAATAAAACTTCTTGAAAACAACGTTTTGTTGCCGTAGCTAGTCTATATACAAGGGAGTTAAAAGCACTATTTTAATATATTAATGACAAATTGGTATTGTTTAATAGTAGTTCTAATGTCTGATATGCTAAAACCCCTGAAAACTACGAATTTTTTCAAGTCCAGGTTGGCAGGTGGTCTGTACTTAGCATGTCCTAAAGGTGGCTATAGATCTGTTCAATTATTTCACGTCGATCTAAACACATTTCACACGACAGTATTTTATGTTCAGTTGTGCTCCAAAACACACTTTTTATTTCCATTTTGGCCACCAGATAACTTTTACTTCCATTATCGATCATTAAAAGTGTCCTAAAACATCAAAGTATCTGAAATAGGAGGCTTAAAAGAAATCTCAGTCTTATGACATTTGAAAAAAAAATTGGGGATCGTCTTAATCGGTGCTTGTCTGAATTAATCACTTTCTTGATAAAACGTGTGAACAATTTTAAGTATTGTCGGATAATGGCAACAATTGCCCAGATGTCATGACATTTGAACAGCACTTCCAATTGTCAGTATTTTTTTTAACTGTTGCACTAGCTTCAACTATTGAATATTAATCATATTCTTCATGATTGTTCACTTGTCAAGAATGTATTTTACCCTATTTTAGCCAAGTTAATAGAGTGATCAAGAGTTGTAGATGTTTGAGTGGCAAGGAAATCGATACAGATGGGGATTTCCGTCGTGAAATTCGAGAATTCGGTCAATATATATTTTAATCAAGTTTAAAACGGTTGGTAAATAAATAAAAACCTTTTCGTGCCTGTTTGGAGGACAATAAAATGTAAGTGCGGTGCTTATACGTGATCTCAGATAAAACCCGAATTTTAATATAGAGCAGTATCCACTAAATGTGCTCAGAACGGTCTGTAAGGCATCGCAAACCAACAGGAACAATTAACAAATAGAAGGGGACAAACTTCTGTTTATGGTATATTTATAATATTACAATGTTTTCAACAAAGAAAACACTGTAATTAGAACATATAAGTGGAAGTCCTCTCCAGAGAATCAAATTTGCTCCCCTCACATCGGAAATCAAACCAGGGATTTACTCATCAAAAGCCGAGTGTAACTATTAACCACAAAGTCGAACAAAGAGTTTTCGAGCGCAACTGCAAAACTCGGGCTAACCCATGGCTTTATTTTGTTTGCCTTTAGTAGAGGTTGCACACTTTGTTGTGGGTTGTTATATTGGAAGAAGATAATGATGCGGTGGAAGAAGACGAAGAAGAAGAGGAAGAAGAAGAAGAAGAAGAAGAAGAAGAAGAAGAAGAAGAAGAAGAAGAAGAAGAAGAAGAAGAAGAAGAAGAAGAAGAAGAAGAAGAAGAAGAAGAAGTAGAAGAAGAAGAAGAAGAAGAGGAGGAGGAGGAGGAGGAGGAGGAGGAGGAGGAGGAGGAAGAAGAAGAAGAAGAAGAAGAAGAAGAAGAAGAAGAAGAAGAAGAAGAAGAAGAAGAAGAAGAAGAAGAAAGAGGAGGAGGAGGAGAAGGAGGAGGGGGAGGAGGAGGAGGAGGAGGAGGAGGAGGAGAACAAGAATAAGAACAGGAACAAGAACATGAATAACAAGAAGTTGATGAACAACAATTACAAACCACAAAAACAATGGAAGGAAGGAAAAATTTCAACAATCCCTAAACAGCAAGACATTCATGTGCCAACCTGTATAGGAAATGGTACTATCTGAAAATTTGAAGGGTAAATTATAAACTTTTAATGATATCAAAATGCTGATTCACAATATTGAAAGCCATTTCTTGAACTGCGAAAAGCTGCAGTTTTGCGATTCTTAAGATTTAGTCTTAAAATCTGTCGTTAGTCCATTCCCTTCAGAGACGGCTGGTTGTGTGTATCACAAGTACGCGAATGAGTGACAAAGAAGAAATACACCCCACTGATAGCTAGCAAAGTCAGAATTAGGTATTGAAGTCACGCAGGAGATAAGCCTATAAGCTTAAAAAACAAATTGTTGAATTTTCTGCAATGTGACAAGTTTTAAGAAAAAGGTAGGGTTTGTTTATTGTTCTCTACTCTAACAGTGAGAATCGACATGTACCCATTTGCAGGTCTGACAACCCAGATTATTATAGGCTCATTGATATAATGGAAATACTCTCAAATAAAACGCAAAATAATGTCCATTACAACAATGTTAAAACAGGCCGATAATTGGACCTGTCAATATGTGAAAATATGTGATGATAATATAGTAATAATAATAATAATAATAATAATAATAATAATAATAATAATAATAATAATAATAATAATAATAATAGTACGTATTCAATCAAATGGGTAGCAAGCAATGGCTATTGCCCGTTTAGAGCTATATAAATCGAGAAAATCTCTCGTTCTATATGCCCAATGAATGTCTAGAAGGACTACCTACAGAAGATGGAAGTAGTTAGTTGGATTAATATGTCATTTTTGTAATTTGACGCTTTTCGTCAAGAAAGATCCGTCTATCATCTAATCAAGGAAACAAGATCTTTTAACCATATCTCTCGTTCTGCAATTATCGATCGTTTAAACGTCACTCCTTTTGTTAAAAACTCAAACCTGGGACTTCTAGATATAATATATACTGTTGTACTTTGATAAACAGCTTTTATGGATATTATTACTCTTTTATAAGTCGATTAAAATCAATCCTAACTTGTAACAAAAAAAGGCTTTACAAATTTAATGAAGATAAAATAAATATAAACATTTATGAAAACGCATTTCCAAGGACCAACCAAGTTCCATGCGCTTCACAAGGATTTATTTATTCACCAAGCAGGCCATATGGAACCATATTTCCATTTCATCTGCCCTAACTAGCTTTCAATTTTCGTCATTGACTGTAGCCCGTAATCACTCACATCCGAGTCGAGTTGGGTAATGTGTGTAAAGACCCTTACCCAAGGACACAACGACAAGACGAGAATTAATTCTCCACGATAACAATTATCCATCTTACCACTGGTCACGCTTAACATTGCTTGACGTTTATGGCACGATGAGACAACTAGCCACACACAAAAAGTCTCAGATTAATTTGGCATAGGCACCTTTAAATATGCCAAACAGCCGAACCAGTCCACCCCACGGGGTGTGGGCATTTTCCACAATATTTTAACACAGTAAAGAGAGGAATTGCAGTGCCATACTTGACGACACCATGTAGTATATGTTTCAACAACTTGTATTAAAATTTTGAGTAATGCACAGGATCTGTGGGGTTAATCGTTTTGAGTAACAGTAACAAGCTTGTATTGGAGTCGGCTATGGGGTTGGGGGGGGGGGGAGTGAGAACGTCAACTTAATATATCGATGGATTATTTTCCAACACCGTTTTTGACGCAACAGTCACTCTTTATAAAACGTAAACTCTGACACAACATAATAAAAGGAAATAGACATGAATGGTGTTTCATATCATTTCGACATGAAGTAGTCCCTTTTTGAAAGTAATTTTTAATATCTAAGAATAAAAGGAGGAAGAAATAAATATTAGAGAAATAGAGGAAGCCAATAAGATGCAAAATTCATTCCATGCCACGACCATTATTTTTGGGGGGTTTTGTTGCTTTTGAGATTTGTCTGAATTTTATGTCTGATGAGGTTTTTTCCATATTTATTCGAGTATTTTATATATATTTTTTGCATTATCAAAGTATAAAAACCCGACTTGAAGGTCAAGGCCAGACAATCTAAGAAACTTAGAACCGGAAGGATTTCCTTTGCGATGAGTCTTCGTTACGGCTCAACACGACATTTAAAACTGTTGTTTAATAGTGACGTACATAGTTTAAAAGAATGTGGCCAGAAAATTCATCCTTCAAATTTCGATCGATTAAAATTACCCTAATCTTGTCAAAAACTCTCAAACCTGGGACCTCTGGAAGTCCCAGATTTAAAAGATTTTGACAAGATGAGGGTCATTTTAACTGATCAATATTTGAAGGGTGAGTTTTCTAGCCAAAATTTCTAAAATGTACTTTTTCAAGGATGGTATATACCTTACTTGGCGTTGCTTTGATGAGAGGAGAGGTTCGTTCTCGCGACGTATGCTATAGTTTATTTTGTTAAAAAATTATACTAAATAAAAATTTCCTCAAACATGAATGATAAACTGTCAAGAAAAGCAAAAGAAAATTCTGCGGATTAAAACTAGAGCCTGTTTCTTGAAAATTTTAACCTCTGAAAAATATTTTAAATTAAATCAAAGGCTCCATTTCAAAAACAAACAAAAATTTTTTTTAAATGTAAGATTGACTATATTATAGTATCTAATCCTTATGTATCGGAGCCTCCGTTGTTTTTACAAAAAGTGACGAATTAAAACATTACGATGATCTTTGCTAAATAACAACAATAACAGCGACGTTTTTCTCTGGAAAATAAAATGAGCTTTGTTCTGATATTAACTTAATATTCCACAGCTCTTTGGTAAAATTAATTAAATTTACGTCACTTGGCTCTTTGTAATTGTTTTGAGACCGCCAGTTTAGCCATAAGTTCTTGCAAAAGTCTTTCACACTATATACGTCAAAACTTTACTCATAGTTTTGTGTTGGTACGAGTTATCTGACGGTCAGAATAGGTGAATATTATATGAAAATGCATGTCATTGATAAACATTGAGGACAATAAAGATATATTATTATTATTATTATTATTATTATTATTATTATTATTATTATTATTATTATTATTATTATTATTATTATTATTATAGACGTCTGCCACTTTCCATTGCTAATATATAGTGATATTAGTTTTACCTCGTTTTCAGTTAAAACCCGTATCACAAGCCTTGGCGTCTCCCTCTAATTCTGAAAATACGATGGTGAGTCAAAATGTAATGGGACTCTGCTTATTACATTAAAAACCAATTAAATCAGTAACATGCATCACATCTCAAATTAAAGCTTGGCATTAGCCGAGTAGAATGCTACGTCTCAACATAGTCTCCGACTCTCTCGATAGCCACAGTACGTCTTTTTTAAGGGCCTGTATCCCGTCCCAGAAATCTGAGTTGACTGAGCTTTGAGCTAAATTTTCACTGCTGTCTTGGCTTCTTCATCACTTTCAAAGCAATGTCCTCTCAATGCCTCCTTCAGTGGACCAAAAGATGAAAGTCCGAGAGTGCCAAACCTGGTGAATAAGGAGGTAAGACATCGTTGTCCATCCAAATCATATGATTGCCAAGGTTGAGGGAGTGTCAGATTGTGTGTTGGATTGCTTCTAATTTTCTCCTAATTGATGATATACACCTTCAACCAACCTGAAAACACTGCTTCTAACTAATGCCTAAGTTTTAGAAACTTTCTCGGGGTGTTTGAAAATATTACTCGAGGTTTCTCCTTCGAGAGCAAGAAATTCAATGACAGCTGTCTGTCGCCGATGGACATCTATAGGGGCAGCCATTTTTAACTGCGATAATTTTGTCAAAATTTGACAGAATCAAAATTTTCAACTTTTGTCTTCAGGAGTACATGTATAAGTCTAATTGAGATAGAGATGACGTCATATGGAGAAAATGAAATAAGTAGGAGATTAGTCCCATAACTTTTTGATTCAGCGTCGTATAAAAACCCCAGTCTCGATAGCACAACAAAACAACTGAGAAAGATCTTCACGTATCACTTCATATCACTATACAGAAGATAACAATCTTAAAGGACTCTTGATTAGCTACGACAACAAAAACAGCAACGACCAAAATAAGTAACGAATAAGATTTTTGACCGATATCTCGAATTCTATTGATCCCAAGGACCAAAGGACCAAGTTACGAGATCTTTCCTCGAGGCCAATAAGTTATTTATTTCGGTTAAAAAATAATATTATAACAAAATATCTAAGAAAATCATAGGAAATGGTAAGAAGAATGAATGGAACATTAATCACATTATTCAATGGCCTGATATCATTATAATTTATCTGACCCGAATTTTGATATGAACAAAAAAAAAGAAAGAAAGGGAGTGTTATAATAATCTCATCGCTCTTTAATATGCTTTCTCTTAACTAAAACTGTGAGGTGTATTGACAGGTTAAGATAATATCGAAACCCACATGTTCAGGGTTTACATCGTTTATAAATTGTTTTATTAAGACAAAGAATACGGTTTAACAGTCGTGACGCCACTTCCCTCGTAACGGCGCATAGCAACTGATTCTACACTATCGGAACAATGACATACTTCTCCGACAAGCATAAAAGTGTATCCAGAGGAGAAAGACATTATAAATCGGATCATGGTTTGACTTTTATACATTCTGATCACATGACATGTGAAAAAGTTCTATCCAGCATGAAGAATAAAAAGTACCGATTTTCTTTGTTCAGAACCAAGCTGCTGGTTGCTGGGCGGACTTGACATCAGACTATTGAATCCTATTGCCCAAATGTATAAAGTCACGTGATACTGGAGAGGAATGGACATATATTTTCATTTCTAGCGGTGTAAGCAGTGTCCAAATCGGTCAGATATCACAAATTATCTGACCCGTATTTCTTTAACCAGTTAACTGTCGTACTCTGGAAAGAGACGTATTTAAAAATGTGGTTTAAAAACTCGTCCTTCCAATAAATTTCGATCGATTTCAATGACCCGACCTTCACCTTGGCAGAATTCTCAAACCTGGCAGCATCCCTTCTTTTCACTTCGAGATAACCAATAACCTCAAAGCGGTATTATGTCGGAATGAGAGGATGCTCAAAAATTATGAGACTTGTATTAAGTTTCTATGTATTATCGCGTACAATAAATTAATGCCGTCTTTTGAAATGATAACAAAAAAAACACAGAAATCCCACACTCCTTATCATATATATTTAAAATCACTGCTAAAAAATTTTCACACAAGGACATAATACCGTTTAAAATCGATGGGTCACATCAGTAACCCATCTCTTCAATTTTAAGCCATAAACGTGATTTAACTCTCTCCTTACCGATCATTTTCAGTATTTTCCCAAAAATGGCGGGTTACCCAGCAGAAAAACATGATCTTTTAAACTTAAACAATCTCTCTACAAAACAACTTATGTTCTTATTAATTAAACACAGATCATTGGGATGTACAAAATAAATCTGAATAAGAATACCGTATATTGTATCGTAACAAATGTGACGATTTTGCTTTTGGTGGTAAGGAGAGGGTTAAGTCCTAAGTTTGTTTTTTACGATGAGGCGAGAAAACAGTGTATTTTTTAATATCAAAAAAAAAATAATTTCCGATAATTCAAAATTCAAATTCACTTTTCAACATCTGGGCAACTCCTAACATCTTATCAGATTGAAGTCATGGACCACGTTAACTCCATTCTATTGATGCTATGCGTTTAGGTAAAATGCTCACTGCATCCACGAGCCAGATATAACGAACTAACACTTGAACATTTAGAGTCTGGTTGATAGAATTTTCTGACAACTAATCATCAAGATGACAGTCTAAACATAATAACAAAGAAAAAAAATAAAATAAATAAATTCCCTTTATTCATCCCATAGGAGAATTTTTGTCTCCAGGGTCAATTCCAAGGGAAGACTGGAATAACCCATGCGTCAGCCGTAGTGCAGCGCCGCACATTGAGCTTGGGCGAGGTGACTTGCTCAAGGCCACACAGCAGGCGGCGGGTGATCGAACTCGGTACCTTTCGGGTACGAAGCAAAGACCGTACCGCTGAGCCACGCTGCCCCCAACTGAGTGACGTCAATTACGCTCCATCTATTGAAACCATTCTATTGGAGATCAACCAACAACAAAAAGATTCGGACGCAAACATCCTTGAGCTCTTCTCAGGTTTGTATTTTATCTATAGATTTGACGACTCCACTATGAAGCTCACGTGAACACTTTGTTTAAAATGGAAAAGGAGTTAAAATGAGATTAGAAGAGTCTTGTAAATGGTAACACACAAAAAGTGCTCATAATCCCCTCTCAACTTCACACGAAGAATATCGATCTTTTGTGAAGAAGAAATGGTCTCTTTGCCTAGACTTTAAAAGATGATTGAATATCAGATGCTCAAACAAATAATGGAATGGGGGGCCCCGATAGCTTAGTTGGTTGAGTACTCGTTTCACACGTAAAGTAAAGGGACCACGATCGATCCCGGGCGGGCGAAGTCCGTGATTTATTTCTGACCCTCACGGTCCACCCAGCAGTAATACTCATCACTATTAGTGACTACAGTAAACAAAAAGTTATCGCTTAGCTACCAAATTTCCTTTTAGTGACAAGATTAAACACAAAAAGTTATCGCGTGGTTACCAGATTTCCTTTGATAAAGCTCACTGGTTTTAATTTTGAATTGGTGCTAACTACGCATCGCATTTCCAAGTTTGAAGCATGAACGAATATGATTACAGAGGAAAATGACAAAATATCAAACAAGGAATGTTGGGGACTCACAATCCATTGTCGGTCAACATTATCCAACCCACCTTCTCAAAACGGTATTATGCCGAGACACTGAAAGTTGAAGAATTATACATTTTAATCATATAAAGAGAGTCGCGAAGTCTTTATGTTTTATTGAAGAGAATGAACATAACTTTTTTAAAGTGTCGAAAATCTAAAAATCTCTTTGGCAACAGGCCCATCAGGACATAATACCATTTTGAGATGGTGAACCACATATTTGGCAGCCAAGACATTCTAAGATTTTTCTACAACAGAGACGACGTTCGAAACATATAGTCGTAGATCTGTTTTTTTTTCGTACCGTAATGTATTTATGTTTTTATTGTTTTTTGTTGTTGGCTGAAGAAGGGTTTTGAAACGTTCCATGATTTGGTTTGTTTGTTGTTTTTTGTTTTTTTTTTTTGGAAGCTGTTATATTCGTTTTTGTTTAGGCTGCCTCTATTCTTTGCTTTATGGCCAATGCATAATAAATGCTTATTGTCCCTACAATTTGCATAGTTAAAACGATAGTAATAATCGTAGAAGAGTTTATAGAATAAATAAAGATAACGTCACTCAGCTCTTTGTTACTGATTTTTTGGTTGAGTCACTAGTTCTCACTGAATTCTCTCAATCAGACTATACACTTTTAAGGTTACACATAGTTTTGTGTGTTAGTACAACTGATCTGGCTGTTTGAATTGATGATTCATTTTCTGAAACGCATACTATCGATATTAAAGTTCAAATATCGATGAATTAAGATAACCCTTAAACTTGAAAACTTTTTCTCAAAATCACAGGTTTGAAAACGTTTGACAAGTTCTGGTTCACTTTTTGAATTTTTTCATCGCTGTCATATATATATAAGATTCGTGAATTTCCATGTTCGGATTTTCGAACAAACTACCAGTGCCGCTGTGCATACTTTTATACTACCTCACTTCATATCAAAATGCATTCTTTTTTACTATGATTTGTTCTCGAATTCAGCGATTAACGTTAAAATATTTTATTGTAGTCAGGATATCATTACGCGTCAAAATCTATTTTTAGTAATTACCGGATGCGGGCAGATTAAAAAAAATATTGAACTGCTACGTTTATTTACAAAGGATAATAGGAACTCCTCGTAATATTTTTTGCTATTACGCTATAGTAATACTGGGTTTCCCCCAAAACCAAACGGGTATAATAATAATAATAATATTCCTGGCTTAACGACAGTAATAATCGTACAAGTGCTTACCTTTAAATGACCCGTAACAAGCATGATGAGTACAGGATAAAATATCACCGTTAACCGTCACACATCATCATAAACACACTTGATGATAAACTGATACTAATAGCCACAGTCCGAGGAGATTGTCCCCGCCATCGGCGTGAGCGGATGCTTTTTTACCCCCAACTTCACACAAAATCCCACCCTCGCAAACGCGCGTGAGCCAGTTACAACCACAACGCGGGGAAATGCTGTTGAGAGAAGAAGGGAGAATAGAAGGGGGAGACTGGGAGACGTTTAGGAGGTATGAAGAAAAAGAATGGGTGAATGAATTTGAGAGAGTGTGAGAGAGTGAATGAGAGATTGTGTCAAGTCAAAACAAAAAATTAGAGTGAATGATATTTAATGACGTGCGATTAATTCGAGTACAATGGCGAACTCATACATACAAACACAAATACGTGCGCACAGAGAGAGAGAGAGAGAGAGAGAGAGAGAGAGAGAGAGAGAGAGAGAGAGGAGACAGGGAGGGGTATGAAGAGAAGGAGATATAAAAAAAACAGGAGGGCGAGTAAAAGGGAAGAGACAGATTTGAGAGATGGGGCGATTAGAATAGGAGGAGAAAAACAAGAGCATTTATATTGCGTAATATCCACTAAGCATGATCAAAGCGCTATTACAAAGGGTCTCCAGCTAACAGCCGAACTTAACATGTAGGACGAGACATAATGTCTGATTGGCGATAATGTGAGTAAAACCCCTATTTCAAGGACTTAACTATGCACCGCTCAGATTGGGTCTCGAACGCAGGACCTTCCGATCTGAAGACGTGAGTCATACCACTAGACCACATAGTCGAAAAGAATAAGTAAATGGTTGAGTGTGAAGCCATTGGTGGGATAAAGTAGGGGGTAGGATTCAGAGTGAGCGAATGAAATAAAAGAGAATGTTAAAGAAGTAGAAAGAGGGGGGAAAGTTGTAAAGAATGAATGAGTGGGTGGGTGATTGATAGAAAGAAGTTGATTAGAATTACAATGAAAGAAAGCGAGATAAATAGCGGAAGAGTGGGAGTGGGGAGAGACATAGCGAAAAAAATTGGGGTAGTGTAGGAGAGGGTCAGAATTTGGAAGAATTTGTAAGCTCATTGAAAGGAAAGAGAGAGGAGAGAGAGAAAGTTAGAGAGAGAGAGAGAGAGAGAGAGAACAGAGGGAAAGATAGGTTGAGAGAGACAGACAGAGGTAGAGAGAGAGAAGGAGGGAGAGATACATTTTGACGATTAAATGGGTCAGTATTTAGACAGCTGGAGAACTAAACAGAGTTGGTGAGCTTATTGGTAGAAGTGGGTTGGTGAGAGAGAAAGAGAGAGACGGAGAGAGAGAGAGAGAGAGAGAGAGAGAGAGAGAGAGAGAGAGATGTGGCAAAAGTATATGATTGACAAAAATGGACTGGAATGAGTGACAGCGGTGAGAGAGAAACATAGGGTTAATCATACCACTAGTTTTAAAAAATACCAACAATATTGTGGACCTCGAGGTAAAACAATTATTGCTAGGAGCTGTTTGGAATTTCAAAATGTTAGCTGTCGTTTTAAGATCCGGATAATCTCGTCGCCTACGCTGCCGCACTCGGAATCAAAATACACTTGACCAACAACCAATCACTTTGTTCTTAAATATGTCATGTGGTCACTATCCAATCTGAGAGTGAGAAGAGAGTTTTTCCCTAAACTCGTTTACTTTGACTTTTAAATGCGTTTTTCTCAAAACTGCAAAACCTATCTCCTCCCTCAGTTTTCAACCAATCTTCTTCAAACTTTCTACAAACAAGTGTCATACAAATACGCAGGACCTCTAGGAGCCGGATTTTTTAAAACAAAATTAATTTATGAGTAATTTGAAATTATGTAACTTTTTTCAAGGGGAATAATCGAGTAATAACTTTGAACTTAATTTCTAAAGTTTCTAATTAAAAAACAAAAATCAGGCTTCTAGAGCCTCTTTATTTTACTTTTTTCTACCTCTGGCCAAAATATTATGGCAATGGGTTGATAAACAAAAAAGACTTTGACTTTTTAAGAGTTGTTGTTTATTTTCCAATATGGCGTCGTTTCCATAGCAACGGGCAACTTTTTTCGAAAAAAAATGTATGCAATCATCCTTCCCAAACATATACATTATGACTGTGCATAAAAGTTTATGATATTTCATCAAATAAAAAAATGACCTTTTAGTGTCGCTCACCCCATTCCCCTTAATTGATTTTTAATTGATATAATTGATTGATATTTGAAGGACAATTTTCTGGCCAAAATTACAAAAAAAAGTGTTTTTTATAGGGTACAGCAGTAGTACCGGAGTTGAAATAGATTACTCTAGAAATTAGATGGCAGAAAAAAAACATTTTTTCTCAGCCTTTACGTCTTATTTTTCTACCAATAAATCAATGATATTCATTTATACATGTGAGTCAAAACTTCAATCTGATATTGTACGGACAGGAACTAGATACAAAAATTGAGGTTTGAAGTGGAATTGCCTATCACCACTATAGGACTGCATAATCATCATCTCTAAAATGAGAAAGTTTATTGAAAAGGGGAACTGATGTCAGAGCGCCTATATAAAGGACTTTGAAGCCCTATTGAATCCCCTGAAGACAATAAAGCTAGATAATGACTTCTATTTTTTATTCTTATAAACTAGAAATTTTAAAACTCTCAGGTTTGATTTAACCTGTAACTCGGAACCGTACTCTGGAAAATCTGTATATTAAAATCCGGCCAGAAAACTCGTTCTTCAAATATTGTTCGATTTAAATGGCGCTCATTTTCGCAAAACTTTCAAATCTAGGACTTCGCGAAGTCCCAAGTGTGAGAGGTTTTTCCAAGATTTGGGTCATAAAATCGATCAATATTTGAAGGACGAGTGTTCTGGTCAGAATTTTTAATACATGTTTTTCAGAGAACGACAGTTAACTGGTAATAATCAAAATGATGAGAATAAGTAAATTTGAATATTTTGAAAACAAAATTTATTCTCCCCAATAAAGGCACAACTTTTTACTTAAATGTTATAATATAATTATAAAACTCAATTTTATGTCACAGTCAGGTCGTCTCCGATTTAATACCGTTATGAAACATCGATGACATGTTGTATTGTCCATCTAGCCCCTTAAAGGGCAAAGGGCTTTAGATGAATTACCATATAGATAGTATGCAGATGACGTCACTCAGGTCTTTGTTATTGTTTTTTGCCATCCGCATTTATGAGTAATGCTCACTGAACTGTATTAACCCGACTATAAACGTTCATGGATGTACACCGTTTTGTGTGTTGTTGGTCCGTTATACTTCCGGGTGGCAATGTTATGAGCTTCTTAGCCAAGCGCATACTATCTATAAATAGGACCTGAGCCACAAAACATTCCAGGCCTTTTATCAAATGCAAATATATAGAAATGCATTTGTAACCCACTGCCTCAATTTGGTATGATGTCAATGTCATGTCAATGTGAACCAGATTTTTAAAAATTGACTTTAAAGTCAAAACGGTTAGATAGAATTGCAAAACTTGAGACTTAAGTAGTTTAAGTAATATTTTCATTCTCCTTTTTTACTTATTTCCTGTGTTCATCTCATTCGTGGTCGAATGCAAAGGGCTCGCTGTTCTACCCAATCTTGTACCAGTCTGTTTGTATTCTTCAATTTTTAGCCCAGTCCAGTTCTTGATATCATCTAACCATGATCGTGGGGGACGCGACGACCTTTTGGCCTTTTATCTTCATCTTTTCCTTCGGCCATGGCTCTACAGATTATGGTGATATACCGCTCTGTGTGGCCAACGTATTTTATATTGCCTGGTCTTTATTGTTTTGTTTTATTAATTCCGTGCGCAGGTTGGCAAACGGCCTCATTTGTCTTTTCTGTTTCCAGCTTATTCTACTCATGCGTTGAAAAATCCACAATTCAAATGCCGCTATTCGCCTTTCTTAATAAGTCATAGTTTGTTGGAATAACCTTTCAAAATTTAGACATTTACGGCAATTTTAAGTATCTGATCTTTAAAAACGTGAGCTTTTATAAAGCGGGTTATCCACTACACGAGATCAAAACCCTTTACAAGGGGTCTCCAGCCAACAGCAACACTTAACATGTAGGACCGGATATGAGGCGATATTACATTTTTTTACATTGACAACGCTGTAAACGTCAGGTGTTCATTATACACATGAGGGTGAGAGAATGTTGGTAAATGTGAGAAAGACTCCATCCAGCCCAGGACTCTCCAATCCAAAGGCGAGGGTCACACGACAAGGCAATACAGTTCCACACCAACGTGATATCGGATTGAGACGCAAGTCAAGCTGAATACCACGCTGGCAGAAGATGTGTATTGTATAAAGCGATGTACAAGACTGAAAATTATTGCTCCGGAAAAAAATAATAAAATACCAAATACGGAACGTTTCGGACTCAAAACTCTTCTTCGGCCAATAACAAGATCAGTTAAATAGCTTTCTGTCTGGATTTCTAATGTTTTCGGTACAGTCAAAGTGGTGGTTGGCGTTTTTCCCACTGTGAACGAAGCGCAGGGTGCCACATCACGAAACACTTTAGGGAATAACAAAATCAGTAAAACGACTTTCTGTCTGGCTTTAACGTTTTCACTATTGTTGTTATAGTCCTCAAGGTGGTAAATAGCGTTTTTGCACATCGTCCTGTTATCAGCCAAGCGGAGGGTGCCGTACCGAGTTTGATTCCATCACAGCAAAAGGTTTTTGTCCTCTATTGGCTTCTGGCATTTCTCTACTCACTTCAATTCATGTAAAGTATAAATCCATGCGTTGACCCAAATACATAATATTATTATATTTATTTATTATCATGGGGGGATCGGTTATCATTGTCTGGTATGTCGCATTATGTTATTCAAAACAATATATAAATATAGGACACAGTGATTTATACAATTGATAAACTGGTGAATCAGAGTTGACCGATATAATATGGAAATTTCGATCCGGTTTCAAAATCAACCAACGTAATGGGTCATTATGATAACGCAGAACAACGCTGTCGTACTCTAAATAACACGTTTTAAAAATTTTGACCAGAAAACTCGTCCTTCAAATATCGATCAATTAATCTAATCCTCATCATAAAAATTGAAAAACTTTCAAACATAGGACTTCAATAAAATCCCAGGTTTGAGAGTTTTCGACCTGATATGGGCCAGTTATCTGGCCTAAATTTAAAAACTTGATTATTTTTCAGAGTACGACAGATTAAAAGTATTTTTTACCAATACGGACACAAATTGTATTTGTGGCATATCGCGTCAATCTGGTATCATGTCGTCCTAGACAAGGCAAAGAAAACAGAATTTAAAGACGGGACGTTCATGATTAGGGGATTTAAGGTTTTAAGAAGATCTAATAAAGTAAACTTACTGTTCTCAAATACTTCATATATTTGAACTTAATGTGTCCGAGTCAAGCTAAAAATTGAATTTCAAGCAAAACGTTCACACCCATATAATACCGTTTTGGGGCTAAGGTGTTGTGTGGTTCAAGACGTCAGATGATGGGGTTAGTGTCCAGTAGGGGAGGCTACCATAAGGATTATGGCTTGAGTGCTGTCAATCGTTGTCCTTTGGGTTCTTAGACATTTCACATTCTATTCTATCAAATCGTTTTTGGCTCGTAGAAGTAACTTTTAATATTTTAAATTGCAGAGAGATGAAGGCTAATGCGATGGAAAAATTCGTTTTTCCCCTTTTCAGTCTTTATTTCTATCTCATAATACAGTCAACAATCATCAAATTTCACAAATCATCAGCAAATGATTATACACAAAAAGTGAACTGACCAAATTTGAATTGAATAATCTAAACAATGCCTTGTATCAAATAAAAAAGTAATCAATATCGATACTGTTCACTTTCAAACACCAAATGGAACAAAGATAGAAAATTCTAAAGATACCCTTTTGTATTTTTGTTTAAGTTTCGTTGGATTTAAGATCATAATACATTATTTCTAAAACTGAATTGGATTGAATCAGAATCAATTATGTCTTTTGTCATTTTGAAAAAAGTAATTACCGATGCCGTCTATTATTAAAATATCAAATGTAAAAAAGGGGACGCATCCCAATGACGCCCATTGTTATTCTTGTTTCTGTTTTACCTGCTTCAAAATTATATATATTATTTCTAAAACTGACCGAATGTTGAATGATCAATATCAATAATGTCCTTTCACAATGTGAAAAATAAAAACTATGGATAACATTTATTTAAAAATATCGAAACAGGGTGCATTCCAATAAAACCAGTGGCATTTTTGTATAGGTTTTGTTTCCACCAAAGAGAGTCCGGATAGCTGAGCTGGTAACGTACTCGGTTCTTACGGAACGAGACAAAGACCAGTCCCGGGTTGAGATTGGGTTTGTTTTCTTACCTCCGTGCCCAACCATCAATGATTGACTAGATGGCTCTGTTTGATCTCTCAAAAAGTATTTTGCGAATGACTGGCATCTTATCCGAAGGATGTCAAGCATATTACTATTGTTCGTTTAACGCTACAGGAACGGTGATAAACTCCGGTGCCGAGGGTCTAATAGCTCTTAAGGACTCTTTAGTTTCTTTCAAAACTGTAATAAATAATTGTAAAGTGAAAGCTAATCGAGTTTCATAATTTTAGAGTAGTAATAGGTTCTATAAAACGATCTTGACCGGGGACAGGGACTTTTTCACCTCAAACAAGCACCTTGTAAACTGGGTGTTTTGCTCTAAGATCAATATAATTCCGAATATAGTTTTTTTTTTTAATAGTATTGTAACATATGAAGGGGAAGATGATAGTAGCAGCCTTCAAAATCAAAGAAAACACAAAACATCTACGCCTGATTCGATAACCGATTAGCAATGAATTATTTGGTTGTCAGAGACGTTTGCCCTGGGGGATGAGGTAAGTAGAGAGGTCACAATGACGCTTGGGACAAGAGACATTTGCTGATGGCCCAGATTATTGATTGGTTTCAGTAAGACATTGGTACAACACATAGATTCACGTGACAAATAGATGTTCAAAAATGATCTAACTACATTTCCTGCGCACAATATATAACGTGAATTCCGCTTTAATTGAGACATTCGTGGCTGGGATAATGAATTATATTTCGTCATTTCTGTCCAATATTGCCCGCGCCAATTATTACCGTTCAACATTTCAGTGTTCAGTTTCAATTCTATTTTTTAAAGATTAGATCTAGATAATAATTATAATAATGATAACAATAATAATAATAATAATAATAATAATAATAATAATAATAATAATAATAATAATAATAATAATAATAATAATAATAACAATACATGGCATTTATAACGCGTATTTTCATCACTGTGTGATGCTCAATGCGAGTTACAAATGAATATACAAAATGTACATATACTCGTATAAAACGTATACCACAATGATATCAATAGCAGCAGTGGATGAAATATCATATCAATATAATGAAAATGTAAAGGTAAAAAGTTATTATTTTAACAGTGATGTAAAACTATCAATAGATTTTGTTTCTCTTGTCCTTCTGGCAGGTCATTCAACACAAGGGGCCCAGTGTAGATGAAGGAACGGCCGCCATAACATTTATAATTATAATTATTAATAAGAGAAAATTTAGTTTTGTCAGTCGAGGATCGTAAATTTCTATTTGGTACATATATTTCTAACACGCTTTTAATGTCGCCAGGTTCTTCATCATTTAGGCTTATAAAACAAAACAGAGAATCTTAAAAGTGAATCTTTCCTTGACAGCCAGCCAGTGCAGCTCAATCATGGCTTATGTGAAATAAAAGACCATTGCAAAGTCTAGATGTGATAAAACAAGAGTTGTGACGAGTTTCATTGTTGCATCTTTAGTAAGAAAATCTCTATTGGTGGATATTTTCTTAATATTATTTGTAAAAGTTTTACAGGGTCTGACTACTTGCATTTGTTCCAGGAATACCCCGAGATTTCTAACGCCTGTTGAGGGCTGAATTGGACAACCATTTATATTTACACTTAAATGTTTCATGAAGCCATTTCGCTTTTATTTCAGGTGCATAGAATAACTTCTGTCTTTTCATCATTCAATTTCAATTTTATTCGTTTCCATCCAAACATTTTATTCTGCAATGCAGTTCTCGACAGACGCTATCAATGAAGGAATATTGCCTGGAACATCAAATGTGTATAGCTGTGTATCGTCATCATAAAATTGGTAGGAAATTTCATTACTTACAAAAATTTCGAAAGAGGTTGAGTACACATTGCAAAAAAATAACTGGACCCAAGACTGACTCTTGTGGAACACACACCAGAGGCAGAATTCACTTGATATTAATCTGGACAACTTGTTTCCTGCACTCTAAATATGACTTAAACCATTCAATCACTGTTCCTCTGATCCCAAATGTTATATTCAAACGTTTGATCAGCATTGAGTTGTCAATTGTATCAAACGCAGCTGATAGATCTAATTAAGCCAAAAAAGATACATTATTTTCGTCTAAATTGTTAAGAATATCGGTACTAAGTTTTACAAGGTAAAATTTATAGGCAGACTGGAAACGCTCACTAAGATTATCACAATTCAAATGAAACAGTAGCCTTTTAAGACAATTCGTTCAAGTACTTTAAATAAAAAGAGAAGGTTCAAAACTGGTCTATAAATTGTGTAATCATTTGTGTAGGCATTTGACTTTTTTTCAAGAGTTTGATAATGGCATTTTCAAACACATCAGGGACTAGTGCAAAGGAAAGAGGGTCATTTATAAGTCTTGTAATTGTTGGAAACACAGCGTCGAGACATTCTTTCAGCAGATAACATTGACAAAACACTTTGTACGCTATTATAGATCTGTAATAGAAAGTGTTTTGGTTTTTTGTATTACTGCCTGGGAGGGGGGGGGGGAATTGTCTTAGCTCAGCAAAAGCTAACTTTGACAGGATTATTAAAAAAGCTAATACATTTCCTACAGGATCCATGTCTTTTAATGATTTATATTCAGAATACTGCCTAAGAAAAATTAGTAATATTTTAGATAATCCAACTCAACCTTTAAATCTTCAGATCACTAAGTCGAACAGAAGTGCCCGATTGTTGTCTATACGAACAAAAAGTGAAAGACACATCCGATCCTTTTTACCTTACAGTTGCAGAATTTTTAATAAGGAAAATAATTTATAAATTTTGGTCTACGTCTGTTTTAACCTTGACACCTTTTCTTTAAAAGTACTCCATACCCACAATTTTCAAACATCAATTTATAAAAAGTCTCTCACTTCAACTGTTCTCTTTGGAGGGGAAGCTATACACAGATCGAGGTCCACAAAAATTCCACTGTGGTCTGATAACGCCAAGCGAACGTTGCGAGTAGAAGTGATTATTACTTGACAGCATCAAGAGAGGTTTAAAATTACGTCATCAATTTTTGTTGCGGATGTGATTATTATTACTTGATAATGTCAAGAGAGATTTAGAATTACGTCATCATTTTTTTTTGTTGTTGCGGATATGCTAGAATTGTGTAGAATCAATTATTCTCAATGAAAGCCAAACGGTCAAATTAAGGCCTAAGTATTACGACCTAGCAGATTTTCTTATTATTAATTCGAGTCAACGGATGATAGAATTAGCCTGAATTTACTAAATGTTTGCAAGTTGCTCGTATATCAGTCTGTAAAAATTATAATCTTTAGTTTTGCCAGTAATTCTATGCTCGATGATAAAATGGCAGTAGGGAAAGCAATTTTTAAAAAGATTACATATCATAAAGATATATTATAAAAACGAAACCCATGAAATGATAGTGCTCAATTTATTATAAAAGGAGTATGATATATTGTAGAAGTTGATCATAATTATACTTGAAATATCTTATAAACACCTATATATATATATATATATATATATATATATATATATATATATATATGTATGTATATGTGTGTGTATATATATATATATATACATATATATATATATATATATATATATATATATATAGAGAGAGAGAGAGAGAGAGAGAGAGAGAGAGAGAGAGAGGGAGAGAGACAGACAGACATAAAGTGAGTCTCTAAGATTCGTGGCTTGTGCAATGAACTTACAATATAAATATATATCGTTATACTATCGGTCAAATTGGCAACCGACGCGTGATTATGTGAAACATGTTGCTGAGCCCAAGTTATTCGGACAGTGAACAAACACATCTGCTGTAGTGAGATTTCTCTCTATTCCATTTTCAACACTAAGCTTATCCAAGCAAATCTTTAGCCAGAAATCAAATAATGAGTTTCATTCATAAAAGAATATATATGGCAAGAATTCTTTGAACACTTCCGATCCTTTCACAGACTTTCATTCAAAAGGATTCGAACGCAATTTCCGGTTTTGGTTAAAGATAATAAAAGTAGACATTTCATATAGATAGAATGAAGTTGTGGTCATTCAACATTTTGTCATTGTGTTAAGACCACCAGTTTGGTGATTTCATTATAGCTTAAGTAGTCCTTCAGGGCCAGTACGCCCATGGAACAAGATTTTACCCCGATTTCTATAGTGTGACTTGGACTTTGGATGGGATGCTCGCCAGATCTAACAGACCCTGGCTACCCAATCACTACTGGGTTGATATGGGGGTGTGGGGGGGGGATGAGAAAAAAATATCGACTTTACCCATGCCCTAGCTCACTTTTCGGTGCTGCACTGTGAATGTCGCCTGGGTTATTCCAGTCATCCTTTCTAATTTCCTCACGGATATTAATATAGTCGAGCCCTTTAAACATTTTCCTCAGGTTTACCCAAACTCAGGTAAAAAATTGAGTACCTGGTCATTCACAGCCTTTTTTCTATTATAAAAAAAAAATACAATAACGCCTTAAGAGGTCATGATTTGTCCTACTGGACAAGTGTTCCTGTTTGCTTGAGATCCCTTATAAAGCTCGTATTGTATCAAATTGCGATAGTCTAGTATGCGAGATGTTGATGGATGCTATAACAATGCTAGTACTATTAGGACGTCCAACAGGCTACTGTAGGAAATGGAAATACAGTTTCAAATATCCCGGAAAGGGGGGGGGGCGGTGATTCAAAATGAGTAATGAGACGTGATATCAAACGTTTGAATCGTGATGCACGAGGGACGTCGGAAAAAATCTAGAAAGTGGGCATAACTTTTGAACGAAAAAAAGACTTTTTATCTGGATGCTTCTAAGAATAACAACATGGGAAGTTTGTTCTTCAGATATTTATCATGGAATAAATGGAACATATGGTTAGAACGCAATGTACATGTCTTGGGTTTATCAGTGGTGTTCTTGGTTCAAAAACTGTTGGCCTCCTCGAGAAAACGAAACAAAGTCTAGCCTGTCAAATACGTCAAAAAGCGATCAGAATGCCATCTGAGTCAACAACATTATCATGATAAGAGAGTAAATATTCGGGAGATTGCTTTGAAACTTGAAATATAAACAACACCGTTCATGGAATTTTCCCTGAATCATTGGAGTATCTGAAAAAAAGAATGTGCAAAAAGGCTCCATAAACGTTAACAAAAGAACACAATCTTCAAAGGGTGGAAGTTTTCCTAAACCTGGATCGGTGTCAACTAGGCATTGTAGCCTAAACAGGCCATCGTGCACGACATGATGGAGACTGTCAAGCAAAACACAATCTACTGGAATTGATGCTATGCATTTAGGTAAGATAAGCACAACATCTGCCATCCAGATATAACGTTCCAACACACAAAACTATGCGTAACCTTAAACGCTTATATTCTGATGGCTACAATTAAGTGAGAGCTAATCATTAAAATGGCTGTTTAAAAGCATTAACAAAGAGCTAAGTAAGGTCAATTTCGTTCGATCTATACTTGACTTCCACAACCCAGATCTGGCACTATCTGACTGTTACCTGTCTTGGCCCTGAAAGCACCGTTTGAGGGAAAGAGGTACGGGACGGAAGAAGATCTTGTTGAAGTTTAAATCTTGCTTGTCAAAGCTTGATGAACAATTAATTCTGGTTATCCATTCGCTTTAGTTGCGCTGGCAGAGATACAAAGATGCAATGATCTACAAAGCGGCTTCATTGAAAAGTAGGTAACCAGTGATTTTCTATCATAAAATCAAAATGGATATATCTCAGAATTTTGGAGTTACGATAAGTTTCCGGTTTCTTTTCTAGACATCCCTCGTACATCATCACTCTAATTATCAGCATTATAATGCCTTCCATTTTTAAACCCACATTTCTAATTTATTCAGTGTCTATGAGATTATAATATATAAATGAGTATCTGGCTATACGGGGTGACGGGTGTTGTAAGAGTGCAAGTACAAAAAGGATTAACAGGGGAAGGGCAAGTGGAAAGTGAAATATCGTTATATATGCCCTGCTGGTGTGGTTTGGATAACATATTGTGAAGCGCATTGAGCATAGCTAATTCGTGAAAATGCTCTGTATATAGCTTCATAGATATTCTACGTGAAAGTATACAAGGAAGACAACGGTCACGGCTAAACAAGTTTTAGACTGCTTGGATTTGCTTTTCTGTGACATTTCCCAGGACCAGGAAGTAAATAGAGTACTTTTATAGTTGATGAAATACTAAAGCTATGGGGGAAAAAACTGACCGAATTCAAAACAAAAAGGAGTTTTGAATTCGGTCAGTTTTTTTCCCATAGCTTTAGTATTTCATCAACTATAAAAGTACTCTTTTCACGTCCTGGTCCTGGGAAATGTCACAGAAAAGCAAATCCAAGCAGTATAAAACTTGTTCAGCGTGACCTTTGTTTTTCTTGTTTGATTTCACTAAAAGCTTGCTGAGTTATTGCCTGTTAACAAAGTTCTAAAGTGCAGGACATCATGGAAATATGGAAATATTAAAATAGAATTAGGTTTTATTTAATTTGATCTTTAAAAATAACATTTGAGCCTGGTACTCTGTAAATGTAAGCTTATAAAGTATCAGCCTAAGTGCGGAAACACGCCGCTAGCATTAAAAATCAAAAAGGCCGACAAAAAATTTGTGTGACGCAAGTATTACATATTCTTTATATCCTACCGACCCAAACCGGTATTATATTTCTATATTGGTGGATAAGATGTCAGAAAGTGAAGCTAAAGTTAATAAAAAGAAACTCGAGTTTTTATATATAGCTCAATATCAACTCAAATCGCTTTACAGCAGCAGCACTCAATATTTAGGATGAGACATGACGCTTGTTTTGCGATATTACAATATTTCTCCGAGATAGACAACGCTTTTAACGACCAGGTACTCATTTGAGTCTCTCTAATCGCCCATGGGAATTCCTTTCACAGATTTATGGTGTTTGCTTTGGATGCTATGATCAGAAGACCCTCGTCTGGTTTAAGGTTTTGGTAATTTTGGAGGCGTTTTGGGTCTCTGTTTTGGAACAACGTTTGTGATCTTTAAACTTTCTCATGTCTAGATGTATTCATGGCTTTTTTTAGTCAGGCAAATGTATTCGTGGCTTTATTTGTTAGTTTACATTAGACATAAAAGCTGCCATATGTTTTACATGCTAGAGTCCCATCCTGTGCAACCATCTGGTCAGTTTAATTTCGTGTGTATGGTAACTGCAGTGGTCAGTAAAATGACCACATGTCAAATTGGAAAGTGGTTCAACATTGTATCTTTCATACCCAGAGGATTGATGATTTCGAATGTGAATATTTATGGAACAGTCGCAGTATTCCTTATTCATGATAACAGATGCATATCGTAAAAAAAAACTAATAGAAAAAAGGATTTCCCCAGCTTGTTTGTTTTTGTTTTTGTTGTTTTGTTTGTTTGTTTTTTTTTTTGGGGGGGGTTGTTTTTTTTTTATCGGGGTTTTTTCTGTTGTATGATTTGTTTTTTGTTTTGTTTTTTTGCCAGAATGGCAACAATAAAAATGAGGTCAAAAGAGACAACGTACAAAAGTTCTAGTAATGGTACCAAATCTTAGTTTGTTTACTAGTGGTGTTATTTCAAGTAGTGCAGACTCGATAGTTGAATGAATGGTCACTCTAGAGGTTAAAAGAGATCTTAATCTAAATGTAGGTGTACCAGCACAAAACGGCTTCTGTGTGAAATAACAACCGGAAGCAAATTGCCTGAAAATGTTATTGCCACTAATAAATTGTCTATCTCCGTTTTCCGAAATCGATGAACATGCAAACATAAACTTAACAAAACTTGATCTTTGTTGAAATGTCACTTAATCTTGTCATTGATATTGCACACAAACGCTTGGTGTTCTTAATAATATATTGATCATTCGTGGGGTCACAATAATTCCATACAATATTCATGGGTTATTTGGTCGCGGGAAATTAAACTATTGAATTTGAATATTCAGTTATACATAAATAATTGTGAATAATATAGAAAGAACGAAAGTTACGCCACTCAGCTAGACAGCTATTTTGGTGATTATCAATCAGACTATAAACGTTCAAGCTTACATTCAGTTTTGTGTGTTAGTACATTATATCCGGCTGGCGGAAGTTGTCAGTATTTTGCCTAACGCATAGCATCAACAAGTTTCATGGACGTGTGACCCAACCATCTAAAACAGTAAAAACTGGCCATAGCTTAGATGCTCTTAAATTATAGCTAAGCGAATTGTCATTTTTGAAAAAAAAAAGGGGGGGGGGGGAATGATGAAAGAAAGAAGTTTGTATAATATATGCCATATAGATCAAAACAGAGTAGTTAGTAGTCCTTCAGAGGCATTAGGCACATAGAGCCGTTTATCCCGGTTTCTATAGCGTAAAATGACAATAGCAATTGTTCGCTTTCCTTTTGACAGGACGCTTGTTTATTGTAAAGTACTTTCTGCTCGATCTAACAAAGCCAGCTACTCAATCACAGCTGTTTGGACAGCTGGTTAGAATAAAATCTCGACTACAGACAAAAATGTTCTAACTTCACCCCTAAAATGATAACAACACAAATAAAAAACATAGATATATGCCTCACCGAGATTCTCCATCAATATTATGTTTTGGAGTGAAAAAGCAATCTTGTGTCTGCGTTCTCCAGACATTCTAAATATTGTCCTTCTTTTGTAAGATGAGTATTCATTGTAGGACGTATGTCATGGTTTCCGTGAACGTAAAGTTCTCTCTGAAAGATCTGGATAAATAGTTACTCACATTGTATGCCACTTTATAAAAAAAAAACATTTCCCTGTGATAAGATGATATTAAGTGGCCAAAAGCTGTGGAGTGCAAAACGGAATGAACAAAAATGCATACAACAACTTTGACCAAAAAAAAATACCAAACACAGAATGTTGGGACTAAAAACCCTTCTTCATCCAATATTTTCAAAAATTAATAAAACATTAAACCATCACTTTAAAAATTCAGAAAGAGGACAGGAAAGCATTGGGTACGTCTTGTCGGCTAGTAATATGATATTGAAATGCCGGATTTTGACCCTGAAGCCATTATGTTCATTTTTGTTCATTACAATTGACGAAATGGCACTCTTTCTGTTTGACCAGTTAACTGCCGTACTTGGCCAGAAAACTCTTTTTCCAAATATCAGTCGATTAAAAATGGCCCTCATCTAGGCATAATCTCTCAAACCCGGGACCTCGGTAAGTGTCAAGATGAGGGACATTTAAATCAATCGATATTTGAGGGACAAAATTTCTGACCAAATTTTTAAACTATGTGTTTTTTTTTCCAGAGTACAACAGTTAACTGGTGAATAAAGCTTATTAATTTCACCCCGATTTCATAATCAAGACTTTACTAGCTAATCCCGACATACATAAAATTGCATTGGTCACATTTTCTCTTGGAATAACTTTTTCAACCGTGGATTTCTGTATCTATATTATATCCGTTTACAACAAAGACCAATAAAATCTTTGAATGAAATATGATCAAGTGCATTAAAATTGTATAATGTCGGGATAAATCTGTTGCTTAAAATTCAATTTTTGGCTTGATGTACTAGACTTGAGTTTACAAAAATGTTGCAGTGAATGATATAATTAGTCGGATGGTGAAAAGGTTTGAACTGAGATAGTGCCACGTTTAGTTAGAAGTACTTTTTAAAAAAATCAAAAATGAGTTCTTGTCATAAATTATTAAATCAACCCTTTTTGTACATATTCGTGAAATATCAAAGCTTAATTTCACTTCTAAATATTTTTACAGCTTATCAAGTTGAAAAAATATGAAATTACATCGGACTATAACTTCATGATTTACTTCAAATAAGATTAAAATGCTCTGGGGAGCATATTCTTTCGTAATAAAATGCAAAATATGCAAATCCAAAATTTTCACCTTCCCACTGATTATGTCATGCACTGACACAAATACCTGCATTGGACAGAATATGAGTGAGGACTAGAAATGTGTAAATTATTAAGTGCCAAAAATACCCGCTAAAAATGTAGAGTAGTCCTTCAGTCAGTTAACCCATGGAGCCGGAGTTTATCCCAGTTTCTATAACGTGAAACGGACAATATCAATTGCTTGCTACCTTTTGGAAAGGATGCTAGCGTATCGCAAAATAATTTCCGCTAGATGAATCACTGCATGCTGGAAGTCCGAAAAAATCTCGGCTCGACGATCTTTTCGTGTGAAGTGAGTGCTCTATCAATTGAGTTATCGGAATCCCCAGTAATGCTCTAAGCAGTGTAATAATAATAATGATAATATGTTATAAGTTTTGATGCTTGTACTAACGTCACACAAACAAACGACATGCAACCACATACTATTATTGTAACTGCCTCATGCATGTCTCAAGTGGCAGATGAATGGCAAAAAGTCTTGTGCATACAAAGCGAAATCGTATACTTGGAACTGAGACATAATCAATGAGGAAGACTATAAAATAAAAACTCATTGAGATATTTCAATCCGATTAAATTCTAAAATCAGTTAGGTTTAACATTTCAATTGCTTATTTGGGTATCTTATCTCAAGTAATCTGTAACCCATCTTCTTAAAATGGTTTTATGACAGGGTGAACCAGATGCTCAAAAATTATTTCGAAGTAAAATTGATAATAAATGTGACCCGCCGTTTCAAAGTGCTATTATGAGGGGATGAACTAGAATGAACTAATATTGATTTTTGTAGCTAAAGGTATGATATTTGTTTTTATTATATATTCTCATGGTGGAAAATAAAAGTTTATTCTTTCAACGCAAAAAACACAACAGTTATTATTTCTCAAAAATTAAGTTTTAAATTAACTTTTCTGTGTCGATAGCGATATCATTTCGACATAATACGGTTTTGAGACAGTGTGTCACAAATGTGAATTTTTTTCACTATAAGAAACTATATCTCAATGGTCAGCGGATCAAATGTCCGAAGTACCGATTTTCACGATCGGTGAATCAAAACTCTGAAGTCTATTAAACGAACTTTGCGCACTATGTTTCACTTAATTTTGGGCTGATCAGACCTCCGACAAATCGGGACCAGAGATTTAATCCGCGGACCATCGATATATTGTCCTTGACCGACGTGTACTTATTTCCAGATCTGAAAACCCAAATAATTGTGAACTTGAAAACACTTTTAAGTGCTTCGAATGGTTTCTTTGCTATATAAAAGCTCACGTTTTTTATTTAAATTGGTAAAACGAGAAAGAAATTATAATTTGAAGGAAATCTTAAAAGGACTGAAAGTGTTTACTCGAACAGTTTGTCTATGAGAGAAAGTATTGAATACATGACAATCGATGGAAAAGTGGTGTGTGAATCAAGTCTCCGAATCAAACTATGCCCCCCACCCCCACTCAAGGAGTTTAGAACAAGAAGAGCAGCTGGTGTGACGTAACGACCTCTCTGCACTAAAGTACATTGTGAGTTTTGTTTCTTAGCCCTCTCCTTACCAGCCATTTTCAGGATTTTCCCCATAACTTCACACCCAACTAAACACAAAAATAGATTTTTTATCACTCAAACACAATAGATCTAGCAGTAAATTTCTTTAGCAAAGCATGCTCTACAGCACACTGTTCATTTTCTTTAAATGTTATGATGTACAAGAGAAATTGGAATAAGAAAAATGTTGATTGTATCGATTGTGACGATTTTCCTATAGTTGGTAAGGAGAGGGTTACGCATCCGACATCGCAGCTTCAGCTGTATGTTTTGATCTTGAAAGTCTTGTTTTCCATTCGTGTGTTATTATGTTTCGAGAGTCTGAATATTATACACACTCGAGTACTTTCATTTTTATATAATGATTATTATCATTATCATTATTGTTATCATCATCATCATCATCATCATCATCATCATCATCATCATCATCATCATCATCATCATCATCATCATCATCATCACCATCATCGTCATCGTCATCATCATCATCATCATCATCATCATCATCATCATCATCATCATCATCATTATCATCATCATCATCATCATTATCATCATCATCACCAACATCATCATCATCATCATCATTTCATCATCGTACTTATTATCATTATCATTATTATTAATAATAATAATAATAATAATAATAATAATAATAATAATAATAATAATAATAATAATGCTGAAAAATTATATAGCGCTATAACTCCGAGACACCAGACTCTAAGCGATTAAATTACAAATTACTTGGGCTGAAACATAATCATTTACCCGCACAAGCACACACACACACACACACACACACACACACACACAACATACAACACAAACCATACCTATCTTGCTTCTCAAAATCTTACTAAAATCGAAACATATATTTTAAGCAAACGTTTAAAAATAGACAAAGATACTTTTTCACGAATGCTCTGCGGTAAGACGTTTCAAATAGAGGGTCCGAAATGAGAAAAGGATCTCATTCAAGCATTTTTCCGAATTCGAGGGACAACTAGTTTTGTGGAATCACTGGCTGTACTTAAGGGGCGGGGTTTTGAATATTTTTCAATTAGTTCCGAAAGGTAGGAAGGGGCAGTGCCTTCAAGTCAACGATACACTAAAACACAAGCTTTGAATTTAATCCTTTTCTCAACAGGCAGCCAATGCAGGTCTCGAAGTAGAGGTCCGGCAGAGTCGCACCTACGTTTCATGAATACTAGTCTGGCAGCGCTGTTTGGACAATCTGAAGACGTCTCAGATTGTATTACGAAACGTCAAACAACAGAGCATTACAATAATCCAATTTCGATTGTACGAGGGACATAACCAGGTGCTTGGTCACATCCTCAGATATGAACCGTCTAATGGAAGCAATCTTTTTTAGTTGGAAAAAGAGAGATCTAACCAAATTATTACCCTGATGCTCCATCGACAGTCCAGAGTCTAAGAATGTGCCAAGGTTTTTCACTTTGTCAACAATTTGAATGGAGGCATCCCCCAACTTCAAATCTGTTTCACTTTTCCACTTTCTGTTCCCCACATACAGCACCTCCGTCTTATCATCATTCAGTTTCAGTCTGTTCTCATTCATCCATTTCCTAACACTTTGGATACAATTTTTACTATTGGCTGATACTTCTTGTAAATTTCTCGTTTTAGAAACGCAGTACAATTGCGTATCATCAGCGTATTGGTGGTAAGACAGACCGAAACTTCTGATGATTTTAGACAGAGGGCCAACGTACAGAACAAACAGAACCCTGGGGAACCCCACAATCAAGAAAGAGTTCCTCAGATCTATATTCATCCACCGTAATAATCTGTTTACGATTAAACAAATATGACCTAAACCAATCAAGCGCTGCACCAGACACGCCATAAGTAATTTCAAGACGTTTGAGAAGAAGATTGTAATCAATAGTATCAAAAGCAGACGATAGGTCAAGCAAATTCAGCAATTATTATTATTATTATTATTATTATTATTATTATTATTATTATTATTATTATTATTATTATTATTATTATTATTATTATTATTATTATTATTATCAGTATTATTAATATTATTATTATTATAATGACTATTATTATCATTATTATCACTATCATTATTAATATTATTAATATTATTATTATTATTATCATCATCATCATCAACATCATAACATTATCATCTTCATAGAAATGATTATATCATTATATAATCATGGTTATTATTAGTGTCATATTCACTGTCATCGTCATTATTATCATCGTTACTGTTTTGTCCACACCTCAACCACAGGCCATAAATAAATATTATGTTGACTCAATTTTCCTTTCCGTCCGGTATCACTGTTCCAGACAGACGAATTGTAAACATTTTGGCCTTTGAAATTTAGTGGATCGAATTTTTTTTTAATGTCCATCGGTTTGTTTGTTTTTATTTTGTTTTTTGTTGTTTATTTTCATGACAGGATAGAGATGATCTATTTGTTTTTATTGTGTCTTTCCATTCAAATGATCCTTCTGTACAAAGATAGAATCAAGTGTCTAATACAGGTTTCGTTGCTGATGACGTGATTATCCTGTGATGATTCCGAACATCCCAATGGAGCTTAGATATTATGAACGAACTCTTTCGTCTTCCTAATCCTCCTCCCCTCCTCCTCCTCCTCTTCTTCTTCTTCTTCTTCTTCTTCTTCTTCTTCTTCTTCTTCTTCTTCTTCTTCTTCTTCTTCTTCTTCTTCTTCTTCTTCTTTCTCTTCCTTCTTTGTCATCATCTTCATTTTCTTTACCATCACCTTCACCATCGTCGTCATCATTTTCTTCTTCTTCGTTATCTTCTTCTTCTTTTTTTTCTTCTTCTTTCTTTCTTTTCTTCTTTCTTTTTTTTTTCTTTCTTTTTTTCACCTTCCCTGCCGCGCCTTCTCCTTCTTTACTTTTTTGTTTTTCTATTGCCGGTTACGAAATTTAGTCCACAGAATCAATGGAATATAGTACAACAAAATTGCGTAACTGGTTAATTCGTGGTTTATAATAATGCCATATTATTGGAATTAATTAATTCTGGCCAGCAGTCTCAAAATGGTTTAATATATTAATTCGTAATGAACCTCTTGTATTAAATTGAATGTTGAGCATGATTGAAACATTTGAGGTTTTTTTAGAATGTCTTTATTAAGGTTTGTGAGTTACTCATATGAATTCACAATTCGGCCGATAAGGGAAAAATGTGTGATATCAAAAAACTGGTTTCAATCTCATTGAAGGTGTAAAACCACTCTTCCAGAGGAATGGATACATACCTTGTCTAATTAACCAGTAGATTGTTGACCAATCAAAACATGGAATGTGTGATACATCTCACACGTAAAGATAGTATGTGCTTGGCTAAGAAGCTCACAACATTGCCATCCGGAAGTATAACGGACCAACACACAAAACTATGTGTAACCATGAACTTTTATAGTCTGGTTAATACAGTTTAGTGAGAATTAATCATAACCGTGGATGGCAAAAAACAATAACAAAGACCCGAGTGACGTCAACTTTATTCAATCTATAGTTTACTGTGTTGGTTCTAATGATCAAGCGGTAGAACAGTGGATATTTTACTTAGATAGTATAACGGAAATATAACGGACCAACACACAAAACTATGTGTAACCATGGAACAGTGGGTATTTTACTTAGACACATACCATCGGTAGTAAAACCTCTGCAGTTCGCGATGTTAACCAATCACGGCCATTGTTTATATTATGACAACTGTCCGAGAGGCGTGGTTATCTAGGTGTCTATTTTCAAAGTGATAGCATCTTGTTTTCTTGTCCTCATATTATATGTTGGTCGTCAATACTCTTCAACAGCCTTAACGTCACTTCCCTCGTAATGACCCATGGTAACTTAGTAACTGGCTCTAAAATATCGGAACAATGACGGACGCCCTTATGAAATTTTCTCCGACGAGCATAAAAGCGTATCCCGGGGGGAAAAAAACATCATAAATCTGATCATGTTTTGACTTTTACACATTCTGATCACAAGACATATGAAAAGTTCTAGCCAGCATGAAGAATAAAAAGTACAGATTTTCTTTGTTTAGAACCACGACGGCCGCCGTTGCTGGTCGACGTGACATCAGACTATTGAATCCAATTAAGATAATATATCTTTGCTTTTTGATTTCCCGTAATCTTAAGAATTTGCCTATAAATGCTAGTACAAAAGTAGTTATGCCACCTTATGATTCAATATGTAACCTATTCATTATGAGCCCTCCATAGGATTCGTTACATACAACCCCCCCCCCCCCCACACACACACACACACACAAACAAACACTCAAGGAACAGAAAAGTAGAGGGTTTGACGTATTGACGTATCTCCTTATATTGTAGAATTTGAGTTTTGTTCCTTAACTTTCAAACACTCAAACTTTCCTAATCCTAGTTATTTTGACATTCAAGTCATTTTTTTAAAAACCTGTTCATTACGAAATTATTCCGTTTCTGTGTTCAAATCAACATATTTTCTTGAGCCCAATTTCCGTCCATCGCCAAATATTTTTATTCCTCATCATTAAACTCTATCCATTAAGGTTTGAAAGAAACAATACATGTTTTAATTACTTGGTTCCATAAACACCTGAAGATTTGGAAATTTCCTTTTGACATTATCATATCGCCTTTCACGACGATTTTTTGAAATCTTTATGTTTAAAAACATAATATTTTATTTTATTTTTTATCATTTCTATTGCAACAGTGAGACCATGAAAAATCCGACTTGTAAATTTGTACGCCTCGAGTTGAACATTTGCATTTAAACCAAAGTGCACACTTAGGGCAGTTATATAAGAGCACTTATACTTCTTACCACACTACGAAAGCTTCCGGGGTAAATATACATTTCAACTGTATCCTCTGACCGATATTCCACGTGTACGAAGTACGTGCCTGTTTTACTAATAGATTCATCAGAGCTGGTCTGGCCAACGAAATCAGTTCTCAATGGTGAAGAGAACAAACTTCAGTCAAGGCTATACAAAGCTGCATCGGGTGGCGCCTAAATAAATCGGGGCAGAGATTAGAGAGATTCAGCACTAACGAAAATTCCTTCAAAGGTATCTATTCGGGGGCGGGGAAGGGGGGGGGGAGGGGGTAGCCCAAAATTTCTCTGAAGATTCTCCATCGAACCAAATCGAACAAAATGTTCTAGTTTTTATACCAGAACATTTAAATTTTTTACACTGCTTTATTGTATCTTTATTTGAAGAATCCTTACTTCTACTGCAATAACATTTTTACATTTAATATTTTTTTTAAACTTATAATGTGACTTATCGTTTCAATTTGGTATTATGACGGAGATAAGAGAAACCCGTGTCGAAAAATGGATATCGATGCCATGCTTTTAGATTTTTTTAAACTCACAACATCCGCCAGCTGGACTCAACGTACCAACACACAAAACTATGTGTACCCTTAAACGTTTAAAGTGTGATTAATACAATTTAGTGAGAATAGGATTCAATAGTCTGATGTCACGTCCGCCCAGCAACGAACAGCTTGGTTCTAAACAAAGAAAATCGGTACATTTTATTCTTCATGCTGGCTAGAACGTTTTCACATTTCATAAGATAAGAATGTATAAAAGTCAAAACATGATCAGGTTTTAAATGTTTTTCTCCTCTAGATACACTTTTGTGCTCGTCGGAGAAGTATTTCATAAGGGCGTCCGCCATTTTTTCGATAGTTTAAAACCAGTTACTAAGTTACTATGCGTCATTACGGGGAAGTGACGTCACGACTGTTGAAGCCAATTACTCATAAAAGATGGCTGGCTAAAAATAATAAAATAGAGCTGACATCAATTCGTACCTTCTAAAAAGTTAAAATTATCTTTTCTTTATTCATGTTCAGGGCGTCCAACGCATCATGTTGGCGACAGGCAGTGTTCCATGTTGTATATGATCAGACGGGCCAAGAAGTGTTCATAACTTGGTGCTGTCGATATTTCTTCTGGCAGATTGTTCGTGACTCGTGTAAAATAAAAAGATATGTTGCTTACATGGACGTAAAAAGGAATGACCCTAAACAAAGTAGGCGTGATCCTCTTTTCGTTTGTTAGAATACGATGGCCTCCGCCATGCGCAGAGCCATGTCCATTTTAATGTCTATTGATGCTTATATGATGCGTTGATATAATGTGTATATTAAGGACTGGTTGGAAATAAGAATTTTTAGTTTTATTACCCTTAAAAATCTATACTAATTTTTCACAATATAACACAATAACTTTGCCCTTCTCATACTTTTGACAATCAATGACATGATCTGTATCTAAAAAAACACAAAAACTTGAGCTTTTACATAGCGCAATATCCACTAAACGTGCTCAAAGGGTCCCTGGCCAACAGCAATACTTATGTAGAACGAGACATGAACGTGTTAGGTAGGCGATATTACAGGGTGGTTTTGGACAGGTACAACGCTGTTAACGGCCAGGTACTCAGTGTAAACCTGCTTACGATGAGAGAATGTGAGTAAAGAGTCTTTTCCAAGGACTCAATTATGCGCCGAGAAGGCTCGAACCCAGGACTTTCCGATCCGAAAGCGAGTGGCATTGCACATGACCGCATAGCCGCACATATCTAAATCACCGCAACATAATACCGTTCAGAGATGATGGGTCACACATTAATCAGTTTATATATTTCATTGGATTCTATCTATTCCATCTGCAATTTTAACAAATACAATTTTTTAGCATGAAAATCTTACCCAAACTTTGTAAAAACCAAAAACCACTGCTGTAAGAAATATTCTAAGTCTTAACATAATCAAAACTGGAACTGGAGCTACGACTGCCAAAGGAAGAATTGGTTATTGAGAATAATCTCTTATTTAATTATTTCAACACAATTTCGTTACATGTTGAGAAAGATAAATAACTGCAATAGGGCAGAAAATCGCATGTAACCAGTCCTTGGAGGACTAATGATAAATAGATTAAATATTGAATCATAGAGTGGCATACTTTTTTAGTAGCAGGATGCATAGGCAGATTATTAGGATTACTGGACGTAAAAGAGCGAGGATGGAGAGAGAGAGAGAGAGAGAGAGAGAGAGAGAGAGAGAGGGAGGGAGGGAGGGAGGGAGAGAGGCAGGGAGAGACTGAGAGAGAGTAAAAACTTTTTTTCCTTTTTTAAGAGGTATAAATTTTTATTAATGATTTACACTCGAGTAAAATACTCACATTTGCCCGCCAGATAAAACATACCAACATACAAAACTATGCATATCCTTAAACTTCTGTATATAGTCTGATAAATTATTTTAGGGAGAACTATCACCCATTTGGCGGTCTGAAAATAAAAACAAAGCGGAATGACGTCATCTTCATTCGTTATATAGCTAGTGTAAGTTTTTTTAAATCTCTGATCTTGGCACCATCATATACTGTGATGACGTCACGCCGATGCAGAACTCCTGTAAGAAACTTAGGAGATTTATTTGATACCAAATTAAACATGTCTGCCCATGTTAGTAATGTAACTAGATCCTGCAATCTTTATCTTAGATATATTGGTTCTATTAGAATGCTTTTTGATACGAATACTACTAAATTTCTTGTTGTCTCTATGATTTTTAGCCGCCTGGATTATTGCAATAGCCTATCTATGATTGTGATAATAATGTCATTAATCGACTCCAAAAGATACAGACCAAAGCAGCTCGATTGGTAACGTTATCTAAAAAGCGCGAGTATATTATTCCTATTTTGGAGGACTTCCGCTAGCTACCTGTAAAGTTTAGAATTGAATTTAAAATACTTACCCACGTTTTCAATTGCTTAAACAATTCTGCTCCTGTTTACCTTCAAGAACGTATCCACCGTTATGAACCCAATCGAAATTTAATATCTGCTAATTTAAATCTCCTAAGGGAACCCCCAACATCTTTAGTTTTTCATGAGAAATCCTTTGACCACTATGCCCCCCCCCCCCCCCCCCCCCACCCGATTGTGAAACTCCATTAGCATTGAAACTAAAAAGAGTGAAAATCCACTTACTTTTAGAAAAAGGTTAAGAACTGAGCTTTTCTGTAGCGCATATATTTTGGACTCTTAGTATGTATTTTATTATAATATATTTTTTATCATCATATTTATATGGTTTTTAAAATGTCAGTTCTATATTTGCGTATGATTCCTGAAGTGTTGATGTAAAGCGCCAGTGAGCAATCTTAATTGGAACTGGGCGCTATATAAATTCGTTATATTATATTATTATTATAGCACGAAACGTTCTGTGTTTGGCATTGTGCGTTTGGAGACGGGAGTTTCTTGAAGTTGTTTTATTTATTTATTTATTTATTTATTTATTTATTTATTTATTTATTTATTTATTTATTTATTTATTTTGTTCATTGCCTTTAACACTATATAGACCGGGATAAACACCGACTCCATGAGTCTAATGGCTCTAGTGGTCTGTTTTCAATAAGAGTCAAACTAGTGCATGACATATGCTCGTAGAATGCGTTGTTTTTTTTTTACCAGATAAGTCTGTCTCAAAATGACGATTCCTTTTAAAAAATCAGAGAATCAAATTTAATTTCCCCAGTTCACGTCAGATTATTTTCAATACCATTACGAAATCGAAAAAAAATTGTGAGCAGCAAATCCAAACGATATATATATATATATATATATATATATATATATATATATATATATATATATATATATATATATATATTTATATATATATATATATATATTTTTATATATATATATATATATATATATATATATATATAATGACTTTACCCCAGAGGCTAAATTGGCATTAAGTGAAAAACTCGAGGCTTTACTAACTTTGCCAATCAAATGAGTTTTTCCTGGGGTTTTATTTCCTAAAAATTGAAAACAACATTGTATAGAACTTTTTTCCAGACGCCACTTTACTAGGCTTAATGGGTTTATCTGAGATTTTCTGGATGTTTATTTTGGCTTAATTAGTCTGATGGCACGACTTGATTTGATGTAAAACCAAAACAAAAACCATCAGGTTACGACCTCAAACTCTATTACGACCCATTACTTAGACGGCCGTAGAATTTGCTATTTAGGTTTTGTTTTGTCCTGTTACTTCTTATTTTAATTATGAGAACGGTCGTATAAGGTCATGGTACTCTACCAAACACTTACAAAATAAAATTTTCTCTCAATTCGACAAGAAAACTTTTTACCAAATGTCGACAGATTCAAAGAACCCCAGCTTGTCAAAAAGTCTTACACTTAATCCTTTTCTGAAGTCTTAGGTTTGAGATTTTGTAATAAGTTAAAGGGTCATGTTAATCGATCATTAATTGTAGTATATGATTTCTGGTCAAAAAGAGAAAAATGTTATTTGTCAGTGTGTTCGTATTCCCAGATTAAGTAAATTTCCTGACGTGAGCCTGAGAACATTTCCACATGGTCAATTCCATCGATTGACTTTGCGTGATTAATCAACCAGGGGTTGGTCAATGTTTTGTTGTTCTCCGCTCACACGAAACAAATTTTCTAACGTTTCTGCCATGTAATATTGACTCATAGACTTCCTCTTCCGCTCTTACTACACTGGTTACCAATCAGTACCCGAGATTGCTTGTCTGTTATTGTTACGTATTAATATTATAACCATAAACAAAAACCTTTTAACCAGGATCAGTAGGCAACTCCGTACACAAACACACCAACAATTCCTACGTATATGCATTTTTTTTAAATTGAGCTTTTTTTATAGCGCAATATCCGCTTAACGTGTTCAAAGTGCTTTACAATGGGTTCCTGGCCGACAGCAACATTTAACATGTAGGATGGGACACGACGCCTGTTAGGCGATATAACAATTTTTTTCGGACAGAGACAACGCTGTTAACGGCCAGGTACTCATTTTACACCTGAGTACGGTGAGATAATGTGAGTAAAGAGCCTTCTCCGAGGTCTCAACTATGCGCCTAGCGAGGCTCGAACCCAGGACCTTCCGATCCGAAAGGTAGTATCATACCACTAGACCACATAGTAGTACATACAACTCACAACACATTCCTAGTTTAAGTTCATTTCATCCTCCTTTAAACCCAATCTAACGAGATCCTTGAAGAATATCTACCTACTTCACATCTGAAGATGAAGTCAATTATAACCGCTGTATGGGGGTCAGTGGAGAGACCTTGGGCGAATTTGCGATTATATTTGCCAGGGGCAATACGTGTCGTCAGAATTAGTAGGCTAATTGGTAATATAAGAGGATACACGTTCTGAAAAAATCATATGGCAAATCAAACTTCAGCCAGATAGATTACTGGAGAATTCAATTTACAATATATAGCATCATCTAGGTCTCTACGTCTATATATATACATATATATATATATATATATATATATATATATATGTATATATATATATATATATATATGTGTGTGTGTGTGTGTGTGTGTGTGTGTATATATATAAATATATATATAGTAATAATAATAATAATAATAATAATAATAATAATTATCATAATAATAATAATAACAATAATAATAATAATAATAATAATAATAATAATAATAATAATAATAATAATAATAATAATAATAATTACAATAATAATTACAATAATAATAACAATAATAATAATTATAATAAAGATGATGATGATGATGATGATGATGATGATGATGATGATGATGATGATGATGATGATGATAATAATAATAAACTTTATTCGTCCTTTTCGGAAATTTTATATTACGCATTCATCCTTCAGACATTACATTTTTATTCTGACAGAGACAACGCTGTTAACAGCCATTTACTCATTTTAAGCCTGAAAACGGTGAGAAAATGTGAGTAAAGCGTCTTTTCCAAGGACTCAAATATGCGCCGAGAGAGGCTCGAACCCAGGACTTTCCAATCCGAAAGCAAATGTCATACCACAAGATCACATAGCCGCACTTTTATGTAGGAGATGAATCGGAAACTGAAAATTGACTGAAGGGTAAAAATTATGAAATTTTATTTCTTATCATTTTAAATCTATACTCATTGTTTAGGGTCCAATCCACCCAGACATAATAAAGTTGAACATTTAAAGTTGGGCGTTTATATAATGTACTACCCACTTATGTGCTCAAAAGGCTTTACAGGGGATCCCTAGCCAACAACAACATTTAACATGTGGGACGAAACATGACGCCTGTCATGCGATATTACAATTGTTTTCTGACAGACACAACGCTTTTAACGGTCAGGTACCTATTTGACACCTAAGTACGGTGAGAGATTGTGAGAAAAGAGCCTTTTTCCAAGGACTCAAACTATGCGCCGTTCAGAGCGGGACTCTAACCCACGACTTCCGATCCGAAGGTGAGTATCATACCACGAGACCACATAGTAGCGCAATACCATTTTTAGACGAATAGTCACTTTTGAACATTTTTCAGTCAAAATTCTTACTTCGGAATCGGGTTCACGCTTACATAATACCACAGTAAGACGGCAGGTCACATGTTTTTCACACTTCCAGAAATCCGCTTTGCATTAAAATTACACATTTTATGACGAAAAATTGCTGAAAATAGCTACATACGTTAACAACTGTCTTACACTTACTACCACTTTGCATTTATTTTCTATAATTCGTCCAGACTTATCTTCAATAGAAGTACATTTCTGTACCAAGACAAAAAATTGCCATGTAACCTTCCTTTTCTCCCAATTTAGATTTAAAAACAAACATTAATTTCTGTTTCTTTTATTCTAAAACTAAAAGCCCCACTTTATAAAATACTTTATAGCGTCATGTTTTATTTAAGAATGCTCTTCACCGACAGCAGCCTTTTACCTATATAAATAAAAAAGACTAAGTGGAAAATCCGGAAAAAGATTCTTGGTTGAGAATAAACTATTGCCTCCATGCCAGACCAATGACAAAAAATGATAAACATTTTGTTTTTGAAAAATAAAGAGACTATTAATTCACTCTTCATTGTCTATTATATGGTAGATGGATGTGCGACAGATCGTTTCAAAACGGCTTCATGTTGTGCTGAACTTGATACTCAAAATTTAACTTCAAGCTTAAATTATGAAATTTTAGTTAATATAAATGTTTCGCTGAGGCAATCAAATCTCTTTTCTTGAACTCCAAAAAACAGAAATGTCTCGATTTATATTATTTTGACATGAAAATTAAGTTCATTTCGAGATAATACCTGACAAAGAAAATCTAAAAAAAAACTATCGCCTTGTCTCTAACATTCCCTTTTAATAAAACGTTAATTAAAAGCTTGTACTAAAACAACTTCTAGATCATAAATTTCATGGAAGAAATCTTTCAATCTGCCTATAGAGAAAACCATTCGATCGAAACTGCTCTTGTCCGGGTTGTAATGCTCTCCTTCAAATAATCAATAAGTAGTCCTGCACACTTTTTAACCTTCTTTATTTATCTTAAGCTTTTTACTTACTGTAAAAACGTTTAGAAATAACTTTCGGCATTTCCGGTACGGTACTCAGTTGGTTTAAATCGTATTTATTAGATAGACATCAAATAATAGTTGTAAATAGTCTGATCAAATACCTTTGGAATGTGGTGTACCACAGGGGTCAGTTCTTGGACCTGTGCTCTTTCTCTATTACATCCACCACTTCAAATGTTATCAAGGGCCTTGGCCTATCCTACCACCAAAATGCTGATGACCAAGTTGTTTGGATCTGAATGTACCAAAAACTTTCAAAATGTCATAAGTACATATGATTAATGTACACTGGATGTACGGATTGTATAGATAGTTCGAAGATGACGTCACTCAAGCCTTTGTTATTGTATTTTGCCATCCGCGTTTGTGAGTGATACACACTAAACTGTATTACCCCGACTATAAAAGTTCATGGTTACACAAAGTTTTGTGTGTTTGTCCGTCATACTTCCGGATGGCAATGTTATGAGCTTCTAAGCCAAGCGCATACTATCTATAGGTTGAATGACGACAAAACGGAGGTGATGTATGTAGGGAACAGAAGATTTTGGAACAAAACGAAATTGATTATAGGAGAGGTGTCAATAGATATTTTTGACAAGGTCAAAAATCTCGGAGCATTCTTAGCTTCAGAACTGTCGAGGGACCACCAAATTAACACAACAATCCAATCATTATTATGTCAGTTGAAAAAAATTGGATCTATTCAACAGTTCTTTTCTGAGGAGGTTACCAAAAAACTTCTTTCTCTTTTGCTTTCAAAACTGGATTACTATAATGCTCTGTTGTTTGGTGTTTCGGAAACCAAGTTCAGACGGCCGCAGATGGTCCAAAATAATGCTGCCAGATTGGTCTTTTAAAAGAGGAGGTTTGACTCTGCCACACATTTGCTTCGAAGATTATACTGGCTGCCTGTTGAGAAAAGAGTCAAATTCAAAGCATGTATCATAGTTTATCGCTGTCTGGAAAACACTGTCCCTCCCTACCTTACAGAACTCCTAAAGAAATATTCGGCAATCAATCTAATTGCACCACCTGTTTGCCTAACCCACACATTCGTACAAAGGCGAGAACAAGGTCGTTTTCTCATCTGTATGGAACACCATTCCACAGAGCATCCGGGATTCCAAATCATTGTCTGTGTTCAAAAAATCCATGAAAACGTTTCTTCTATTTTTCTTTTTTTGTCGTGCATTTTCTTTATTATTATTTTGTGTTGACGTAAAGCGCCAAGAGCCTCATGGTTGAGGATACCGTGCACTATATAAAAGCCCATTATTATTGTAATTACTATTTCTATACTTATTTTGTTCAACCAACGCAAAATGCTGTTATTTAAAAATGTTCTATTTTATATACTACAACCACATAAACCACAAAATTCACTATTTCCACAGACTTCGCATGTAAACAGATAGAGTCATTGCAAAGAGGCATTAGATGCGATTAATGACCAATGCCAATCCTTATAGGGTCAGCGTAGTCACTCAATTCCAAGTATCATTCAGAACAAAGACACACAATGAATATGTCTACTGAAATACAATCGGTGACTAGTTAGACGAAAAAATAAAAACCTGTGTTTTTCGACTTCTTCTTCTTCTTCTTCTTCTTCTTCTTCTTCTTCTTCTTCTTCTACTACTACTACTACTACTACTACTACTACTACTACTACTACTACTACTACTACTACTACTACTTTTCTTCTTCTTCTTCTTCTTCTTCTGCTTCTTCTTCTTCTTCTTCTTCTTCTACTACTACTACTACTACTACTACTACTACTACTACTACTACTACTACTACTACTACTACTACTACTACTACTTTTCTTCTTCTTCTTCTTCTTCTGCTTCTTCTTCTTCTTCTTCTTCTTCTTCTTCTTCTTCTTCTTCTTCTTCTTCTTCTTCTTCTTCTTCTTCTTCTTCTGCTTCTTCTTCTTCTTCTTCTTCAACTTCTTCTTCTTCTTCTTCTTCTTCTTCTTCTTCTTCTTCTTCTTCTTCTTCTTCTTCTTCTTCTTCTTCTTCTTCTTCTTCCTCAAACCGTCAATAAAATGTATACATATTACTACCTATGTCTTCCTTCCTCTTCTCCTCTTCCTCTCATTTTTTGTAATCGCCTTCTTCTTCTTCTTCTTCTTCTTCTTCTTCTTCTTCTTCTTCTTCTTCTTCTTCTTCTTTTTCAGGCCAAAACTTCAGAAAATTGAAGACGTGAATGACGGTTGAGAGTCTGGTCGTTTCAGTTTCCACTCTTTGTTTTGTGTATGGAGGAGAAGAGGTGGATTGAAGTTCTCGCTACTGGATACGTGTTTAGGGATCGTCTAGAGTTTACTCCATTGGCAAATTGTGTAGGTGGAAAACGAGTACATATATTTTCAATTCTGGAGACTGTAAGTTGAAAGGAGAGATTTGAGTTTCGAGTATGGTTGTCTTTAAACAGTTGACTGCCGTACTCTGGAAAGTTACTTATTAAAATAATTAGCCAGAAAACTCGTCCGACATATATGGACCGATTAAAATGAGCCTCATCTAATCAAAAACTCTCAAACCTGGGACTTTGCGAAGTCTCACGTTTAAGAGTTGTTTCCAAGATGAGGATCGTTTAAATCGATTGAGTCGTGGGGTTTTACTCCGTTTCAGAGCATCACGTAGGTAAGGAATGATCACTTCTTTTTACCATTCGATAGCAAGGGTAGATTGAAAGTCCAAACACGCAGAGGGACACTAATTGAATTGAAATCCAATTCCACAACAATATTCTTTTAAGCGATGTCACTTATTCAAATACACGAGGCAACTTAACTTTGTGAAAAATAATTAACCTTCATGGCCATAGGATGATGATGATTTTGATAATGATGATGATGATGATCATGAAAATGTCGACGACGTCGACGACGAAGATGATATGTAGGAAACAATAAAGTGATGTTAAAATACTGGTTCCAATCTTCTTGGAAATGTGAAACTGGAAGACGGGATACATACATTGTACAACTGATCTTCTGGTTTCAGAGTGGTGGCATCTTATTTTCTAACCTAAATAAATGCTGGTCGTCAATAAAGATCATCGATCATCACTCTTTTACGGCCCGAAATCATGATAGTCTGCCCATACATCCTGCCATTAAAATAGTTATGCCTCCTTATGATTAACTCAATATGTAACCTACCCAATTTTTATGCATTATCTCGAGGACTGTTTGAACACTTCCATTGAATTTTGAATCGAAAGTGAGGAAGGTATGCCGTCGTGGAGTCTGCTTCCTATTCCCCATCGCCTTGAAAGTTTGTTTTTTTGTCTTCTGAAACTTCTCTACTCCCTTTATTTCTTTTTCTTTTGTGTAAGGAATTTTACACAGGTATTAATGAACTGGAGAGAAAAATAAAGTGAGTGAATGTGACTCTTACAAGCAAACCATGTTTTTGGCTTTTGGCTTTGTTCAATTTACAAACAAAGGCCAAAATGTTGTTTTTCTTGTATTGTTCCCTTTTGTATGAGTCACATTCACAGAGCTGCCTATTATTACGAAAACTTCGTAGAATCACGAAATTTGGCTCCAATATCAGAACTCCATGAGCATGTCTAAATCATTAAAACTTGTTGAAAATGAAATTTGATTCCAGACTAGATGTTTTTAAAGATCTTGAAGTGTTAATCATTCATTGTGAGGAAAATGTAGGTTTTTAAAGTTAACTATAATGACTACATTTTTTTATCTCCTAAGAATTACAAATTTCTAAATTTTCAATTAGGCAGGTCTTCATTCACTCACTTAATTTTTCCCTCTATTTCATTGCCTCAACTAGGTACCTCTAGCTTTTGGTTGAGCTGCTGACAACATGTAGAAAAGGATTCTTTAATACTGCTAGAATTTAATGGACGTCTAAGAGCCAACTTCAATTTCAGGAACAAATAAATATAGCTTTGCCAAAATTAATGCTGGCGTATAACAAATGATTTTACGTGATTCTTTCAACGTACAAAACACGCTCTAATGAAATTAGATGGCTTCTCACTGTCTGACCGTGTTTGCTACATGATAACACTCTTCATGTCAGAAAATCTGGCTTCGAAGTAATTAACTTTCAATAAATTGTCGTGAGTTTTTAAGTCTTCGTTTTTAATGCTAGTAAATATTATAAAGTCCCGATAGCACAGTTGAATAGACCACTCACATCACGTGTAAAGAGACCAGGGGCATTCGACCTCTTTTTTTTCTAACCCCCAACCCCCCCCCCCCACTCCCCACCCCGCTTCATCCTGTCCACTCAGTGATTGGGTAGCTGGATCTATTAGATATGGTGGTAAGTTCTTTGTCAAAGACTAGCATCCTATCAAATTGGTAGTAAACGATTGCTGCTGTTCGTTCAACGCCATAGAAACCAAACTAAATATTACAACTAGCAACCAGGCGATGGTTAGAGCGAGGTGCTTGGCCGTTTCTCGCTATAGAAACTGGAATAGACAACGGCTCCATGTGCTTAAAGATTTAGAAGGGAGACTACTATTGTCCATTTTAGGCTGGAGAAAAACCGGAATAAACTCCGGCTCCATGGGCCTAATGACTCTGAAGGACTACTACTACTATTGTCCATTTTACGCTGAAGAAAAACCGGAATAAACTCCGGCTCCATGGGCCTAATGACTCTGAAGGACTACTACTACTATTGTCCATTTTACGCTGGAGAAAAACCGGAATAAACTCCGGCTCCATGGGCCTAATGACTCTGAAGGACTACTACTACTATTGTCCATTTTACGCTAGAGAAAAACCGGAATAAACTCCGGCTCCATGGGACTAATGGCTCTGTTGGAAATACTTTTTAGTTAATAGATATATGACCTAACAATTTTCTGGGCAAAATTATGTTTAGGCGCTGGCTTCCGGCGACAACAGACGTGTTGTGAATGTTTACCTATTTTCTACACATATTTTTATTCATTTATCATTCAATCGTCGGAATTTAAGCCTAATTTTTATTCAAAATGGATGTGAAGTATATATTGTTCCTGATTTTTATATTTATTAGTATATTTATAAGCATAAATGGTGTTTTAGCCTGTGATTTTGCTGCCAAAATAAGCCTATCGATAACTTATACTTCAGAGACTCTCCGATCCCTCCAACCCGTGTCACCCCCACACATCGTTTATTAAAGTAAGAAAGAGGGGGAGAAAAGGAGGAATAAAAACAAAATGTAACAGACGGCCTTTTCGTCCATTTTTACCCTGTGTAGTGACAGGTAATGTAAGATCACTGAAAAATAAAATTGATGAACTGTTTTCACTGTGTCGTTTTAATAGTGACTATCGTCAAGCCTCCATAATAGCGTTAACAGAGACTTGGCTATCTCCTCACATACCATCATCATGTTTTAATATTGAACAATATTCACTATTTCGAGGAGATCGGACTAATGTAAATAAACGAACTGGGGGTGGGGTGTGCACATATATTAACAACAAATGGTGCCACCCCAATAACAGTCAGATAAAGAAAATGTATTGTGACGATTATATTGAATTTATTACTGTTTCGTCACGACCATATTATCTACCCCGAGAATATACTCATGTCATCATCATCAACGTCTACATTCCACCATCATCAGACAACACCACAGCGAAAAATATTTTGAGGAAAGAAATACAGGACATTCAAATTAAGTCACCCGATGCCGTATTGATGGTCACTGGCGATTTTAACCAATGTAACGATTTTACTCTCCCGGGACTTCATCAATACGTGGACTGCGAGACAAGGGACAAAAAAACATTAGATTTATTCCTGTGTAATATTAAAAATAGTTATAAATGTTTACCCCGTGCCCCATTAGGTTTATCTGACCACTGCATGCTCTTGCTACTCCCCACCTACCGCCCTGTTTTTAAACGTGTAAAACCAGTAAAGAAAAGTGTACAGATCTGGAACGGAAGTGTGTGTGAAGATTTGCGTGGTTGTTTTGAATGCACTGACTGGAATGTTTTTATCGAATCATGTGATAGTGTGGATGAGCTGAATGACTGTGTGAGTGAGTATTTAAAATTCTGTGAACAGCTAGTGTCTTGTAAAAAAAGAAATAAAATATTACCCTAACAACAAGCCTTGGATAACAAAAGATCTAAAACTTTTATTGAACCAAAAGAAAACTCTCTATACTAGTGGAAACAAAAAAGATCTGAAAACAAAACAAAAAGAGATAAAGAGGGTAATATCTAGTTGTAGAGATAAGTACAAAAATAAAATTGAAAAATGCTTTTCTTCTGGGGATATACGGGACACGTGGCGGGGGCTTAAAACTGCTGTGAACTATAATCCAAAGCCCACGATTATATCAGAAGATATCGAAATTGAAACTTTAAATAAATTTTATTCACGTTTCGACACAGCAAACAAATTTGATATTGAAAATGAAAAACATAAATTAGACAGGGCTTTGGAAGATGAAATGACTATTGAGGTCAGTGAAGAGGAAACGAGATTCGTATTTTCGAAACTAAACGAGAGGAAGGCTGCTGGGCCGGATGGATTGAAAGGAAAACTATTAAAAGAATGTGCCCACCAGCTTTCCCCCATTTATACACATATTTTTAACTGGTCCCTCCAATGCGTTTCGATCCCTGAAATTTGGAAAACTTCAAAAATTATTCCTGTTCCAAAAAAAGAAAAACTTGAAACTATGAACGATCTCAGACCTGTTGCACTGACTTCAATAGTCATGAAATCTTTAGAAAAACTTGTTCTTGTTAAAATTAGGAATCAGTTTATGCCATTGAGTGATAGTCATCAATTTGCTTACAAACCAGGACGTGGCGTAGAGGATGCCATTTTGCTGTTTACAAACAACATCTACAGGCATCTAGATCACGCTAGGAGCTATTGCAGATTGCTTGTTGCAGATTTTTCTTCAGCGTTCAATACAATGCAACCTCAGTTGGTTGTTCAAAAATTGACTAGTCTGAATTTAAACAAGTATATAATTGCTTGGGTGCTCGAATTTCTTACGGAGAGAGCACAATATGTTCAATTAGGACAAAACAAATCTTCCTGTATAACTACAAATACTGGTGCTCCTCAGGGTTGTGTATTGTCCCCTGTATTATTCACAATATACACGAATGACTGTAGAAGTCAAAACCTGAGTGTACCTTTAATAAAGTTTGCAGATGACACCGCTCTTCAAGGCCTCATAACAAATGGCAACGAAGTGGCTTATAGGCAAGAAATTGATAGATTTGTGTCTTGGTGTGATGCCCACCACCTAGAGCTTAACATAAGCAAGACAAAGGAGCTAGTGATTGACTTTAGGAGAGTGAAGGAACCGATAGAACCGTTAAAATTAAAGGACCAATTCGTCCAGCGAGTTCCTCACTACAAATACCTTGGTGTAACGATTGATGACAGGCTCAAGTGGGATGAACACTTGAAAATAATTAGGCATAAGATGTGCAGACGTACATATTTTTTATCAAAACTCTCTCAGTTTAGAATAGATAAAACCCTCTGCACATTATTTTATAGAGCAGTCATCGAAAGTGTTTTGTCATTTTGTATAACAGCTTGGGGAAGCAATTGCTTAACAGTGGAAAGGAACAAAATAAATTCAAATATTAAAAAATCCATTAAACGCTATATAAATGATGTTGACGATGTAGATCTTTTATACGAGAAATTTTGTATAAATAAAATAACTAAAATATTAAATGACCAGTATCATCCACTAAGACCATCAATTATTATGTCAGAAAGAAGTGGTCGCCCTTTCTCTATTTCAACGAAAACAGAGAGACACCGAAAATCTTTTCTGCCGTCCAGTATTAGGCTTTATAACAACAAGCAATAATCATTTTATATAATTATTTCTCATTTTTACTTTTAAAAAATATAAATATTAATTTATTAATTTATTTGTTTTGCAATCTTTTCAATTTTCAATTTATAGTGACAGTTTTAACTATTTTACAGTGTTTGAAATTATTCATATTATAAAGCGCAGCTCTGGTTATAGAGCTGCTCCTTTTTTATATATATACATCCTATTTCCATTGTATTTTTATCTTATGTGTAAATTATAACACGTCTGTACAAAAAATTTCCTTTTTGGGATGCAATAAAGTATTATTATTATTATTATTATTATTATTATTATTATTATTATTATTATTATTATTATTATTATTATTATTATTATTATTATTATTATGTTTTCAATGCCAGCGCACAGCATTATTCGCCTATCTAAAGAAAAAACGTGGTAAACCTCCTTATCCAGACACGATCGGAGGTTGGAACAATTTATTCAACTTGTAGAGGCGATGACTTACGATAAATGAACATCAGAAATGGAATTGATAGAGATGATTTATGGCTTCACGAAATGGATGAAGGAGTACAAGAATAGGAGTTGACACGACAGCGCAGATAAGGAAATTATTTGCAAATTGTAAGAAGCATTTCATTAAAAGTTCTTATTCTCCACACTTATTGAATTATGAAGGGTGTTTGTTTAATGTTTATTTTCGATATATTTGCTTCGTTTTGTTTGTTTTGATTTTTGGGAGCGTTTTCATTTGGTTGTATTTGGTCGGCTTCTTTGGGTTTTTTGTTATTTTTATATTTTGGAGGAGGGTGGGGGGGGGGTCTTTGTTGATTTTTTTTGTTTTGTTGTTAGGGGTAAGTGGTGGGGTTTTTAATCATTTCTTTTTTATTTTTGTGGTTTTTGTTGTTGTTTTTTTTTTTGTTTTGTTTGTATGTTATTTGTTTTTGTTTTTTTGTTGTTGTTTTTTTTGTTTGTTTTTTGTGTTTTATTTTGTTTTTGCTTTTTTTTTTGTGTGTGTGTGGGTTTTTTTTTGAGAAAGTGGTTATGTGGGGAGTGAGTTGGTTGGGGGGGGGGGGGTTGGATGGGGATTATTTGACTAGACAATATTATTTCGGAAGAACAGAAGTTCTTATCCTAATATCCATTTGTACTTTTTGAATAAGCATAGAGGCAAAAAGGGAGAGGAGGGATTTCTCGAGGGCAAGTGAGCATGAACAAGCATATTGGTATTTTTCTACGTCTTCGGAAATATATAAAAAGATGTGCATGTATGATTGTTATCTTATACAAGTGCCTGCTCCCTAATTTTTCACTATGTTTTCGGGATAATTTGGAGAATGGTACCTTTAGAAAACAATAAATAACAAATCACTGTCTTTGTTTCATAAATTTCACCAATCTATATTCTACATAGGGGCGATCTATATTCAGGTTTTTGTCGAAACGAGTCACTCTCTCACTCTCTCTCTCTCTCTCTCTCTCTCTCTCTCTCTCTCTCTCTCTCCTCTCTCCTCTCTGTCTGTCTGTCTTACTACTTGACTTTACGATCGAGTATCTCTTGATTACGTAATCCGTGAAGCATAAAATTTGATCAAACTAATTTTAACCTTCACGAGGCTTGAGTAGTCAATATTTGTTGACATGCCATTGTTTGATTTTAAAGCCACAGACTTAACCGGTACTAACCACCCTCATTTCGTCTACCCGAGAGCACTCATGGTAGTTTGGTTATTTAATCTGCTGACGTTTCTTGCTAACTTTTAAACAGGACTCTAGTCAATCCATATGTGATTTCCAAGAAATCTAATATTAGGACAATCACTTCAGATGGACACATAGAAAAAAGAATATTAAATATATATATATATATATATATATATATATATATATATATATATATATATATATATATATATATTGGATGTCCTGTAGTTCTGACAATGCTCAAAAAATTTACAATTCAGAGTATTATAAAATGAGTAAAATCAACTCACATTTCGTCCAACAATACGGTTGTTTCGGCACAGAGGCGTCTCTTCAGTTGTCAGTTTTGCGATCTTCTTTGATGGAGAGTAGATCCGTGGTTCATTTTGAGTGTGGTGCGTGAAATCGCGCAAAGGAACAAAATGTGTGTACGTTTCTGTTGAGTTTTTTTTATTTTGAAGTTGTGAAAGAAAATAAGAAATGGGGAGGGGGGTGGGCGGAGAGTCAAAACCTTATGGGACAAATGTCCTACTGAGTCCATTTCATTTTCATAGTTGGCTCAATTGAACTTGCACATGTACTCTTTAAACCAAAAGTTGAAAATTGTTATTCTCTCAAATTTTAACAAAGTTATGGCAGTTCAAAATGTCTGCCACCACGAATGTCCGTCAGCGACAGGAAGCTGTCATTGAAGTTCTTGTTTTCGGAAAATAAACTTCGAGTAACATTTTAAACGCGTTGGGGAAGTTTATAAAACTCAGGCATTTTGTAGAGCCAGTGTTTTAGGTGGGTTTAAAGTGTATCTCGTAATCTAGAAGAAAATGAGATGCAATCCAACATCTAACCTGAAACTCCCTCAACCATGCCTTATCTGACAAATCTTGTGATGGTCGCTATCCAAGCAGTGTCAATGGACAACGTCGTCTCGCCCTCCGTATTCACCAGACTGACACGTTCAGGCTTTCATCTTTTTGGTCCATTGAATGAGGCAATGAGGGACATCGCTTTGAAAATGATGAAGAAGCCAAGACAGTAGTGAAATATTGGCTTAAAATTCAGTCAACTCAGTTTTACGAGGACGGAATACATGGCCTTACAAAAAGGTGGACTGTGTGTATTGAGAGAGGCGGAGACAATGTTGAGATGTAGCATTCTACTCGGCAAATGCCAAGCTATAATTTGAGGTATGATGCATAATATTGACACAGTTTGTTTCATTCTATCAAGAGATCTGCTGTCCCTTGGCAAAGAAACTCACATTATACAGACAGAATGAAATTGACATCACTTTGTTATTGTTTTTGCCATCGCTGTTGATGAGTAATTCTCACTGAACTGTATTAACCACACTATAAACGTTCAAGGTTACACACAGTTTTGTGTGTTGGTCCGTTATACTTACGGATGGCAATGTTGTGAGCTTCTTAGCCAAGCGCACACTATCAAAACGGACCAACAAACAAAACAATTTGTGACCTTTAATGTTCATTGTCTGTTTTATACAATTTATGAGAATTTCTCATAAAGATGGATGGCAAAAAACAATAGCAAAGACCCGATGACTATATTCGCTCAGAATATTATAACGAATCATCGGGCGGGCAGAAATGGTGATTATTTTATCTTGACGCATGGAAAGCGGGACGGGGAGGGGTGTGAAGGGGATTCTAACTCTGCTCTTCCTTTGTTGTGCTTTTTAAATATAGATAGTATGCATATGACGTCACTCAGGCCTTTGTTATTGTTTTTGCCATCCGCGTTTGTGAGTTGTTCTCACTAAACTGTATTATTCAGACTATAAAAGTTCATGGTTACACAGAGTTTGTGTGTTGGTCCGTATACTTCCGGATGGCAATGTTGTGAACTCCTTGGCCAAGCGCATTCTATCTATAGATAGTATGCGCTTGGCTAAGAAGCTCATAACATTGCCATCCGGAAGTATAACGGACCAACACACAAAACTGTGTGTATCCATGAACGTTTATAGTCGGGTTAATACAGTTCAGTGAGCATTACTCATAAACGCGGATGGCAAAAAACAATAACAAAGACCTGAGTGACGTCATCTGCATACTATCTATAGATAGAACGAATGTTATTGTTTTGTTTTGTTTTTTTTTTGCCATCTCATTTATTGATAGAATGCGCTTGGCCAAGCAGTTCACAACATTGCCATCCGGAAGTATAACGGACCAACACACAAACTCTGTGTAACCATGAACTTTTATAGTCTGGTTAATACAGTTTAGTGAGAACAACTCACAAACGCGGATGGCATAAACAATAACAAAGGCCTGAGTGACGTCATCTGCATACTATCTATAGATAATGTGAGCTTGGCTAGGAAAACTCACAACATTGCCATCCGGAAATAAAACGGACCAACACACAAAATTATGTGTAATCTTGAACGTTTATAGATAGAATGAACTTGACGTCACTCGAATGTTTGTTATTGTTTTTTGCCATCCGTTTATGAGTAATTCTCACTAAACTGTATTAACAAGACGAAACGTTTAAGGTTACACATAGTTTTGTGTGTTGGTCCGTTATTCTTCCACCAGCCATGTACCAACACACTGTATGTGTAACTTTAGACATTTATGGTCTGATTATACACTTTAGTGAGAAAAACTCATAAAAATATCTGGCTTAATACCAAAAAAAAGTGCTGAGTAACGTCAATTTCGCTCTATCTATATATTGTCATAATATTAGTCGGATTTTTTTATCATTAGAATTGATGTTCGTGGTGTCGAACGGTAACAGGTCAAGCTGGCCAACTGCAGAGGGCGACAAGAATAGGCAATGGCAAACCATTCTTGTAACTTTGCCGAGTTAACTGCATGAATAAGTCCAAAAAGTTAAACGGTGACAGCGTAAAGGGGAGCATGTTTTCACGGAAGACTGCTGCCTCGCTCGGTTGGGAGCGTGATGTTCGTCAGGTCACACCGAACCGTCAGCCAGTTACTAGGCGAAATAAATTTAACAAATGTGACAAAACCAAAATTGGGACATGGAATGTCAGGACCTGTGCCCAAAAAGGAAAACTAAACAACATTCTGAAAGAAATGAAACGGCTCCAAATAAATATTCTTCGCCTGGCAGAGATGAGATGGAAAGAGCAGGGAACCATGTCAAAACAAGAAAACAACATGACATATAAGATCATATGGAGTGGTGGAACCTCTTTCCAAAAAGGAGTAGGGATGATCTTAGACCAAAAATCAACCAAATTTTACAAAGGGCACGTAGCAATCTCAGACAGAGTTTTGCTGGTTAAGCTAAGAGGACCTGTAGTTGACACCAATATTATTCAAGTTTATGCACCAACAGAAGAGGCGACAGATGCAGATATGACAGAGTTTTACCATTCACTAGACAAAGCAAAACGAATGTGTAAATCACAAGAAGTCCTTATGGTAATGGGGGACCTAAATGCTAAGATTGGCAGAGGCAGAGATGGTGACATAATCGGACCACATGGACTCGGAGACAGAAATGAACGAGGAAACATCTGGGCAGATTGGTGTAGAACAAATAAATTAATGATTTCAAACACCTGGTTTCAACAACACCCAAGAAGAACCTGGACATGGCAATCACCAGGGGACAGAGCAAGGAACCAGATAGACTTTATAGCAGTATCATCAAGATTCAGAAATGGCATATTAAATTGCAAAACCTACCCAGGCGCCGATGTAGACAGTGACCATGTCCCAGTTGTTTGTACAATAAGGATAAAGTTTAAAGCTATTCAGAGAACAGCTGGTAGAATAAAGAGGGATTACAGGTTATGCAAAGACAATGGCATACAAACAAAAATGAGAGAAGAATTTGAAAATGCACTCATGATACAAAGCCAAAGTGAACCTGATAATGAAAAATGTGAAAAACAATTTGATATATTCCAAAAGTGTGTCAAAGCAACTGCAGAAAAGCATTTACCAATAGCTCAAATAAACAGCAAAAAGGAATGGATGACAAATGAAATTCTAAACCTATTTGAAGAAAGACGAAAATGCAACAGAGGGTCTGCAGAATACCAAACATTGAACAACCACATTAAATCCAAATGCATCGAGGCACACGAGAACTATCTAGACTGGAAATGCTGCGAAATCGAAAGAGAATACAAACCCAACCCCCAACAAGCTCACCAAAGAATAAAAGAACTATCAGGGAAAAGGGAAAGCAAAGCAGCAGGAAGTTGTATCCAAAACAAACAAGGGGAACTGCTATTTGAAGAACAACATATAGAAAGCCGATGGGTAGAATACATAGGCGAACTGTACAATGATCCAAATAGAATGAACCACCACTGAAATTCAAAGAACCATTAAGCGGACCAAACATCACCAAAAGTGAAATTGAACATGCCATGGAACGAATGAGGGATGGTAAAGCAACAGGCCCTGATGAAATATCTGTAGAGGTATTAAAAAGCCTAGGAGATCTAGCAATTGATGAACTTCACATATTATTCAACAATATATACAATACTGGGAAAATTCCAGAAGATCTCTGTAACTCTATTTTCATAGCAATACCAAAGAAAGCAGGTGCAGTCAGATGCGAAAATTTTAGAACTATAAGTTTAATAAGCCACATCAACAAAATACTGTTGCGTATAATTATCAACAGGCTAAGGAATAAGATTAACCCCGAAATCGCAGAAGAACAATATGGATTCCAACCTGACAGAGGGACAAGGAACGCAATATACCTCCTCCGTGTTTTAAGTGAAAGAGCTATACAGGTTCAGACCCCACTATACCTCTGTTTTGTCGACTACAAAAAAGCTTTTGATAGAGTACGCCACGAAGAAATACTAAAACAACTGCACTCCATTGGCGCTGATGAGAAAGACCTCAGACTCATGCAAACATTATACTACACCCAGCAGGCATCTATCAAAATCGGAAACTCTACAGGAAATTCCATTCCTATTAAGAAAGGAGTCCGTCAAGGGTGTGTTGCCTCACCAGATCTGTTTAATCTATACCAAGAAACAATCATGAGGGGCATAAATAATATGGAGGGAATAAAAGTGGGAGGTCACAACATAAATAATATAAGATACGCAGACGATACGGTACTCATTGCAACATCAGAAATCCAACTTCAAAAGATTGTTGACAAAGTGGTAGTAGATAGTGAAGCCAAGGGAATGGAAGTGAATATCACCAAAACGGAATGCATGGTAATACAGAAAAACCCCGAAAACAACAACACCTGCAATATAACGATTCACGGCGAGCAACTTACCAACGTAGAAAGTTTTAAATACCTAGGTTCAATAGTGACAACAGATGGAAGATGTAACCGAGACATACGAGCAAGAATAACTCAAGCCAAACAGGCCTTCATGGACCTGGGAAACATTTTGAAAAACAAACAGATGTCGTTCGGGATTAGATTCCGAGTCTTGAAGTGCTACGTGTGGCCAATCTTGTTATACGGATGCGAAAGCTGGACTACAAATGCAGAAACACAAAAGAACATTGAAGCTTTTGAAATGTGGTGCTTGAGAAGGATGCAGAGAATATCGTATACTGCACACAAAACGAACGAAGAAGTGCTAAAACAAACATACCAACAAAGGAAACTAATGCCCTTAATAGTGGATCGACAACTATCCTTTTTCGGACACATAGTAAGGAAAGATAAGAATGAATACCTGGCAAGTTGTGGAAAAATACCTGGTAAACGCGCCCGGGGAGACAAAGAAAAACACTCATAGACCAACTGAAGGGCTTCACCAGCCTAACAATCCAAGAGCTGTTTGAAAAGGCAAGAGACAGGGAGGAATGGAGAGAGATAATTCATGCAGTATCCGAAGCCTGGACCAGGCATGGAACCTAGAAGAAGAAGAAGAAGAATTGATGCTATGCATTTAGCCTGATAACTCATAACATCCGCCCGCCGGATATAACGTATCAACACACAAAACAATGTGTAACCTTAAAACGGTTACAGTCTGATTGATAGAATTTAGTGAGATCTACCTACTCATAAAAATGGCTGGCTAATAATAATAACAAAGAGCTGAGTGACTCAATTTTGTTCCTTCTATAGATAGTTCGAAGATGACGTCACTCAGGCTTTTGTTATTGTTTTTGCCATCCGCGTTTGTGAGTTGTTCTCACTAAACTGTATTAACCAGACTATAAAAGTTCATGGTTACACAGAGTTTGTGTGTTGGTCCGTTATACTTCCGGATGGCAATGTTGTGAACTCCTTGGCCAAGCGCATTCTATAGATAGAATGCGCTTGGCCAAGGAGTTCACAACATTGCCATCCGGAAGTATAACGGTCCTTTATACTTCCGGATGGCAATGTTGTGAACTCCTTGGCCAAGCGCATTCTATAGATAGAATGCGCTTGGCCAAGGAGTTCACAACATTGCCATCCGGAAGTATAACGGACCAATACACAAACTCTGTGTAACCATGAACGTTTATAGTCTGGTCAATACAGTTTAGTGAGAACAACTCACAAACGCGGATGGCAAAAACAATAACAAAGGCCCGAGTGACGTCATCTGCATACTATCTATAAATAAATAATTTGAAAACAGCGTGTTTTGGGTGTGTTGGTTGAATTACAATTCAACACAAAGATGGCACATGGGTATGAAAAGGTTATCCTAATCAGAAGGAAAAGAAAGCAATACTCTTCAACAGTCGTAACGTTACAACCTTCCTAATGACGCATGGTAACTTGGTAACACTGACTCTAAACTATCGGAACAATGGCGGACGCCCGTATGAAATATTTCTCCGGCGAGCATAAAAGCGTATCCAGAGGGGAAAAAAACATAAATTTGATCATGTTTTGACTTTTACACATTCTGATCACAAGACATATGAAAAGTTCTAGCCAGCATGAAGAATAAAAAGAAATGATTTTCTTTGTTTAGAACCATGATGGCCGCCGTTGCCGGGCTGCGTGGAATCATATTGAATCCAATTACAAGTGTTCCAGGTCCTTGGTCTACTGACCTTAATAGATACCCATTAAACCACGGATACCCTAGCAATTCCGATACCATTTACAGTATTCATTTATTGATAATTTTTATTACACCAAGAGAAGGATGGGGAGCTATAATTGAAGAGTGGTTTTCCAAAACTCCCTAACTCCGTTTCTCCCATTTTGAGATTTTGAGGATTATTCCCCTAAAATTTCTCATTCGGTCTATTATTTTATCATATCTAAAATTCAAATTCACACAAATCTGAGGAAAGTTTTGTGCCACTTGATGCTTAATATAAAATTTACATTTCAATTTATCTCATGGATGAAAATTCTCAAAAAATAGAATAATCGACTTAACGAGTTTTAGAAAACCAGCCTTCAATGGGAACGATCTATATTCATGTTTTCGTCCAACCGAGTCATCAATCACATGATTTGTTGAGGTCCAACGATTGGATTTTTCTTAACAAATGTAAACACTCTACTTTGTTTATGAAAGTTGTAAATATACCCGTGTGTTAAGCTGAACAAAATGACCAATCGTGATGTAAGATATTTCAAAAGCTGTTAATACTTTTCACTATGTGGGTCACTTTGAGCACATTTTCAATGTGACCAATGACCTCGAGAACATGGAACAGGAATATAGATAATGCCCATTAGAAAATGCATTTGTCACAGATTCCACCCCTTTTTTGTGTCCAATACAGTGAAGACTTTTATGAGGACAGCAAACATTCATGCAAACTATCTTTATTTTTAGGGATTGATGAGGGCTGTTTCTTTTTTTACGAAACCCGGCAAAACCCTAAGAAACCTAACAAAGTTATGGGATGAAGGCAGCAGCGGAGAGTGAACTTGGGACTTAGGAAAGTGTACACCAGTGGAGAGTAAACCTGGGACTATGGGTTTCGTAAAAAAGTAATACCTGAGGGTGTTTCTTTTATACGAAACCCGCCGAAACCCGCTGAAACCCGTCGAAACCGACCAAAGTTCTGGGAAGTGGGCGACAGTGGGGAGTGAATCAGGGACTCAGGGAAGTTTACTCCGGTGGGGAGTGAACCTTTGATTATGGGAGGATAAGGGTGGTTCATGTTTACGTACCCAAATCCCATAGTCCGGCTTCAATTCCCACAGGTATCCATCTCCCATAGTCCCAGGTTCATTTCCCTCTGATATCCTCTTCCCTTAGTCCCAGGTCCACTCCCCACAGGTGTCCACTGCCCTGAGTCCCTGGTTCACTCGCTACTGCTGCCCACTTCCCATAATTTTGGTCGGTTTCGGCGGGTTTCGGAGGATTTCAGCGGGTTTTCATCGGGTTTCGTAAAAAAGAATCGCCTTTCTCCTCCCATAGTCCCAGGTTAACTCCCCACTGGTGTGCACTTCCCTAAGTCCCTGGTCCACTTCCCACTGCTGCTTATTTCTCAAAACTTTGGTCGGGTTCGCCGAGTATCGTAAAAAAGAAACACCGATTGATGAGCTATAAAATTATTTATTATTATTATTATTATTATTATTATTATTATTATTATTATTATTATTATTATTATTATTATATTATTATTATTATTATTATATTATTATTATATTATTAATAAAATATATTATAATAATATAATAATATAATGAATAATAATAATATAATAATAATAAATAATAATAATAATAATAATAATGATAATAATAATAATAATAATAATAATAATAATAAAATAATAATAATAATAATAATAATAATAATATATAATAATAAATAATTAATATAATAAAAATAATAATAATAATAATAATAATAAATAATAATATACGACAATAATAATAATAATAATAATAATCATAATAATATAACAATAATAATGATAATAATAATAATAATAATAATAATAATAATAATAATAATAATAATAATAATAATAATGATAATAATAATAATAATAATAATAATAATAATAATAATAATAATAATAATAATAATAATAATAATAATAATAATACATCATAACATAAACAATATTCAATTTCGCATATATGAAATGAATATTAATTCTTTATTTATTTTATGTAAATACGTGATTATTTATAAAGTGCACTATCCATAAACGTGATCGTCGTTATATAATGATAAGAATTGTCTGATTCTCTTCTAAAAGACCACAGGTCTTTCTCAAAGTAAATTCTTCTTTAACTCAACTACCCAGTTACTGTTGTATGAATAGTCTAAGACGACTAAACACGGATTTGAAAAAAGGCACATTTTAACGAGGGTCAAAATAGATACCTTTCGTAGTTTAAGCTACGAAAACCGTGATAAAGCCTGGATCCGTACTTTTATTTTTGCCACAAGCCTTTTTTCTTCACCTTCTACCTACCCAGAAATGATCAATTATTGAACTAAAACTGATAAAAACAATGAATAGTAATATTTAATAATCCAAATTAGGCTGAACGATTCGATATCATCGTGACATTTGGCAAGAGGCCAGTCATGCCCAGCTGTCATGTTCGCAGATTAATAATTCTATTGAAGTTTTGGATTCCCGATATCATTAATATATCGATTTTTTTGAGTCATCTAGAAACTCGAGCGATATTACAAAATTATGTTATTTAAATAGGATAAATAATCAATGTGATCGTGGTGGTGTTGAAGGAGGAGGGGGAGGAAGAGAAGAAGGAGGAGAAGAAGGAGGAGGTGCTGAACTCTATGTCAAGTTTGGCTTTTGTTTGAACGTTGGTTTGTTTTGTTTTGTTTTTTTTGTGTTTTTTTTTGGGGGGGGGGGGGTTGGGGGGTTGTTTTTTGTTTTGTTTTTATTATTATTATTCTTTCCTGAACCTTAATTTCAATTGTTCAACGCTTCAACGACGAGATATTCATGTCATAATTTCTCCCATGACGTGTCTGGTCAGAGGATAAAGTGGCCGAGTGGACAAAGAAATGAGCTGGACCCACGCTTCTGATACTAACCAAAAATTGACCTCACAAAAAGAAGACGATGATCACCAAACGAAAGAGACAAGTGAGTTGTTGTGAGAAGTTATCAAGGAAACATTGATTCTATTGTTCGAGCTATTGATTTCAATTGGATTCAATGGTCTGATGTCATGTCGCCCAGCAACGGCGTCATCGTGGTTCTAAACAAAGAAAATCGGAACTTTTTATTCTTTATGCTGGCTAGAACTTTTCATATGTCTTGTGATCAGAATGTGTAAAAGTCAAAAATGATCAGATTTATAATTTTTTTTCCCCTCTGGATACGCTTTTATGCTCGTCGGAGAAATATTTCATAAGGGCGTCCGCCATTGTTCCGATAGACTATAGCCAGTTACTAAGTTACCATGCGTCATTACGAGGGAAGTGATGTTACGACTGTTGAAGCGTATTACGTTTGTTTCCTGTGATTTTCGTCTTCTTTTATCACGAATTCTTTTGGTTGGGAAGAGTTTACGACCCAGGGCCCGTTTTCAATAATGAGGACTAGATTTAGTATGTACTAGGCTAATAAATTACATGCTAGTCGTACGCCGAAGCAGAGCAAATGACTTTAAAAAATCGGAATTCATGAATGTGCGGCTATGTGGTCTAGTGGTATGACACTCGCTTTCGGATCGGAAGGTCCTGGGTTCGAGCCTCGCGCTCGGCGCATAGTTGAGTCCTTGGAAAAGGCTCTTTACTCACATTCTCTCACCGTACTCAGGTGTAAAATGAGTACCTGGCCGTTAACAGCGTTGTCTCTGTCGAAAAATTGTAATATCGCCTAACAGGCGTCATGTCCCGTCCTACATGTTAAATATTGCTGTCGACCAGCGACCCCTTGTAAAGCGCATTGAGCACATTTAGTGGATATTGCGCTATATAAAAAAGCTCAATTTTTAAATTTTAAAACGCTTTCTAGTCTCTGACTAGCTGATCTCTTGCCTAGAAGTGGGCGTTTTAAGGACGGTGACTAATTCAGCTATTTTGTGCTGGTAACATCATGCTCTCTAATACACGATGACAGGCAAGTTACTAGCCTCCATACTTTCAAAGCAAAATATTTCCAAATAGGAAATTAGCAACACATTCAGTAAAGATAATATTTCGTTCCTTTTCGTATTTTAACTTACTTTTGCCATGATTAATCAAATCACGTGATATTGATTGTAGACTGATAGGCTACAATGATGTCCATGGTCAACTGTCAATTCTGTATTTAGGCCATTGAAAGTTTCATTGAAACTCAAACAAATTGAACCAAAATAAACAAACAAACAAGCAAAAGAGAAAGAGTGTTCTGAAGAATCACATTATTTCAGTCAGTTGCAATGCCAGCAGAATAACTTTTGTATCCACTATACTTTCTGATCATTTTTGTTTTTGTTGTTCATTGACTCAAACCCTTCGATTTCGAGGCTCCGTTCAGTCGCAAATCGCGAGTCGATTAGATTCATTTTAGTTTTATTTTTTACTCCAAAAATGCTTTCCACGATCTGCACTTATCATATATTTTTAATGCTATTAGTGTCAATAGCAACAGGACACTTTTTGCCTCTGTCATTGGTAAACGACGTATGTTCCTTCCGAATCGAAGCTCTCTCAATCTAAAAATAGCTGCTATATTGTCGACGTTATGATGTATCCTAGTATCTAGTCTCAGATTAAGGTCGAAGTCCTGCCTCAGCAAATGACTAAATCTTGGCCAAACTTAGTCTGTGATTTTAGTCTGGGACTTGCTTAGTCAGCTCACATGAAATCCGATTTTTTTCAAGTCCTTGACTAGAGTTAGTCAGAGATTAAGCGCTCGTCCTCATTATTGTAACATATTGTTCACATTATTGTAAAATAATGAGTATATGTTACGTTTGTGCGGCTATGTGGTATAGTGGGCCAGGGTTCCCGCTCTGAGCTGCGCATAGTTGAGTTCTTGGAAAAGTCTCTGTACTCACATTCTCTCACCGTATTCATGTGTAAAATGAGTACATAGCCGTTAGCCTACGTCTTAAGTGATGTGTAAAATGAGTACATAGCTGTTAGCCTACGTCTTAAGTGATGCTGTTGGCTAAGGACACTTTGTTAAGCGCTTTGAGAACGTTAAATGGATATTGTGGAACATATAAATGCTCACATGCTCAAATTAACCGACCCATATGCCAGTCAGATAGTGTGTTGTATGTTGTAAAACTATTTGACTTCTCTATATGTTTAATAGTTTTGGAAAAACCTCTTGATCTTTATCACACAATTCTACCTGGATACCAGTTTTGATGCTTTTACGAGTCAACTAAAATGTTAAAAATACCCAATAACTTTTTTTTCAGAAAAAAATGAGACATTCATTTTTACGACATTTAGCAAACTTACCATGGGCACGACTGGGTGAGTTAACTAAAAGAAACCTTTACCCTATAAATTTATACATTATTACCCTATTACCAATATAAGCATACTTTCAATAAACATTTCAAATTTTTATCATTGTTTAGAGAAATTACAGTTTTTAAACTACCGATCAAAAGTTAAAAGCTAATGGATAAATCTTAAGTTCTTGTGAACCCTTATGTCTTGCTTACATAATTCGTTTAATGGCCTACCAACATGTCTGAGAAAAAAATCATGGTTCTTGAATTCTTTAAAAACATTCTTCAGTGTAATAATATTTCCAAAATAGGGACACAACACCATAACACCCATATGTTCTAAAAATACCCCGGAAACGAACTCTTTTGGGACCAGGGGATGTTTTGTTCCATACCTGTCTGTTCCGTCGAAATACAGCGGTACACGTTAATGATCCCCTTTGAGATGCCAGAGACAATGGAATAGTATGAAGTCACAGATGACGAGACAAATAAAATGGCAATGCATTGTCACCGACAGACTAAAGAACGGTGGATGTTGTTGACTACAGCTGCCCTGCCGAAGTCTAAACATCCCATTTCTAAAATTCTGGCCAGAAAACTTGCCTTTTTAATTCAATCGGTTAAACTGACCCTCTTTTTGTCAAAAATACTCAAACCTGGGACTTCAAGGACAACAAACGGGCTATTATCAGAGCACTATTACGTTAAGAAAATAAGATAAAATTTAAAATCTCTTAAGATTCGTTTTACAATGTTGTTAAATTTCTTTAAAGTTATTCTTGGTTCCTTAATATTTCGATTTTTTTTTTTTTTTTGAATTTTTTGGGGGGGGGGGGGGTTTTATATTCAAAAATCTTTTCATAATGCCGGTTGTCATTTCCACACCCTTTATTCCTTTTATTTCTTTTCTTTTCATTTTGAAATGCCCTTTTAAGCAGCAGTTGCATAAAGCATTTTTATTTTAGTTTACTGAAATGACCTGGAATATCCTAGGTTTGAAAGTTTTTGCTAAGGTAAGGGAATCTTAATCGATCGATATTTGATGGGGCGAGTTTTCTGGCCAAATTATGTTTAAGTACATGTTTTCTTACAGAGTACGATTATTAACTCGTTAAACACTTGAACAACTCCAAACACGGCAACACACAAGCGATTGGTGTTTCGGATTTGTGGAATTTGTAAACTCATAGCTTGACACTGGCCACAAAATTCAAATCACACTACAATACGCACGGCGACTGCCAAAAGAAAGTAAACGCTGTGCTTTATTTAACAGTACAACAAATGAGATCATATTTTGTTCCCTTGAGCATTAATGACTACATGTGTGACCCACCGTTTCAAAATGGAATATGTCGGCACGAATCAAACTCGGAAAAGTGACTTTAAAATTACAATGATAAGAAAGACGAAATTTGTGTTTTGCATCATGCGGCATTATATTATTTCTCCACAATAGGGAATTGAAATTAAACCCCAAGATTCATATTTTTTGTCACAATGAATTCAATTTCCAGTAAGCCCTATTTATAAAGCACAATAACCACTTAATGTGCTCAAAACGCAACTGCAACATTTAACATGTAGGACGAGACATCACGCCTGCTATGGGATATAACCATTTTTTCCAACAGACACAACGCTGTTAACGATCAGGTACTTATTTTACACCTGGGTACGGTGAGAGAATGTAAGTCAAAAGCCTTTTCCAAGGATTCCACTATACGCCGCTTAGAGCTGGACTCAAACCTTGGACTTTCTGGTCCGATGGTAAGTGTCAAACCACATGACCAAATAATGGATATGAGACGGTAGGTCGCATTTTACTCTTCGATTTCCTTTAGTACCCGTCATCTTTTATTGAGTCGTGCTTTTTAGGTGTCAGACTAAAAGTTAAATAAAGACTACGATCCCAAACAAAATGTTGGCTTAAAGTATCATTCACATGTCAATGTATAGATAGTATGCGCTTGGCTAAGAAGCTCAAAACAGTGCCATCCGGAAGTACAACGGACCAACACACAAAAATATGTGTGACCATGAACTTTTATAGTCTGGATAATACAGTTTAGTGAGAATCACTCACTAACGCGGATGGCAAGATACAATAACAAAGGCTTGAGTGACGTCATCTTCGTTCTATCTATAGATCTCTTGGACTTGGCCCAGATCCAGGACATGCATATCATTAGGATTTTACATTAAATCGACTCGACTGTTCTAGTAAATAATTGATGAGTTTAATTTAAAGTGTGTCAATGAGATGTAGCGGACGATCTTAGACTCAAAATATGACCTAAATTAGGCCCGACGGTTTGAGCCAATCAAGCAATTACCTCAAAATGCTTTGCTCCAAGGAATTGTACTTTGTCTATCATTTCGTCGTAATATCGGAGATTGACATTAGATTAGGAGGACGTTTATTGTAAGCAACGTTGTCTTTGTTTCAAATATTGTAATTTCGTGAAATGTGTTGCATGTCTCATCCTATGTGTTAAATGTTTTATGTTCTTTCTTTAGAGGATTAAAATTACATGAGCTTTTATATAGGGTAATGCCTATTGTCTACCATTTGTGTTTTAAGTGGGTCTCAAGCGTACAGCAAAGCTGACCATGTAGGATTAACATAATGCATATATAACAGCTTATTTTTTACTGAGAAGCAGGTACTCATTATGCATCTTTGCGCCGCACCAGCCTAAATCGAAACCTCTACTGTTTTGTTTTATTATTTGTATACTTTACGTTTTGTTTTCTGTTTGTTTGTTGATTTTGTGTGGGGGGGGGGTGCGATTTTGGTTGGCTTTTTTTTTGGGAGGGGGGGGGGGGCTGGATTGTTGTTTTGTTTTTGTTTTGGGGGGGGGGTTGTTGTTTTCTTGTTGGATTTTTTGTTTTTTGTTTTTTGGTGGTTGGGGGAGATGTGTTTTTGTAAAGGGGGGGGGGGGGATTGTGTGTGGCTTTTTAATTTAGTTTTTTCTTTTATTTGTTTGTTTGTTTGTTTTGTTGGGGGGGGGGGGTTGGTTTGTTTTGTTGTTGTTGTCTTTTTGTTTGTTTGTTTGTTTGTTTTTTAAAGAGTTTTGTCTTTTACTAACTAACCGGTGGGCATGCACATATTTGCAAATGTGACAATCGAATGTCATTATGGGCTTGATTTAACATTGGTGTCATGAACAATATTTTGCGTCGGTTTGAGAACATTGCCATCACAACAATGACCCCATAACATTTTGGGTTATCAAACCTGCACATAATTATAAGTTGGACCTAACATTCAAAGGGTCAAACAGATGTGCCAATCGGAAATTAATGAAAATGGTTAGGTGCACATTTAAGTATAAGTCGGTCAAGGTCATGTTAGTCAATGGCCGAATTTGCTAAACCCCAGCGTCCAGGAAGTCAGTATTGATGAGTAGACATAACAATCAACAGGACACTTTGGACTGTACTTTCTACTGACAAAACATCTTCAATGCTTTTTGGTCATAGCTTGTTTTACTTCTACTATCAATGGAATAAGGTAATCCTCCACTTGTTAAATATTATAAAATCTGAGACTTCTTTTTTTTTTTGTCATAATCATAGTCATTTCAAAGGCCAAAAGATCTAAAAACACCCGGATGTATTTTGCAAATATAAAAATATAATAGCTAATACAAACAAAAGGAATGATGAAAGACTCGAATATTTTACATGACCATCTAATTGTTTAAATATTCTAAATAAAAAATGATGTGGAGTAGTAGTAGTAGCAACAGTAATAGTAGTAGTAGTAGTAGTAGTAGTAGTAGTAGTAGTAGTAGTAGTAGTAGTAGTAGTAGTAGTAGTAGTAGTAGTAGTAGTAGTAGTAGTAGTAGTAGTAGTAGTAGTAGTAGTAGTAGTAGTAGTAGTAGTAGTAGTAGTAGTAGTACATCAATTATCATTATTATTATTTATTTCATTAAAAGGCTTTTAGTCATTGAATTGCAAGGTGTCTATTCGAAGGGAAGATTGGATAAACTTGGTTGGGGAGACATGAGTCGGTCTTTTATTTGACCATCGATCAGTTCCATGGTCATCGGTCCGACACTGAGGAATTCACATGTCGTTTGATAGCATTAATGACAGCTACATGCATGAATTCGGGATACTCACTGATCACTTCAGGGACACCAATAACTGGGAAGCGACAAAGCATTCATAAAACACGCCCATAGTGAATACTAAGCCTGATAAAACCAGTGGACTGTAAAAGTGAATAAATATTGACAGCTGGAAAAAAAAGAAATACTTAACAATAAACGTTCGAGCTGATAATTCTTCTTCAACCAATAACAAATACAAATGAATGGAAATACTTTACTTAGAATCCGACCAGACGACTAGAAAAGACTCTTTTCAAAAAGTCAAACTGTATTTGTTGTTCATCGTACATTAAGTCAAAAGTATTTCTCGCATGTTAGTCTGTAGCCGAATTTGCTAAAACCCAACGCCCATGAATCCTATGTTGATGGGTAGGCATAACAATCAACAGAACATTTCGGACTATGCTGTTCGCTGTCTCAACGTCTGTTTTTTGATGAGAAATTCTATATACTTATGCTATCAATGGACTAAGGTGATCCTCAACTCGTCCAAAAATCTTAAATCTGAAACTCTTTTTTCTTCGAAGTCTCAAGTTTAAGAATTATAACATCTTAAGTCAATAAAATGAGAGGTAAAAAATGTGTTTCTTTGTAGATAATATTTAAATCTCCAATCTAAGTATGACTATGTGTCTATTCAAAGGGATGATTCGATAAAGTCGTTTAGGGAGACATGAGTTGTTATTTTATTTGACCATCGATCAGTCCCATGGTCATTGGTCCGACACTGAGGAATTCACATGTCGTTTGATAGCATTAATGACAGCTACATGCATGTATTTGGGATACTCACTGATCACTTCAGGGATACCAATAACTGGGAAGCGACAAAGCATTCATAAAACACGCCCAGAGTGAATACTAAGCCTGATTAAAACAGTGGACTGTAAAAATTATTTAATTATTTATTTATTTAATTATTTATATAAATAAATTATTTAATTAATTAAGAACCAATGTAAAAACTTCCAAAAAAAATAACATAATACTTTATAAGGAACGTTTCGGGTGATGTCAACGGGAATCACCCAAAGTGAGCGTATTAGGGGCAAATATTCCTACCCAATGAAAAATCAAAATTGCCTGAAGCGAGTATCAAACTCGGTAATACTTCCTCAGCCAATAACAGAAACAAGTAAAACAATTATACTTCACTTAAAATCGAAACAGACGGTGTGGATGTACAGGAACCAATTTTCCCGTCTGTTTAGACTACGGGTTATGTAAAGTACTGTTGCTTTCTTTGTTTTTGTTGTTGGTCGAGTAAAATTCTGAGACCAAACGTTTCAAGTATTATGTGAAGGGTTGTTTTTTGTTGGGTTTTTTTTTGGGGGGGGAGGGAGGGAGCTGATACTCATTTTTCTTCTAAAAAACATGCTACATTGTTACTCTTTACCAATCAGATATTGATTTTAAGACCCAACCAATACTATGGGCATGTCGCACAACCGAATTAATCAACCCTCTAGTATATGGGACTTTGTGTACGACTTTATGGTTATTGGACCGAAGACCTCTCGTCTCGGTTTCTAGTCCCGCCGCTGTGAGTAGCGCAAAGTTGAGTTCTTGGAGAAGGCTATTTACCCACATTTTTCCACTCGGAACTCAGATATAAAATGAGTGCCTGGCCGATAACAGAGAGAGAAAAATGGTAGCAGCGCCTTATAAGCGCTCTGTCTCCTCCTGTAAATGTACCTATTAGCTTGAAACCGTTTATATATTGTGTTGAAATTGTGCTATTGACAAATTGACGTAAGCAATTCTATATAATTTTAGCAATGTCAAGCTTGCCTGAAGTAATATATTGTAATAGTATTAGACCAAAAAAATCAGTATAATAATTGTAATATCCCTAACAGGCGTCATGACTCGTCCTGCATGTTAAGTGTTTCTGTTGGCTAGGAACCCCCTGTAAAGCGCTTTGAGCACGTTTAGTGGATATTGTGATATAAATCCTCTAGCTTTGATCTAACTTATAATAACTTTGAAAAGTGGCGAAATAGTTGCGGGGGGGGGGAGGAGTTGATGAACGGTTTAAACCCAAACTCTCCTCCAGCCCGAAGCTTTCTTTCTGAAGGTAATTCAGAAAAGTGAGTGGCGCAGGCACTTATGTTGATAACAACAAGAGATGAAGAGAGTAGGAAAGTGCCAGGAGACAATAGAGAATAAAAAAAATGTATTCTCTATTGTCTTCTGGCACTTTCCTACTCACTTCATCTTTTCTTTGTGAAGTATTTAGATACTAGATAGGTGTTCTTTATGAAATTGTTTTATTTACTTCAGTTTTATGAAAGAACACTGTAATTAGACATACGTTTTGTCACTTGTTAAACAGTGAGACCACTTTTTGAAGACTTGAACCCTGATTTCCTTATCAGATTGGCATGTGCATAATTATGACCACTATTGATTTGGCCATTTTCTAGGATCTCACGCCTACTCTCTCAAGAATATTTTGTATTTTTATGTCCATTGTCCATGCAATGATTACAGTTGTAACTCCTCGAAATATTGGGCAATGGACAAAATGGAGATAAAAGCCCAGAAATTGAGAGAGAGAGAGAGAGAGAGAGAGAGAGAGATAGAGGGAGAGAGAGAGAGAGAAACGAATATCAAAGTAGTTGTCTTGACAAGAAGTTCAACCTTGACCGCTACTCAACTGTTTGTAGAAATCGAATCGTTTAAAAACAAGATAATTGGCTAGTAGGTAGGGAATATTCCGAGCAAGTTTAAAGAAAAAAGCCAGAAACCAATTACATGTTCTCTGCTCACTGTTAGATCGATTCTTTGAGAACCTCTCCAGGCAGATGGTCGATTTTTATTCAGTTTTCCTCGTGTTTAATATATTTATATCACGAAGCATTGTCATTCAACAAATATATTAATGCAAGATGATTTTGATGTGAAGGTCCCTGGTTCGAGTCAGGGGTGAAAAGTTGAGTTCTTGGAATAGACTTTTCACTCACACTCTCTCATTGCATCTAGGTCTAAAATGAGTACCTGTCTAGTAACAGCGTTGTCTCTGTTGAAAATATCATATCATGTAAATAATTGCACTAGCGTCTAGGTAGCGTGTGATGTCCTGTTGTTGGCTTGGACCCCTTGTTTGGCGCTTCAAGAACAAATTCACCATGAAGTAGCTCTTCAAAACCGCAAGGCAAATAGTTGGATTTTGGATGGAGTTCATCCGGAGCTCATCCAAGGAAGAGTTAATCTGGAATTTAATTTATCTCGTTTTATGAAGCGGTAAACGGACAGTATCGAAGTTTTTTATCCTTAAGATATAATGCTAGTACTTTCTGTCAGACTAATAGACCGAGCTTGTGACCGGTACAGCCGTGCTCTGAGAAAAACACGTATTTGATATTTTGACCAGAAATATTCTGGCCGCTAGTCCCAGGTTTGAGAGTTTTTGTCACGATGTGGTTATTTTAGTCGATAGATCTTTGAGGGACGAGTTTTCTGGCTCAAATTTTAAATACGTGATTTTATTTTCAGAGTACGGCACCGTAAGTCCTGATGGTGACACAAAGACCTTGGAAACGGACCTTTACTTACATGTTCTCGCCATACTTAGGTGAAAATTCGTTTCCTATCGATTTCTATCAAATCGTTGAGTGTTGGAATTGACCTGGGAACACTCGTAAAGCACATTTCAGGAGTCTTATACTTTATGAAAGCTCACAATATTTATAGCTACAATACTCAACTCTGCATCACAATGACCCCTTAGATTACGTGCTTTATTCATCTGAATGCGGCGCACAGGCCACTGGTACTATACTTGACTTCAAACATGTAAGTCTTTGGTTCGAGTCCAGCGATAACGGCAAAAAGTTGTCTCTGCCTTGGAAAAGGCCCTTTACTCACATTCTTTTATCATATTCAGGGGCAAAATGAGTAAAAGCATTTTCTCCGTCTATAAAATATATCAAGTGTGGCTTTAGCTTTAGCCTTGGGACTCCCTATAAGCGCCTCGAGCACATTCAGTGGATATTGGGCCATATAAAAACAGTTGTATTATTATTAATATTATTATTATTGTTGTGGTTGTTATTATTATTATTATTATTATTATTATTATTATTATTATTATTATTATTATTACTATTATTATTATTATATTATATTATTATTATTATTTATTATTATTATTATTATTATTATTATTATTACTATTATTATTATTATTATCATTATTATTATTATTTTAGTAGTAGTAGCAACAGTAGTAGTAGTAGTAGTAGTAGTTGTTGTAGTAGTAGTCGTAGTAGTCATAGTAGTAGTAGTAGTAGTAGTAGTAGTAGTAGTAGTAGTAGTAGTAGTAGTAGTAGTAGTAGTAGTAGTAGTAGCAGTAGTAGTAGTAGTAGTAGTAGTAGTAGTAGTAGTTGTAGTAGTATTACATCAATTATTATTATTATTATTTATTTTATTTTTATTATCGAGATGAGGCCTAACTTAAAATGACCCACCTTAGGAAATTTCATTCGTGTAACGGTTAAGAAATAATCGTTCACTCTTTAAGATGGAAGTATTTATTAATTTCACTACCTAAATGTTGCAGGTTAAGATTGAAATTGAATGGAGAGCATCAGATCCCGACATAATAGGTATTTTGAAACTTTTGGCCACAATGTGTGACGCTGATTCAAACCTTGCCATGGCCAATTTTTTGGTATTTTTGTTTAAGTTTTCTATCAATGCTCCAAAGTATGTCTCTTGATCGTTTTTCTGAGACTATTTTTAGTGCCTGCTCCCCATTCCCCAAATCATTCGACTAGTTCAGTGACAATTTGACTAACTTATTTCTATCGATGGTAATTTACTGGCTGGCACACAACCTGTCGTGATGCGGTCAGTCACTTCCTCCATGAAGAATGGGCTAATCAGGCCATCACCATTGCCCATTCAAAGCTACCCTCGTACTTCATTGATGCCCCTGTGCCAAGGAGCACTTCAAACATGAAGGGCCATTTGGTGTCCATATTAAGAGATCAAGCCATTTAGCTCGATGCCTTCGACTTTTTTGCACGCGTTTAATCATTAAATGACCGGGTAGTTCTAAAAATATATACAACACATTACTTTGTTGAGTATAAACCCCTGGTATAAACTTAAATACTTTGAGTAACCTCAGCTTCGTGTTCATAATATCATTTTCTGATTCCCTCTTCCGTTGTTGCTTGAAGCAGATGTTTATGGTTAACTAAGATTCAATCTGCTGTTATCATATAACGTTATAACAAGTGTAACTAAATGACAAATTACCATATTTATGGACAATAAAGATCTATTATTATTATTATTATTATTATTATATTATTATTATTATTATTATTATTATTATTATTATTATTATTATTATTATTATTATTATTATTATTATTATTATTATTATTATTATTATTATTATTATACAAGTGATCTTCATTACTTTACTTAATTGAATATAACGCTCAACATGACAGACTTTGAATTTTTAACCCGTTGAGGTTCATCGTAAGACACCTATGTATGATTGTGGAAAAGTATCAAGACTAAAATATAAAAGCTAATTTGTCACAAGTTGTTAACGTGCGCACCATACATACGGATCATCCGAATTTATCGAATGTCTCTTGTAGAAATAAAGTTTTTGATCAGGAGATTGGGTTTTATACGACGTGTTCATATATTCAGTTCTGGCATTCGAACCCATTAATGGGCCGAGTTTAACATTGTTGGAATGGATAATATTTTGCGTCATTGTTTGAGATTTCCATTACAACAATGAGCCTATAAGGAATTGGGTTATAAGACCTGCAAATTAGTACACGTCGGTTTGATCAGAATTTGCTTTTTTACTGTTTTGTGTTGATTTGTTTTTTTCCTTTTGTTTTGTTTTATTTTGTTATAGATCTATATTTTTTTGCCTTTTTGTAATTTTGTTGTTTTTTGTTTTTGTTTTGTTATAATCCCTTTTTGTGACTTTTTGGGGTTTTTTTGTTTTGTGTTTTAAATCTGATTTTTTTTTTTTTTTTTTGGTTTGTTTTTAGGCGGAAAATATACACAATTGTTTGTGCTTATTTCTGACAACTTTCCATTCCGATACCGGACCCCGACCTCTGAGCCATAGAGTCCTGTATTTGGCGAATGTTGGATTTACTATAATAGTATAGGGACTCTAGTTTGTAAATGCTAGACATCAAGTTCATCAATCAAGATGTGCCTTTATGCGGTTCCGACGTGGTGCTATGATTAAATAAGTTTGTTTTGTTTGTTTTGGGTTTGTTTGTTTTTTGTTTTTTTGTTTTTTGTTTGTTTTTTTGTTTTTTGTTATTTTTTTTTTTTTGGGGGGGGGGTTGGTTTTTATTTATTTTTTTTTACAAAAGCTTTGCTTGAATGTGAGAGGAAATAGAATATCCACTATGATATTATTAAGATACCAAGCTTTCTTTACATTCTAAATGATAAACTGGGTAAGTATAGATATAATCATTATTGTAAGACGGGATATTTAAACAGAGTGTGGCGTCCAATAGTGTTTGGTTGATTTCTCCAAAAATTACCTGGCCATTTCTTTTATTGTGTACTGTTCCAGTTTCCTACTTGCGATTGGAGTAACAGTCGCTTTGTCTAGATTAAGCTTCTCATCTTATCTTTCACTTGTTGGCATTCCTTTCTTTTTAATTAAGTAAGATCGTAACAATTTTCACATCTTACATTGCTGACCCCGACGACGTGATGGACTGGCAAATTTTGTTAGACTTAGCAGAGGCTATCAAAACCACAGTTTCCCCGCCTACAGTGAACGCAGTGTCGTTCAAGTCTCCTCCTTTCTGGACGACAAATTCGACAACCTGGTTCCTTCAGCTGGAGGCTACATTTTCCACACACAGTCCTCCCATTACCAACGAAAAGACCAATTTTTTCATGTAGTACCTTTTGGACGCGTATGAAGAGACACAACTGCAAAAGGATTTTTCTTTGCTTCAAATGAATGGGTTGGGTGACCGCAAGCCAACAGAATTTCTGCAGAACATGCAATCGATGAATTCAGACCCCAACACCTTATTCCGCGCTCTTTTCATCAACTACCTCCAGACGTCAGGCGTATTTTGGCACAAATAAACGATGCCAATCTTGATGAAATAGCCAAAACAGCCAACCACATACTAAAAGCAAACAATATAAGAAGTGGCCAGATAATTTAGGGAGAAATTATGTGGCGTGTTTGGTTGATTTCTCCCTAAATTATCTGTCCAATTCTTATATTGTTTACTTTTCCGGTTTCCTACTTGAGATTGGAGTAACAGTCACTTTGTGTTAGATTAAACTTCTCATCTTATCTTTCACTTGTCTTTTTTTAATTAAGTAAGATCGTGCGTAACATTCTCACATCTTACAAGAGTGACATTTCTATCGAATACAAATATCTTTGCAAAATTAGACTGTTGATGTTTTATTTGAGAAGGGAGGGGGGCTGTTTGGGGTGTTTTTCTTTGACGCGGGGTTTTGTTTTTGTTTTCTGTTTGTTTTGTTTTTCTTTGTTTTTGTTGATGGACTTTTTCTTTTGGAGGTTTTTTCTGGGTTTTTATTGTTTTGTGGGTTTCTTGTGTGTTTTTTTTTCTTTGGGTTTTTTTTTTTTTTTTTTTTTTTTTTTGTTTTTGTTTTGTTTTGTTTGTTTGTTGTTTTTTTTGTTTTTTTTTTGGGGGGGGTAAATTATTTTCATTTTTGCAAGCAAGATAAGTAGCCTTAAAGTAATGTAACCGGAGTTTCTGTAACAGATAGTAGAACTTTCTTGCTACCCTTTTAATGGAAAGCTATAACCAGATACTTTCTGCAATCACTAAAAGACCAGCTACCTATAAACTTTTAGACGAATAGGAGTGGGGAGGGGTTAGAAAGAAAAGAATCTCCATTTCACCCGGAATCAATAACACTCTCCCTGTTGGTGATATGGGTGCTCTAGCAACATATACATCAGGACCATCAGTGAATGAAATGAAAACAGTCGTTAAAAAATCCAAAGCATAGCTTGAAAAGGAAATACCTAACCTCGTTTCGACAAAGTAATTTAAATTATCTGGGCGTGGAAGTTCTAAGGGCCTTGTTGTAGAACGATGAAGATCAGATCAAACCAAGATAGTCATCTCGATAGTTTCTTCCTCAAACCGTCAATAAAATGTATACATATTACTACCTATGTCTTCCTTCCTCTTCTCCTCTTCCTCTCATTTTTTGTAATCGCCTTCTTCTTCTCTTCTTCTTCTTCTTCTTCTTCTTCTTCTTCTTCTTCTTCCTCTTCTTCTTCTTCTTCTTCTTCTTCTTCTTCTTCTTCTTCTTCTTCTTCTTCTTCTTCTTCTTCTTCTTCTTCTTCTTCTTCTTCTTCTCTCTCCTCCTCCTCCTCCTCCTCCTCCTCCTCCTCCTCTTCCTCCTCCTCCTCCTCCTCCTACTCCTCCTCCTCCTCCTACTCCTCCTCCCCCCACATTATCAATCATCGTCGTAATCATCCTCAGCATCGATTGCTTTCACAACGTTTTCGTATTCGTCTTCTTCTCCTTCATTTAACTTTTCCTTTCCTCTTATACTCCATTTTCTGCGTACGTATATTATCTCGTTCACCTCCATCGCCTTTACCTCCCTCTCTTTCCTTCTTTTATTTTTTGTTCTCAGCCACTTTCTTCCCCTTTTCCCATTCTCTTCATTTAACTCCTTCTCTCCATCCTCTTCCTCCTCCTCCTCCACTCCTCCTCCCTCCCCCTCCTCCTCTTCTCCCTCGACCTCCTCTTCCCCCTCCTATCCTCCCCCTCCTCCACCCCCCTCCTCCTCTGCCTCCTTCTCCTCCCCTCCTCCTCCTCTTCCTCTCCCCCTCTCGTCCTCCTTCTCTCACTCTTCCTCCTCTTCCTCCTCCTCGTCCTCCTCTCTTCCTCCTCTTTCTCTTCCCCCTCCTCCTCCTCCCCTCCTCCTACTCCTCCCCTCCTCCTCCTTGTCCTCCTTCTCTCACTCTTCCTCCTCTTCTTCCCCCTCCTCCTCCTCTCCCTCCTTCTCCTCCTTCTCCTCCCCTCCCCTCCTCTTCTCCCTCCATCTTCCTTCTCCCCATCCTACTCCTCCTCCTCTTCCCCCTCCTCCTCCTCGTACTCTTCCTTTTCCACATCTACCAAACCTCCTTGTTTGACCTCGTCCTTACCTAGAAAACCACCATACAAACCATAATAGGTGTCAGGGTGTTGGGACCGCTTGATTGTTTCCATACTTGGACATGAATTTCCGACAATGTGAAGGTGGATGATTGGATGGGGGGTTTTGGTCAATATCCCGTATTCGCTCTAATGGACATCCTGTGGTGGTCGACTATCACCATGTCACTGAAGGAAACCATCACTCATATATATTTCTTCTTCTTCTTCTTCTTCTTCTTCTTCTTCTTCTTCTTCTTCTTCTTCTTCTTCTTCTTCTTCTACATTAAGGGTCAATGATTCAAGGCTAGTGCCTTGCTTTCCGTCGGAATTTACAAAGATCTAGATAGTCCCGCTGTATGGATTTGAATGGGTCAATATAGGTCACTTTATCTATATCTCTTATCCTCTCTCTCTCTCTCTCTCTCTCTCTCTCTCTCTTTCTCTCTCTCCCTCTCTATCTCTATTTCTCTATCTTATTCTATCTCTCTCTTCCTCTCTCTCTCTCTCTCTCTCTCTCTCTCTCTCTCTCTCCCTCCCTCTCTCTCTCTCTCTCTTCCTCTTCCTCTTCTTCTCTCTATTTCTCTCTCTCTCTCTCTCTCTCTCTCTCTCTCTCTCTTTCTCTCTCTCTCTCTCTCTCTCTCTCTCTCTCTCTCTCTCTCTCTCTCTCTCTCTCTCTCTCTCTCTTTCCAACCCAACCTCTCACCATTTTCTTTACTTTCCCCATCAACATTCCCACCCTTATCTTCTTATCGATAGGAAAAAGTCCAATTAATCAAAATTATTTCGGCGATTTCCCAACTGTCCAGGCAGACAACGAGTGAGGAAATAAGAAGCCTAAGTCAAAAGGTGTCAATAAGCATCAGAACGAGCAGGGGTCAGAACTGACCAGTAATGCGGTCTTTATGCCTATATCATGGTCAGATCATTAAAAATAGACTAATGAGCCTTGGTTGTTATAGTGCGGCTTTGTGGTCTAGTGATATAACACTTGCCTGTGGTTCGGTAAGACCAGGGTTCTCTCTCTCTCTCTCTCTCTCTCTCTCTCTCTCTCTCTCTCTCTCTCTCTCTCTCTCTCTCTCAACTTTTCAAAGTCTTCTGTTTGATCCACAAAAGCTGTTTCTGCACACACAAAAATCAATGAAGATTTTGATGTAATTTTTAAACTCTGCCGATCAATTTGAATCTAGACTCAGTTTGAGTTGGAAAGTTTTATGGCTCCTCTATCCATATTGCATCAACTGGCGGGAAGTCTTTTTCCGATAGACCAGCGTCCTGATTAAAGGGTAGCAAGAAATGATTATATTTTATTGCCTCATCCAACAGAAATTGAAACAAACTCCTACTCCATTAGCCCATGGAACTTTAAGGACTCCTAATGATTTATCAAGTCATACGTTCATCTACATTTGCCCTCCGGTGGTTAAGGAGGGGGGGGGGGGTATAACACCCATTGAGGACATTCACCTTGCCAGGTTTCTAACCAATGGCCTTCCCGCTCCATTGTGTGCCTATATATAAAAGCAAACATTGATATGGAAAAGAAATATGGCATGACCATAGATCGATTTCTTCCTCCCCAGACCACGCCGCCATCCATAACATGTCCATTCCATTCATATCGCGTAGGTGAAAGGTAAATATTTATCAAACTGATGCAGCAATCATTGCGAAAAGTTGCGAGAATGTCAGCACCATGAATAGTAACCCTTGGGAACGACAGGGGCAACTACTCTGCTCTACTCTAACAAAACAGCTTTCTCTCCATTTCGGCATTTTTAAAAATCCCCTTTACTTCAATTAATATCAATAAATTACGGTGACCCCAAACCTGTAAAACGAGTATAAAATCTCAGATTTACTTGAAGGCTCAGGTAAGGTTATTTTTTGGGTTTTTTTTGTTTGTTTGTTTTTACAAGTTGGGGCTTGACATGTTAACATGCATGATTCTGGTCACTAGAATTCAGTTGAGTCAGTTGATTTTTCTTCCGTATCCGTAAAAGATACAGAATATGTAATTGCTTAGTTACATGAAAAAACAAACGATCCACGGCATTTTGATGGTGTCTAGATCTGGATTGGGCACTGTATTTTTAAAAAAGTGCCTTGCTTGTAACTGGCTCCGGGTGGTATATCCAAATATTACACAACATAGTCCGTCACTAAAATGGCCAACAAATAAGACAGCCTTAATATAATTTCATAGAATTAAAGAAGGATAATTGAAAAACTATAAATTGTGACCGATTCCGGCAAATCTGATTGGATCAATGTCAACGGAACATTATTTTTTGTTGGTTAGGGCAGAAATAATCCCTTCAATTGACGGTTTTGGTAGAAATATAGATTAACCTGATTGTGGTTAATTGACTTCTAAATTAAATTTGGTGACCCACACACTCATGCCCATCATTTATTATGATGAATGTCTCACTTTGTATTCTGTTTTCTGTGTTTGTTCCTTCCGTGATAAAATCCTATTTATCTCCATGTCTATCTATCCATTTGGCTCCCTTAGTCTTTTGCAAGTCTGTCTATCTGTCCGACTAACTGTCTTGTTTATTTATTATGTATTTATATGTCAGTCTCATAAAATGCTTATTCAAGACCAAATAAAGGCTTTGCAAATATTCCAAAAAATCAGTTTTACCGTATTCAGAGCTCATCGAAACATCGAAAAAAAAATCCTGCACACGATCATATTGAAAACCATCTCCACAGCACTGCTGTACTCTCCTACGTCCCAAATGGATTACAATAAAAGTAAATTTGAATCAATGCCAATCATATGTATGTTTGTGTGTCTATCTATTAATCTATCAAATTATTCACCTCTCAATGCATTGATCTGTTTCCCAATTATGTTTCGTAACTCTTTTATTGTGCATGTCTATTCTCATCAAACTTTTATTTTTCTCATTACCAATCATCTTTTCCTCTCTCTCTCTCTCTCTCTCTCTCTCTCTCTCTCTCTCTCTCTCTCTTCCTTTCTCTCTCTATCTCTCTATTTATTTCTCCTACCTTTTCTCTCTTCTCTCGCTCTTCCATTGTCTCTCTCTCTGTATCACTTTCCCTCTCCCTTTTCCCTTCTCTCTCTCTATCTCTCTATCTATCTCTCTTATCTTTTCTTTCTCTCTCTCTATCTCTCTTATCATTTCTTTTTCTCTCTCTCTCTCTCTTTCTCTCTCTCTCTCTCGCTCTCTCTCTCTCTCTCTATATATATATATATATATATATATATATATATATATATATATATACATATATATATATATATATACCTATCTTTCTCTCCCTCTCTTTTCCTTTCTCTCTCTATCTCTCTATCGATCTCTCTTATCTTTTCTTTCTTCTCTCTCTCTCTCTCTCTCTCTCTCTCTCTCTCTCTCTCTTCCTCTGTCTCTCTCTGTATCACTTTCCCTCTCCCTTTTCCCTTCTCTCTCTATCTCTCTATCTATCTCTCTTATCTTTTCTTTCTCTTTCTCTCTCTCGCTCTCTCTCTCTCTCTATCTCTCTCTCTCTCTATCTCTCTCTCTCTCTTATATATATATATATATATATATATATATATATATATATATATATATACATATATATATATATATAACCCATCCTTTCACCATCTTCCTCACTTTCCCCATCAACATTCCCATCCTTATTTTTATATCGATAGGAAAAATCTTCCAAAAAAGATCCATTAATCAAAATTGTTTCGGCGATTTCACAACTGTCCAGACAGACAACGAGTGAGGAAATAAGAAGCCTAAGACAAAAGGTGTCAATAAGCATCAGAACGAGCAGGGGTCAGAACTGACCAGTATATATCATGGTCAGATCATTAAAATTAGACTAATGAGCCTGGGTTGTTATAGTGCAGATTTGTGGTCTTGTGATATGACACTCGCCTTCGTACCATCATGAACATAGTAGTATGGCGCCCGGGATAGCGGCTGCTATTCGGGCACCGGTTTGGATCAAATTTAGTCTCACACCGGGGCGAGCAGGTCATGTGGCTCGTTGGCTCGATACCCGGGATGGTCTCGTGACGGTCAACAGGGATTTACACCTTTGCCCTCCCGTGTGGCTCAAGCCCCCTCACCAGCTGCAAGGTAAAGATCCACAAGGGGGGGGGGGGCGCTTCATCGGTGGGATCTTTCTACCTGTCCAATATGTACCCGCTGTGGGCAAGAACCTGAGACGGCAGAGCATCTAGTCGAACGGTGTGTTGTGACGATGCTACAGGCGGGTTCGCCCGCGGTGCACGAATGCGGACCGGACTTTGCTGATTGGGTCGATCGTCATAACATAGTAGTGTGAGAACCATAAGAGGCTGCTGCCTTCGTACCGGTAGGTCCAGGGTTCAAGTCCCGCCCTATGCGGGGTAAAGTTGCAATGTTGCAATACTATCATCATATTTTGTCGTTGTTAAATTGAATACGTATCACTTTTCCATCAAACTTGTCTTACTGTAATATGTTTTGTTTTATATCACTGTAAAGCGCTTAGAACCTCTGGCAACGGGGTAAAGCGCTATATAAATGCCATTTATTTATTTATAAAGTTGAGTCCTTGGGAAATGCTCTTCGCACACAAACTCTCACCGTATTCCGGTGTCTCTGTCTAAAAAAAATTGCAATATCTTCTTACAGGCGACATATCTCGTCCTACGTGTTTAGAGATGCTGTTTGTTAAAGGGGGGGGGAGGGGGGTAGGCTTATAAAGCGCTTTGGATATTGAGCTATAGACGTGTTCCATACAAGAAATTATACAAAACTAGACTTGTGACACACTATCTCAAAACGTTATTATGACAGGGTGAGGCAAATGAGGATTTTATGAAATGTTCAAAAATATGAAGTTTTCGTTTTTCTCTCGCTAATTAATGACTGTATTTATTATCCTCAATAGAACAATAATTAAAGCTAAGCCTAGACTCATATTTTTATAATAAATTAAATTTTCAGCATTGAAATCAGATGGACATATACCGTTTTGAGACGATTGGTCACATTTTTACTAACCACTTCTATTTTCACCCTTTTTTTTTGTTTGCTTTGTTGTGTTTTGTATGTGTGTGTGTGGGGGGGGGGGGGGGGGAGTGTGTGTTTATGTGTTTTATTTTGGTGTTGTTGTTATTGTTGTTGTTGTTTTAGGGTTTTGTGGGGTGGATATGTGGGTGTCAGTTGCGAAAAGGAATGAAACCGATAAAAATTTCTTTTTCTGAACTATTCATCAAATGTGATTTCAATTTTTTTTTTAATTATTTAGCCTAAATAAAAATGTAGCATTCGGAAACTAGATTTCGGTAGAATTTCAACTCACCGAGTTATTTAGCCTTCTTTCTCTTGTGCTACAAATGTTCATTCGTTGAATCTTCGACAGGGAAAAACTTCATCGTTTATATTGGACATAGCTTCTAACCCACTTGTCACGGCTTAGATGACCGATAGAGAATGCAGAGTCTCGTCTAATAACATAAACGTTCAAAGGAGGATTGAGCGTGATTAGTTATTAGGTAGGCTACAATTCTTCTCTTGGAATTAAGACATTTCTACTACTTCTATTTCTACTACTACTACTACTACTACTACTACTACTACTACTACTACTACTACTACTACTACTACTACTACTACTACTTATACTACTACTACTACTACTACTACTACTACTACTACTACTATTTTTACCACTGCTACTATTACTACTACTACTACTACTACTACTACTACTACTACTACTACTACTACTACTATACTACTACTACTACTACTACTACTACTACTACTACTACTACTACTACTACTACAACTACCACTATCAATATCAATACTACAACTACTACTTCTGTTATTCCTTATACTACTACCACTACCACTACAAATGCTGCTGGTGCTATTAATATCATTAATACAAGACAACAACAACAACTCCTACTACTACTAATACTACTACTACTACTAATAATAATAATAATAATAATATAATAATAATAATAATAATAATAATAATAATAATAATAATAATAATAATAATAATAATGCTACCACCCTTTTATTATTATTATTATTATTAGTAGTAGTAGTAGTAGTAGTAGTAGTAGTAGTAGTAGTAGTAGTAGTAGTAGTAGTAGTAGTAGTAGTAGTAGTATTAGTTGTAGTAGGAGTTGTTGTTGTTGTCTTGTATTAATGATATTAATAGTACCAGCAGCATTTGTAGTGGTAGAGGTAGTAGTATAAGGAGTAACAGAAGTAGTAGTTGTAGTATTGATATTGATAGTGGTAGTTGTAGTAGTAGTGGTAGTAGTAGTAGTAGTAGTAGTAGTAGTAGTAGTAGTAGTAGTAGTAGTAGTAGTAGTAGTAGTAGTAGTAGCAGTAGTCGTACACTTCGGTACGGAAACTTTTTATCTCCATAGAAACCATCTGACTATTAATTTTACAAACTGTTTAATAAAGATGTGCATGAACTTCTTTTATGGTGTGCTTTTTATATAGAGCAATATGCATTCAAAGTGGTCAAAACGCTTTACAAGGAGACACAACTCAACAACACTTAACATGTAAGACGCCTTTACAACATTTCATTAAGTGCTGCATTTTCTGGCATAATAATCAATCATAGACGGCGTTGCGCAGAGTTATGGTCTTTGCTTCATATCCAAAAGGTAAGGAGTTTGACTACCTCCGGGATGTGTGGCATTGAGAAAGCACCTCGTCCTATCTCACTTTACGGGGCTGCACTGCGGTTGACGCCTGGATTATTCCAGTCTTCCCTTGATAAAAAAATAACTTTCCTTTGGTGATGAATAAATCTTATTTATTTTTACTTATTTATTTATTTATCTAATGTGTTTATGAATGCGGCCATTATAGAATAGAAATTTAATTATTCATAACGTTGTCACCACCACATACAATATTATATGACTAAAAGATGGTTTATGTTTTCATTTGCACACGTAATTTAATCAGTCTACGTTGAAACTCTCTTTTGATTTAAATCTATAATCACAAGGAGTTTCTGCGTGTAAAGAGCGCGAGCTTTCATGTAGAGAAATATCCACTAAATGTGCTGAAAGACCATTGCATGAGTTCTCAATTTAACAGAAACACTTCAACTGAAAGATGCGACATGAGGGCTAAGGCGCTGTTACATTTTAATTTTTTCACAAAGACAAAACGCTGCTGCGGATAGGTACTCATTTTACACCTGAGTACTGATGAGAGAATATGAGATAAGGACTCAACTATGTGCCGCTTTCGGTCCAAATGCGAGTGTAACACCACAAGACCACATTGTCGCACTTCATATAGAGTTCCAAATTTAACATGAAAATTTAACCTGAAGGACGAGACACGAAGCCTTAAACTGCATACTATTAATATGACACTTTAGGCAGTTATTCCACAATCCACAATGTCTCTGTAATCCGGACAAAATTATGGGAACGGAGGGGTTCGGATTATGGAGACGTGACTGTAATAGAGGAGGCAGGTCATATATTATACGTCTGAATAGACTGACACTTTGAAGTTTGGAGGAGTAACCGTTCCAAACAACTTTCTGATTACAGCGATATTCTGGTATTTGTCGGAACGAAGTAGATGAAGACGATTAACTGAGGTTTAAGTCAAAATTATTAACTGTTGTGCGGCTATGTGCTCTTGTGGTATGACACTCGCTTTCGGATCGGAAGCTCATGGGTTCGAGCCTTGCTGGGCGCATAGTTGAGTCCTTGAAAGAGGTTCTCAACCCACATTCTCTCACCGTATTCAGGTGTAAAATGAGTACCTGGCCGTTAACAGCGTTGTCTTATCGGAAAAAAACAATTGTGACATCGCCTAACAGGCGCTATGTCTTGTTCTCTTTGTTACGTGTTGCTTTTGGTTATGGAGTCTTTATTTAGCGTTTAGAGCACGTTTAGTAGATATTGCCCTATATACATGCTCAAGTTCTGTTGTTTTTGTTTCGTTTTTGTTTTGTTTTGTTTTTTGTTTTTCTTGGGGGAGGGGGGAGGGGGGGGGGAATTGGAATTTAAATTTTGTTCAAGTTAATTAAAAATACATATCCTTTGCAATCAATCAGATATTTTGAGTCAGATTTTATATAAGTTATGCCTAAATTAAATTTTAAGTATCAAGTTCATCTTGACATAATACTGTATTGAAACGATTGGTTACATATTCTAATATGATTTTGTATCAAGCAATTCATTTACTGCGAAACGTTATCCTGTTTATTTGTTGTTGTTGATTTGTTTATTAATAGATACCTCTATTGCTTAGCTACACTTAACACATATGACGCGAAGTGACGTCTGGTAGGCGATATTAAAAAAATATTTCCGACAGAGACAACGCTGTTTATGGCCATGTACTCATTTTACACCTAAGTACGGTGAGAGAATGTGAGTAAAGAGCCTTTTTCCAAGGACTCAATAATGCGCCGCTCAGAGTGGGACTCGAAATCTGGACCTTTCGATCCGAAGGCAAGTTTCATACCACTAGACCACATAACCGCATAAGTTATGATATTAAAAGAACGTTGTCCTTGCATAAAATATGATATGCAACGACCTTTTGGCACGGACTCAAAATAAAATGGTGTATTAACTGACGTATTACGGTACATTTAATTTGTACTCATGAGGCCAAGCGAGAGTGGGAACGTCTCCCATCTCCCTCCTCCCTTGACACCAAAATCCTCTTGGCCCGGCCCCCATGGTCCCCGTGGATGATTTATAGATAACCTCATTGACCCGTTAGAGTAGCCACCCATGCCTGTCACCGCATGTTAATAGAATTTGCCAGAATCGATCCGAGCCCGAGAAAGAACTGGAGATTGGGTGTGGTCAAGCGACACAATGATAACGGGTTTACTATGTCCAAACGATATCATCCGATCCAAAGGCCATCATTGATGAGAGAGGCTGCCTGGGGTCTGAAACAATGAGACTAACTAACCAGAAAATGAGTAAAAACGTGATGGGTTCTAATGAATCATTATGGGGGGACAATGAATGTTTTGGGCGTTGCTCCCTCTTCAGCACAGAAAGAAAAAGAAACAAAACAAAAATCAAAAAATCAAACCAAGTGCAGAATCGTTTTCTTTGCTTTTCTGTAACTTGTTAAGCAGTAGAATTTTTAATCTCTGTTGTCTTCTGGCACTTTCCTACTCACTTCATTTCTTGTTGTTAACAACATAAGTGCCTGCTCCACTCACTTTACTGAATTAAAATTGACCCCAAATACCGGAGCATACTCAATGTCTCAATCGTTTCTATGTTACATGTTTATGTTGAGAATATTGGCTATTAAGCTTAAATTAATGCTGGCCAACTAACTTCGCGGCGTTTGTGTGTGTTGAACCCGTGACCTCAAGAAGTCGGGGAGAGAAGGCTCTATTAAGACTAGGGTTAGAAGCGACCTTTTTGGGGGTCGTGGATAGCTCATACAGTTGAGTCACGATCTCCCAGGCGGAGTTGTCGTACCAGTAAGGTCACGGGTTCGAGCCCCTATCACCGCCGCTAAATTGTTATTCTCTGTGGTCTTCTGGTACTTTCCTACTCACTTCATTTCTTGTTCAATTTTTGTTGAAATGTTGTCTTTTTATGTGATGTCAATTTTATATCGTTATTGTGCGGCTATGTGGTCTAGTTGTATGACACTCGCTTTCGGATCGGAAGGTCCTGGGTTCGAGTTTCGCTCTGCGCATAGTCGAGTCCTTGGAAAAGGCTCTTTACTCACATTATCTCACCATACTCAGGTCTAAAATGAGTACCAGGACGTAAACAGCATTGTTCTGTCCGTAAAAATGCAATTTCGCCTACCATGCGTCATGTCTCGTCCTTAATGTTAAGAGCTGTTGTTGGCCTGGGACACCTTGTAAAGCGCTTTGAGATTTCGAGTGGATATTGCGTTACATATAAACTCTCATTATTGTTCGATTGTGTAAAATTTTCTAACAATCTGATTGATCGTTGGTTGGGGGGGGGGGGGCGGGGGGAGGAAAAAAAAGGGGGGGGGGAGGTATCTGCCTATAAATCAAAATGTTCTTCGATTTTAAAACGGTCCCTTGTGGAAGACAGACCTTGTGAGTTTGTATTTTAGGGCAACGTCCTAGATCAATGATTTAATACTTAAGGCATCCAATTCCATTACGCGTCACTCGTAGTTATGGAGGCATTTTGGAGAGCCTTGCTATTGAACTCAATGGATGGACGGAGCTTGTCTGTGGTCTATGTTTAAGGAAAGGTTTAAGGCCTAAGTATGTAAATAAGATGCTTTTCCCATATCTGAAAATAAAATAAATAAATAAAATAAAATGAAATTCCCTTTATTCATCCCATAGAGGGAACTTTGTCTCTAGGATATATTCCAAGGGAAGACTAGAATAACCCAGGCGTCAGCCGCAGTGCAGCGCCGCAAATTGACCTAGGGCGAGGTGACTTGCTCAAGGCCACACAGTGCAGCGGTGGTTGATCGAACTCGGTACCTTTTTGGGTACGAAGCAAAGGCCGTACCGCTGAGCCACGCTGTCCTTGAAAAGAGATCCAGCAACCCATAGATAGCATTTACCGTAGCTAATACGTTTAAACAGTTGTGACATCACTTCCCCCGTAATGACGCAGGGTAACTTAGTAACTGGCTCTAAACTATCGGAACAATGGCGGACGCCCTTATGAAATACTTCTCTGAAGAGCATAAAAGTGTATCCAGAGGAGAAAAACATTAAAAATCTGATCATGTTTTGAATTTTATACATTTTGATCATATGACATGTGAAAAACTTCTAGCCAGCATGAAGAATAAAAAGTACCGATTTTCTTTGTTTAGAACCAAGCTGTCCGTTGCTGGGCGACGTGACTTCAGACTATTGAATCCTATTTGCCCGTGAGAGAAACTACATGAGATCTGAAACAGTTGAACTAACCAGAAATGAATAAAAACGTGCTGTATTCTTAGAATTCATTATAGCATCCATGAGTGGTTTGGGCTCAACCTCTATTACAATGCCTAGAAAAACAGAAATATTACAAAGATGAAGACAATTGTAAACTGATTTTCTTTACTTTGCTATTCGTTTTTAAACGCCTGAATATATCAAAGGTAGAAATTAAGGAGCAGGCAGTGGTGTAAGATAAAGAACTGAGCAAGTGTGTATGAAAGGTACCAGACAAAGCAAGAAAGAAGAATACAAGAAAAAAAACATCCTTAAAAATCAGTCGACCTCGACTGGGGATCGAACCTCAGACCTTCTGATTACCGGTCAATCGTGTAATGGTAGCACGTCTGACCGGTAATCAGAAGGTCTGAGGTTCGATCCCCAATCGAGGTCGACTGATTTTTTGGGATGTTTTTTTTTTCTTGTATTTTTCTTTCTTGCTTTCTCTGACACCTTTCATACACACTTGCTCAGTTCTTTGTTTTATTGAATGTTTGCCACTTTTTATGGGGGCAGTCAATTATTCTGTCTTCATTTTCTGTTTTATGGATTTTAAAATATATTTGAGTTTTTATTTTTTTCAGTATTTTGTTTGCTATAGGGAGGGTGTCTGTCCATTGATAAAGACGTCATCTAGAAAGTCCCAAGTAAGAAGCCTACTTTAACGGTGTACAGTCCTGAGTAAATGACGAAAAGGTTACGATTTAGCGTATTAGGGAGCAGACACTGGTTATGATAGAGATTTAAAAAAAGGTTATATGAAACAGTGCCAGATAATACAAAGAAAATACAAGAAGAAGAAGAAAAAAAAAGCCTTCCCAAAAATATTGGCCTTCCTCGACTGGAATTTGAACCAGTTGGTTATTCCAGTCTTCCCTTGGAATAGACCCTAGAGATAAAGTTCCCCCTATTGGATGAATAAAGGGAGTTTTTTTAGATTTCAAAATCGTGACCCAAGAATGAAATAATTTTCTTTTGACAGACTTTCCAGAAACCGTTTAGCCCTATTTTCAATCCAATTTTATAGTCCAAACTTTTGGAATGATTGGGATCCCTATAGCTCACTTGTGCGACTATGTGGTCGTGTGGTATGACACTCGCTTTCGGATCGAAAGGTCCTGGATTCGAGCCTCGCTCGGCGCATAGTTGAGCCCTTGGAAAAGGCTCTTTACTCACATTCTCTCATCGTACTCAGGTGTAAAATGAGTACCTGGTCGTTAACAGCGTTGTCTCTGTCCGAAATAATTATAATATCGCCTAACAGGCGTCATGTCCCGTCCTACATGTTATGTGTTGCTGTTGGCCAGGGACCCCTTGTAAAGCGCTTTGAGCACGTTTAGTGGATATTGCTCTATATTAAAGTTCATTTTTTTTCTATAGCTCAGTTGGTAGAGCACGCTTCCTACGGAAAGAGACCACTGATATCAACTCGGGGTGGTGGAGATATTTACCCCCCCCCCCCCCCCTCCCCTCCTCCCCTGTCCACCCAGCAGTGATTGGGTATCTGGGCATGTTAGATCAGGCGGAAAGTACTTTGCGGTAGACTGTTGTCATATGTAAAGAGTAGCAAGCAATTGCAATTTTCCTTTGAGCGCTATAGATACCAGGATAAACTCGGGCTCTATGAACCTAATTGCTCTGAAGAACTATTTACTTCTACTGAAAAATGCAGGGGGGGGGGGGGGATAGATGACTGATAGAACAGAGCGTTCCACACATTGAACTACCGGTTTGAGTCTACTTTTAGACATTTTTTTCTCTGAGCAAGTAACTCTAAAGAGAAACCCAAAAGACGCATTTTCCCGAAGGATGAGTAAGGGTAATCTTTTTTCTTATCATTGAAAATGATGGCGTCTGAAGTTTGTTTGATATAGTTGCTTTCTGTCCTTTGTTATATAAAGGAATACCTCTGCTTCTTCTATTTCTGTTATAGTCAACAATTTACATCACCATAGCACCATTATGCCCATAAATCCAGAGTTTATCGCGGTTTCTAACGGGTGAACAGAAAATAGCAATCTAATCTAAGCAAAGTACACTGTATTTCCACCAGACCTAATTGACCCAGCTAACCAGTCAAAATTGGGGAGACAGGGAGGGAAGGGTGGGTCAGAAAAAAGCCCGACTTCACCCGGGATCGATCTTGATCCCTTTGCATGTGAAGCGAATGCTCTATTAACTGAGATAACGGGACCCCTTTACATCACAATAAGCTTTGATTAAATACATTGAAATGCCTTACTTCTGAACTCGCCATGAAACAGAATTGTCAAAGATGTAATAGATTCTTAACTTACTTTCGCAGAGAAATTTGGTCCAACCTTCATCAGTGCTTAATGTAGTTATCTCTTTTGACTAAGTAAAGAGCTCGAACTATAATTTTGTGAGTCGTGATTTGGTTTTCATAACTGCTAGCACTGTCATTAGACGTTTTACAAAATGTTAAGCTATTGAATATTTGTGTGACTGTTAAAGGATTGGGCAAATATTGAAAATAAGGGAAGCAATCATCCTGGTACAATTTACTCATCATAATTTCTTGGGTTGTTATGTTATTTACAAATCTCCATAGGATTTAGGAGTTTTTTTTTTTTTTTTGTTTACTTTGTGGATAAACGCTGCTATTTGAGGTATTTAGAATGTTGTTTTGGGGTGAATTTCATTCAAAGGGAGTTGGAGAAGGGGTGGTGGAAGAGGAGAAGGAGAAGATGAAGAATAGGAGGAGGAGAAGAAGAAGAAGAAGAAGAAGAAGAAGAAGAAGAAGAAGAAGAAGAAGAAGAAGAAGAAGAAGAAGAAGAAGAAGAAGAAGAAGAAGAAGAAGAAGAAGAAGAAGAAGAAGAAGAAGAAGAAGAAGAAGGAGAAAAAGAAGAAGGAGGAGAAAAAGAAGAAGGAGGAGAAAAAGAAGAAGGAGGAGGAGGAGGAGGAGTGGAGGACGACGACGACGACGAAGAAGAAGAGGAAGAAGAAGAAGAAGAAGAAGAAGAAGAAGAAGAAGAAGAAGAAGAAGAAGAAGAAGAAGAAGAAGCAAAAGAAGAAGAGGACGAGAACGAGGATGTGGATCAAAACGAGGAGGAGAAGGGGGTTGAGGACGAGGAGGAGGAGAGGGAGCAGGAGGAGAGGAGGAGAAGACAAAAGTAAAACTTAAGGTATTGACCGCTAACTAATTCACCAAGCAGGCCACATGAACCAACAAAATTTCCATTTCCATTGACGGTCAACCAGAAAATATTCGGACAAAAATGAAAGGCTCAGACTTTGGGCTTAACCTATGTAAAATCTCATTATTACATATTCTGATCGCAGGCAATTTCCAATGAAAGACTCTGCCTTGTAACACAAAATATGTTGATAATATTATCGTTCGAAATCAAGACTTATATAAAGGAAAAGACAACAAGATATGAAGTGAGTAGAAAAGTGCCAGAAGACAATAGAGAACAAAAAATTTTATTCTCTATTGTCTTCTGGCACTTTTCTACTCACTTCATATCTTGTTGTTACCAACATAAGTGCCTGCTCCACTCACTTTTCTGAATTATAAAGGAAAAGCCGCTCTTTAGTCCATTGAGTTAGTTTTTCCCATTTTCTACAGCTTAAAAAGGACAGAATAAACTGCTTGTTGTCTTATGAAAGGGCAATGCTTTATTGTAAAGTATATTCTGACAAGCTAATGAAGTTTGAAGATCAAACAGGAAATTATATCGCTAAAGATTGGCATACTATCAAAAATTGAGAAACTATAGTCTTTACAGAGCAAATGTGCTTTACTGCTCGTCACAGAGGTGTTAAAATGCGGCATAAGGTATTTAAATGTTAGATGTAAACATGTAAAAAGATGTCACAAAATTTTTTCATCTGGTTTGTAGTTTTTATTACGTTACGTACAGGAGCGTGGCTGTATTGGTTGATTTGGTGCCTGGCACCGCATCCGTCTTTTAAAAATGAATTACAGCATTTAAAAAATTAAAACTGAGAAATAGTAAATACCACCTCTTGCTTATTTGATTGTCTTTTCTGCATATTTGTTTCTTTCTTTTGTATTTACAAAATGGCATGTTTTAAGTCATTTTCTTCTGATTCTGTCACCACCTTATACTGTAAGCATACCACGCCACTGGTTACGTAGAATCTTAGTCTAATTTTACGTGTAGAACGGGATTTTGTATAGTTTCAATAAGTTGGTTCCTGCTTCGTCTACATAAATAAAATCGTTTACTGCAACCTGCAACTTGTCGCAAATACAATTTTTTATGTTTTCTGTATTTCTCTTTTGTGGTGTTTCTTCAAGTTTCTTCAGAGCCAGTAGCAGTCTATTCATCATGCTGTTTATTGAAGTGCCACTGACGCAAACTGTTGTTTGTAGACGATTCCTTGGTTCATTATTTACTTGCTTTATAGTAAATTCTAAATGATCGTTTCTGATATCCTCAACTACTTTTTTCATGGCGGCGTCAACCTTTCCAACCCTTTTTCACAGTCACGAGCCTTTGCTATCACTCCACCGTGGTCGACACATCGTTTTACGGTATGGTTGGCAGTTTATCCCGTGTTCATATTTGCAGGTCCGATAACCCAAATCGTTATGGTCTCATTGTTGTAATGGAAATCCTATCGAATGAACGCAATATATATTTATCGATACAGCAATTTTAAATCGAGCTCATAATAACGTTCAGTTATCAGACCTGGATATATGTCTATGTCGTTTTGTCCCAAAATGCTTTGGCAAGATCTAAATAATACTCATCCCTCTCATATGCTTCAAAAAGCCTTCTTTTGTCATTCAATGGGATTTTGGAATATTTATGTGCCATGTTTTCTTGTTAACATGTGGTGAAAACTAAACAGACCCAATCGACAACTGATTAGAAGCTTGTGTTGAAATTGCTTTCGTAATGCCAAATTTGAATTCGCTGTTGTTGTGTTTTTGTTGTTGTTGTTGTTTTGTTTTTGAGTGTCTAAAAATATTTATAATGCTTACTCACATCAATCGTGGTCTATAAAATTGCACTTGAACTTGAATTCCTTATGCCGAAATTGCATTTTCTATTTGCACATTTGCCTTGTAAATACTATCTATAATAATAACTGTAAATTTCGAAGGACTTTGGGGCTTTTTTAAAAAAGTTAGTTTATTAGAGAAGTTCGTTCAGCTCTGTGGCAATTACTCGGTCATGGACAAATCTTGATGGATGACTTATTGACGTGACCATATTATTTACCACATCATGTCCACCTGCAAGATTTCTTTTGTCAAAGTCGTTTTCAATACGGTATCCAACATAAAAATTATAATTCAAAGAATACAAGCAACAAATCATAAACACTGGCAACAAACCTGAAGGGTTATGCAGAGGGGGAGGATTTACAGTGTGGTTGAGAATTGTATTGAGGAATTAGGGATCAGGCACCGGCATAAGATAAAATTCTGAGCAAGTGTGTATGAAACTGTGCAAGACAAATCAAAGAAAAATGCAAGAAAAAAAACATCCAAAAAAATCAGTCTACCTCAACTGGGGATCGAACCTTAGACCTTCTGATTACTGGTCAGACGTGCTTCCATTACACAATCTTGTAATTGTAGTAGTAGTAGTAGTAGTAGTAGTAGTAGTAGTAGTAGTAGTAGTAGTAGTAGTAGTAGTAGTAGTAGTAGTAGTAGTAGTAGTAGCGTATGGCTACACCTCCAAATTCATGTCGTCAGCCCAGCTTCGGAAGTCTTTCTCCGGCCTAAGAACTGTTGCCGTACAGGAGCTTGCGCGCTGCCATGACCCTGAAGGTGATTCCAGCTTAGATCTAATTCTGCTGGAACAGGAATGATCCAAACCGACGTCGAGACAGGGTTCTTCTTTTTCCTGGACCCACACCTCCAACAAACTTTGTAAGTATTGACGCGTAATAATATTTTGACGGCAATGAAATACTTAAAGTCGAGTCGTTGAATTCGAGTACCAATCAGTGTCATAATATGACAAATATTAACAAAAGTGTGATGGTAGTGGACGGTAGAATAATAGCATTCTTTAACTTTGGTGTTTGAAATTATGAACTCATTTTCGACGCGCTCTTCCAAGGTAGTGCGTCAATGGGAACTTGTTCAAAATTCCATACGTAATAATTAAAGAATGCTATAGACTTGTTATCAATACAGTTCCGTACTACTACTACTACTACTACTACTACTACTACTACTACTACTACTACTACTACTACAACTATTACTACCAATACTATAACAACAACAACAACAAAATTCATATAAACCGCAGCGGCAGCAACCATAACCACCTTAATATCAGCAACAATAACATCAACATATAACAACAGAAACAACATAATCTACAACAACAGCAGCAGCAACAGGCTATAAAACAGAAATATGTCCAACAACAACAACAATGACAACCTAGGTGTTCTCACGATATTCCTTATCCTCACCTGTCTGTCAGTCTGGCATCTATCGTTGCTTACACCGGAAGTTGTAACTCGCGTCACATCCGCTTTATTCGAAGTGCGTGCATGATGGGGAATCTCAGAGTTCTTGTTTTGGGACCACAGGTATCGACAATGTCCACCGTTAACAAGGTAAGGATTTGTTTTTTCTTATTTGTAGACCCGTTGTAGACGGGGTTCAACTTTAATCTAACCGTTTTCACCAAGAGAGTAATAACAGATGCCACTAGGACTTCGTTAAAGCTGAGTCATATCGTTGTTACTGCTCTCTAGTTGGAATCGGTCAGCATGGTGGATTGCGACTGTCACCAATTGTGTCCCTTAGTTCTGTCCAACAGAGCGAATACAAAATTGGATTCAGTAGTCTGATGTCACGCCGCCCGGCAACGGCGGCCATCTTGGTTCTAAACAAAAATAATCATTACTTTTTATTCTTCATGCTGGATAGAACTTTTCATATGCCTTGTGATTAGAATGTGTAAAAGTCAAAACATGATCAAATTTATGTGTTTTTTTCCCCTCTGGATACGCTTTTATGCTCGCCGGGGAAATATTTCATACGGGCGTCCGCCATTGTTCCGATAGTTTAGAGCCAGTGTTACTAAGTTACCATGCGTCATTAGGAAGGAAGTGACGTTACGACTGTTAAGAGTATTATGGGGTCTCCTAAAAGAAAGAATATTTTAAAAGACTGGATTGTTTCGACGAGTAAACACGACTCGTAAATCACATAGAATACAAAAAAGCCACAACACTGAGATGCATACCTCTATTGAGTGGGCCCTTGTAATTTTACTTATAACTCATTCGGTGATCAAGGGACTGAAGCATATAATAAAATAAAATTTTAAAAATGGAGCTTTATATAGTGCAATATCCACTAAATGTGCTCAAAACGCTTTACCAGAGGTCCCTGGCCATAAGAAACATTTAATATGTAGGACGGGACATGCCGCCTGTAAGGCGATATTACAATTTTTCGGACAAAGACAACGCTGTTAACGGCCAGTACTCATTTTACACCTGAGTACGGTGAGAGGATGTGAGTAAAGAGTCTTTTCCAAGGACTCATCTATGCGCCGAGTGCGAGGCTCGAACCCAGGACCTTCCGATCCGAAAGCGAGTCATACCACTAGACCATATAGCAAATGCATAACTCAATTGCTCTGTGAATAACAAAAGGAATCAACTAATAAATTTTGACCAATCGAAATAATATGGGGTTTGTGACACACCCGCGAGTCCAATCGGACAATAATCGTTGGACAAACAATAGAACAAATTAAATTGACCTGGCTCTGCATCTTGTGACTGTTTTTAACGTCATTTAGGTGATTAGTTCTCACTAGATTCTCTCAATCAGAGTCTAAACGTTTTATGGTACACATAGTTTTGTATGTTGGTAAATTGATCTAGCGGGTAGAACAGGTGAGTATTTTACTTAAACGTATCTAGTTCAGAGTAATGCCTGTGTACTTCGCTTAGTCTTAGCAATCACTGTCATTGCTTACAGAGTTCTTCAGTCTGTCCGAGAGGCGTGGTTATATTCTTTTCCATTACAAGAATATTAAGATCTGAAGTGATTTTAAAAACTAGTTTTGCCGTGAGTGGGTTAAGAGAAAGATTCGTTCTCCCTCTGATTTAGCCATGCCAGTGATATAAGCCTGGCAGTGTTATCACTAACAAAAGTAAAACACTATAAAGTATAGTTGCGATTGACGTCACACAATTGTTTGCGATTCCTTTTCAACATTTTTTTTCCGCCAGATTGTAATTAAGGTAACAAAAGCCACAAAAAAGCACCATAACGTTATTTAAGAATATGTTTTGCTGTAGTAATAGAATGAGACACTCACGGCTTTTCATTTTTACAGGTTTACGATAAGTATGCTTTACATACTGCTACGTTTATATGATAGTTAAAACTACTTTGAATCAGAATGTCAATAATAATTATTATTATTATTATTATTATTATTATTATTATTATTATTATTATTATTATTATTATTATTATCACCATCATTATTATTATTATTATCACCATCATTATTATTATTATTATTATTATTATTATTATTATTATTATTATTATTATTATTATTATTATTATTATTATTACTAGTATATGTTAGAAAGCTGGGAAAACGTGACCCAGATTTAAGTTATCATTCTTTTTTTTTTAATACGATTGAGGCCAAAATTGTTTCATACATCTATCCAATTTTAATGTTTTACCAAGGAACTCAAAATTACTGGCAAATCTGAAAATCATAAAACTATTTTTTTAACAAATTGATATACGAGTAGCTTGCAAAGATGTTCTAAATTATGGATAATTTCATCAAGTGATTATTTATTAAATCTCCAGAGAATAATATTTTGTCATGTACTGGTTTAGACGAATTGGCATCACCTTCTAATGGTGTCACTACTATGTTACGATGATCAAGCCAGGCCGCAAAGTCATCGCCGCAATCGTGTACAGCCGCGAACCCGCCTGGAATCTTCGTCACAACGCAACGTTCAACTAGTTGTTCTGAGGTTCGGGCTCTTGACCACAACGGGTACATGTTGGACTGGTGGCAAGCCCCCCCCCCCCCCCCCCCCCCCCACCTGGTGTGCCGTGAGAGAGGTTCTCGACCGGAGTCGGTTTGCTGCCACCCAATGGCTCCTCTTGCTGGTGGAAAACCTTGGCAACTTCTCCCCCAGTTTCGTGGAGTCGATGTCCCCGCCCCCTTGAGAGATTGAATTCGTCCAAACCGATTCCAATCTCGTATATGCAGCTCTGTCCGAAGTCAGGGAAGCTACGTACAAGGGTTGCCGGGATTTATTTCCTCTCAAAAGAGGGACACTGTCTATTTATGCGCTTGAGAGGGGTATCCCCATTCTCTCTATTTTGATCTTATTAAGTCATTTGTTTGTGGTCTACATCGGGGGGATGGTTTGCTGCCATTATCGGGCCCCATTCTTTAGGGTTGTTGCCAGCGTTCCCGACACTATAATCATGGACACGAAGTTTTAAATTGACCTTCTCAACGTTCTTGCTTCTACCCCAAACTGCCTGGAGCGCAATACCCAGCGGTGGTATAGCATAGTGCCAGGGCGGAAGTCCTGAGAAGCGCTTGATTAGCACCCCAAGTTGTTCCCGCCAGCTTCATCAGAGGACTGTTGCGTTTCTCTATCTTCCCGACAGCTCCTTCGAGATGGACCCGATAGGTAAGGCTGCGGTCCATTACGACCCCCAGGTACTTCGTATTTGGCTGGTCCCCAACGAGGACGTTCAGGTTACGGGTGTGCCAGCCATTGCATAGGTGGAATGCTGTGGCCACGGTTTTTGAAGTGTTTATTTTCAGATTCCACAAGTACTTTGGACACAAGACCACATATTACATGGACTAAGTTTGTCTCGGTTAATTTAATTTCCACGATATAATAATAATATTTAAAATAAATAACTGCCTGAGCTTAAGTCTTTATTTTTCTGATTTGTCAACGTCAAAATTCATCCCATGGTTTTTTAACGTTTTCAAGTTATATTTGCAGTGACGATGTGCTGCCAGATCCATTTGCGTGCACCTTAGACTTTATTACCGGACCTCATTTAATTTAATTGGTGATTAACGTTTAAGTTTAAGGTTTTGTTTTCAAATCCCGTTGGTAACTTTAAACGTCTGTGATATGTTAGAGAGAATCCAGAGAGAACTCACCACTCAACTGGCGATCTAAAAGCTATGGCAAAGAATCAAATGACGTCATCTTCATTCATTCTGTAGGAGAAATTAAGTTTGCATCACACAGCTCTTTGTTATTGTTTTCAGACAGTCAGTTGGGTGATTAATTCTAACTAAATTATATTAATCAGATTATAACTTTTAAAGTGATTAGTTCTCGCTAAATGATATCAATCAGACTATAAACTTTTAAGTTTACACATTGTTTTCTGTGTCGGTAAGTTATATCTGTCGGGCAGACAATGTGAGTATTTTACCAAACGCATACAATCAATTCACAAGAAAGAATACAAAGTTCACAGCGTTTCAGACACAGCATTCTTATCAGGCCAATTTAATTCCACAATCAGTCCTGACTTTTAAGATAATCAATATTCATGACCATCGCATCAAGTTCTAGGTCAAGACCTGCAGATTAGAAACATCCTTGGGCTTGGGGGAGGATTACTGATTAGTACACACGAATGATGCCGTACTCCGTCAGAACGCTTTGTTCTCATGTTGGCCAGATTAATTTCTGCTTTTACATCAGATTCCGATTAATAAATATGATCTTCAATTTGTAAATATTCTTAATCTGAATTTTAGACATGTTGTGGATTATTGGAGGTCTCGTGTTTCTTTTTTACAAGTTGAAGGCTATCTGAGTTCATTGGTATTTAGAGTTTAGCATATTCTGGCCAAACAAAATAAATTGTTTTGTCAATGTTTGGCAGCTGATCAAGGCTATTACTTACCAATTCGGTAAAGTGAATGGGTTTATCTTTTTCTTTTCAATTCCATTACGAATAGGGATAAAGATAGCTCAAACAGTTAAAATGTTTCTAAAATTCCATATTTTTATATATTTCTACGATTTCATTAGAAGAATTTGCCCTTAACACAGGGAGGGCGTTATGAAACCAAATTTCTACTTCATATAATGCCAGTCATCAGTTATGCATATTGTTTATGTACTGCTTCTCTAAGAATATATCATTCAGGTTCTCAACCACTTCTGAGTTGAGTCAGATATTGTGTTTTAAAAATGCGTTATTCAAAAATATATCTCAGGATTCGTAGTTTCCTGATCAGTGTTACCCATCCAGTCATTGACCAAGCTGAAATTTGCTTGACATTGTCACAAGTACTGACGAAGCCTTAATCATTCGCCAGATAGACCATACAAAACCAAATTTCCATTTGACGCATTAACTACCGGGACTACCAGATGTCCACGTAGAAAAACGTGTTTCTATTATCAATTTATGGGGGTTGTTTTTAATTTATTTTTTAAATGTTTTTTTTCATAGTTTAGTCGATTTATTTTTTAGTTATTAATGAATTTTTCAAGGGGGTCAGAGTGTTTGTAGTGTTTGTCAATGTAAGGGTTAATTTGGTCACAAGAAACTGGCAATCTGGCTACAAGGCACTTGTTTGCATTCCTATTTTAAAATACTTCCGTCATCGTCTATGGGAGGCACTCATTTAGTCCTTATTCAGTTGAGGTTACGGGTCTAATATATTTTAACCATTAAAATAACCCTGGGCCAGAGAGTTGCTATCATTTCCACCCATCCAATCTCAGATCACAGTCTATGCTTCTTGTTTTTTAGAAAAGTGAGTGGAACTGGCACTTATGCTGATAATGAGAGGAAATGAAGTGAGTAAAAAAGTGACAGAAGACAATAGAGAATATAAAGTACTTATGCAGCAATAAGGAGTCGAACCCACGACCCGACTGTGACGGCACCTCCGCCTGGCCGCAAGAAGGACGCTCTACAATCGACGCCATCCACCACTCCAACGCATGTCTTTGTTGCGAGAGGAGACACAGCCTGTCGATAAACACGGTCAAATGGAACCAGGGCATGGTGAGTTGACTCGTGAATAAGAATTATTTATTATTGAAAGCACCGAGACAAACTTTTTGTTATTGTTGTTGGATGTGGTGATGGGGGTGGAGGAGGTTGGGAAGGGGGTTGAGAGAGCAGGGTTTGGGGATTATGGTGGGTTTTTTTTTTTTTGGGGGGGGGGGGGTTGTTCGTTTTTGTTTTTTGTTTTTTTATTATTTATTTATTTATTTGGGGGTTTTTTGTCCCTTTTTGTTTTGTTTGGGTATTTCTGGTTTGTTTTTTTTTGGGGGGGGGGGTTTTTTGTTTTTTTTTTTTTTTTTTTGGTGGGGGGGGGGTTGTTGTTGTTGTTGTTGGTGATGGTAGTGGTAGTGGCGACTATTGTTTTCTGCTTTTGTTTTGGTTTGGTTTGGTTTGGGTTTTTTCTTTCTTTTTTTTTTTTTTTTTTTGTTGGTTTTCTTTTTCTTTTTTTTCTTTTTCTTTTTTTTTCTTTTTCTTTTTTTTTTTCTTTTTTTTTTTTGTTTTTTTTTTAAGTTTTGTTTTTTGTTTGTTGGTTTTGTTGATTTTGTTCTTAATTCTTTATCAGGTAGTGGTACTTTTGAAACAAACAAAAACTCTCATTTCATAGGGTCGATAGTATATAAATAATAACTGGGACCCACAGTCTCAAACCGGTATTATTGTGGAATGAACTAGACGTCAAAAAGAGATTTTGTTAAAGTTCAGCTCTTGTCACTTCATGAAACACCCCAAGAAAACGGGTTAACTGAACCGACAATAAAATCAACATTTCGAATCTTAATCCCCAACTACTCTCCTCGACATAATATTCCAGTTATTTATTCCATGGGGAAATTTATTTTTAAGGTCCATCACGAAAGAAAGGCAACATGAGCTACATTTCTTTGTGTGCGTGTATGTGTGTGTGTGTGTGTGTGTGTGTGTGTGTGTGCGTGTGTGAATATTTTTTTTGTGTTTGTTTTTTTTAAATCTGGTATTGTTCCGTTAAGGCACTTTTGAATGCAACATATATTTTAACTGTTTTGAATTGGTTCCAAATCTAAGAGATACCAATGAGACTAAACTAGATTATCTTTGGAGATACTAAGTTGTTAAATGACTGGAACAATTCCCTAAATATTCTCATCATGCTCTTGAACTTAAATAGCTTGGGGAATTAGGGACACAAAACCCCCGAATTGTGCAAATTTGTGATGAAAGCATGATTTTTTAACGAAAAAAGTTCGTGCTCTAAGGTTTAAATTGTGATATAGAACCACTTTCTCAATACTCCAAGAGCTGAGATATTAGCAGTTTAAATCGTGTAAAAATTCACGGTGGTGATGAAACTTGCCGCCTTCACATCGACATTTTGCTTTGGTGTCAAAAGGTACAGACTACTTCATCGGTACCGAGTACAGATGTACACTGTTGCTTAAATCGAAATCGGAAATATAACTTATCATTTATTCATAACATGCAACTTATCAAATTCATTCATTTACCAAGAGAGTAACATAATTTTCAAAAGTATTTTTTTAAATCCAAAAGTATACCAATTTGGTTATTTCTAATTTTACCGGCATTGGAACACGGAACATGAGATTGTGAAATCGAAGAAATCAAAGTTGTGGTGGTCGAATACGAATACGAAAAAAAAAAATAATGGAATATAGAACAGTAAAGTTGCTGCCCCAAACGTAAACAATAACAAGTTGCTAGTGATTTCCGTTAGGGACCGGAATAATTTACGCACAATATAGGTCTCCCAATTTTGTAGTTTGAGTTGTAGGCAATACACTTTCAGTATTGAAAATATGTTTACATAAAATCTAACAGTTGCAGAAATAATAATATAAAGACTAAATTATTCTGAAAATCAGGCTCCGAATAATTCTCGTTTTGTTCACACCAGTGCAATAATTTGCTCTGGTCTAAAAATAGATAGACTGTAATTTTTGATAAATTTTACCTTTTGTTCCATAAAATATCCATATCTAGACATTATTTGATACGTGATCGAGTATTTATGAATATGTGTTTCTTTTGCCACCTAACAGCCAAATTTTAAAGGTTATTTTCTTTCTATTATTTACATTGGAACGTGAGCTGTCAAGACAGGAACATGTGGTTTGCCATGTGCTTCTCGACCTTTGTTTACGTTTGGGGCAGCAACTTTACTGTTCTATAGGGGGGAAAAATCATTATTATCATTGTCCTAGGCAAAAAGATCAGACGACAAATTATATCAATGCCAAGTGAAGAGAGAGTCAAGCTCTTGTTTGTCTTTTCCTGTTCTATATAGAGAAAAGGATAAATAGTATAGCCTCGTGTGTGAGTGGTTGCGTGTCATAGTCATGTTTTTAAATTGTTTCTGTTGTTTGTATGTGTGTAGTGATGATGATCATCATCATCATAATCATGATCATCACTACCACTACCACCACCACCACCATCATCACAACACCATCAACATCATCCTGATCATCATCCTCATCGTCGTCTTCGTCATCCTCTCCATCATCATCATCACTACCAAGATCAGTACCACCACCACCTCATCGACATCATCATCACTACTATTATCACAACAATCACCTCATCATCATCATCATCATTATCACCAACATCACCTCTACAATCCATCTTCACCACGATGACGACCAACACAACACAAGTAAAACTGACACCAGCACCACCTCCTCCTCTCCCACCACCACCACCCCCCCCCCCCTTCCAGTCCTCATAATAAATCTATGCTACCGGCCCACACGGTTCCTATATCACATAAAGTCACATTTTTATCAATTATTATTTAAACCAAAATAATCAACCGCTTACACGGGCTAAAAATAATATATTTTTTAAGTGCCGAATTGTCAACAAATATTTCATGGATTACGCCCCTTTGTTTTAATATAGCTCATAATATAGGCGGATTTTCATCTCCCTATTTTACACTGTTAGAGGAATTTCTCAATGTGGTTCTATATCAACATCGATTAATAGTGGTCTCAAGTTACTTTGTACCAAATTTGGTGCTTTCATCACTAATTTGCACACTTTTACCCTAATTCCCCTAGCTAAAAGAGAAAAGAGAGGAGTTAATAAAATCCCCTTAGTTTTCCGCTCCAAGGGACGTTACTGGAATAAATGAAGCAGTTATAATAACCTATTCTAGTGGTTATCTTTCCTTGAACAAAAGAATGATGGGCTTAATAAAATGTATTATCTGAAAATGTTTTGAAACAGAGATGAATGATATTAATATGGTTCGAACGACATCATTGTCATATAAAATATACTTTTGATGAATGAAGCATTGAGATAGAACTCATTTGAAGTATGAATTAAATCAAAAGGTTGAACCATACAAACCAACCGACAGAACAATAGTTGGATTAACAAATAAAGAGAAAAAGAAAGAAATATATAAATAAATATAGAAGATTATTGTTATTCATCCTCATGGGATAGTTTTCTTTATGGCCTATCTGGGGAAAATATGATTTTTATCAATGCCATTATTATATTAAGATTCGTAAAAGAAATTCGAGTCCAATACGAAAGCGTAATAAACTAGATCGATAGATACATTGTTTATGTCGTTATTGAAAAATTTTCATTGTGGAGAAAAAAAAAAACCACGTAATTGGCAATGCATTTTATAAAAAGCAAAGATAGAAAAATAATATTTCGTGTTTTACTTTTGATAAGAATAGAGTTTTACGTCTACAAGGTATTTAGATTTTAAATTCCACATTTAAAGCTAAGAAAATTAGATTTGTAACTTTTAAGGTGAGACAGAAACCGAGGAAGGTCCATAGTGTATGTTCGAGTCAGTGTCATGTAGTGTTTAACTAGTATTTTTCTTGTTTTTAGTTGTTTATTTGTGTATTTATTTATTGATTTATTCAATTTTAATTAAATTATTTAAATTTTAATTCTCGGAAAAAGATCGTAAAGAGCTTATATCAATTTATGTATTCTTATTCATGAATATTTTACTCCCATGTACCTTGAGTAATATGTAGTATGATCCGACAATAAAGAAAGTTTGCATTGAATTGAATATACAATGTTCAGTCTTTCCCTCATTTCAAAGATTTTTTATTCTAAGCCCATTATATATTATATATATATATATATATATATATATATATATATATATATATATATATATATATATATATGAGTGACGGTGAGTACTTTTGTAGGTACGAGAGTGCTCGATAATATTGGTTAGAGCATAATATAAAATAGGGAAGGACACTCGCATATTTCTGGTCGATACGATCGTTTCATAAATATGTATATAGGAATAGGCATACATTTATGCTATTAGTCTTGGACCTTCATTACGTCACTAAAGTTAGCAAAATAAAAATAAACCTAAAACACGTCATTTTTCTCTCCTTCTATTTTGGAATCACAACAGTGCGACAAAAGTTTCTTTGTGTTATGTGATTGTCCGAAGTGAAATCGCCAAAAGTAGCTCAAAAATGTTTCATTTTGGCAGACCCTTACAGGACATGAAAACGATTTTTAAAACAAACACAGAAACGGGTAAATTAAATTTGCTGAGGTACAAAGTGAATGTTTGGTGTTGATAATATATATATATATATATATATATATATATATATATATATATATATATATATACATACATATATATATATGTATATAACTGTATATATATATATATATATATATATATATATATATATGAGTGTTGGTGGGTACTCGTAGGTACGAAAGTGGTCGATAATGCTGGTTAGAGCTAATATAAAATATAAATGGGATCACTCACTTATATTATATGTGGCCAAAACATATGTTTCTGTGGCTTTCATCCACGTCGTCAGATGCCAACTGACG
>NC_088361.1:23957843-23965343 GCF_034508935.2 Berghia stephanieae | reverse complement strand
TTGTTATGCTTTGATTTACAAATATTCCCCAGTCTGTTTTGTTTTATGGGGTATTTTTTTTCTTCTAAAGATATAATTACTCTTCTCTTTTACGGACATTTTCAAAGTGGACGCCAATCTGCTAGAAGCTGGGGACTGTAATAACAAATGTAAAACATGAATTTAATTGCTTTAAAAATAAAATAAAAATCCAAGCACGGAACGTTTCAGGCTCCAGCCCGATGAGAAATATAGGGTATGGAGTAGGGCCAGATGAATAAATATATTGCGGTGTCAGAGCCAACCTGGGATCCAACTGACACGGCATCCTCCGCCTGGCTGAGACAGGGAGAGGGGTCACCGATTTTCTGCATTTTAGACTCAAGTCCCTAAACGTTTTGTTGAAGCAAGAATGATTATATGATTTATATTTTTACACTGCTTCATGGCGACAAAAAACACAAAGATGCATATATCATACCCGTATTTTGAAGATCTGAGGCAACCATTATTTTTGCGGTTTTAATCGTAAAAAATTATCAAGAAGCCTGGCCCATTTTAATGACCAAGTCACCTCCGACTGGTATCTTCCATATTCTACTTTTTTGTGTTTTCATGTTTAGTTAAGATTCAACTATTTTACTTTCACCAGAGAAAGTTCCCTGCTTTCATTATATTTTTCATGCCGAAAATAGCTAATCAAAATTCTAATTATCTGTAGACTGAGCTGTCACAATCAAGTCTTTTGATATCGTGTGTTATTGCAATTTGATTTATTTATTTTAAATCTACTTACACTTGCGCACGACACCATGTACAGTACCCAAAGGTTGTTGAGACCATTGATATCTCTAATCCATTCAAACAGAAATGGCACTGTTTAATAAAGCACATTTAATATTTTTTTAAACTTATGAATTCGACTTATGAATATACTAAGTATTCCTGAACATTAAAAGTTGAAACAGTTGTTTGACTTAGTCGAGGTTTATACGTAGAAGAATTTTTTTTTTTTGACCAATGGTTAATTTTTAAAAAGGCATTGAGTTATTTTATTTCATTATTTTAATTATTTCCACTTCGACCATATTTGTTTTGTTTTTGTTTTGTGTTAGACTTTCATTTAGATTTAGTTGTTTTGTTTGTTTGTTTTTTTTTTTTGTTTTTTTTTTGTTTTGTTTTTTTTTTTTTTTTTTTTGTTTTTTTGTTTATTTGTTTGTTTTCTTTTAAATGGGTTTTTTTGTTGGTTGTTTTTTGTTTTTTGTTTTGTTATTGTTTTCGGGTTTGTTTGTTTGTTTTTGTTTTGTTTTTTGTTTGTTTGTTTTTTGGGGGGGGGGCGGGGTGTGGTTGTTGTTTTTGTAATGTTGTTTTGTTTGTTTTGTTTTTTTTGTTGTTTGTTTGTTTGTTTTTGTTTTTGTTTGTTTTTCATTTCTTTGGGGTTTTTTTATTTGTTTGTTTTGTTTTATTTGTTTTGATTGTTGGGGGGGGGGTTGGTCTCTTTTTTTGTGAGTTTTCGTTTATTTTGTTTTGTTTTATTTTTATTTTTATTGTTTATTACACTATTGTTGTTTTTTGTTTTGTTATGGTTGGGTTTTTTTGGGGGATCGGGCGACGTGCTCTTATTTACATGTCTGATAACCCAATCCCTTATGGGCTCATTGTTGTAAAAAGGAAATCTAAAAAAAATGACGCAAATATTGTTCATTACAACAATATTAAACTAGGTCCATAAAGTGTCAGAACTGCATACATGTACATGTCGGGGGAGGTAATTGTTTTAATAATTTCGTTTTCTTTTTGTTTTTGTTTTTTGTTGGGTTTTTTTTTTTCTTGTTTTGTTTTGCTTTTGTTTATTATTGTTTTGGTGTGTTTCTCTTTTTTTTTTTTTTCTAATTCTAGTTTATCTGTTTGGGGGGTTGGTCTTTGAGGTAGTTATAAGTTGAATGTCGAATGTTTCGATTAACGAATAGTTGAAATGTTGTTTCCAACTCATTTGATTCATTGTTTAAGCGAAAGGGTGATCTGAACCACTGTATTCATGTATTGATAATGTATTTTGTATTTCACAGAGAATGCCAAAGATACGCTTTATATCTAATGTGGAGGCCACACAAAAACATGTCAATCATATACTGAAATACCAGCCAACAGTTGGGCTCAGTTGTAAGCTTGGGCACCAAGGTACGTCATTTTAAAACTTTTGGGGGGGGGGTCTTTTTATTTGTTTGTTTGTCTTATAATTGTTTGGGAGGGAGTGTTGCTTTTATGTTGTTGTTGTTTGTTTGTTTTTGTTCTGTTTGTTTGATTTTTGTTTTTTGTTTTTGGTTTCTTTTTGTTTGGTTTTTTTATTTTGTTTTCTATTCTATTTCGTTTTCTATTTTTGTTTGGATAGTTTAGTTGGTTAGGTGTTGGAGGGTTGGGTTGCATTTAATCATATCTTCTTTTTTTTGTTAACAGCTCAAAGAAAGATTGCATATGTGAATCCATCGCGTGCTTTAATCTGGTGTGCATGTATTACCCTCCTTCCGCACTAGGACAAAACTGTCCCGGGACAAATTTGTCCTGTCCCACTGGAGAAAACTTCTATTCAAAAGGGGTTCCGCACTAGGACAGGACTGTCCCAGGACACACCTGCGCGAATCCATTATTTTTTTTTTTTTACAAGATTCAAAAGTTTATTTGTAGGCAATTGCAACTCTAATAATTCACATTTTATGAATCAACATAAGATACGACATGACGATAATGATTTTTTACACTGTACAATGGGATTTGTTTTCATAAGATTTATATAATCATGAAATATTCTTATAGCAAGAGTAATATTATTGCTGCTGCTACTACTACCACTACCACTACCACGACTACGACGACGACGACGACTACTACTACTACTACTACTACTACTACTACTACTACTACTACTACTACTACTACTACTACTACTACTAGTAATGGATGAAATAGAGGTTGCATATTTCTGTGCTTCACCACGTGGAAAAAAAAGACAAATTGAAAGAGAAAACAATATTGGGTGCATCCTTTAATGACCCAAAGATTGCTCAAGGGTCAATTCCGTAGACTCTATGGTGATCTCCGATCTTATCTTAAAATGGCTTTCTTGGAATCACCTCATTTTACCCAGGTGCAAATGAGTACCAGTTCGCTGATGAAAGTAATCTTTGACGGACTAGCATCATTCAAGAGGATAATAGAAAGTCAGCATGGTTCGTACCCGAAAGGCATCAGTTGAGTAAGTCACCTCGCCTAGCTCAATTTGCGGCGCTGCACTGCGGCTGACACCTGGTTATACCTTGTCCTAGCTAAATTTGCGGCGCTGCATTGCGGCTGACGCCTGGGTTATTCCAGTCTTACCTTGGAATAGACCCTCGAGAAAAATTTCCCCTATGGGATGAAAAAATGAATTTTATTATTTTAAATTTTAAACTGTTATCTGTCTGCTCAACGCCACAGAAACATGGATAAGTTCCGGATTTATAAGCTTAGGAGGCAAGATGGCCTATGGTTAGCGCGTTGTACTCTGGACTCAGAGGTTCTTTGTTCGATTCCGACCGAAGCCAACTTGTACTTTCTAGAGCAAGAAAATTTACTCCAACCACTCACTCCATTCAGGTGTAAAAGGGTACCTGTCAAGCTGGGATAGTAATCTGCGATAGACTACAGACTAGCGTCCCGTTCAAAAATTTTCAAACAAATACGTTAATTGTCCGCTTCACGCTATTGAAACCGGAATAACTCCTGCACCATTGGCTACAAGGCTCTAAAGGACTTAATTTGTTTTACAATGAGTCCAAGTGGCTCAGAAGGACTTACTTAAAAATATTTTCATTGAGAATTCCCGAAATAAATAACGATAAAGATAATTGATCCCACAAGTTACCGAATAGATGTGCGACCGGTTTTAGACACGTTACTGCTGTGTCACAAAGTGTGACACTTCTTAAATTATATTTATAACCATACGTTTTTAAATTGCCGAAAATATTTATGTTGCTATGCCTTCTGTACGTGGTTTCATCACATAGAATTATTTTTTGAATTGTTCTTGCTTTTTTATATTCAGAATTGAAATAAATAAATAAATTATAACTGTGAAATTGAATGTAAGCTTCAGTTTAATATACGAAAACATAAAATGGACGTTTCGGGTTTCCCCTTCATCAACAACACATGATGAATTAAAAACTACAGACGAATGAGATAATGTGGTAGTGGCGTTGTTAAGATGCATAAACAAAAACATTGATGGGCAGGAAATTGTTTGCTACTTTGTGAGGAAGCGCGAGTTTAAACAGAGCAATAGAAATTTATAAGGAAGGAACTGTGTAATGCAGTATAGAAAGTGAACTAAAATAAAGTGTGGACTATTGTTGGAAATAAATACAATGGAATTGGAAATAAATACAAAATATAAGGGATGTAGGTATTATTATATTAGTGGCATTAGCCACAGCAGAAGCAACAATAGAAATAGTAGTAGTAGTAGTAGTAGTAGTAGTAGTAGTAGTAGTAGTAGTAGCAGCAGCAGTAGTAGTAGTAGTAGTAGTAGTAGTAGTAGTAGTAGTAGTAGTAGTAGTAGTAGTAGTAGTAGTAGTAGTAGTAGTGCAGAAAATAAAGACAGGCATTTCAATTTTGACACGGCGCCGCCAAGTCTGGGACTTTTTTGTCCTAGTGCGGAAGTCTGCTATATTTTTCTACTATCACAAACGATATGAACACGGGACTGGGACAGTCCTGTCCCGTTGATTTTGTAGCATTTCACAACGGCCTGGGACACAACGGGACTGTTTTGTCCCGTCCCAATAGGTGCGGAAGATTTCTCTAAATTCTATATGTTACAGATTTGGGACAGGACTGTCCCGGGACAGTCCTGTCCTAGTGCGGAAGAGGGTTTAGGCGTCGATTGTATTATTAATCCAGTAGTCTGTCTTTGGAAAAGTGGGCCCAGCCGAAATCTGCATACTATACCACTAAATTGTGAATACTTCCAACCACTTGGAGAGCTTGTATTCTAGAAGGATGCAATAAATTATGTATGTTTACCACCTATAATATAATAATTTTTTTAAATACTTGCTGCAAGTGTGAAAATAATCGATTGTTTGATCCACGGTTCCTTTGAGTTTAAGTAAAAGTTCGACTTCGGTATACCGCTGCCAAACTTGGAGTATGTATCACGGATCAATTTATGGTGAAATTAGCAAAATGGCATTGCCCTTCGTTGTGTTGGCGGTAATGGAACTGGCGATATATAGCAGGTTGTGAGGTAGTAGGGGATAGTAAAGCAATGCGCGTTATAGCATGAGCGATATATAGATAGTTCGAAGATGACGTCACTCAAGTCTTTGTTAATGTTTTTTGCCATCCGCGTTTATGAGTAATGCTCACTGAACTGTATTAACCCGACTATAAATGTTCGTGGACACACACAGTTTTGTGTGTTGGTCCGTTATACTTCCGGGTGGCAATGTTATGAGCTTCTTAGCCAAGCGCATACTATCTATAGCAAGGACGGCATAGCAGGGAATGGTATTACATTTGGCGGTACAGGAGTGGTTAAGCAATGCGCAGTATGAAACCATGCGTCTTATGCGTCTTGTGCGGCTATGTGATCTTGTGGTATGACACTCGCTTTCGGATCGGAAGGTCCTGGGTTCGAGCCTCCCTCGGCACATAGTTGAGTCCTTGGAAAAGGCTCCTTACTCACATTCTCTCACCGTACACAGGTGTAAAATGAGTACCTGACCGTTAACAGCGTTGTCTCTGTCCGAAAAATTATAATATCGCCTAACAGGCGTCATGTCCCGTCCTACATGTTAAGTGTTGCTGTTGGCCCGGGACCCCTTGTAAAGCGATTTGAGCACATGTGGTGGATATTGCATGATGATGATGATGATGATGATGATGATGATGATGATGACGATGATGATGATGACAATGATGATGATGATGATGATGATGATGATGATGATGATGATGATGATGATGATGATGATGATGATGATGATATTCCATTCCAAGGTCAAGTGGCACTGGTGGTCATCAGCACCGACGATGACGTTGTCTATGTGTTTGACGTCAAGGCTGGAAGAGATGTGCTCTTTGACGGGGGACTCTACAGGATTCTACAATCGTCCGATGTCTTGAAGGTACGTGACGATGGGTGACTGAATTACCTTTCTATGTGTTAAGGCAAGTCTGTGTGAATGCATTCAACGACTTAGAAAGAATCGTGTCTGACAGGAGATGAGTTTAAATCTCTCTCTCTCTCTCTCTCTCTCTCTCTCTCTCTCTCTCTCTCTCTCTCTCTCTCTCTCTCTCTCTCTCTCTCTCTCTCTCCCTCTCCCTCTCTCTCTCTCCCCTCTCTCTCTCTCTCTCTCTCTCTCTCTCTCTCTCTCTCTCTCTCTCTCTCTCTCTCCTTTACAGCCATTTCCAAGAATTTCCCCCCAAAACTGCAAACCCAACCAACACTTAAAATAGATTTCTTTTTCAGTCAATTCTGACTGTATCGTTACGAATGTGACGATTTTCCTATGAACGGTAAGAAGCTCGTTAAATAATGAACTTGTACCACTAATTGGCGAGCAACATATAGTGTTTTGTCTCATAACAAATTCAAAGCTGAGTAAAATCGGTTAAAGGGTTGGTGGCATTATCATAACTCTGCCCCCACTGATATATATATATATATATATATATATATATATATATATGTGTGTGTGTGTGTGTGTGTGTGTGTATGTGTGTGTGTGTGTGCGTGTATATATAAATGTTATATATATATATATATATAAATATATATATATATATATATATATAAATATATATATATATATAAATATATATATATATATATATATATATATATATATATATATATATATATATATATATATATATATAGGCGAGCAGACGCACTAGCCTCTGCGCCATCAACCATACAAAGTATAGCTTTCAAACTTAGTACCTATCTTGCGGACTCTCTACTTGCCACTACCTTAGGGGATCGCACGATGCTGGCTAACAGTAACAAATCATGTGATCAATGACTCGGTTAGGCGATAACCTGAATATAAATTGTTCCAATTACAAAGAGTCGATTGCGTCGAGTTATTCAGCCTGATTTTTTTTTAAATTGGTTATATTTTACATAACACATCTATGCATATCATTATCTTCGCAAATATAAACATTATATTGAGTCACCTTGTATTTTATAACGTTGATATACACTTTCTTTTCATTGACCACGTTATTTTCTCAGTTGCATTTGATTGGGTCATAGTTGAGAAATGATTATGACACACTAAAAAACGGATTTATCTTTTTTTCCATTAGATCAACCGCCACTGCGGAAAAGGATTTATTTAGCCCATTACTGAATGTTTAAACACTTGTTACAACTGATGGTTCCTCTGTGACCTCAAGTTGCTATGCCTGTCAAGCTATTGACACGGATAATAATAATAATGCTGAAAACTTATATAGCGCTATAACTCC
>NC_088361.1:23930343-23955343 GCF_034508935.2 Berghia stephanieae | reverse complement strand
GCTGACTCATTATCAGCTTTTAATTCAAATCTAAATTGAAAACTCACTTTTTTTGTCTCATGACTTCAATTTTGAATATGAAGTTTTTTTCCTATCATGTGTGTAATATGTAGTCTATTGCTATTTAGGTCATTGAAATTGCTATGCTTTATTTTTCATTGTATTTCTTTATTTGTCTTTAAAATGCAAAGCGCCTAGAGCCTGATGAAGTTGGGGTAAGGCCATATGCAAGTGCCATTTATTATCATTTATTATTATTGCAAATACTGTGGTTGGTTTCAACTACAATTTACTCCTCTTAATCGCATAGTGTTAAATAATCGCACGTTAACCATAAATCTCAACGCCGGGAGGCGCATAAGGCCTGGACATTTTCCTTCCATTCATCCAGTCCTTGGTTACGGTCCTGGCCCTCTACTGGGAGTGCCATTCAATTTCATTCCTTTTCTTTTCCACCATCCTTCGGCATAATAATATTGTTTTGGGCATTCCTCTCCCTCTCTTTCTCTCAGGAGTCCATCCTTATGCCAATACAGAATCGCACTTTTCTCCCTCTCTTCAGAATATCCAGTTCCAACTTTTCAGTTTCTTCCCTTCACCGAAATTCTCTCATTCCATACATGATGTTGCCATCTTATTCTCAATATCCTTCTGACATCCAGAACTGGCGTGGATTAGTCTGAAGCGTATACTGTCAGATATCATGAACGTTCATCATAAATCATTCGCATTTCAATTTCAATGTTATTTCTAGTTTCGTTATCGTCTTCATCGTCTTCATCATCACCATTACCATTGCCATCATCATTATCATCGTTATCATTATCATTATTAGTTTAGATATTATCATCATCATCCCTAACCACATATCTGCGATACCCACTCAGCAGAATTGTTATTGCTGTATCTGATTTTGCGGGAAGCACTTTATTGTTGACAAGCATCCCATTTCTTGGATGATAAGCAATTTTACATTTATTTTCACATTTCGAAAACCGGGATAAATTCGTGTGTTCCATCATCATCATCATCATCATCATTATCACCATCATCATCACCACCATCTCATCATCACCATCATCATCGTCACCATCATCATCATCACCATCATCATCACTATCATCATCACCATCAACATCATCCTCATCATCATAGTCATCATCATCATTACCATCATCATCATTATTGTTTCGATATTTCAGAAATTATTGAACGAGGATGGGGACATATGGATGAGAAGACCATTGAGTGCCGAACTTCTACAAGTCTTGTCTTCCGAGGTCAATCCATTGTTTCCACGGTTGTACAAAAAGCTTGTTAGGTTGGTACTCCATTTCTTTGTCATTAATTCAACAATTGTGAGGCGCCCTATGGAAATGGCCTAACATATCACAATACGTACAGTTGAGATATAGCTAACAAAAAATATTTTGGTACTTTCAGGTGAAAATTGGAGTTTTCCAATTATATGATAGTTTGTTCATTTCTGCATTCTTTGACAAAGTTTTAAAGTAAAATTTGCACTTTAAACATTTGATTTTTATTTCAGAGAACAGTTCAAACGTTTTTTTTTCAAAACCACTTGTCATCCAATTGTCTTTTGTTTTTTGTTTTTTGTTTGGTTGAGTTAGTTGTTTTTTGTTGGTTTTCTTTTTTTTTTTTTTTTTTTTTCATTTTCTTTTTTTTTTTTTTTTTTTTTTTTTTTTTTTTTTTGTTTTTTTTTTTTTTTTTGTTTGTTTTGTTTTGTTTCTTTTGTTTTGGGTTGTTTTTTAGTGTCGCTTTTGGGAGTTTATTTGTTGCTTTGTTTGTTTGGGGGGGGGGGGGGGGGGGGGTTGAAGAAGGGCTGGATTTGTTAAATCAAAAGATTACTTGTAGTCAACTATGTCAGTCACGTGTTTCTTGTTACAGAGCCATCCATCCAGCTCTTATACCGTGGTTTGAGGCAATGAACATGGAGCAAGTAAAAAGCGCGTATCATCCCAGTCGAGTGAGAAAGTTGAGGCATTATCGAGCCCGTCTTGAGGAAAAGGAAATGGCAAAAGAACAACCTTTGATCACTCTAACAAATCGACAGTCTGTATTGTTATCTAACACCATTCCCATTAAAAGGAAATAATATCAAAATCAACGTACACGATTCGTTTCTGTTTGATTTTTGGGTAGTTTATCGTTTTTTGCGACACGATGCGCGCTATGGTCCTTTGTTTTTGTTTTTAAGGATTTTATGACGCTTGCGACACTTTCAGCGCCTGTAATTTAAGGATGAAAACGTAATAGTCAAATAATTCAAGATTTACATTAAAAAGCACCTGATAAAAGATGTAAGACAATGGGAGGGGGACTGGTTTATATAGGGACAGAAGTAGAGTACCATCTAGAGACACAAGCACAAGATCCCACTTCGATGAGCACACTCAAATATTTGCAAAATATTATATTCAAAACGAAAATTATAACAAAATTCAACAGAAAGATGATTTACAGGGGGAAATAAATATCATCTCCTAAAAATAATACAGCTAAGGACTCCTACCAGGCTCAGGGCAAAACAAAATAAGCGCATTCCATTGTAAAAACAGCAAGAGTGACCTCCCTGCCCATCATGGAAGGTCAAAAGACCCAACTCCATTATGGCCATTTGAACGCCGAGCATCGGGGTAAAAAAGAGAGAACAGAAGTAGATGATAGATGAAACCCTATAAAAATACTACTGATGTTTTTGTTTGTTTTTTAAGGGTTTTACGGTGCTTGCGACACATTAAGGTCATATCAGCGCCAGTAAGAAGGAAGAAAATGGGATAGTAAAAAGTTCCAGAATTACAATTATTTGATTGCCCACTATAGGAGGTCAGGATCCCCACCCAGTAGAATTACAATTAAAGCACCCAAGAAAAGGTAAGACAGACAGAGAAGAATTGGTTCAAATAGCTTTATTATTTTCTAATAATAAAATAAGAAAATAATAAAGCTAAAAATAGACAAAGAAAGGAATGACACACACCTGGAACACAACAAGCAGGATCCAATCCATGCCATTCAGCGAAGTAGCCAAGTCACTCTATTCCGCCTCCGAACAGGACACTAGACTAAGAGGACATATGTTTACAAAGCTAGGTATTGGAACAACCCCTTATTGCCCATGTGGAACCGACCATGAAACCACTTTACATGTGCTTATGGATTGCCCATTATACAACGTGCAACGTTCGAACCACTGGGTCACCCCTACAACACTCAACACAAAGCTCTATGGCGAGGCTGAGGACCTAAAGCGGACCACAGACTTCATAGCAGATATCGGACTGCAGCCATAGATGTCCATCAGAGGAACGAAGAAGAAGAAGAAGGTTCAAATAGGAAACAAATGTAGATTCCAAGAGCACACTATCAGAGTACTTAGTTTGAGATCGCCTAAAAGTCTCATCCAGACACAAGCACAGGTCACCACAAAGAGGAAAACACTCAAATGTTTACAAATCATATTATATATAATATGTAAACAAAACATAACACAGTGCATAACCGAGATATGATTTACAAGACCAAAAAATATCATCTCCCAAACGCTTAACTATACATTTGACTGTTTCCCTCCCAGCCAGGGCCAGGGAAAAAACCAAGTAATCTCATCCCATGTCAAAGACAGAAAGCATTTTGAAAAACAGATATAGGGGGATAGAAGACACAGTAAGTGCCTCCCTGCCCACTATGGGAGGTCAGGAACCCCACCCAGAAGTCCGGATTTAACGACTAAATTACAAGTTGAATATCATCTTTTTTTTTTTTTTTTTTTTTTTGGAGGGTTTTACGGCGCTTTTGATCATATCAGCGCCAGCAAAAACGAAGAAAATGGGATAGAAAAGAAAAATAAATATCTAAAAGCGCCTATGAAAAATTAGAAAAAGTGGGCAATTTATTAATGTAGTTTATTATCACAACTTCATGATGATGAATAAAATAATTAATTATCATCCAATACAAAATGATGCATTAAGTAAAATATAAGCTGAATTCAATAATGTCGACGTATAATTATTTACAGGTCTGATAACCCAACATATTATGAGCTCATTGTTGAAATGAAAATCTCAACAACAACAAAAAACGTAAAATACTGTCCATTACAACAATGTTAAACTGGGCCCATAATTGCGTTTGGTCTTCAGACATGCATATATTATGTACACATCGAATAATGAGCATCAATATGAACTAATACTGAATAGTCAGTATCTTTGAAACCTAAAGCAGGGTACGTGGAGAAATGAATTATAGTTTTGTATATAATTTATCACACATTCTCACCATACGTAAGTGGAATTGGTTGGCCGGATCCGATTATACTATGTTAGTGTGTACCTTGTCCGTCTCATACTTATATATAATATACCCCCTGGCACAAAAAAGCACACCGTGATATGTTAATTACACAATGAACCGCCTGGTTTGTTTTATAGGCCCATCGTGAAAATTAGCAAAAACTCTTTTAATTTTAGGACCACAATATTGAAATTCGAGGGAGGGGGGGGGGGGGGGGGGGGGGGGACTTTTCTTTTTCTTTGCAAGTTTGAAATTTGCATCTTTATTACAACCGACACGGCATGCAATAACAAAAACCTAGTAGGCCTACCATTTTTTATCATTTTTGCTGGAATTTGTTTGTTTGTTTGTTTTTAAGGGTTTTACGGCACTTGCAACACATTAAGGTCAGATCAGCGCCAGTAAAAAGGAAGAAAATGGGATAGTAAACAGTTCTAGAATTACAATTAAAGTACTTAGTTTGAGATCACTAAAAGTCTCATCCAGACACAAGCACAGGTCCCCATCAAGAGGAACACACTTAAATGTTTTCCAAATCCTATATAATATAAAGAAAACATAATACATAACAGTGCATAACAGAGAGATGATTTACAAGGAAAAAATTATCATCTGTATTTTTCCCACCATTCTATTACCCAACCAGTAAGGCTTTTGAAATTTGGCATGATGCTTTGGCTAAAGTTGATTTTAGTTTGATTTTGTTTTGTTTTTTAATTTGTTTATCTATCTTTTAAATTGACTGAGTTACAACATTTTTACAGGATGCGCCTTTTGTGTGCCATGGAGTATGTTTGATACGTATACCTTATCTCCGTCCCTATATAGTAAGGGATTTTGTCCCAAAGTGATGTTCCAATTTTAAAAATATATTTTTATTCTCTAAGATTAGGCTTTTTGTTCAGGTTAGTCATAAACTTTTTAAAACTTGTCTTTGTCTAAAATAAATATGGAAGCGATGATAATGTACTTATTTACATGTAATTGTAATGTCTAAATTCATTTTAAGATGTCGAATGGGTTTTAATTTTTAAAGTATAGATGGCGCTACGTGTAGGTCAGAAAAAGAAAAGGGGAAAGAGGATAGAAAGTTGATAGAAAGTAGTACATGTGACAACTTTGAGTCAAGGGAAGCATTTGAAACATCAACGCCAGTAATGTGACAGATGGTTCAATTACGTTGTAGAAGCGAAGATCAAAACATGTTCAAGTCATTACATTGCATAAGAAAAGGAAGACAGTGTAAAAGACAAGATAGATATACATTGTGTATTAAGAGCTCAAATATAGGTGGTTTTCATACATAAATCAAAGCAATCACACAGAATATTCCTGAAAAAAATATGTACCAACATCTGATTGAATGATCCCAGTCAAGGCCTGGACAAATCTAAGTCGTCTCACTCCTAAACAAGGACAGAAAGTAGAAAGTCCCATTGAAAGAAAACACAAATATATACAGGAGAAGTAGAAGAGATCAAGAGCCCCGCAGGTAGCGCCAACTAAAGTAGGGAGCTTTGTATCAAAGTAGTAATAAGGGAGAAAACTATTTAAAAAGCATAGAAAAAACAAAACTCAATATGATGATTTATCATGATGAGTAATCCACAGGAAAACTTCAAAAGCAATATATAAATGTCCCTATTTTGAGTTCCAGCGAAGGAACGCGCCGTGAGAGATAAATGTTTACAGGGTACAAGATATTCAAATCTAAAAACTATAATAAATAGTTATACATAACAGGAGAAAAAAAACACCATCTCTCAAATAGATATACATTTATCTGCCTTCCTAAGGACCCTACCAGGACCAGGATAAGAAACCAAGCACTGTCAATCCAAAACAAAGACGAGAGCAACGTGAAAGGGTTAAACAGATATATAGGGGAATAGAAGGCATAGCAATAGTGACCTCTACGCCCACCAAGAGAGGTCAAGAACCTCAATCCATACCTGCCTACTTCAAAATTTCAAAATCAATATCAAAGTCCATCAGTAATAACCGGGAACATTTCAGTAATACTAAAACAACAAAAAATGCTACATACAACCTTTTTTATGTAAAATGAATATTACGAGTTAGCGATCGACAAACATTACGAGTTAACTATCGACTTATCCATCATGGGTGTGGAACTGAGCGAAAAGCCCATATAACTGGGGTGGAAAAAGTTTCTCTTAACAATGTAGTAACTTTAATTTTTTTTAAATACATTTACTCTAACAAGGTGACCCGACTTTTGTGAAATCAACATCCGTAATATTTTTTCCAGTTCTGGAAGTCCGTAATTGTTATCAAAATTCCATAACAGTTACAACGACCATCTGTAAAAGAAGGTTTGTTTTTGTTTTTAAGGGTTTTACGGCGATTGCAACACATTTAGGTTATATCAGCGCCAGTAAAAAGGAAGAAAATGGGAAAGTAAGAAGTTCTAGAATTACAATTAAAGCACCCAAGAGAAAGTAAGACAAAGGGGAATGGGAACAAATAGGGATCAGATGTAGATTCCAAGAGCATACCACCAATGTACTTAGTTTGAGATCACCTAAAAGTCTCATCCAGACACAAGCACAGGTCCCAACTAAAAGGGATACACTCAAATGTTTACCAATCATATAATATAATATGTAAACTAAACATAATACAATACATAAGACAGATGATTTACAAGGAAAAAAAATATCATCTCCCAAAATTATAACTATACATTTGACTGTTTCCAACCCAGCCAAGGAACTCCGGCAAGGATCAGGACAAAACTAAGTAATCTCATTCCAAGACAATGACAGGAAACAATTGGAAAACGGGTATGGGGGGATAGAAGACATAGCATGTACCTCCCTGCCCACTATGGGAGGTCAGGATCCCCACCCAGGTTAAAGAAGGCAAGTATGCCAATCCAACTTTAAATTCAAATTATATCATATAATTAATCATCCTGATATTACATCTGATGGCAGGCTACATAATATAATGATGATCCCTTGTAAAATAATATGACATGCAATACATGAATGTGTTCATTTGAATTCAAATTCATCCACATCCGACTCAAACTCTGCATGCAACAAGTACAATTTCAATTTAGATAATATTCTTAGTTCTATTGGGAGAATAGTTTTGATATGGCACTACTATAGATGGAATCCGACAACTATGATCATTGACATTCAATTCTAACTATGTTGGCACCGTATGCCATGTCGTAGTTGTGTTTGCACTGAAATATATTAATGTGTGAAATTGCAGCTGGTCCTTCAACGTTTTGAGTCGGTCGTCGATGATGAATTAAATTAAGCAATATCCTCTTCTCTGGGATTATTTCATAGCATATCGATGGCAAGTCACCTACACCTCATAAATTGATAGGGAGCTACAATTTGTACTGGATATCATTATCCTTCCAATATAACTTACTTTGAGTAAAACAAAATTAAAATCACAACAATGTGACTCCCATTTGTTTGTTTTGTTTGATTTTTAGGGTTTTACAGCCCTTGCATCACTATTAGGTCATTTCAGGAGCAGTGAAAAAGAAGATGACATATATAGGAAAACTTGTAGATCGGAAGTTAAAAGCATTAGAGAAAAAGCAAGACAAAGGGACTAGTTCAAATAGGGAACAGACAATTTCCACGAGCAGTCCACCAATGTGTCTTTAGACACAAGCAAAGGATCCCACTATGAAGGATACACTCAAATATTCATACAATGCAATATATTAAAAACGAATTACTGTGATAGTAAATAACAAAGTGATGATTTACAAGGGAAAAATATCTCTCAAAACAGGTACTATACATTTGGCTGTCTCCCTCCCAGCTAAGGATTCCCACCAGGACCAGGAAAAGAAATGTGTGATCTTTTTCTAGAACAAGGACAGAGAGCAATATTCTAGATCAAGAGCACAAAGCAAGATGGACAGGAAAACAGATATGGGGGATGAAAAACACAGCAAGCTACCTCTGGAATGTCAGAAGACCCCACCAAGCGAATCCAATTCCTCACACATGATTTTTAAATTTTCATAGCTGACCTGAAAATCAATAGGTGGACCTCCTTAACTCTTGACAAAACTAAAGGTGATGAGTGAAGGATCTAAACCCTATGTTATTTTGTTGGCCCCTTTTAACAAGGCAATCAACAATTTATGAGTGTGTTTCATACCGTAAAAGGGTTTTTAATATACCGTTTACAGTTTTTACAACACTGTATTTAGAGCAGAAATCTTAATAAAGAAAAAAAAAATCAAAATCTGTTTTACAAGCCATTATAGGTTACATATTACATTGACAGACATCAAAATGTTTGAGGACATCTCAATCAAAATGTGTGAACTTCACAATGACTCAAGGACAGCATTTTGATAGGTTAGCGACATGAAGTCGACTAACATGTCTCTTGAGTTGTCCTCAAACTCTCGAAATGTGCTTGTATCACCATTTTAAAGGCCTGGACCATGGCGTTCATTCTATGAATGCCACAGCCTGGACCTATGATAAATGATATTCAATATCAAACATATTTTATTCAATGAAATTTTTAAAAACATATGAATCATATCTATACAGAGCTTTTTCAAAATTTATTACTATACTCTAAGCGCTATACATTATAGATTTCCAACAGCAGAAAATGCAAATTATTCCACCCCTATAATTTGTTAGTAAATACACAATCGTTTCATAATGCTTTGAATGTGTTGAACAAAAAATTTATTCAACGCTTACAGAATATTTGCAATCGATCTTATTAGTTTATATAACGGTGTTAAAGACAGCTGATTGGCGATTTAACTTTTTTCTTTTTTGAGTCAAATTGTCATTCAAGCAGATGTAGAAAAATACAAATGGCGAATCGATGTCACTACTGCCATGCATCCAAAACCCTTAAAATTCACAACCAATTAATAATTCCCCCCCTAGCTACACACACACACACACACACACACATGCACAAACACAGATAGAGAGAGAGAAGAATAATAAAATTATCGCTCTAAATAAACATCTACCCTACATTAGGATCGTCAAATTGATTTGAAGAAACATAACACTCTTTCTAAATGGGAGTAAAAAGAACCAAAACAATCTCACTCACACATAGTTTGAATACATTTACAATTGATAAATTCTACCTTCAAATTCATTGTGCCTTCATTGATTTACACCGCTAATACACATTATGAAAACAAAAATATAAAAAATCGAAAGAAGAGAGCACAAAACAACAAAAAATAGCCTGCATAGTATGTCTAGACTATCAGACAATGTTGCAGTGCCAGATTACTTTGGGAAAAAATGCAAAACAAATTACTAGAAAATTCGGAATGGTCTAACTAAATGCCAAAATTTTGAAGGCATCAAATTTTCTAGTAAAGGCCCATAGAAGTGGATAGAATTTCTTATCCCATTTCCATGGTTAGAGTCTAGACAGGAATTTTTTCTTTTGTTTAATGACCATTTTATAAAAATTGGCATTAAAACTACGAAATTGGCATCCAAAACGTGTCGTCTGGGTTTTGCTATAGGAAAGGCTTTAATAATCCCTACATAAAGATAACTTGAATTCATTGAAAAATGAAGCATTTTTACAAATGATTAGTTATGAAATATCTAAGAAAATCACTTTGAGGGGTGGAATAAAGGTATTCTTTCACGGGTTTGGATTGATTAAATTCGTTTTTTATCGCGAAATAACTCACTTGTAAGCTCGTGATTATTTGCAGCGATAAAAATAACTCATTTAAAATGTTTGTTTTTAGGGGTTTTACGGTGCTTATTGTTTTGTTTTTGTTTTTAAGGGTTTTACGGCGCTTGCAACACATTAAGGTCATATCAGCGCCAGTAAAAAGGAAGAAAATGGGATGGTCAAAAGTTCTAGAATTACAATCAAAGCACCCAAGAAAAGGTAAGACAAAGGGGAATTTGTTCAAATAGGAAACAGATGTAGATTCCAAGAGCACACTATCAAAGTACTTAGTTTGAGATCACCTAAAAGTCTCACCCACACACAAGCCCAGGTCCCAACTAAGAAGAGGGATACACTCAAATGTTTAAAAATCATATATAATATTTAAACAAAACAATACAGTGCATAACAGGGAGATGATTTACAAGGAAAAAAAATATCATCTCCCAAAACTCTAACTATACATTTGACTGTTTCCCTCCCAGCTAGGGTATCCAGCCAGGGCCAGGACAAAACCAAGTAATCTCATTCCAAGACAAAGACAGAAAGCATGTTGGAAAACAGACATAGGGGGATAGAAGACACAGTATGTAGCTCCCTGCCCACTATGGGAGGTCAGGAACCCCACCCAGTTACGGTGCTTACGACACATTTCAGCGCTAGTAAAATAGAGGAAAATGGGATAGTCAAAGATTCTAGATTTACAATTTCAAGGCACAAGAGAAAAAGTAAAATAAAGGGGAAGGGTTGACATAGGGATTTAGATGTCGTTTAGGCTCATTCAGACACAAACACTGGTCTCCACTAAGAGGAATACACTCAAATGCTTACAAACCGATTATATATATATATATATATATATATATATATATATATATATATATATATATATATATACAAAACTGGACTATGGTCATTTTTTCATTTGGCTCTTCATATATATGTATAATATTCAAAACAAAATAATAAATGCAATGGTACATAACAGAGAGATGATTTACAAGGAAAAAAATACTATCTCCCAAAACTAAAACTATACATTTGACTGATTCCCTCCCAGTCAAGGACCCTGGCCAGGGCTAGGACAAAACGAAGTAATCCCATTCCAAGAGAAAACACAAAGCAACTCAGACAACAGATTAAAGTAAGGGGATAAAAGACTTAGTGTGACCTTCTGTCCACCATGGGAGGAACTCATTGAATAACTCCAAACCCGTGAAAGAATGCCATATCAAAAATGAAAGACATCATACAAAGCCATTTAAGGCTCCTGGTATACAATACTTTAAGACAATGCTTTATGACCTTAATAAAATATTTCACCAGTCTCAAAAACGGTGAGGAGAAATGTGTATATATCTTTTCCAAATGGTTTGTTACTTTGTTTTTAGGAGTTTTACAGCGCTTGCGATACTTTTAGGTCATTTCAGCACCAGTAAAAAGGAAGAAAATGGTAGAAAAGATGCAGATTGGAAGTCATAAGCACCAACAACAAAAGCAAGACAAAGGGGACTGGTTCAAACAGGGAACAGAAGACTCCATGGGCAATCCATCAATGTGCCTTTTTTGACATTACCTAAAAGTCCCATCCAGACACATGCAATGGATCCTGTTAAGAAGAATACACTTATATCATCAGTACAAGATATTAAAAACTAATAACTAAAGTTATACATAACAGAGAGATGATTTACAATTTAAAAAGTATCATCTCTTTCAAAAAACCAACAAAAAAAGAACTACACATTTTACTGCCCACCCCCAGCAGGACCAGGAAAAAAAACATGTAATTTCAATCCAGAGCAAAGACAGAGAGCAACATGGAAAAAAAAACAGATATAGGGATAGAAGACACAGCGAGCTACCTCTCAGCCCACTATGGGAGGTCAGAAGACCATACCTATTTCCCAATGGTTACAAGGACTCAAATACAGACCTCATCTCTAACAAACTGAATACATTACCATTTCACCATATAGACATGAACACAGTAAAATGACCTCCGTCAATGCCCTATTTCATTTTATCTTAATACTGATCAGTTTGATTAATTGTTACTGTTATACATATTTTCATAATTCTACTTTTTTTAAAAATTATGATAGAATTGCATACACAACAGACATAACTCATTGGAACAATACACCTGTCATCTTGAAATATTAAATGAGACATTAAATGAAAGGTCACCGTTATTTCTTAATTCAAATTTGACAGATCACAAATATAAACTAAACCAACATTACTGCTGTAAAATGACAAAACACCTTTTTCATTTTATAGCCAGAAAATATTGACAACATATATCAATGAAAACGTGTGACAAGTTTGGACTCATCTTAAGGTATTGAGAAGTAATTGTTTTGTCTTTGTTTGTAAGGTTGTTTTGATTGTTTGTTGTTGTTTTTTGAGGGTTTTACGGTGCTTGCGACACATTTAGTTCATTTCAAGCTAGTAAAAAGGAAGAAAATGGGAGAGTGAAAAAAATCTATATATACAATTAAAAGCACAAAAGAAAAGTAAGACAAAGGGAAATGGTAATCCCGTACCAGCACAGAGACAAAATAGCAACAATAGGAGATCAGATATAGGCAGATAGAAGACAGCAGAAGTGATCTCCCCGCCCACTATAGGAGGTCAGAAAATTCCACCAAGTATTAAATATGAGGTAAAGTTTTCTGGCCAAAATGAAAAAAGGTGTTATGCCATATCAAGAGAAGTTAGATGAGTAAAAGAAAAGACCATCTAAGGATTTTTTAAAAACATGTTTAATCAGTTATAGTAGAACAATGTTCTATGGTCATAAATAAATAATTGTGAATCGAGTAATTTGCTTAAACACCACAGCAGCTTTATCATTCAAGTATCATTTGTATCATTCTAATTCTAGTGGATGATAAATCACACACACAAACACACTCCAACACATATAAACACAAAAATGCAAATAAACGCACACACACACACACACACACACACACACACACACACACACACACACACACACACACACACACACACACATGCATATACATGAATGTATGCATTCATAAGCAAATATATTTACACACATATTCATATGAATTGAATAAATCATTGCACTTAAATATTTACGAGCATATAAAATTTGATCATGGTGATACAATAAGGCAAATCTTTCCAAAATAACTTTGCTCAATTTATAAAATGTTTTAAACAACTCTTATGTATTCTTATTCCTTGATTCTGCAAATGCACTATACACAATACTTATCATTCTAGTAAATATATGACTTCTACTTTCCTGATCCTGACACAAGTTGAATGACAAGAAACACTAAATCAAACATCTAGAAATTAGAAATTTCAATTCTTTTAGAATAGGTTTCAACAGTCGTGACGTCACTTCCCTCATAATGACACATAGTAATTTAGTAACTGGTTCTAAACTATCGGAACAATGGTGGATGCCCATATGAAATACTTCTCCGACGAGCATAAAAGTGTATCCAGAGGAGTAAATCGTTATAATCTGATCATGTTTTGACTTTTATACATTCTGATCACATGACAAGTGAAAAAGTTCTACCCAGCATGAAGAATAAAAAGTACCAATTTTCTTTGTTTAGAACCAAGCTGCTCGTTGCTGGGCGGATGTGACATCAGACTATTGAATCCTGTGGGGCCAACCTACTCATTTGCAACCTCCCTACATTGAGATAATAATAAACAATATATTCAATTAAGATTACATTCCTTAATCTTTTGTATATATGTTACACGTGTTCCGTCGATTTGCGTGACCGATCGATTACACACCACTTTTCGTGAATCCACAAAATGTGCAACAATCCAGTAGTACTAGTGATAGTAGCAGTAGTAGTAGTAGTAGTAGTAGTAGTAGTAGTAGTAGTAGTAGTAGCAGTAGTAGTAGTAGTAGTAGTAGTAGTAGTAGTAGTAGTAGTAGTAGTAGTAGTAGTAGTAGTAGTAGTAGTAGTAGTAGTAGTAGAAGTGGCAATACTGATCTGCAGAATGAGTAACACTCGATGGATCGCAGCACTTATGTGGACCCACAGAATGTGCAAAATCCATCAAGGGTTACTCATTTTGCAGATTGATATTAACACTACCACTACTCCTCTTTTCACCACCACCATCACTACTACCACACCACCACTACCACTACTCCCACTAGATTGTTGCGCTTTCTGTGGATCCATGAAAACCGTTGCGGTTGCGCAATCGATCGCTTGTGTATCGATTCGGAACATTGGGTTGCTATGGTATGATCACTTGTTTTCCTTCCTTACTAAAACAAACAAAGACTTTTCTCTTTGAAATATCCCTGACAATGCATTCACTTATTTGTTCAACAGCATTTGAAACAATATTATTAACTAAAACAAAAAAGAAATTATTAGTCATACAACAACCAGTCATATAAAACCTGGAAACAAAAGGAAAATGATAGAATTGTAAGAAAGAGTAAGCAGATGTCAGTCCACCCATTAAATAATGCAAAGATTGCTACTTGAAGCTCGAAGAAACTAATAAAAAGTCAAATGGAATGGAAACTTCAATTTAATTAATGAAAACAGATAATATGGAAGCAATGGATTTCCCATATTGTAAACACAAGACGATGAATGTTCTTATGTGTTTCACTCATCGTGTTTTTTGACAAAGGGGAAATAATAATAATAATAATAATAATAATAATAATAATAATAATAATAATAATAATAATAATAATAATAATAATAATAATAATAATAATAATAATAATAATAATAAAAATAATAATAATAAAAATAATAATAATAATAAAAATAATAATAATAATAATAATAATAATAATAATAATAATAATAATAATAATAATAATAATAATAATAATAATAATAATAATAAAGAATAGCATTTATACAGCGCTTTTCCCCGTGCAACACAGGCTCTAAGCGCTTTACAATAACAGTTCTACAAGGTAACAAGGATATATCAAAACAATACTACTGAGAAATATGATTAAAATTTTCAAGGTGGTATTACGTAAAAAGGTAATGCATGATTTGAAAGTTGTCAATGAATCAGAACACCTCACATGTGATGGGAGAGAGTTCCAAAAGTAGGGACCCACTTTAGGATTGACAAGAATTGAATGGTCGTTATTTGATCTCAAGTTTCTGTTTGGGACAAATACGTTCAAAAGGGCTCTAATATATGGACTATTTGTGGTCAGTGATTTATAGACAACAGTACAAATCTTGTATACAACTCTTTTCTCCACAGGGAGCCAATGCAACTCATGAAGAAGAAGATTCGTCAATAAATATCTATCTTTATTCTCTAAAATCAGCCTGGCTGCATTCATTTGGGTTACCTGAATTTTTCTAACTTTTTCTTTCGTTATATTGGCCATGATGGAGTTACAGTAATCAAACTTTGATAAAACAAGAGAGTTAACTAAAAGGTCTGCTATTCTGAAACATCCACATTATATGTCTTTGTGAATTGAAGCTTACATTCCATTTGACTGTTGTTATTTAGTCCTTCCTTTAGAGAACTTAATTTGATACCTGCCTTCTTGAAATTTTAAAAATCCGTAGTTCATACCAGAATTCACCTTATGAAATACTATCAACGAGATTACAGGGGTTTCAAAGTTCTTAATATATGAACTCTGACATCATCTTTTCCTTCTTGGCAGAAAAAATGAATCACACAATCGGATCACCCAACCGAGTGCACTCTAAGCACAGAAACTCTGCCAAAATGGAAACAAAAATCGAATGACAACTTGTAATCTTTCAAGAACTCAAAAGGTTTTCAATCATTTTTTTTTACTTTGGCTCTTTTTTTTAAAATTCTACATAAAATATTTGCCATTTGGAAGTCACCACCATGACTTTTTCCATTTTAACTCTATCTTCATTTCTATCCTCATAAGTAATAAATTGAGCACTTCTACATAATAAATATCCTGTAAACTCTATTAATTGCGTATTGGGTGTTAACAGTGGTTGTAAAATATGAAGAAATAGTTTCAAGCCGTAAGTATATCCAGAGCTTTATCATGGTCCATGTCGGATGAAATCAGGGCATTTCTCACTGTCTCACTGCTAAATCCTAGCTGCTCCAGTTGGGCTTGTAATTTCAGAAAATCTTCTGCCTGCAGATGAAATAAATACACATGACACTGAATCAGTAATGGAGGATGGTAATTAATCAAAATATTTTTTCAGATCATTCAATGCAATTTATATCTGTCATGAAGAGCTTTAAAGAACAATTGTTGCCTGAAAGGAGCTTTTTACGTATTCAACTGAAATCGTGATTTAACAATACTCTTTGTACGAAAGTGGACATTCGACTCTGAGATATAAAATAATATAATATAATATACTTATATAGCACCCATTAATCCACTGACAAGTGCTCTATGGCGCTTTACAATCACTCAGACTATATAAACTAGCATTCACACTAACACGCTTACACACAAACACCTGTACACCCGCATACGGAAACTTCTCCGCGTCCACATACGCAAACTCTTTACATACACATTACTACCCTAAATTAAAACATAAAGCATATTAATTGTCCAAAAACACTCTTCTAAATAATTCGGTTTTCAATTTCTTTTTAAAGGTTTCTAAATTTTCACTACTCTTAGTATTATAAGAAAGGGAATTCCACAACCTGAGCGCAGTCACTCTGAAGACTAAAGAAGCCTGATTGCACATGAAAAGAGTCTACCTTGGTAAGTAAAATATTATAAATATGGTTTTAAAATAAAAATGTAAAGACAAGACTTGTTCCAAATTTTATACTTTTCACAACAGTGGGCTAATTAACTATTCTAGTTTTCTCTCAGACAATTAAATAATGAAATAAAAATTAAGAAAATATTTCAAAAGGACACTTCACTATTTTTATTATCTCATTTTCCATATAAATAATACAAAAAATAATGAAACAATCATGAACAAATAAAGAAGCATCACATGGAGGTCCCGATAACTTAATGGTAGAACATTTGCCTCCAAGAGGTCAAAAAAAAAAATGTTGATCCCCTTTTCAGTCAGCAATGACTGGGTAACTGGGTCTATTACATCTAGTGGAAAGTACTTTGTGATAGACTAGCGTCCTATCTCAAGGGTAGCAAGCATTTGCTTCAGTCAAATTAATGCCACTGAAAAAGGAAAAAAAAAACTCCCGCTCCATGGACCATATGACGATGAGAGATTGAAGGCATCACAACAAATAATATTCTTTTTTTTTAAATATTTAAAAATCGATTTGTGTATATGTGTGGGTGGGTAAGTGAGTGTGAGCGTATGTGTGTGTTTCTAAAACTGAATATTTGGAGTTGATTTTATATTTGAGTATGTGCAAGCATGATGTGTGTGTGTATTGTATTGTATGTGTGTGTGTGTGTGTGTGTGTGTTTGTGTATTCTTCTGTAGATACAATGTGTTTGTATGTATGCATTGAATGTATCTGTTTCTGTTTATGTTTTCTTGTGTCATAACCCAATCTGTTTGAGCAATATTTGCCTCACATAAATTGTCAATAAAGGCTATTATTAAAAAAAAAAAAAAAAAAGAAAAGATAAGCTATAGCTTGAGAATTCTAAGAGACTAGATTTCATCTTTGCTCACAACAAAACCCTGAGGATTTCACAAAATCTTACCTTCTCTAAATCATTTTTACAAGACTTTAATGCTGCCTCAGCGTGAACTGGTGCATATTTTTTCTCTACTAACAAATCTACAGCAAACAAGTGGTCCAATACCTTTTGGGGGAAAAAGTCGAAATAAAACATGGATGTCTGTAACAGCAAAACTAACAAGCACAGCACAGTAAAAATATGAGACAGGAGGCTTAAATTATTACAAAATAGAAATTTTCGAATAAAAGAAAAAATTTTTAAATGAAAGAAAGTTACAAGTTTGTATCCATTAATTAATTAATTAATTAATTAAGAAGTAAAAAACTGAATTTAAAACACCCCTCTAATAGGAAAAATAATGGTTAAGCTAAAAATGCATTAATGGTCGCTTGTGACGTAATCGTGTTTTTGGTTTAAAAAATTTAAATTGAAGGTCAAGGTAAGAAGGGGGTCCCGATAGCTCAATTGGTGGAGCACTAGCTTCACATGCAAAAGGATCAAGATCGATCCCGGATGCAGTCAAGATCTTTTCTGACCTCCCTGTCCACCCAACAGTGAATGGGTAGCTGAGTCTGTTAGATTTGGTGGAAAGTACTTTACAAAGACTAGCATCCTATTCAAAGGATAGCAAGCAATTGCTATTGTCCATTTCGCGCTATAGACATGGGATAAACTCTGGCTCCATGGGCCCAATGGCTCTGAAGGACTACAAAGTAAGCAGTCATTTATCGAAAAATGAATGGCCTCTGACCTTCACCTTTTAAAATGATTTTCGTACACTGCACCGAAGGGAAGTTGTATTGAATTAATTACTTCTGGCCTTTAAAAATAATTTAAAAGATTTAAGTCTCAGTCGTATCACTTTTATTGCTCTTTTTGTAAAACCAATTAGTTCTGTAATTATAACTAGATTAGACTATGTCCAAACATAAAAGCAGTCACATCAGCTTAAACACAGTCAAGAATTGGTCGACCTGGCTGAAACCCCAGGTTGTCCCTACCAACCACTTCAAGAGACTTAGCTGAGGAAAAGTGCATTGCAATAGGCCAGCATCCAATCTAAAGAGTAGCAAACAATTGTTACTGTCTGATTCAAACAACTTAAACCAGAAAACTAGTTCCAACTTGTTTAAAATAGAAAAAAACCTTGTATGGTTCTTGAACATAATGTGATGACTCTTTACTCTTTAATCTTATAACTATTTTTTCCAACTTTTCCCCCTCTTAACAGTTTGAGGCTAGATGAACTATAAAGCAATGATGGATAGGAGAAACGAAGAAATCAATGGAAGACAAATATATACGATTGTTTCTTACCTCTTTTTCATCCTGACCAAACTTCTCCACTGCTCTCGCCACTTTTGCTCGAAGAAATCCCATGGATGTAACCCTGTCAACAAATTCTTGTGACTCGCGTGAAAGACTGTGGTAAGGATCTGTCAGACCAATTTCCTTGGGTTTTGGAAACGGGGCAGGTGGCAGGGGATTGTATCTGTTTAACTGTACAATATATTTCAATTACACTAATGAGGTTTATGAGAAAAGGCATATTAACTCTATCTTTAGACCGATCATCTACTGTTTCAAAATATTTGTTTAAGTGCAATGTGATGTTCAAATCAGGGTAACTAAACGAGCATCTTAAATTCAATACCATGCAAACCTGTCCACTTGAAAATTTTAAAATCAATAACCAACACAAAATTCATCAATAATAAATGGTAAAATTTGAGTCATTTTAAATCATTAAAAAATGCTACATACGAATTTTATATGTAGAATAAACTTTGTTGTTGACAGCCACCATTATGAGTTAGCAACAGACTTAGAAATCATGGGCGTGGAACTGAGTGGTAGTGTTTATAACTTTAAAGAAATTTTTTAAGAATTTTTTTTTTCTAACGCTGTGACAAAATTGCTGTGAAATCAAAATCCATAACATTTCTTCCATATCCGTAAGTCCACAATTGTCATCATATTTCCATAACAATTACGGATGATTCATGAAAGTAAGCAGGTATGATATAATGGTGTCATTATCATCATCGAATGAGATACATGCAATTAAAATAATAAACATAGGCCACCCCCATCTCCTCTTTACCCCTCTCACAATGCCAGATCAAAAAAACCTTGAGACCTTAACATTAGCGGAACCGCAATGAGCAGTGATGATAATGGCAGTTTATCAAAAAGAAAGAAAATGTATTGGTCCATCAGGCAAACTCAGGCCAAAATGCAAAAATTACATATAAAATATAATAGTTAAGTAACATTATATAATATACTTCTTTTGTATATATTTAAAGAACTGTCCTTTCCAGAAAATAATTTTAAGGGCTTACAATATTAATCATACCACTATCTACATCAAGAGATGATAAATTTTTGGCCCATAAGCTAGAAAATATTTGTTTTTACCTTTACAAAGCACACTACAATACCTTTGTTACTCCAACCTAGTGGTTATGCAGTTTATAAATTAGACTCATGAATATCTACCAACATGCAAAACATAGGCTATCTAAACAAAGGAAAAAGAGTAAATTAAACATAATTTGAACAATTGCTTTCCGTGTCAATCATCACCCTTACTTATTGTAATATTTTATCTTTCTATGACAAGATGACTTCTAAAACCACAACTTGAAGATAGAAGAGTGATTGAAAAAGAAGTAAGGGAGAGAGAGATCGAGAAAAAAGAGAGAGAGAGAGAGAGATAGAGAGATAGAGAGAGAGAGAGACAGAGAGAGAGAAGAGAGAGAGAGGGAGTGAGAGAGCGGGAAAGAAAAAGAGAGAGAGGAGACAGAGAGAGAGAGAGAAGGGAGAGAGAGAGAGAGAGAGAGAGAGAGAGAGAGAGAGAGAGAGAGAGAGAGAGAGAGAGAGAGAGAGAGAAAGGGAGAGAGACGGTGGATACCCCAGCTGATGGAAAACGTCTATGGCAGCTTTTAAAAGATTATTTTAGGAAGTTTCCATTTCTTTATAAAATTAAATACAGAGAATATGTAGACCTAATTTTTTTTCATGTTTGAAATCAAAAAAAAAAAACTCTTATTAATGTATTTATTATTTTACAGTATATTTACAACTCACCAAGTTATTTCTTAACTAACCATTTTCACAATTTGACTAAACTTAAAAGCAGACAGATCTATATCTTTCAATGTTCCAGTACTAGGATAATGATGAAAAATCAGGCGATGGTGGAACAATCTATTATTATATATGTCAATAAGATAGATCATTTTCATAATCAATTCAAGATGGTGAAGCATTGTCTTCTAAATTCATTGGCTGGTATTGGTTTTGATAACAATTTTTTCTTTAATCGTTTGATAACAATTAATTATAATGACAAAAAAAAATTAATCTAGAGTCCCTAAAACCAGAAAATATTTAAAAACTATGAAACTGTATCATATCATAAGTTAAAAGCTGATAATAGAGGTAAACCCTTTAAAATAACAAGTAATAAAAATAATATTATAATAATTCTAAAAGATCACCCCCTAATGTATACATTAAGTTTAAAATCATGATTACCTGATTCACTGGTGATTGTGAAGGGCCATTCCTGATACAAGCATTGCTGATCTGAGAGTTTCCATATGCATCAGAATGGCTTGAATTTGTATTGTGGCGTGAGTACGGGTTTGAAATGGGCTGAACAGTAGAACTGGAGTTCAGTTCTAAGGAGTTTGATACAGACTGCCTTGGTGATGACGATGTCTGTCCCAGGTTTCTTGGGCTAGGTGTGGGAACTGTACGATTTACAAGTGGTGGGGGCAGAGGAGCTACTCTTGCTGGTTTAGGGATATCAGGTTTAGAATTGGTTGGAGCGGGAGGAAAAGGTTCATTGGAGAAGGAAACTGAATAAGATGATGTATTCATAGACACTGCTGCAGTAAATGCCATGGGTTGTGATGCATTTTTGTCCTGGGTTTCACTTTCGCCATTCAACACCTTCATATGGTTGTGGGGTATAGGAGGCAAGACAGGCTTATAAATTCCTTTGGCAGAGTCTAAGTTTGGCATACTGCTGCCTGGCAAAGCATTGGAGTTTGAATTTGTTGGTTCAGAGTTTCTCATGTCCACAGTACCAGTCATAGCTTTAGGATTTAAACATGCCTCTTCAGAGATGTCAACATAATCTCCAATATCATCACTGGCAGGAGATTCAGAACTTCTTGTTACTGGCTCTTGCGATTCATTCATTTTGGTTTGTATTTCATTTGAATTTGAAAAGGTATTGTCTTCAAACTTTACCCAGTTATCCCTGGAGACAGGAGCTGCAAGATCATAAAAACCTTCATTTGAGTCTGCGTTTATTTTGGAATCGGATGCATTGTTCTCAGATTTGCTTTGTTCTGAAAACTCTTTCTTAAGGCCATTGGAAGAAGCAGAATCAAGAAGAACTTTAAGTTCCTCCATATCATCAATTGTCTGAAGTTCTAAAGTATCAAATGGATCTGCAACGCTTTCAAACATGCTAACATCAAGAATGGAATTAGCAGGGGACTTTGCTGCACTTTCATTTTCATTTTGATTTGTAGCTTTGTGCTGAATTGGTGTAGGTTTGAGAATAGCACCAGGTTCGTGAAGCTTTTTGGGAACCATTGGTTTCACAGCAACTTGGGGTGGTTTTGCTTCAGCTTTAAAATTAGCCACAGTGTCACTGGGTACAGAGTTGTTTCCGTCTTTAATATTTGAAGCATTTCCTTCATTACTCTCTGAGTCTGGTATTTCAACCTCACCATTTTTCTTCACACTCAAGTTGTTTTTCAAAGCTTTTTCTGCTTGCTCAATGGATGCTTTTTTCAAAGCTTCTTCTCTTGCCTTAGCCCATGCAAGCACAGCTTCTTCTGTTTCAAAAGTATACTGAAATATAACAAACATCAAGAGCTATTATTTGATTGATACCGACTGAAAACAATGTGTATGTGATGAAGTTTAATGATTCATAATTATTACAAAAATAAAAGGGGCTATATGTTTTTGAATGTCACAAACAGAAAACAATCATTGAAATGAAAAGAAGCAATTTTATTGGCTAAGAGTATGAGATGACCTTTGTTGGAAACAACGTTTTCTATTTGGCTATATTTTTTTGTATAGCATCAGTGTCAACTGCCGATTATAGCTATATCAATGTCACTAAACAGGGGTTTTACTAAAATGTATGTCGCTATTATGGGGTTTTTTATTGCTAATGATATATAGCAAAAAACAGCGGTCAATGTCCCTTTCCAGGGGTTGTTGTTATTAAGGGTTGTCATTATACAGAGGTTGCACTGTTTCAAGAAATTGGATAGACTTGAATGGAATTGATATGGATAGATGACAGTCAGCTAACAGACAAATAAATATATACCAACATGTACAATTATCTTGAAAGAGAGAGAGAGAGAGAGAGAGAGAGAGAGAGAGAGAGAGAGAGAGAGAGAGAGAGAGAGGGAGAGAGAGAGAGAGAGAGAGAGAGAGAAAGCAGACAGAGAGAGAGAGAGACAGAGCAAGAGGCGGAGGGAGTGAATAAAAAAGTTCAATTTTTCTACATACAAGACACAACACTACAAAGAGCAAAGGAGGAAGAGAAATAAAATATGATGAAAGCATACCTCCTCTTTTGGGTTCTTTGAAGAGCATTCAATGGTGGGTTGGTATATGACCTACACAAAGACGGATGAAAGATTATTTTTAAAATATACAAATGCAAATATCTTTTTTTTTTAATTTAAATTATAACTAATCTTTAAAATTAATTGATTTTAGTTTTTGAAGTCAACCACTTCTTGCAACATCTTTAGGTTAAGTGCCAAGGAAAAGGAAGAAGGTTCTCAACACTTAAAGAAATTAACATCTTTCTTACTATCAAAAATAGATTACTGTAACTCGTTAATCTCGAATGTAAACAACAATAAAATATCACGCCTTGCAAAGTATCCAGAATGCGGCTGCTAAATTGATTTTAAGAAAAAAGAGAACATCCTACTCGTTGCCACTTTTGTATGAGACTCATTGGTTACCAGTTAAAGTGAGAATCAAATTCAAATTAGCAGTATTGTGCTATAAGTGCCTTTATGACCAAGCACCAGTGTATATTACTGAATTTATAGAAACTGATAAGGCAACGAGGAGTCTACGCTCTACACTAGATTCTACAAAACTAATTGTTTCAAATGAATATAAATATAAATTTTATGGAGACCTTCCATCTGGAACTCTCTTCCTAAAAGAATAAGAGAAGCGGAGTCCTTATCAATATTTAAATCAAAGTTAAAACACCATCTCTTTGTTAAAACACATCTTGATTAGTGCATCTTTGTAATTTGAGCCCAATATGAATGTTAATTTAGTTTATGCTATTATATCATTATGTTATATCATTTCTGTATTTGACATAGTATGTGGATGTATTATGAACCTATTTTGTATTAATGACTTTATGTTTATTTATTACATTGTTGTATAATGATATTATGTTGATGTAGTATGTATAATGTTTCAATTGTATAATGATGTAGCAATGACTATCCCGCACAAATCTTTAGGCCTCTTTTTCGCTCACGAAGTGCCCGAATTCGCGTCAAAATATGGGACGAAGCCGTTTCGTATATGCTATTTTAAAAAATTGATTACGACGCTGTTTATCGATGAATATGACTGAAAGTTGGCACACAGTTAGAAAAAAGGTCATTTTAGATTATGTCAAGCGACAAAACTCGTGCGATTACCAGAGGACCATTAAAAATAGATTTGTACTCTTTGGAGTAAAATATTTCTAAAACTACAGGGCGTGGAGGTTTTGTCGTTGACAAGGTAATACATGAACATTTCTTCTTTTTGGTTGTAAAATTTCATATGAATATGATGAGTACTTTTCACGTATTTTACAAAACACCATCCTAATTTGCTCTTCAAGTTTCAATCTTTTAATCCACTTATTACGCAAGATACAACCAAAGATCGAAAAAAAAATGCAGAAAAACCGTCCCATATTTTCGCGTTTATTTCCTCTTTGTGGGTCATCCAAATAAATGACACCTTTGAAACTGCATAACTTGTTTATTTTTGAATGGATTTTTAAAATTCAAAAACATTTTTACTCAGTGGAGATAGGGCTTTGGTTTTAGACAAAAATTTTCCTCAAAAAGAGAAAAAAACATTTTTCATAGTCATTGCTAAATGATGTCACTGTATTATTGTTTCGCGCATTGAGCTTCACCCAATGATGAAATTGGCGTTATATTATTATTATTATTATTATTATTATTATTATTATTATTATTATTATTATTATTATTATTATTATTATTATTATTATTATTATATTATTAT
>NC_088361.1:23882843-23927843 GCF_034508935.2 Berghia stephanieae | reverse complement strand
TTTGAGATCGCCTATAAGTCTCATCCGGACACAAGCACAGAATCCAACAAAGAGGAATACACTCAAATGCTTACATTATACATTAAAAATAAATATAATAATACATAACAGAGAGGTGATTTACAAGGAAAAAAATATCATCTCCCAAAACAATAACTATGCATTCGACTGTTTCCCTCCCAGCCAGGACTCAGAACAGGGCCAAGTAATCTCATTCCAAGACAAAGACAGAAAGCATGTTGGAAAATAGATATAAGGGGATAGAAGACACAGTATGTACCTCCCTGCCCACTATGGGAGGTCAGGACCCCCACCCAGTATGCATAATTATTTCTGACATTTCCACTCAATAATGAGACACAAATTATACGCACTGAGTAAGAAGGACTCAAAAGAAAACAGGAGTAAGCAGCAATTTTTTGTTCAAATATCAATAGTACTGAACCATTTCATAACCTTCAAAAGAAATACACTGATAAACTGAAAGATTTTGTAACCTTCATCCATCTTCATCTGGACAGGTAAATATAAAGGACGACCACCAATGGTAATTCACACAGTGTTATGCAGGAACCTTAAACATATAAAATGTAAACATAAATATATTCAGCGGAAGACTTTCTGTCTAAGATCCATGGTAGAAGACTGAGAAAGATGGAGGGGTCTTACACAGAGGATAGAATGGGTGGCCGAGGCATCCCAATTGTATGACTAAGAGGCAAAAAGCACTAAGTAAAGTAAGTCACGTCATCTAATAAAAGTAAAATGAAAGATTGACCAGAGCATTTTGTAAATCTGCATAAACAAACAGATATTCAGCCTTACTACTTCACTTACCATGTCGCCCATAGGTACCCTCATCCATCATGCACTGATCTGAAAGAGGAATGAATAATGAAAAAAAAATTAATCAACATTTAAATGATTTTGTACACTGCAGTTATCCAAACTGGAAGTCTTCTTCTTCTTCATAATTACTTATTGACTTAAAATGAGTATAACCCTCAAAATATCATATCCAGAAAATGCAATCCATTTCTGTAGCATTGAGAGGGCAGTGCATGCAATCTTGAAAGGGTGCTTTTCTGTAGAATCAAAAAGTACATTCTTTTCTGACCAATTGGTAGATAGGTAAAGAGGTTGCAACAATTTTTTTCTTAATATCTCCACTCCACTCAATTAATTTGAAATATATTTTTGAATCTTGCAAGAATGAATTTTCAGGTTGATCCCAACCATACATGATTTCTTGTTGCCTTTCTTTCTTTTTATAGCATGGTACAAATGTGACGTGAATGATACCCTTTTTTATTATTTTATAATTTGGTTAGCGATTCTATTTTCAAACTAGACCATCTTTGTTTTCATGTTATCTTTGTGGACTCCCTGTCATTGCTGGTGCTGTTTTCTTAAACCAAGTAATTATGTCTCATCTTCATCCAAATAAAACTCAAGGCTGTCGTGATTTTCAGACATGTCTGCCAAAAGAGAAAACTGATTATTGAATTGGCAGACACCTGTCTGTCAATAAAAATAAACCTGGACTTTTGATTATTGGCAGACCCTGTCTAGCAATAACCGAAAGCCTGGCCTTTTCATTATTATTGGCAGACACATTTATCAAGTTGGCAGAAAGATTTTATGCAAAATGCCAAACTAGGTGTGAAAAAAACAAATATTCTGAAAAAATCCCAGTGGTTATTTGTGTCCCAAATCTGTTAATATCAAGTGATATTTAACACAAGACGAAAGTAAATAGTGCTCAAATGCCAATCCAGCTTTTTGTTAAAAGCAAATGGATCAATGAAATGTAAGTTTTTGACATTTTGAACTGAAACGTCATTTTTCAACCAGCAAGAAACTTGTTAGTTATCAAATCGGTTCATAGTCCACCAACCATTAAAATTTTCACTATCTACCTACCTACCTGTTAACTTTATTGATCTTCTTTTGTTTCTAAAATTTGTTCATTCTGACCACAATTCTGGGGATATTGATGATGGCCGGGAATTTGTTTACTTCGTGGATGAATCCCTAGGTCTAGGTGTTGTTCGCCCCAAAACTGACCACACCTGCTTTTTTCCTGTCTTCTTCATTCAAAACAATACAATTTATAATCATATTTCCACAAAACTAGATCCAACAACATATTATTCGAATCAGAGATGAAATAACTATCAAAACAAGGAAGCAAAGGTGGAGAAAATTATCTAGCTCATGATTTTTAAGATGCATCAATAGTGGTGTGGATAGACAACTCATTAGGCTAGAACACCTTTCATTTTGTTCCTTTTAGCTGCACAGGTTTGAATCCGATCACTCCCCTTTTTTTATGAGCTAGTTTATTCTTTTCTCCTTTTTTGTTTGGCCTTGTTCCATTTCTAAGCATGAATTTCTTAAAATTGTTTTTATTTTTTAAATTTTGTTTATTGTTTTTTTTTCTCTATCTGACCATTTGGTCGCACTCTGAATATTTTTGTTTGTTTACTTTTTAATTATTTATTCTTTTTAGAATATATATACTTTTTGAGATTGGAGTGGGGACGAATATGACAACTTGCTAGAAGGGAACCAAAAGAGAGTGAAATATTTTTTTTTTTAAAGGGAGGGGGTTGGACGGGACATTTATCATTTGCAACGCTCTGTAGAAAGAAGATGGAAATTTTTTTTTTTAAATGGCAGATCCAGGATTCGAACACACAGCGTCGGTTCCGACAAGCCATCTAAAGCAGACAACTTAACGATTCGGCCATGACACCCACATGAATGTCGACACATACCTATATAGTAACCTAATATCCATCGCCTGATATAATGTTGGTTAATTTTATGTTTTTAATAATATTTTATTAACTTTACTAATTTCTATGTAACATTTCGAAACTTTCCATATTCTGGAACATGGAGAAATGTTTAAAAAAGAGCAGATTCAAAAAAGTGTCTGTGTATAACCGTCCATCGTTAATGGCAGACACTGTCTGCCAATAATCAATTTTCTTCTTCTCAGACATGTCTTGAGAATAATCATAGCGAAAAATCAAGTTCAAATTCAATATGTATAATTCAGAGAGTGAATCGTGAAAGAGTGCTGACAAAGAGGAAAGGCAAAAGTTTTTGAAGAAGAAAGGAGACACTAAGGAAAAGTTGGGAAAGTGAGGGATCTAAACTAGTATGGTGGAAGGGGGTGGGGGGGGAGTAGAGGAGGGGATAAAATATCTTATATAAATGAAAAAGTAGAGAGGAAGGAGTGAATCAGAACATCATCTAATATAAGTATAAGTCTAAGTTAAATCTAATTTATCGAATTTATTATTACACTTGCATAAAACATGTATATAAAAAAGATAAATCAACAATCAAACCAATGAAGAAAACTTTCTGCTCCAACCTGTCAGAAAAATTTCAAGTGATTTATCAGATTCTTATTCTTAGGTGTAAAAGTCTTTGAAACTGTAATAGAGCCTATTGGGTTAGACTACCTTTCAATATCTTCTTTAACTTAAACTTTAAATCTACACTAGTTTGAATCCGGTCCCAACCTCTTTTTCTGAGAAATGTTCTGTCTTCGACCAAGATTTTGTTTTCCTTTTTTTTTTTTTTTTTGACTGTGACTGATTAATGATTATTTAAGGCACTTAAATGAAAATTCAGTTTTCAAATGACAGTATAAAATCTGGTTTACTATGATGCAGTATACCATCCCGATGATAAAACCGTTTGAATTTTGTCTCTAGGTTATATAGAAGCAGAGTTATTCAATTTTTTATGCCTTAAAAACACCCAAAATTACTATAGGAATCAGCCTGAAATTAACCAGTAGATTTTTAACCAATCAAAACACGAGATTCGTGACACATCCTCAGAGCCCTGACCCGGATATGGCATTCGGACATGGCTAGGTGGTTGTTTATAAACAATAGTAATGGCTGTGTAGTCTTAGACTAAGCCTGATGCAGAATTCTTTAAATTAAAGAAAATATGGGTAAAAAATGTCAATGGGGCCTTTGTGACAGCGACAGTTGATATCCGGAGAGATCGGGAGGCGTACGATTTTTTCCTTTTATCAAGCCGTGGATCGACAAACCTCGATGCAAGCGATGGATCAGGGCTTGCGCTCGCCCTCACAATCAGCTGAATTTAGCGAAGATCAACAAGAACCGTTACATTTTTTATAAGGTAAGTTGATATTCAACACAATTTATATCAATCATTATCATATTAAAATTGATTTTTTTCATTTTTTTTTTGCCAGAGTTTGTTTTATGATTCTTTCGGTAAACATCATTTCTCTCTTTCACTTTTCACGTTGACTTTTAGAGTTAGAGTCTTGACTCCCGGCCAGTTGGTCTAAGTCTAAGTCTTAATCAAATTCAACATTGTAGAAGTAAGTAGAACGATCTTAGAGACTTAGAGAATACTTTATTTGAGCCGTTCATTTATTAGTACAGTTTAAGACAAGTAGATACGATGTTTATCTCTTATTTACCGTACGGTGATAATAGCCTGACGGTGTGTGAGAGACTATTTTCACCGTACGGTAATATCTTGGTGGACGATTTTCACCGTACGGTGAGAATAGTGTGGAAGGTTATATTCACTGTAAGGTGATAAAAGTGTGGGAGACTATATTCAATATAATGGTTAGAAGGCTATATTCACCGTACGGTGATAATAGTGTTGGAGACTATATTCACTATAATGGTGTGGAAGGCTATATTCACTGTACGGTGATAATAGTGTGGGAGACATTGACAGTAGATGTTACTGTTGTTATTCTTCTAATAATAACAAGAAAACGAGAAGATACATGTTTTACTGATGCTGTCAAATCAAATAATTTCATTTTATCTTTCCAACTTAAATTGCAGCATTTCAAAGATGGTGAACCGAGTAAAAGATTCCCCGATCCTGAACTTGCTCAGTCAAGTTATCAATTGGAACTCAATATCCAAAGTCAAGAACAAAATTAACACCAAGCAAACGTCGGCTTTAACCTCTGAGGGTGAGGGATTCTGATCAGGAATGATATCAGGGTGAGTTTTTGACCGTTATCTCATGTGGCTATGGGTTTTTAAATTCTCAGTGTGTTTTCTTATTAATAATGACATTTGTTTCCTGAATTCAACAAATCAGATAGCAGTAGCAGGTTAAGGTAAATGAGTTGAACCCTGCTTTACTGTTTGAAATCATCAAGGGTGATAGTGAGTGTTGATCAATGTGTCTGATTTTGATGATCAGGTTGAAAAATAAAATTTCCGCGACCCCCAAAATTGAGAAAAGGAAAAGTAGTCTTTTTTTTCAGAGCCATAGGACCAATGTAGCCAGATTTTATTACTCCAGTTTTTACAGTGCATGTCATCCTTCTGGTGGGATGCTGCCAGTGTATCACAAAGTACTTTCCTCAAGACTCAAGGCCTAACAGACCAGCCACCACTGTGTGAACAAGAGACATGGGTCCAGAATCGAACCAGTTCCCTTTGCATGTAAAGCGAGTGCTTTACCAACTGAGCTATCGGAACCACATAATTATATGTAAAAAAAAAAGAAGCACAGAACAGATTATTTTAACAGAGAGATGATTTACAAGGAAAAAAATATCATCTCCCAAAACAATAACTATGCATTTGACTGTTTCCCTCCCAGCCAGGATAAAACCAAGTATGTATGTAATCTCATTCCAAGACAAAGACAGAATGCAAGTTGGAAAACAGATATACAGGGATAGAAGTAGAAGACTCAGCATGTACCTGCCCACTATGGAAGGCCAGGAACCCCACCCAAGAAGTAAATTTAGCATTTATTTGCTTATTGTCTTATGTTTAGCTTTGAGATCTCGGGGTATGACATTCTGACTTGTTTGAGTCCCTCTGTGACTGTGTGTGCAATAAGTTGGGTCCTTGGAAAAAAGCTCTTTACTTACTTTTTCTTATCATAAATAAAAACCTGGATCTTTCATAAACAGCAATCTCCACTAAACATGCCAAAAACGCTTTACAAGGGGTCGACAGCAACACTCAACATGTAGGATGAGACACGACACTTAGGCGATATTACACTTTTTTTTTGGACAGTGACAACGCTGTTGACCAGTTACTCATTTTACACCCACATAAGGTGAGAAAATCTGAGTAAAGAGCCTTTCCAAGGGCTCAACTTTACACCACTCGGGATGCGAACCCAGACCTTTTGGTCCAAAGGTGTATGACCTACTCCAGACCACATAACCGCACTTATAAAATAAAACTACCTGGATGGTAATCTTACAAGATAGTCATAGCGCCTTATTGTCGTCATGTCTGGTCTACATACTCAATGTACCCCCACCTGGTGGATAAAGTCTTACCACAAGACCATAAAGTGCATAAACACATCAATGTCAGAAACGTTTACATTTTGTTCTTTTTCAGAGACGGTCATGAAAGAACACTAATTTTGAAGCAACCAATCCCGAAAATGGATCCGCACCAGAACCTATGGATACTGAAGTGGTCAACAGGGAGACTGAAAACAAAGAAAATGAACTAAGGGATAACAAGGAAAATGAACAAAGGGTTATTCCAAATTTAGGTATGACTTTAATAACACATAAAAGAAATGACAAATTGTATAATTTTTACTATGTGGAAAGAGTACAGTGAGCCTGTTGAACAGTTGAATGTTCAAGATTTTGGGCATCCGAAGTGCTGATTAGATACATCCTGCCACTCATGACTATATTTCACCACGCTCTCTGGAGGATCAAAATTTATCAGACATGGAAGTGCCAAATCCCAACAACTGATAGAAGTTTCAGATGACACAGTCTTCTCACCAATGAGAGGAGCCTAGGAAATAAAAAAAAAGAAAGCATGAAAAGAATAAGAATATTTTTAAAAAATCAATGATTTTATGAATATGTGATAAATTTATTTTAACCGCCTGAAAAAAAAAACATAGATTGTCTGGAGTCAAACAACTTGCTGCCTTGGGCAATTTCTATTTAAAATACTTTTCTCGGGCCCATTAGAATAGAAACATAAATGTTTTATTCAATTCCCTTCCTCTTGACTTGCAACTACCTTTTTAAAAAAGGCATAGATGTACAGGTGTCAGTCTTAATCTGCATATCCAAAATGTTGGGTATTAGATATGCAGGCTACCAGTCTCTATATAGCTGGACATAAATAAAACACTGTTCATACATAGAATACCTATGACAGAGAAAAAACAAACTTCTAACTGGATAGTACTGTTAATGCAATTCCAGACATTGTAAGTGGGTAAAAGTAAAAGTGGGTGGTCTCAATAGATTCAATATTCTTACCCAGATTAATTACAGTTTGTTGATTTAGTCTCTGCTGGACAACTAATTGCAAAAATAATTTCATTTTATTTCAGATTCTAACATGACACTGTTAGCAGTGGTTGCAGAGAACTTATCACTGAAAGAAGAAGTCTTTTTGCTTAAGCAACAACTGAAGGAGTCTAAGAGACTTCACGCCCAAGAATTATTAAAAGGAGAGGAACTTAAGAGGCTGCTGTTGTCAAAAAAAAACCAAAACGGACGCAGATAAATGCAGTCACTCACTGACCATTGAACACCTGCACCATCACGGACCGAAAGAAGCTGTAAAGAGTTACACTGGTTTCGTGTATGAAGATTTTGTAAAAATATTCATCTTTGTAATTTACCATATCAACACAAATGAAAGCAACACGTTGCTTGCCCATTATAGATCAATTTTTACTTGTTATGATGAAATTGCGTCAAAATTACACTTTCTTGCATCTTGCCAATTTATTTAAAATATCAAGAAATGATGCAGGATGTCTATTTAGGGCATGGATCAATTACTTGTATTTCAGGCTTGACAGTTTGCCAGTATGGCCCGATCGGGACACCATTAAGAATAACATGCTACAACATTTTTTAAAAGATTTTCCGGACACACTAGTTTTTCTTGATGGTATAGAGATAAAGACAAACAGGCCCAAGGCCTTAAAAAATCAAAGTCTATTGAATTCAGACTATAAGCCTTTTAACAATGCCAAAGTAGGCACATCAGTATATTGTTCATGGGATCTTCTGTTCCCCCTTCGAACCATATCCCTTTGTCTTGCTTTTCCTTTGATACTTTCAACTTCAGATCTACAACTTCTCCCCCTATCATCTGGCACTCAAATGATTTAATTGTGTCGCAAGTGCTGTAAATCCCCTAAAATCAAACAATCTACCCTTGTAACAATGCAGATTGTTTTGTCCCAATGATTTGAATGCATTTTATTACCTGCTCTTCTCAATAGCTGCCATGACTGGTCGCAGCTTTACATTCCTACGTGGTTTGGGAATAACCATGGAGGTAATGGGCTCGGGATCAGTTCTTGGGCCACGAGGTTTACTCCATTGTTGTGGAAGGCTTGTGTGCAGCTTGGATCTGTAAGTATATCTTGTAATCCAGCTTGCAGCCAATTCTTCAGTGTAAGGATTACTGCAACAACATGGTAACATTCACCAGATATGCTGCAAGTAAAATTTAAAAACAAATGAAAACAACACTTGTTTGTAAAACCTGCTCGGAATGAAAATTATATCACATATTTAGATGATGAGTCATATTATTTTTAAAATGGTGTATAGGATGGCTAACCCCCTTTTTAAGTTGAATTAAAAAATATTATGCCAAATCGAGCTAATGGATCACACTTGACAAAGGGTATTCGAGGTAAAATGATGCTAGAAAGTGAATTTAAAGTTAAAATAATCAAAAATATTTAAAATTTAGATAATCACTCTACAATAAATCAATAAACTACATTCACTCTCCGCAATTAAAAATTAATCTAATCCAAGTCTCATATTTTTTCGTGCGGCTATGTGGTCTTGTGGTATGACACTCGCTTTTGGATTGGAAGGTCCTGGGTTCGAGCCTCACTCAGCGCATAGTTGAGTCCTTGGAAAAGGCTTGTTACTCACATTCTCTCACCGTACTCAGGTGTAAAATGAGTACCTGGCCGTTAACAGGGTGTCTCTGTCCGAAACAAAAAATGTAATATTGCCTAACAGGCGTCATGACCTGTCCTAAATGTTAATTGTTGCTGTTGGCCCAGAACCCATTGTAAAGCGCTTTGAGCACGTTTAGTGGATGCTGCGCCAATAATTTTTAACAAAATTTTTGTAAATAAATTCAATTCTTTGCATCTACAAACGCACTCCCAACATATCTTTCTCAGGCTGTGAGTCACAAATATTACTATTTTAATTTCCCGCATAGCTCAACTGACTTAGTAATTGATTCCCTTGAAATGGCATACATAATAATTGGTCTCTAACTCTAAAGCATCATATTTTACCTGATGGCCCAGTCCACAAATTTTATGTTTGCGTTTTATAAATATAAATATAATAAAAAGCATGTTTCCTTAGAAGACTTTTTTTCTTTCATTTCCTAATCTAATTAAAGTTCTCTGTACCAAATCCCTGAAATAATTAACTCAGAAAGACTGAAATGATATTTATTTAGGGCCAACTGCCTAGAGAAGCAGTTGAAAATTTATAGTGGAAAGAACTTTAGAGAAAACTAAAATTCCTTAACTGGGCATCAAATCATAGTCATTGATACACTAAAGATGCTAATAAAAAAAATAATAATAATAATGATAATGATATGATCATAATAAGAATGATAACAATAGTAATAGATATTTGTGAGACTAAATAATGCAAGAAATTATGGAATCGATGTAAAAATGAAATACTTTCCCATCATTTTGGCACTCATAAACTGAGAGAGGCAACTTAATGTGATGCAAATTAAAATTACTTTAAATTTGTAAAAATAGACTTAGTGATCATTGTCATCATGAACTTAGTACTAGTAATTCTGATAATCGTATACCTGTGATTTAAAAAAATTAATAAGGGCACTTAAGTTTGTTTATTTCTATCAATAAAACAAGATATATAGATATTTTTTAAATAATCGGATTGAGCCGATGCTCTACTGAGCCAATGCAAACAACAGGGGCACACATAAAACACAACTCTAACTCGCCTACACATGACAGTACAACTCTTTTGTTCTCCCTTTACTTACGTTCGCTTAACTCCCATCCCCACCACTTTTTTATGTAGTAACGCTTTCTACAAAACTGAATTCATGAAGACCAAGATGAAAAAGACATACGTCACCTAACATTTAACATTTCATTGAAATTAATCTTGTTTCACAACCCACATGACTGACTGACCGATGAGATGACTTGTCTAGCGTCGTGATAATTTACACAGTGCAGAAGAGGACGATGCATAGAAAAATAGAAATCGATTGTAACTTTAAACAGTAGTTTTAAAAATGAAACTCAGCTAAAATTGAACACTTACCCTGCTTTGTATGAGCAGTAGGCATCCACTGCCTTCTTTTCCCTCAAAACTCACGTCGTGGGGCTTCTCGCTCTTCGGTTGGCTTCGATAAACAGAAGCAAAAACATCAAAAATTTCATTCTCCTTTTTAAATATTTTAACATATTTTTATAGGCAAAAAGCTTCCTCTCGTGTTTTTTTGCCAGGATGTCAATTTATGTGGTAAATAATTTTGAGAAATATCCTCAGGGAGCTCGCTGACTGCCATCGTGATAGTGTAAGATAAAGAAAGAAACCAACATGAATGACCGAATCCGTGTCATGACCGTCGTCAAAAGGGGGTCAAGATCAAGAGGCGCGGTTAATTCCCCCTGCACTACCCGTTTATTGGGCACCAGCTGACTGAAAAAACGAAAGGGGATTCCCCTGAAACACTGTGACGTCACAAGGCTAGGAGCCAATGACCGACGCTGACCACGGCAGTCCAAGCTGAAATGGCGTTACTTTGGTAGATTTTGAATTGAGTGTGATTTTATGGAATGCTCAAAGGGTATCCTGGAAGCAGTTTTGAAAGTTGAAAATGGTATCATTGGAAAGGAAAATGATTGAATTTTATGATTATTTATGTTTTAAGGGGATTTTTTCATGAATGATGATAAACGGCTTGATTTTCTTGCCCACTACAATTAAGCTATCTTTCTATTACTATATCTTCTAAATGAATTTAAGGAGGGAAATGGTAATTGTACCAAATGATAGGGCGTTCAATGCCCTTTATTTTGGTATTTAATTTATCCAATTCTGTAAATAAATACCAGAGATATCTCAATTTAACCAAGCCGTGGTTTTAGCCTGCAGCTCACAAACGATAACTAGCGGTCACACAGGTGAATGGGAGAACTGTGACACAGATTTAGCCATTCATTTAAGTGCCTCTTCTAGAAAACTGGTAAACTGGGAACGATGAGTGAAAGCCATTAGAAGTCTTAATAAAAGGTAAAATTGAAACAGGAAACATTTTAAAGTCATCGGCTTTCTTTAGCTTACCTGGTCTTGACTCTTGATTCTTGGTTTATGAATATGAATATGGCTCTCAACAATGAAGTGAACTCTATTGTCAATAATTAGATTTGGCCGTCTACCAAAAAATTCTTGAATAAGTGTCTCCGAACAATAAGTCTAATCTTTTCACCAACATCATAATGTTTGGAATCTTTATGCAATCAAAATTAAGACAAAAACAGTTACAGAAATTATGGTGGATTGTCTTTGAAGCTGAAGACTAAAAAAAGTCACTTCTTAGCCACTGGAAATCTTCACTTCACTGGTCATCTTCATGACTTCATCCAGGAGAGGAGTAGCCAGGAGTAACAAAATGCCCATATAGACAATTATGTTGAATTTATAGCCGTTCTAATAATTTGGGAAACATAAGATGTGAGATTATAATGCTCCAATCGAATTCATGAGACATTTAAATTTTCAACGGGTCTATTAATTTCAGTGACTAATTGGCTTGGCCCAGGGGTACCTCTATAGGTTTATTTTTGTTCTCTCCCGTGTTACGTCATTATGAAAATATTTAGAATGATCTCCCCTGGTTCAAGTCTCTTCGGTATCGATAATTATCGATCGATACATTGATTTAGGCTACTATCGTATCGAAAGTCTGTGGTGGGTGGCTAGTGGGTGGGAGTCAGGGAAGTGTACACCAGTTGGGAGTGAACCTGAGACTATGGGTTTCGGCGGGTTTCGTAAAAAAAAAAATGTCGCAATACCAGGAGGGTATTACTTTTTTTTAACCCGCCGAAACCTCATATGGTCTCAAGTTCATTCTCCTTGCTTCCCAACTCCCATAGTCGGCTTCAATTTCCACTGGTATCCATCTCACACAGTCCCAGGTTCCCTCCCCACTGGTGGGCACTTCCCTGTGTCCCGGGTTCAATCCCCATTGGTGCCCACTTCCCATAACTTTCGACGATTTCGGTAGGTTTCGAAAAAGAGAAGTATCCTTCTGAGTTCACTCTCCACTGGTATCTCGGTACCTCTCGTAGTCCCAGGTTAATTCCCCATTGCTTTCCACCTCCTATAGTCTCGTTCATTCTTCCCTGGTACCCAACTCCCATAATCGGCTTCAATTCCCACTGGTCTCCATCTCCCACAGTCCCAGGTTCAGTCCCCACTGGTGTGCACAAGACCCCGGTTCATTGCCCATTGGTGCCCACCATAGTGCCCACTTCCCCTAACTTTTGACGATTTCGGAAGGTTTTGAAAAAGATAAAAAGATAAGTTTCCTTCTGGAATCATTGTCACTGGTATCTACCTCTCGTAATGCCAGGTTCAATCCCCATTGGTGCCAACCTCCTGTAGTGTCAGGTTCATTCTCCTCTGGTACCCAAATCCCATAGTCCAGCTTCAATTCCCATAGATATCCATCTCCCATAGTCCCAGGTTCACTCCCCACTGCGTCGGGTGTCGTAAAAAAGTAATACCCCCCCCCTCCCGGTATTGCTTTCTTACGAAACCCATAGTCCCAGGTTCAACCCCTCACTACTACCTCCTTCCCATAACGTCGGATAGTATCGGGTTTTGTAAGGAGAAACTAATATCATATCGTCGTCCCCCCCCCCCCCCCCCCCCCCCCCCCCACACACACCTCCAAAAAAAAGCCACTATACATTTGACAGTCTCCCTCCAAGCAAAGGATTCCTGCAGGACCAGGCAGAAAAAAAAGAGCAATCTCAATCCTCAATAAACAGACAGGGAACAAATAAAACATATGGGGGGCATGGGGGGAGAGAAGACACAGCATAGGTGATCTTTCTCGATCTCCCCATGTCCTGATGGAAATTCCACCCACGTTGTTAGTGGAGAGGGATACCCGGTGAAGAAGAAGTCATGAAATAATATAGAATGAGGGAGGGGGTATATCTTTCTTTTTATTTTTTTTTTTAGATCCTGTATGAAAGACTAGCTGTTGACGACGACGAGGATGATGATGATGATAGTAATGATGATAATGGTGATGACGTGACGACGACGATGATGATGATAAGGAAAGTTAACCAATAAAATTTATTGTAATATAAAAAGACACCCTTTTATTTTTCATATTAATATCAAACAAAATTCCTGACAGCACAAGCCTGTCCATTCATGTACATGCCAATCATGAAACTAACACTAACACTAATAATAACAATATTAATAATAATAATAATATTAATAGTAATAATAATAATAATAATAATAATAATAATAATAATAATAATAATAATAATAATAATAATAATAATAATAATAATAATAATAATGCAGGTGACTGCACAAGTAAATATTTATGGAACGGACCAAAAAAATTTTTAAAAATAAAAAAAAAAAAAAATAATTATACAAAAAAAAAAAAAAAAATTTTTAAAAACATCTAATCAGCTAATTTGTCAAATGCAATGGATTAAGTATATTCTGTAATATATAAATCTGGGAACCACTGAAATTGAATCATATAATTATTTCCTTCTGCTAAAATAATATTTACCTACCATTTTAAATCTGCCTGCCCTATCTTCATTTATAAAAGAACTAAACACTACCTATAACGTGGAGTCCTAATCTTCATTTATTGAGAAACTAACACTATTTATAACATGGAGTCTAAGTCCTAATGGTAATGCCCCTCCGCTTATTTTGTTGACATCAGGCAAGGACCCTTCGGTCCTGGCACCAAAGGCGTGGAAAACGGCAATTACTTCAATCATTCCAAATTGAGATGCATTGTATTTATCAACATTGATATGCATGTAGTACATTATATCAATGTAAGATTTTCATTTAAAAAGCATTAAATATGTGTAAAGCGCCTCAAGAAACCCTGGATAATTGGTTTATCACTGGCGATACACACTGAACAAAAATCTTTTACTAACTTTGGCATGGGAAAAAATGTTATATATCGATTGATTAAGATGACCCCTAGCTTGTCAAAAATGCCCTAAAAGTCTAAACCTGATAAATTTAACCTCACTCAGAAGTCTCAGGTTTAAGACAAGTTTTCATCATCTGAATATATCAGTTTATGAAATAAAAGTTCTGTGGTCAAAATGAAAAACCGAGTGTTGTCAGAGTTCGGCAGTTTAAAGTTGCCATATTTATTTCTATCAAAATATCTAAAGAATAAAAAATAAAGGGAGGGGATGGGGCAGGGGGGAATGATTCCCAACATACCAGCACCAATTCAGATGCATTTCAAATCAAATAAAATGGCTTAAAATTGTCGACCATCATGAATAAAGTAAAAGGGTTATTATAGAACAGAAATCATTAAAAACAAAAAAATAAGAAAAGCAACAACAAAACAAGACAAAGACGTGAAAACTTATAATTGTGATTTATCATATATACAGATGTTTTATGTTTAGTTTTTAAGTGTTTTACAGCGTCTGCGAGTTATTTAGGTCATTTCAGCACCAGTAAAAAAATAAGAAAATGGAATATTCAAAAAAGTTATAGATTTACAATTGAAAGCACACAAGAAAAAGTAAGAGAAAGGGGGAGGGTTCAAATATGGAACTCACTTAAATTCCAAAAGCACATTATCTGTGTACTCAGTTTGAGATCACCCAAAAGTCTCATCCAGACACAAACATGGGTGCCCACTAAGAGAAATACACTCAAGTGTTTACAAACCAATATATATTTACAACAACAACAAAAAACTACATAACAGGGAGATGATTCACATGGAAAAAAAATATCATCTCCCAAATCTATAACTATACATTTGACTGCCTTGCACCTTGTAAACCATAAACAATATAGCACATTTCATATAGGGCAAAAAGGGAAAGAAATTTTTAAAATACACAAAATACACATCTTGAGCAAAAGGAATTACAACACAGTGCATATTACATAAAGATCTTTTTTTTTTTTTTTGGTTTGTGCTTGTTGGTCAAAATTCTAATTATCTGAGTTTTAGTCAAATAACACAAAAAAATTAAATTAAAAGTGAAATCAAAAGTTTGGCACAATGCAAGAGAAATATTAAAGATATTGTGTAAATTGAACCGCAAAAAAAAAATTTTGATTTACTTTATACAGCAATGCATGTGTGTTACCAATCGTATCAAAACAGTATTATGTCAGGATGTACTAGGTGCCAAAATGTTAATTTAAAATCAAAACAAACAATCAGAAATACGACTGTTCAGTACTTTGCACTTGAAAGGAACAATATTCATTCTCCTCATTTAAACCTATAAACTTAACTCAAATCTCATGCTGTCCAATATGCGTTCCATTTTAATTTTAAGAGTCTAAATCACCCTGACTTAATAAATTTTTTAAGGCCAAGGATTACATATATCTCCAACAGACAGGTTCACCCCAAGCAATTCAAGACTGACTCATCAACATCATTGTTGCATGTAGGTTTCACAACCACGAACTATTGGGAAATTTAGCCTCTATCCACCTCTTCAATTTAATGTAGCTGGATTAGCCGCAAAAGTTTAAATAGATATGTTTGCTGATTGGACAATTCATTATTCATTCTTATCCAAAAGATCATTAGAAAAGCTTTCTTGAGATGTTTCCAAAAGGATAATTCCATTGATTTAACTCGACTGGCACTGCAACAATGTATAAAATCATCATAGTTAATAATAATCAAACAGTGTCTGATATTGTAAAAACAAAAAACAAAACGAAAGAAATAATAATTATAATTTTTAAAAGGCATAACAAATAATTTCAACTTCAACTGAATCTTTCATTTTGTAGTTTTTGCTAAAATGTTATTCAAGCATTCCAATCTCCAAACAAAAAGTGTTGTGGTCAATCAAACATCTAAATAATAGTTATTGTTGTTATTTTCCATAGGTTTCTAAAATTGTAGACTATAACAAATCTATTTATGTTACTAACATTTCACATACTCATATTTGCTGTTTGTGAGTTTTTGGAAGGTTAAGATCATAATTGCGCAGTTTAGTAAACTAAAACTCAGCTAACACATACATGATACAATTTTCAAAAAAAGCAATTACATAAAGCAGATATACGAGGGTAACGATATGCACCAATGAAGGAATAGAGAGAATGTAATACACATAAAATGGAGGATAATTTTAAAAAGTCGTTAAAAAAACAAATAGTACATATATATTGAATGACTGCTTTATCAGTTATGTGACATGTGTATAGAATTCAAGTAAAAGCTCTGTAATGAAATTGGAAAAAAAAATAGCTCCAAAGGAAATAACTTAAGCTGAATTCAATTGTGACCATCACTGATGGATAATAGTTTTGTTTTGCTTCTTTTCTTTCTTTTTTTTTAATCAACAAGTCCAAACTGCTAAACCCATTTGTGACAAGAACGCATTCCCCTTTGAGTTTGTTTGATAGAACCAACAGTGCTTGCAGGCCATTAAGATTCTACCACTGTCTTGGAAAGGAAGATGGTAGACATCATTCAGGGTATTAGAGCCCAGTGCCTTCTTAAGTCACAGACAACATAAAAAGGTAAGATTAGGAAAAATTGTTCACATGAGCAGCAAGCTGAACCTGTGTTTAGACTAAGGCCATCCAAAGTTTCAAACAAAAAGATGGTTTCTTACACAAATTCTTTGAATGAGATCATTTCCAGATGGAAAAAAAAAAAATATCTCATCCTCATAAAATATAGCATGGATTCCACCATCCTCCTCCTCCCCCCCTTCTCTCTCTCTCCCCTCCCTCCCAAATTATTAATGTAACGTGCACTGCAAAAAATGAATCAATTAGTCAGGCTCCTATCCTGGTTACAGATGTAAAACACGAGAGAAATAAAAAATCACTCCCAGCAATTTCCTTCCCATTTGGCAAAAAGGCCAATTTCAGTTTCAGAGGATCTACTGAAGTATCAATAATAATTATGACGGTAATAATAATAATAATAATAATAATAATAATAATAATAATAATAATAATAATAATAATAATAATAATAATAATAATAATAATAATAACAATAATAATAATAATAATAGCAATCATAACGACAAATTTTATGAAAAATTCAAATCAGGAATGTTGTGGCACTCAAAGACAGTGTAATTTAAACACACTGAAAATAATCATATATTTACATATGGCTCTGTTTAATTTGAAATTAATAGAAAAATTTCATATATGGGAACATAATACTTTCATAATGCATTGACATCAAAACCATCTCAAATTACAATTATTTTGACATGACGTTCACATTTTAAAAGTAAAATATCACATTTTATTTGCTTTAAATAACTTGAGAAAACATCCTTTAAAAATAAAAAATCCTTTTCTTCTTTACTTTTTTCAACGACTACATAGATTGCATATTATGATCAATTGAAAATCCTTAATTATCATTTCATATTATCTCACATTCACACAAATGTGTCGTTGTGGTGTAGACTTATGGGCTTGAACATACAAAAAGGACCTAAATTACCTATGTATGTCCATAGCAAAGACATTTTGTTCACATTCTCCTCATCCTACGGGAGATAGAATTCAGAGTTACCCCTTATGTAAAGAAAGCATTGTCTGCTTGTTAAAAAATTGTATGAGCACCTAAAAGCCTGCATGCCTCAAGCTATATGTTACATCATAAGGCTAATTTGTCAAATATCTGGGGCATGCTGATATCATGGGGAAGCGCCATATGAACTAAATTTTTCTTTTCATATCATTAAATGTCAACTGTGCAAAATTAATAGTAAATAGTAAATAATGAATTTATATAGCGCCTAAACATCCACGTTAATCGTGCTCTGCGGTGCTTTACTAATAAAACACAATAAACTTTTCAACCATATAATTCAAGTTTGGTTTACACAAACTCGTCATAAACGGTCCAATGCACATTTATGGTGCAATAAACAAACCTGAATTTTTCTCTCTTTTATGTCTACAGATATTTATGTCTATATGACAATTGCGTGAGTTGTATTGATCTATTTTCTTTTCCATACATGACCAATTCAAAAGTTAAATGTTTTCTAGAATTCATAAAAATGGGTTAATTCAACACAAATCATGTATTCTTCAAATTACAATCTTGTTTTTCTTCTTCCAGATAATTCACAAATGGTTAGATTGTACAATACGATCACCTTCAGATATGCCACCAATAATCATTTTTCTATAAATTGTATTGATTAGTTGTGGAATAAAGAATTTGAAATGTCCCAAGAAATCTCAATGACGCACATGATTTTGTACGTTTATATAAAAATTGAAAATAAAAAGGAATTCTTCAGGTTCCAGAAGCACTTTAGATTTTATTAGAACCAGTGATGAATTTAAAACTGTGTAATTTGATTATTAGTAATAGGGTACAGGAATCACATATCAAACTACTTTCTGTCTTCAACTAAGGTGTACTGAAATAGCTGTAACTTTGTCCCTGATCAAGATATTTGTAAAAAATGTAAACTTTATATTATTAAAAAAAGATTGCTTTGTACATCTGTAATATCTTCAATGATTCAATTTTTTTCTCCAAGTATCTCGTTTTGTCAGATCATCACACTAAATGATAAAATCTGAATAATGTTAACAAATAGACATCAGCAATTGTTGTTTTATTATTTGTTTTTTTAATGGAAAAAAAAAGAGAATGAGAGAAAACGAGACAGAATGACAGGAAGGGCAGAAAAATTTCCTAATCTCTTTATCACTCGATATAAAAAGAAAAAAAGAAAAGGTTGTACAGACCCTCTGACAATGATAATATTAACAATAATTCAGGCTCCTACACTCCCACTTTATATATATATTATAATTTTTATATATATAAAGTAGAGTGTGAACTCTATTATATTTTTCCCGTTTCATGGAGTTCTGGAATTTTGAAGTCAAATGAATTTGCATACTAACTTTTCAAAATACCAAAGATCTCAAAATAAAACTAGATCAAACATCAGTTTTGTTTTTTAAGCTTGAGTGTCAACTTAAATGAGCGTGATAGTATTAAAAATATAACATGGATACAAAGTGTTTAAATTAGTGAAGAAGCAACCTGTTTCAAGAACAAAATCTGTTTAAAAAAATAATAATAATGGAATACCTCCTTGGGACTTTCAGCTTACAGCCTCTTGTTATCATCCAGAGCTTTAGGATTTTCATCAAAGTCCTCATCCTCTTCATTCTCGTTCATTTCATTTTGTATTTTTTGCATCAAAGCACTTTCAACCTCCTGATTCTTACCCAAGAGTCGGGATTTCTCTTCTATTGTTTTAGGTGAGGGAAGGAGTTGATTTGAACTTTTGTGAAGCTCCATTTCTCTTCTAATATTGTTTTGTACTTTGACATCAATGAAAGATGGTGTTGTCTTATCAAAATATTTACTTTTTAGGAGTTGCTTATTTCCACCCAGTCCATTTATATGATCATCTTGACCATCAGTATTTGTACCCATAGGTTTCAGCTTCTGCCTCTGCTGAGAGTCAAGATCCTGTTTCCCTAATAGTCCGCCTTGTATTCTCTTTTTTGAAATATCATCCATACCGACATTCCTAGTCAACAAACCAGGCTTTTCAATAACGTCCCTATTACTACTGAAACTCTTTTGGACTATGGGAGGATTATTTTTTGGCAGTACATTATTCTTAATGACTTCATTCCCTTTTTTAAAAGCATCTGGTTGAAGTGACTGAGGGCGACCAACATTTCCATTATGTTCAAAATGGCGATTGACACCAAGAGGTGCCTCATGAACCCTTTCACCGAAATTTTTATTCTGATTGTCAAATCTTTGTTTCGGAAAATTAACACTGCCATCATAACGATACAATCCTGATTGCATTTGGTTACCACCAGTGGCAGATCCTACTCCCTTCCTCACATCAATACCAACAACTCGATCCATGCCTGGCCTAAAATTTTGAGATCCTACTTCCTTCCTCGCATCAGTACCAACAACTCTATTCATTCCTGGTCTCAAATTCTGATTCCGATCTTTAAGCTTTTGTTGGAGTACATTGATATCATTGTTACTCTTTGGTTTGTCAAAAGTAGATCTTAAATCCTTCCTAACATCTGTACCAACAATCCTATTCATTTCTGGATGGTTTAACGCTCTGCCAGCAGGAGCTCCTAAATCTCTTTTAACGCCAACATTTCCAACATTTGGACTAATTTCTGGACTCTTTGTGGTTGGAAACTGGACTACCAAAGGCAAGTTTGGACGTCGGGCCCAGTGGGTATTTTTTGACATTCCCTTTACCTTTTCTTGGACTTCTTTGATTTCTCTTTTCATTTCAAAAATGTTTTCATCCAACCACTCCTGAACAGTGTCCTCAGAGTAAATCTGGAGCAAATTCTGTTCCAAAGGTGTACGGACGCGTATCAGATTGGATTCCAAACTATACATTCTCATGCTCAGCACTTTCAGTTGACCCGGGTTAGAGAAGCCACGTTTGACTTGATAGTCGGACAGCCATCCTGTTCTACGTGATTCCTCCTCAAATTGCTTGTATCCCCAAAGTTCTTGGACAGCATAGTAAACCATGTAACCAGGGAATCTGAAATGGTATTTCAATTCAACTTGATAAAGAATTTCAAATCTTTTTTAACAATAATTAATTAACATTTCCCTATGATAATTTGAAATACCTTAAAAGCTGGAAGAGATATCAGACTTTTGTACAAAATGTATGGGATTTTCTTAAGTTTGTGTCATACGTGTTTCAAAAGCATATCAAATTTATTTGCTGAATCATTGCAAATAGGAAAAAAACAATCTTTTTTTTTTTAAATCAAATAAAAAGCACTGTCTTGACATTTCATTAATTACAATCATAAATGATCACAATGAGAAGACCTCACCCGGATCACCTCCTATTACACATTGTGATTTTTTTTGTTCCTGATATATATGTAAAAGTTAGAGTATATTCTACTTATGAAGTGTAACCATCTATAAATCAAATGAGGATCTGTCAGTTCCTTCTCAAATGCTGTAAAACCTACAAAAAGGAAGCTGGAATAGCAGTGAAAAGGTAACCATAAATAATAAAAAATAAAACCTATTCAGAGAATGAATTTACCTGCAATCTTGACTGACGATAGCCTTTCTTTCTTTTTCGTCAAGCTTTGGAAAGCTCATTTCAATCAATCCACTGCAACTCAGCAGAGAGCTAGTTGTTTTATGGATGTCCTGAAAAAATCATATTAATTTCATAAATTTAATAATATGGCAGATTGAAAGAAACTCACTAATATGACAGATTGAAAGAAACTCACTAATATGGCAGATTGAAAGAAACTCACTAATATAGCAGATTGAAAGAAACTCACTAATATGACAGATTGAAGGAAACTCACTAATATGGCAGATTGAAAGTAACTCACTAATATAGCAGATTGAAAGAAACTCACTAATATGACAGATTGAAAGAAACTCACTAATATGACAGATTGAAAGAAACTCACTAATATAGCAGATTGAAAGAAACTCACTAATATGGCAGATTGAAAGAAACTCACTAATATAGCAGATTGAAAGAAACTCACTAATATAGCAGATTGAAAGAAACTCACTAATATAGCAGATTGAAAGAAACTCACTAATATGACAGATTGAAAGAAACTCACTAATATAGCAGATTGAAAGAAACTCACTAATATGGCAGATTGAAAGAAACTCACTAATATGGCAGATTGAAAGAAACTCACTAATATAGCAGATTGAAAGAAACTCACTAATATGGCAGATTGAAAGAAACTCACTAATATGGCAGATTGAAGGAAACTCACTAATATGGCAGATTGAAAGAAACTCACTAATATGGCAGATTGAAAGAAACTCATTAATATGGCAGATTGAAAGAAACTCACTAATATGACAGATTGAAGGAAACTCACTAATATGGCAGATTGAAAGAAACTCACTAATATAGCAGATTGAAAGAAACTCACTAATATAGCAGATTGAAAGAAACTCACTAATATGGCAGATTGAAAGAAACTCACTAATATGGCAGATTGAAAGAAACTCACTAATATAGCAGATTGAAAGAAACTCACTAATATAGCAGATTGAAAGAAACTCACTAATATGGCAGATTGAAAGAAACTCACTAATATGGCAGATTGAAAGAAACTCGCTGTTTCAACATCATGTTTTTCTTGATCATCTAAAACAAACATTATTTTGCGTATCAAGCATACAAATGCTGTAAAGGACTATTGTGGTTTTATTTGTTGTTTTGTATAAACATTAATAACAACTTTTTAATGATCAAAAGGCACTTGGATCAGATCTAGGTCAGATCAGCACTTAGAAAAAGGAAAATGAAGTTTATTTGAAGGACACTAAAACGTGTTTGTGTTTACCAGCAGCATTTAAAAAAATTTTAAAAAGAAAAATATAATACAGAGAGTGGGTCCAAACATCAATCTATTCTTGTGTCCAACTTACAACTATCCATTAACCGAAAGAATCGTGCTCCATCAACCACTATTACAATAGAGAAAGCTGATTTACATGGAATGATTAATGCATACGTCAAAATGCTTCCTTTACAGCGAAGAACCTCAGCTAGGGCCCAATTTTTAAAAATTTTTTTAATTTTAAAAAACATCCCAATTTAAGATGAGCATAGATTGCCACGTGGAAGGGGATATATGAAATGATCCACTTTTTTTGAGACACAAGACGAACAACCCTTCATTCAAATATGATAAAAATCTCAACCACCCATTATGAGTAAAAAAAAAAAATAATAATTTGAAATAAGACAAATAGAGATTGTTAAAAGAAATCAGAAGGAGATCCAAACATCAATCTGTTTGTCTGTCCAACTTCAGACTGTCCATTGGCCAAAAGAATCAAATGACCTCCAACAATAATAGAGAAAGACAATGTACAGGGAATGGTAAATGCATTCATTAAATTGCCTCCCTTCCAGAAAAAGACTTCAGCAGGGGCCTGGACAGAAATCATCCTCATTCAAGACACGCATAGGTTGTCATTTGGAATGGGATACCTCAAAGCAATAGTAATTTAAAAGGCAGCAAGATTCTACCCCATTCCACTATGATCCATTCTCAAGATGAACGGTACTTCATTTCAATATGAGATTCATCCCCTCAATCTGGTATTGCGTCACTATAAAATCAGATGTCAAGAAGTAGGTTATTATGTGAAAATGATCAAAAATATGAAATTTTAGGAGTTTGGATGGTACAGTAGAACTCGGAAATAGCGAGTTCGACGGGTCCACTCCTGATTACTCGCTATTTCCGAGTTCTCGCTATTCCCGAGTTGCCAGAAAAGGTCACTCGGCCGTACAAAAAGATGGAAAGACAATGTGTGTGTGTGTGTGTGTGTGTGTGTTTGTGCGTGTGTGCCGCAAATGACTGTGTGTGGATAAAGTGGGGTGGGGGCGGGGTTGAACACGGCCTTCGTTAACTACGTAATGATGGCCACGGGTTGAAGTTGATCCACCCCTAAAACCCACCCCTTCCATTTCCATCAAGATTTCATGTGTGTGTGTGTGTGTGTGCGCGAGTGTTTGTATGCACTAGGCATGTTTGATGAGGTAAGCAAGCGCATCACTCAATCACTGACCCACTGAAATGATGGTTCCACGCTCCCTTCTCTCACTGATCGTGTGGTTCGTCGCTGACCGATGCTGCTACTGCTAAGTGAGGCATGTTGACATGTTGGCTGCCAGTGCTTACCTCGCGCGTCGCGTGGCACCACATAGAGTGAATAATTGACCCCCACCCCCAATACACACACACGCACACAAACACACGCACCCAACCCCCACCCAAATGATGTACTACTACAGACTAGGCTACTATGTAATATTACTCGTAACGAGAAATAAGAAAAGGAAAGAAGCTAGGCTAAAAATATTTAAATCACCCTTGTCTGTTGTTTTGCTTTACTTCGTTCCAAGTCCTAGGCTGGTGCAGGAAATGCTCGTTATTTCCGAGTTGACCTCTTTTTCATACTCGCTACTTTCATGCTAATTTTATTGACTCAAATAAGAGAAAAAAACGGGGATTTAGATTTTACTCGCTATTTCCGAGTTCTCGCTATTTCCGAGTACGTTACTTTCATGTTCTACTGTATTAAAGTTTCAACAAGATATGAAGTGAATAGAAAAGTGCCAGAAGACAATAGAGAATAAAACTTTTTCGCGGCGGTGGTGGGGTTTGAACCTGCGACCTTATTGGTACGACAACTCCGCCTGGCAGGTGAGAGCGTGGCTCTACCGTGTGAGCTATCCACGAACACAAAAATATTCGTTTCAAACTCAAAGTCATTACTAGATCCCTCTCTCACCTACTTCTTGAGACCGCCGATTCGTTTGTACACCACCATCGCGAATAATTTTGACCAGCAGTTAAGCTTAATAGCCAATATTCTCAACACAAACATATAACATAGAAACGATTGAGACATTGAGTATGCTCCGGTGTATGGGGTGAATTTTAATTCAGAAAAGTGAGTGGAGCAGGCACTTATGTTGGTAACAACAAGATATGAAGTGAATAGAAAAGTGCCAGAAGACAATAGAGAATAAAACTTTTTCGCGGCGGTGGTGGGGTTTGAACCTGCGACCTTATTGGTACGACAACTCCGCCTGGCAGGTGAGAGCGTGGCTCTACCGTGTGAGCTATCCACGAACACAAAAATATTCGTTTCAAACTCAAAGTCATTACTAGATCCCTCTCTCACCTACTTCTTGAGACCGCCGATTCGTTTGTACACCACCATCGCGAATAATTTTGACCAGCAGTTAAGCTTAATAGCCAATATTCTCAACACAAACATATAACATAGAAACGATTGAGACATTGAGTATGCTCCGGTGTATGGGGTGAATTTTAATTCAGAAAAGTGAGTGGAGCAGGCACTTATGTTGGTAACAACAAGATATGAAGTGAATAGAAAAGTGCCAGAAGACAATAGAGAATAAAACTTTTTCGCGGCGGTGGTGGGGTTTGAACCTGCGACCTTATTGGTACGACAACTCCGCCTGGCAGGTGAGAGCGTGGCTCTACCGTGTGAGCTATCCACGAACACAAAAATATTCGTTTCAAACTCAAAGTCATTACTAGATCCCTCTCTCACCTACTTCTTGAGACCGCCGATTCGTTTGTACACCACCATCGCGAATAATTTTGACCAGCAGTTAAGCTTAATAGCCAATATTCTCAACACAAACATATAACATAGAAACGATTGAGACATTGAGTATGCTCCGGTGTATGGGGTGAATTTTAATTCAGAAAAGTGAGTGGAGCAGGCACTTATGTTGGTAACAACAAGATATGAAGTGAATAGAAAAGTGCCAGAAGACAATAGAGAATAAAACTTGTTTGTGTTGAGAATATTGGCTATTAAGCTTAACTGCTGGTCAAAATTATTCGCGATGGTGGTGTACAAACGAATCGGCGGTCTCAAGAAGTAGGTGAGAGAGGGATCTAGTAATGACTTTGAGTTTGAAACGAATATTTTTGTGTTCGTGGATAGCTCACACGGTAGAGCCACGCTCTCACCTGCCAGGCGGAGTTGTCGTACCAATAAGGTCGCAGGTTCAAACCCCACCACCGCCGCGAAAAAGTTTTATTCTCTATTGTCTTCTGGCACTTTTCTATTCACTTCATATCTTGTTGTTACCAACATAAGTGCCTGCTCCACTCACTTTTCTGAATTAAAATTCACCCCATACACCGGAGCATACTCAATGTCTCAATCGTTTCTATGTTATATGTTTGTGTTGAGAATATTGGCTATTAAGCTTAACTGCTGGTCATAATTATTCGCGATGGTGGTGTACAAACGAATCGGCGGTCTCAAGAAGTAGGTGAGAGAGGGATCTAGTAATGACTTTGAGTTTGAAACGAATATTTTTGTGTTCGTGGATAGCTCACACGGTAGAGCCACGCTCTCACCTGCCAGGCGGAGTTGTCGTACCAATAAGGTCGCAGGTTCAAACCCCACCACCGCCGCGAAAAAGTTTTATTCTCTATTGTCTTCTGGCACTTTTCTGTTCACTTCATATCTTGTTGTTACCAACATAAGTGCCTGCTCCACTCACTTTTCTGAATTAAAATTCACCCCATACACCGGAGCATACTCAATGTCTCAATCGTTTCTATGTTATATGTTTGTGTTGAGAATATTGGCTATTAAGCTTAACTGCTGGTCAAAATTATTCGCGATGGTGGTGTACAAACGAATCGGCGGTCTCAAGAAGTAGGTGAGAGAGGGATCTAGTAATGACTTTGAGTTTGAAACGAATATTTTTGTGTTCGTGGATAGCTCACACGGTAGAGCCACGCTCTCACCTGCCAGGCGGAGTTGTCGTACCAATAAGGTCGCAGGTTCAAACCCCACCACCGCCGCGAAAAAGTTTTATTCTCTATTGTCTTCTGGCACTTTTCTATTCACTTCATATCTTGTTGTTACCAACATAAGTGCCTGCTCCACTCACTTTTCTGAATTAAAATTCACCCCATACACCGGAGCATACTCAATGTCTCAATCGTTTCTATGTTATATGTTTGTGTTGAGAATATTGGCTATTAAGCTTAACTGCTGGTCAAAATTATTCGCGATGGTGGTGTACAAACGAATCGGCGGTCTCAAGAAGTAGGTGAGAGAGGGATCTAGTAATGACTTTGAGTTTGAAACGAATATTTTTGTGTTCGTGGATAGCTCACACGGTAGAGCCACGCTCTCACCTGCCAGGCGGAGTTGTCGTACCAATAAGGTCGCAGGTTCAAACCCCACCACCGCCGCGAAAAAGTTTTATTCTCTATTGTCTTCTGGCACTTTTCTATTCACTTCATATCTTGTTGTTACCAACATAAGTGCCTGCTCCACTCACTTTTCTGAATTAAAATTCACCCCATACACCGGAGCATACTCAATGTCTCAATCGTTTCTATGTTATATGTTTGTGTTGAGAATATTGGCTATTAAGCTTAACTGCTGGTCAAAATTATTCGCGATGGTGGTGTACAAACGAATCGGCGGTCTCAAGAAGTAGGTGAGAGAGGGATCTAGTAATGACTTTGAGTTTGAAACGAATATTTTTGTGTTCGTGGATAGCTCACACGGTAGAGCCACGCTCTCACCTGCCAGGCGGAGTTGTCGTACCAATAAGGTCGCAGGTTCAAACCCCACCACCGCCGCGAAAAAGTTTTATTCTCTATTGTCTTCTGGCACTTTTCTATTCACTTCATATCTTGTTGTTACCAACATAAGTGCCTGCTCCACTCACTTTTCTGAATTAAAATTCACCCCATACACCGGAGCATACTCAATGTCTCAATCGTTTCTATGTTATATGTTTGTGTTGAGAATATTGGCTATTAAGCTTAACTGCTGGTCAAAATTATTCGCGATGGTGGTGTACAAACGAATCGGCGGTCTCAAGAAGTAGGTGAGAGAGGGATCTAGTAATGACTTTGAGTTTGAAACGAATATTTTTGTGTTCGTGGATAGCTCACACGGTAGAGCCACGCTCTCACCTGCCAGGCGGAGTTGTCGTACCAATAAGGTCGCAGGTTCAAACCCCACCACCGCCGCGAAAAAGTTTTATTCTCTATTGTCTTCTGGCACTTTTCTATTCACTTCATATCTTGTTGTTACCAACATAAGTGCCTGCTCCACTCACTTTTCTGTATTAAAGTTTCATATTTTTTACTACAAATTCAATTTTAAGAATGGGAATCACCCCGAGATAATACCATGTAGATGTGATGGGTTACGTATGACAAAAATCTCAACAAACCCTCATGAGATGAGTAAAATTTATAAATATAGAAAAATTGGCCATTGCTTACATTTTTGTATATGTATTAATTTTAAGATTGCCTTTATTTAACAATCAAAATCACAAGCCAATTAAAAAATAATTGACTGACAAGGGGAATGATGATAATAAGATGATGTGTGAAAAGATTTTTCTATCTAGTCATTAAAAAATTTAAAAATTTCAAGAAGGGGCTCACTCACCTCATTAAATCCACCATTTTTTATTGTTGCAAGACATACAGCCAGACTGGGAATAGCTACAGGTAGAAGCTCACACAAAGTAGCAAAGTGATCAAAACGCTGCCAACCAGTCAAAGCAATGCCTTTGAAACTGACATAGCGACTGTATTTAGACACCGCATCCATCCAGCTGAAGGGGAAAACAAATAAGGGTAGAAATATAAAACCAAGATGTGTTAACAAATCTTCCCAGCTTTCTTACTCTATACAATATCATACAACTATTTCATTCTTCAATTGATGGTCTGATACTCTGGGCCCCGATAGTTCAGTTGAAAGAGCACTCACTACACACACAAAGGAATTGAGACTGATTCCGGGTGCAGCAGTTGAAATTTTATATATATATATATATATAACCTTAGGTTTTAGTTCCTCCTATGTCTTTGACAAAATGGGCCATCCATATTGGCAATTCCTCCTGTCCTGTGCTGTCATGTATGTTTCATCCCATGTCAGCTCCACGGTTTTAAGATCTTTGCCAACAATTACTTTCCATGTCGTCATTGGTCATCCTCGGTTTCGTTTGTTGTTATCCTTCTTCCATTCAAAGCCTTTTTTTTAGGTAGAAGTAGTCTTCTTTCATACAGAGGTCGTCCTCGTTTTCATCTGTTGTTATCCATCTTTCATTCAAAGCCCGTATTTTTCTTTCTACCTTGTCAAGCACTGTTTCAAACATGCCTTTTCAGATTTTTATCTCACACCAATGCCTGCTCCCTGATTTGTTATTTTGATATATTGGAGATTACCATCATACTCTTACCACTAAAATTTAATCATATTATAGTCAACTATGGTGAAATATAAGCATAGCTTACCTGAAGTGATTGATGATATGATGTTGAGGTTCTGTATAAATCTGCCTTGGACCTGTAGCACCCTTGAAGGATGATGCAGCCCAAACAGTTTTGAATAAACTTCCATATTTTTTCCAAACCGTTTCATTCAATTTGTCAGTGATGTTCTGTGTATACCTCCAAACCATTATGTCGACAGATGAGGGCAAACCTGCAGCCTGTTGAAGAAAAAATTAAGTGTGTGAAATCAACATTCAAATTTGCCATCAATCAAAAATTTTAAAAAGTCCTTCAGGGCTATTAGGTTCATGGCTCCAGAGTTTATCCCGTTTTCTTTACAGAGATGTCAACTTAAAATTTGGCTCACAGGAATTTCAGTCACCACCCAGAGGATTTTCAATGCCGAAAGAGGAATTTCCACATACAAGAAAAGGAAAAGGAAAAGGGATGGTATTTGGCATTGTGTTTACATCTTTTATATAGTTTTAAATAGATAAATAAATTGTATTGGTAGTGATGATGATGTGGTGGTGACGATTGTTGTAGAGGTAGTGGCATGATGTTGATGTGGTGGAGGTGACAGTAGTAGTAATAGTACTGGAAGTAGTAGTAGTAGTAGTAGTAATAGTAGTAGTAGTAGTAGTAGAAGTAGTAGTAGTAGTAGTATTAGTAGTAGTAGTAGTGGTAGTAGTAGTAGTAGTGGTAGTAGTAGTAGTAGTAGTACTAGTAGTAGTAGTAGTAGTAGTAGTAGTAGTAGTAGTAGTAGTAGTAGTAGTAGTAGTAGTAGTAGTAGTAGTAGTAGTAGTAGTAGATGATGTGACCATGGTTGTAGCAGTCGTGGTAATGAAGATGATTTGGTGGTGGTGGTGGTGGTGGTTGAAGTAGTTGTGGTGGTGATAATGAAGTGGTGATTGTGGTCGTAGTAGTAGTGGTAGTGATGTGGTGGTGGTGATTGTAGTTGTAGTGGTGGTAGCCATGGTGATGTGGAAGTGGTGGTAGTGATTATGATGTAGTGGTTGTGGTAGTGTTGCAGTGATGATGATGATGATGTGATTATGGTGGTTGTAGTAGTGATGATGTGGTGGCGGTGATAGTAGTAGTTGTGGTAGTGATGATGATGTGGTTATGGTGGTTGTAGTAAGGGTGGCAGTGATAATGATGTGATAGTGTTTGCGGTAGCAAATGTTGTAGTGATGATGAAGTTGCGTTGGGGGTTGTAGTAGTATTGGTAGTGATAATGATGTGTGGTTGGTGAATGTAGAAATTGTAGTGATTTTGGTGTGGTGGTAGAGGTGGTGGGTAAACTTGGAACACTATGACCTCGTCGGAATTTGACGGAAGCTGCCCGTAACCCAGAATGTTTTGCTCCAGACCAGATATTTTTCAGCTGAAACAAGAGTTTTGGCATCATTGGCCATAGAATGAAATGGACAACTGCAATTGCTTTCCATCCTTTGGATGCCAACCTATCACCTTTCCTTCAGACCTAAGAGACACAGCTATCAAATCACTGCAGGCCAAGCAGATCAGAAAAAAATATTGACTTCACCCGGGATCGATCTCAGTCCCTTTGCATGAAGCGAGTGCTCCACTCGGCCCTCTAAAATAACCCCAAAAGGATTGTCAAAAAAACAAAAAAAACTTATGTATAAGCAATCACTGTAGGTATAACTTCTTTCCTTGATTTTTTTTTAATTGCCAAGGAGTGTAAGTAAGCATTCTATTCATACTTTAATTCATAAGGGTTATAGCTAAATATCGAACCCAAGCTTATGACCTTGAAACAAATTTTACGATGTAAAAAGTCAGAAATATGTTTTCTAGTTTCATTTTTCTATACTGTCATTCTTACCAATATATCTTTCTCTGACATTTTTCTCAACTCATCGTCCCAGATTATTGGTCGCACTTTCTTCTGACTTTCTTTGGCCACAATGTCAGCCACCCGTTTCACATGCCTCAGAAAGAGAGCTTCGTTGGTCAATCTCTCCTTGATTACAACATCAGCACTTCTACCCCTTCCAAGTTCATAAACTTCATCACATCCTATATGCAAATAGCTGACGGCTGGATGAGCTGCCAACATCTGAAAAAAAAAAAGTTTATACATGAAAATGAACATAATAACAATAATGTATAGCACTTGTATAGCACATAACCATAACTAGGTCATGCTCCATGCGCTTCACAGTTACAAGAATGACAATTTAAATTATCAATAACACACAAACAGACACACTTTCAGTTATTACTCAAAAGAAGAAAAAATAAAAAACATCTATATCATATAAATGTGAATTGATAGACTTAACATGTTTTTTAAAAAAAAGTAATGTTTTTTAAGATTTGATTTTAAAACATCGACACATGATGCTTCACGAATAGCTCTGGGAAGATCATTCCACATTTGAGGACTAAGTGTTGAAAACGATCTCCCACTATAAAATAAATAATTTGATTTATTGTTTATTTGAAGTATAGTGTGGTCAGATGAAGACCGCAGCATTCTAGATGGAGAATGGACATTAATGAAAAATTCATTAAGATACCTAGGTGCTAAACCATTAAGACATTTAAAGCAGATAAGGGCGATCTTGTATTCAACACTGTCTTTCACTGGCAACCAATGCAATTCAACCAGAATGGGCAGTGAATTTTCTGTTGTTTTGTAACTGCTCTATTCTGAATTTTAGAAGTCTTAAAACTTTATCTTTGGTTATCCCATCCAAAAGAGAATTACAATAATCTAATCTTGATAATATTAAATAAATGTTGTTGCTAGCTTTTTCGTTACATCTTTAGTCAAGTAGGTTCATACATTAGCAATTTTCTTGAAATGTGAATTTAAACTGTTGCATAGAATATCAACATCTGAATCCATGCCCAAATTGCTATCTAAAAATAATCCTAAATTTCTAATTCTTTTACATGATGTTATAGAATTGATATCTAAGTTTATCACCGGGAATGGACCATTTTTGCCCCACATAACATTACTTCTGTTTTTTCATTATTAAGTTTAAGTTTATTTACATCCATCCCGATTTTTACATCAACAATGAGATGATGAAAAACTTCAGAACTGCAACTTTTCCCCTATCATCTCCCTTTTACTGGCACTGAAAAGACCTTTGTCACAAGCAACATGAAACCCCTAAAAACAATCTTCCCTTTTCTTATGTTTCCTTTGAAAAATAAAAGGCTAATACTTTGCCCTGTTCTAGATGTCAGTTAATTCTGATTATATATATACATATATAATGTATAATATATAAATATTTAGATATGAAAGAATTAAATTACCTGAGAAACCATTTCTTGTATCAGATCATAGGAAGCATTAGAAGCAACATTGATGACTTGAGGTGTATGTGCAGACTCCCTCAGGTCCTCCATCTGTAACCCTTTCAAAATGAATTCCATGTGACCAAATGTCTGAATCAGTGGAATGACTTGAAGACTATTTAATTTTGCTAAACCAAGAATCTCAGAAATTTGTTGCTTGGTGTAAGAATTTTGAGCTGAAATCACCTCTAACTTGCCTGTATATGGAAACATATCCTCATATTCAATGAGTAAACCTGTCGCTCCTAGTCGACTAAAAAGAGGGAAAATTTCTTTCAGGTAACTGACTTTTGGTGCTGCCCCTTTTAAATCCAAATGTACTAAGCGATCCATCCTTCCACCTACTATCTTAAGCGACTCATCAGGTTTCATGTAGTATGGCTTTGTCATCTTCTCCTTTAAAGCTGGCTTGTGTGTTGAATGGAGAAGATCGCTGAGTGGTGAATGCACAAACTTCATTTTCTCATTTGAATTGATAGGCTTTAGCTTTCCAGAATTCTTAAAGAAATAGTCTTCATCCCTCCCATTTTCTTGATGACTATCAATGTTATCTCCGTGTAATAACTTTGCCCTGTTCCAGATGTCATTTAATTCTGAGTGTGGCCGATTACCAGTGTTGTCACTTGGTTTTGAACCCTGATAGTTCATGGAATAGATATCCTTGACATCAGTCTTCCTCTTTGGAGTGATCATTGACTTCCATGTCAAGAAGAAGATTGCCAAGAAAACAACCAGGATTATAATGAACAACAGACCAGGCCTCCCTCTAACTCCCATTTTCTTTCCCATCTACCTGAAAGTTAAAAAAAAAAGAAGAAAAATGAGAAAACGAAGTATTTAATGACCGAAATCAATTTAGTTTTAAATGCTGGTCATACTTGTAGCACTGTTAGGCCATTCAAGATAGCACCTAAGAGAAAGAGATATTCTTTAACACAGGTACTCATGTCCAGCTGTAGTAACAAGGTCACCTATCTCACACAAACAATTAACAAATAGATTTTTGACCAATCAAACACAGGACTTTTACTTGCATTATTCAATCATATAATATTATATAACTATATAACAAAACCATGGTCAATGATTGTGACTTTGGAACCCGAACCTATGCATTGTATTTGTCAACTTTCATTTTCATTTGCAGACTACCACCAAAAAAAAAAAGTGACAAGAAACTGCGATATTTGTGCGTTATACTAGACATCGCACACAAAAATTTAGCAATGAGAGAGCGGCTTCGTCACTTCAGTATTTTGGTCATTACAAAAATAGGGTAATTAAAGGACAAATCTGTATGACTTTGTTAATTTAAAACAAAGATTCATTACGTGCATAAAAGTGGCCATCAAGGTAAAGAAAAAATTCTCTTAGACAGAACTGATCAAAAAATGGACTCTGTAGCATAATGGTTGAGCTGTTAGACTCTTAACAAAGGTAGTCCTGGGTTTGAATCCCTATGAGGGCAATTTTTTCGATAGTAGTAATAGTAGTAGTAGTAGTCTAGTAGTAGTAGTAGTAGTAGTAGTAGTAGTAGTAGTAGTAGTAGTAGTAGTAGTAGTAGTAGTAGTAGTAGTAGTAGCAGTAGTAGTCGTAGTAGTAGTAGTAGTAGTGTGGTAGTAGTGGTAGTAGTAGTAGCAGTTTGGAAACTTCAAATTTAATAATTTCTATGAAAATTTTTAATAATTTGACAAGGACATATATGTAATTTCTGAAATTATATAAGAATAAGAACAACCACAATTTGACATCGATGATCACTTTCAACATTACATCGTCATGCTTATTTATGTTCTGCAGAAATGGTTTATTATTGTTATTATTATTATTATCATTATCATTAGATTTTCAAAATGACTTAGTGTTGAAGTATTTTTGGGGTGAATGTTAATTTTTAAAAACGACTTTTTGGTATAATCTCAAAAATGCACCAACTTCTGGCCTTATCATCTGTGAGCATGAAAAAATTATTGCGGACAAGGTTGGATTATCAAGTGAGCAAGGGTTGGCTCAAAAGACTTAAACAGCAACCTGATTTGTCTTTATAATAAAGATATGTAAAAAAGAGAATGAAACAGTACTACTAGACATTCTTTTCTAATCTTTATCTTATACCAGTGTCTGCTCTTTAATTTATCACTTTCATATAGTCTTTAAAGTAGCCTGTGGTGAGTCGGTGAGCACTGTTTATGATCAAAACAATGACAATAAACATCGAAGAGTGAAAGTGTAACTGGTAAAACCTTTATCAACAGGGAGAATATACATTCTAACATGGTTGGGACATGTCTTATCACAGGCGCTGGTATGCAAATCACAGTTAAACTCAGGGGTCTAACCACACCCCTTTTCCCGCCATATTGAAAACCCAGGAATAACGACACCCCAGGACATATACATTATTTTCAGTAGAATTAAAAAAAAAAAGACCAAATCACTACTCTACCAAAAATTGCCGTCAAGCTAAAGACTGGCAGAATGGTCAGTCTGACCAGCGTAATATGTGACCCCCCCCCCCCCCCCGCCTCAAAACGGTATTAAGTCTGGATTTTCAATTTTGGGTTTTTTTGTACCCAATCAAAGCTTATTTTATGCCTAAAAATTTGATACCAAATTTATAAAATTTATTATTATTCATTGCCGAGATATGACCGATTGAAGTAGGGAGAGTGCAAAAACCAAGCTTTGAGGAAATCCCTGAAGTTGAAGCACCTGTTTCACTCGTGGTTGAATTAATGGGCAAAGTTAACACAATGGATACAGGCATTGAAAATTTAACGAGAGAAGTTTGGCATGAGCTTAGAACATACATTTAATAATATGCACACAAATTTTTACAATAATCCAATCGTTACTTTTGTAGTTATTCATTATTATGTAAGATGCTCTTAAGTTATTAAAAACACCAATAAATGCCCGCAACTTTCTGAAATTGTTCACCTGTTGACAGGTTTTTGACATGTAATTAAACTATCAATGAAATAAGAATTATTAATGTGAATCTTCTTCTTTGAGCTGCATCCTCTAGTTGTTTAGGGCATGTCACTAGTTACTAGACCCCTTGTGGTCAATTGTCAGCTATTTAATTCTCCTCTACTTTTTCTTAACGTTCACACAAATTGTGGATTGTTTTAACCCCCCCCCCCCCCCCACCCCTTCCATAATTTGATGAAAACATGATAAAACAAACCTCTCTCTCTCTCTCATTTTCATAAATCTATCTGTCTATCTATTTATCTATCTCGGTCTCAGTTTATCTATACATACATTTCTCTTTTTCATCGGCAGTTCATAAATTTTTGAAGGCTTTGTTTACTCTTCTGCTTTTTTATTTTAAAGAGATGATTATCGTTGGCAATCTCTGTAAGTCTAAGAAACTGTGGTCCTTACAAAGTAATTTAACTAAAGTAAAGACTAAGCTAGTGCTAAAATTCATTAATAGAGAAAGATAGATACTTCACCTCAAACATTAACCAATGCAGCTAGACAAAGAAATAAGAACACGTGGTGTGTATCAAAATGCGCTAATACACACACACACACAGACAAGCATTGCATGCATTGACACACAGAACATGGGTACTATGCCGACCTGCATGACCATACAAAGCCCGGGTATCTCAATGGCCGACAGGCGCATGTGAACAGCTTTGACCAATCACAATCTCTTATCTGGAAGGTTGTTAGGGAGAATGCTAGTCCTATTTATGGTTTTTAAAGTTAATTTTTGGATGAACCATGTAACTGCCGATTTGGCCATGCATTCTCTGAGATAGAGAAAACACAGCCTTTTCTGTGATATCTTACATGCTATTGGTGGAGGAAAGGACTCAGTATGTTTAAGCTTTGAAAAGGGTGGCCATCTGAAAGAATGCCAACTCTCGTTTTGAATGCATCACTGATAGTTGCAATTTAAAACTTGAAATTATACAACTTATCATAAATATTTATGTTGAATTATGCTTTTATGTAGAAAAATGATAGTAGTTTCTGAAATTACTCAAAACTGAAATTTGATTATTTTGACCATTTTCCCTTTAAAATCGATTTCCCTTCTTTTCCAAATCCTGACTTAATACCACTTCGAGGCGTGGGGTCACATGTATGTAAAATCACAGGAGAAACTTATCAGGAAGAAAACTGTGAATCAAATGGACGAAAACAATCTTTTCAGTGATAAACAAGATCAAGACGGTTTAATTATTGGTAAATCAACAATTTTACAATTAATCACAGCACTTGACCACTGGACAACAATATTGTATCAAGGAGGAGATATTCATACTGTTTATATGAACGTTATGCAGGCATTTGACAAAGTTCCCTACGGTATGCTTATCCATAATCTGAACTAACAACTTATAACTTCAGCCTAAAACTTTGTCGATGGGGAGAGGACTTTCTTTAAAATAGAAAACAATTTGTAAATGTCAAAGGAACATATTCAAAGAGGCACTCTGTTAAGTGGAATTCTTTAATGCTCATCCCTAGGACCAGTCCTTTTTGATATTTTTATCAACAATGGTCTACCAGATTATGTACTATCAGACATGTTTCTCTTTGCAGATGAAACAAAAATCTACAAAAGAATTGATGCCAATCTTGACTATTTATTTCAGGAGTAAAAGAATTGGCTGCTTTAGTGCTTATGAAAATTGGTACTATCAGTGTGAAAATTTTCAGCGTAATATCCAGAATCTAACGCTTAACTAGAAATTAAGCATATCAATATCAAGAAAGAAATTTTAATGATGAAGAGACTGAAGCCTCTTTGAATATGTGAAAGAAAGGGATAGCGATGGGGAAAATAGAGGAGGTGAGATAGTATGAGGGAAGAATAAAAAAGATAAGTATGGGGTTTGGACTATGACTGTGGCTATTTGGACTACGAGTCTGAATAGTCTCCCATGGCTATTCAGACTAAAACTCCAATGTGCATCATGTGCAATCAACAAGATATTCAGACTCGGGTCTAAATAGCTTCCCATAGCAGTATAGTTGTTTTTGGCTGTTGTTTTTTGTTTTTTTCAGTTCATTTTCATTTTTGACAATTACATTTAAAATTGATGCAAATAAAAATATCTATAATAGTATAATAACTATCAACAGGTAGTATATACTTGAGCTTTTATTTATAGCGCAATATCCACCAAACATGCTCAAAGCACTTTACAACTGCAACACCTAACATGTAGGATGAGACATGATGCCTGTAAGGTGATATTACAATTTCTTTCCAATATAAACAGAACTGTTAATGGCCAGGCACTCAATTTAACCCGAGTACAGTGAGAGAATGTGAGAAAAGAGCCTTTTCCAAGGATTCACAATTATTTATGCTTAGAGTTAGAGTGGAGCTCGAACCCAGGACCTTCCAATCAGAAGGCAAGTGTCATACCACAAGACCAAAAACTCACTTTATTTGACATGAAAAACAAAATTATTAATTATTATCCCTATTGAGATTTTAAAATTAAAGTGGATCGTAAATACATGTGTGTCAGGCTTGATGATTTGAACTTGATGATGAAGAGATTCTCATTCTGGTGAAGGTACAAATCAAAGTTGACATTATTCATTATTGTATCTAATAATTTTTAAAATAATTGAAGACAACGAAAGTTGCCCTGTCACATTTGTTTATAGAATTTCCAGTCCCTATAAAAATCGGAAAACGTAAGTAAACCAACGTTTATCTCGATCTAAACTCTAAATATTGACATGGATAGCCGTCTTCATAGATCCCAATTCAAAATGTCAAGGAACAAGAACTGATAATTAGCTTCTGTAAGATTTTAAAAAATAAAAATATAATTTTATGTCTGTCATGAGTTCCGTTAGCTCAATTGTCTGCATACTCACTCAGCATTACAGAGTCTGTGGTGCGACACCACGTGACTTTTTTCTTTTTCTTTTCTTTTCAAAAGATTTTAGGAATTCGTTATCGTCTTTGTTTGGGCAATTTTTTGTCTTTTGTTTTTTTGCCTTAATTTTTTGGAGGATAAATTTAAAAGACAAAACTCATTGTATTCTTTAGAATGGCCTTGTCTATTTAATCATATTTAATCAAAGTTGGATTACATTATTTTGCTGAAGTTTTGTTGTTTTTTTTTTTTCCTAAAGGAGCTATGAATGTCAACAACAGGCCTGTAAATGGTTGGTGAAAAAATTGTCTTTTGAACACGCGAAAATAGACACAACAGGACAAAAATATGGACACAACACAGATATGAGATATGACATGTCAATTGACTAGTCAAATCAGGTCATTTTCCCCTACTTATTTATAACGAGGTCCTTATTTTATGGTACCAAAAAAAAAAAATCCCAATTATTTGAGGTCCCAGTTCTGAGTTAGTTGTAAAATGAAAGGAAGAGAACAATTCCTACCCTTTTGAAGGATGTGTATCTCGTGCTCGACACGGGAAGCTACGTATCTTCGCCCCTGTTTGTGTTTAATGATTACGCTGATTCTTTCGTTTATTTGGATTAATTCTTATAGAGGAAGAAGAAGAATAAGAAGAAGAAGAAGAATAAGAAGAAGAAGAAGAAGAAGAAGAAGAAGAAGAAGAAGAAGAAGAAGAAGAAGAAGAAGAAGAAGAAGAAGAAGAAGAAGAAGAAGAAGAAGAAGAAGAAGAAGAAGTAGAAGAAGAGGTGGTGCGGTCGTGTGAGAGCTTTCGAAGAAGAATATATATTTCGAAGAAAAATAATTATTTCGCATTATTTTTTTTCCGTCTCACATCGGGACGGAACCAATAAAATATAGAGAAAACGATATGAGAACCGGAGATATGCATGTGTGTCGGTAGCAAAATAGAGAGAAACCTTCCAGTCCGGTTCGACACACTTCTGTGTGTGCGTTATTTACTGACTAGGTGTGTGTGTGTGTGTGAAGACGACTCACGCGAACTTCGCGACCTCTCTCTCGCTGCTGGCTGTGGCACAGTAGCCGCCAGGCAGTGAATACATCCATGTCTAGTGGAGTGTGTAGGTGGCATGATAATATTATAGCTAACTGATAAATGGCATGTTTTGTCTTTGATGCGACAAATAAAAAGTTTTTTTTTTTTTTTAAGTCGGCATTTGAAACGGAATAAAATCTAATTTTTTCCAGGAACGAAATAAAAGTCTTTTATTTTCTTTTTTATTGGTTCTGTTCTTTGGCATTAGGAATTTTATTTTTACTGTTATCTTTTTTTTCTTTTTTTAGCACTTATAGAGCAAAATCGTACTGTCAGAAACCCGACAATAGACGGAAGATTTACAGGCCTGAAACGATGATGACCACATTAAAATCTATCTTCATTTCATTACCTACAATTTCTAACTCATTGATTACAAGCCATGCAGTGCTGCAACATAACTTGATAAAATAGCCTATCAAGATATTATCGATCACCTTACAGTGACAATCACCTTCTATGATAATATCACCATACGGTGAGAATAGCCTACCATACTATCGTCACCGTATGGTGAAAATAGCAGCTTCCATGATATAAACGCCTGACAAAAGATCCAAGGTGAAAATACTAATTGAAAGAGATGCTAGGTCTAGGCTAGACCGAGGAGCTTTTGGAAGGCTTCCCAAAAAATGAAAGGTGTCCTAATTTGCCTAATAAAGTACTCACCCCCTCCTCCGTCCACTCTCTTTGAAAAAAAAACAAAAAGGAGGCTGGACATCCCCACACCCTCGCTGCTATAACTAAAAAGTAAAAGTAAGTAAGGTTGACTTTGCCGTATTATTTGCATCTGCTTCTGGGCTATCATCAAGTTATAGAATTTTTTTAGTCTCGACTCCTGATCCAGAGTGTAAAAAAGTACACCAACAAATGGTGTACTTTTATTTACCCAAGTTACAAAGATAGTTTTACACACGTATAGGTTCAAGAAGTTCATACTCGCACCATTCACAGAAACTGTTCTCCCACAAAAGTGGCAACGAGGAATCTAATAAACTGCTGACTGACATTTCATTGGCATTGACACATCAATCAATTGCAACAATCAAATTAAGATTTTGACTTCTTATCTCTAGACGTCTAGAGTATTTGAGGAGGCTATACACCTCAGCGTTAAGCACAACGGTTTCCAATTATGGTCACATTACCTCTCAACTAATGAAACGGCTTGTTGCACCCGCTTGGACGAGTTGAATAGCAAATAATAAGGCAGTGACACTGTGACACGATTAGGCGTACGGTAAAATTTTTCTTAGGCCCGAGTCTTCAAGACAGTCAAGTAAGTTTTTGAAATAATGCCAAACGAGAGAAAAAAAAATATCCAGTGTGAAAAATACCAAATTTTCATAAGCCACACAATTTACTAATTTGAGCAATATTAACATAACATAACAAAAATTAACATAAGATATGGTATAGGACGAAATAGGATAAAATCCCTTGAATACCCTTAATATTTATAATAATACTAAAAATCTATTGATTGAAAGATCACAATAATGATAAACATGGTAAAGATATTTAATCAACTTAAATGTATCCATGTACATGTGGCGTACAATCATATGTGTTTTGCCGTGACATGCAAAACACCACACACACACACACACACACACACACACGCACACACACACTCATGCATCCATACATATCGAGACTAACCATAATAAGATAACAATGCATGATATTTACATACAAGATTGGAAGCCTTGTCAACAGTTGTGCAAACAAGTTGTACATTCATCATATATAAATCTCCCTTCATATATTTCCCTGTCTAATAACACCTTGAAATAATCTATAGATTTTGCATTCTTTTTTTAGATTTAAAATTGTTCCATTTCTGGACAATACGAATACCAAACAAAATTTGTCTTATGTTTGTTTTGCATCTAGTCACTTAAATCTTAAACGTGTCCTCTCTAGTAAAAGTAATATTGGAATCTGACCCAAACAAATGCAGAAAAGTCTATAATATCCAAACCATGTACTAATCTATAAACCTGAATTAAATCCCCACGAATTTTTCTATATTTCAAACTTGGTAAGTCAAGATATTCTAACCTTTTCGTGTGAGATAAATACTGTATGGCATAAATCTTTTTGGTGGCTCACCTCTGTACACTTTCAATACTATCTAATAGATCGTGTTTTATATAACCGGCTCTTGATGCAATTTTCGTATTCTAGAATTGGTCGAACGAGCGATTTGTACAAAAACAAAATTATGGTTTTATCAAGACGTATAAATGTTCTATATATTATTCCCATCGTTCTGTTTGCACGGCTTACGCAGTTATCAATATGTACATCAAAATTTAAAACTGAATCAAAAGTAACTCTGACGTCTTTTTCATAAGGTGCAACGGAAAGTAGATTTGACATAGAAGTATTGGTAAAATAATTATGACATGGATTATTTTTTCCTAAATGTAATATTTTGCATTCAGAAACATTAAAATCCAAATGCCATGTTGCAGACCATTTGAAAATTGAAAAGATATCATTTTGTAGAATGTTATGATGCTCAGTTGTACTACAGATCTTCGTAACGTCTGCAAACAGTTTACAGATTGAAGTAATGCCTCATGGTAATTCATTTATATATAAAAGAAATAAAAGTGGCCCCAATACACTTCCTTGGGGTACACCGCTAATGGCATTCTTACAATCCGACCCCACCCCTTTGACAATTACTCTTTGTATTCGATTAGTAAGACAGTCTTGAATCCAGTTATAGATTTTCCCTATAAATCTACATGATTTTAGTTTAGTGAATAATCTATCGTGTGGAAAATAATCAAAGGCCTAGTGGAAATCAAGATAAACAACATCAATGCATTGATGAAGAAAAAATAAAAGCTTTATTTCATTCTCTGCGTTTTTAGGTACAAGTTTGCTGGGTTTTTAAAAAAAAGATTTAATCATGTGGACGGGTTTTGCTTTTGTATATCAACCAAAATAAGTAAACACCGTTATCGATTCAAATTTTGGAAACACTATTTGGACACATTTTAAAGAAAGACAGAAATATTCCAGCAAATAAGGCGATGGCGCTATTCTTTACACCAAGCAGACATAACAAACACAAAGGCATACATACAACAAGATTTACACTACGATAAATAAAGACTTTAAGCGCCTCGATGACACACAACGAAATGGCTTTAGACTTTAGAATACAAGAGATATATTGCAGCAGACCGTCATCAGTGGAAAGAACTCACTCAACAAATTGGAGAAGCTGGCAAAGCGTGTCAGTCAGAAGATTGGGAGGCGATCGGCAATAAGTCGATTAAATCAAGATTTTAATTATTTTTTTTTTTGGGGGGGGGGGAGGGGTTGGGAGCTGTTGTTTGTTTGTTTGATTTTTTTGTTTGTTTTGTTATTTTTTTTTATTTCTATTTTTATTCGTAAAAATATAATGTTGTTAGCGATACATAATTTCATATTCTAGAAACATAAAAGTATGCAATATTTTGGAGCGATATCAAATTTGGGACATTTTATAATAAAATTCTCTAAAATTATCCTTACGAGAAAATAAAAAGGTAAAATATGAAAGAAAGAGAAAGAAAATGACATTCTTACATATGATTTTATTGTAATAATATACCCATTCCAACGTGCACATATGTTAAGTAAATAAGTACACGTTAACCTATACATATAGCAAGTTAACGAAATCGATGTCGAACGACGACCATGGGAGCCTGTCCTCTTACGTCACCAACAACTACTACTAATACTACTCTCGCTGCATCCGACGTCTTGTGGCGGTTTAAGAGAACAGATCCGGAATTTCTTTTTCGTCGTTCGATTTCGATTTCGTTAACTTGCTAATGTAAAGAAATCTGGGGAGAAACATTTCATCATGCATGGTCGTTGACCTTTAAAAAAAAAAAAAAAGGAACTACCAAATTCGAGAGAACTTTTAGCCACAAAGTGAACGCGATACCAATGTACCTGCTGAAAAAAAACTTGAAGACGTGTGTATAAAAACTATGCCAGACTAAGTAGAAAGAAAAATACGAGATAAAAAACACACTTTACATAAATGTATCTTACATCAGTACCTGCCCTCTAATTTGTTTCCAACTGAAAACCTTTACATGGGGCATTAAAAAGTATGTGGATCTAATAACCCACTGACACGGATAACAAGAGGGAAATTATGTACATGTATTGATGTATTCTATTTAGCTAAAATGCTCACAACACCCGACAACCAGATTTAAAGTACCAACACACAAAACTATGTGTTACCTTATTTATTTATAGTCTGATTGATAGAATTTAGTAAGAACTACTCATTAAAATGGCTGTCTAAAAACAACAAAGAGCCCAGTGACGTCAATTTCGTTCAATCTATAAAAATGCGATTATATGACTCATGTCTAGGTGATCTAAGATACTCCAAGTCGACTTAAATCAATCACTTCAAAAAAAGACCCAACTTTGAGCATTTGGCATTTAAAATACCAATCTGACAGTCTCAATAAAGCTGCTTTGTTGATATTTTATTGTTATCCAAACAGAAAAGAACGGGACTAGTCTTGTTCGAGTTTCGACCCTTGGATACAAGTGCTTTCGATATGATATAATATCGTTATCAAATTTTATCGACAAGATATATCGATAATGACGAAGAAGAAAATTATGGTTGTTTTTTATTTGTTTTGTATTGTATTTAGTTAGTCGTTTTGTGTTGTTCTTTGTTTTTTAAAACATTTTAGTGAGTGATCTATATTATTTTTAATGTCGTCAAAGTCTAATAACACAATGTAGTTAACGTTACATAATTTCGGATATTAGAAACATAAAAATATTCAATGCAAAAGACAAGTATGAGTAGATGTTCTTCTAAAAGGAACGAAGATGACGTAAATCAGCCCTTTGTTATTGTTTTTATAGAGCCTGTTGCCTGATTAGTTCCTACACACTCAATTCTATCAATCATAATATAAACGCTAAAGGTTACGCATAATTATGTGTGGCTGGATTGTTTTTACCAAAACGCATAGCATCATCAATACAATTCTAAAGCAATTACAATTAGTTTCTTAACAGAGTAACCATTTTAAGTGGTCGGTAATGCTCTTGTCTTCAATTATGTCTTTATATTGTATATTGCTTTCATACCAGGAGCTGGAGGAGAGAATGTTTCTCCGTGCAGTCACCCCGCTTAGACAATTGGTACACCTAGATTATGTGTATATATGTGTAGATAGAACAGGATGTGTCATTGATAAAAGGGAACAGACGTCTATTCCTTGGTTGTTTTCAGCCCTTTTGACTACTCAATTGACCTCAATGATCCATTTCTTTATCAAAGTTGAAATTAATATTTACACTAAAAGTTTTGTTATGTTCCATAATACATAATAATGTCATCTTAAAATCACAACCGCATATTAAATCAATAGTAAGGTTAATCTAGAAATGATCTTAGTGGTCTCTATATGGTTATCAAGAGTATAAAATTAGCGTAGGATGAATGACAAG
>NC_088361.1:23857843-23877843 GCF_034508935.2 Berghia stephanieae | reverse complement strand
GTGTTTGTGTGTTTGTGTATAGCTGTGGATCTTGGCGTGTCTGTTGTGTAGTGATTGCAAAACTCACAACGTCCAACCCACAAAATGATGTGCAACCTTGAACGTTTATAGTCTGATTGATATAATTTAATAAGAACCAATCATTAAAATGGCTGTCTAACATAACAAAATCAAAGAGATGAGTGGCGTCAATTTCGTTCCTTCTATACCATTGATGGCCATCACTAAAACCCAATGGCTTCCCACAGTCACCGCAAGTTGTAACACATTCAGTCGTACAGTAATGCAAAATGTTAACAAAAATGCATGCATTCGATGTAATGTCCGTTGATAGTAACTCATATCCGGTGCACTGTAACTGATAACAGATGTCCGTACGCGGTTGTCCAAGAAGAGAAGGTCGAAAGCAAGAGGAACTGTGACTATCTACGTATACATCAAAATCAAAGATAAACATACATCACGAAGAGTGCGTCTACATTGTGCATTGTGCAAACAAATAAACCGCTGAAGAGGTAAACAGGCACTGCCTTTATACAAATATTATATGTTTAATGGTAATATTGGGTCCAGCGTCTGGTCGTTATTCATTGCACCAGATAAAATATTCGGTGTTCTATGTGCCCACCATAGAGATAGGTATCATGCCATGTCTATGGTGCCGACAGACAGACGAAAAGAAAACGGGAAATCGAAAAAGGATAAGATGGGTCTATCTAGTTTGGAAATGGACGTCACTCGTCACTCATAGCTCTTTTTTATTGTTTTTAGCCAGCCATTTTTATGTGTAGTTCTCACTAAATTCTGTCAATCAGACTAATAAACTTTCAAGGTTACAAATAGATGTGTGTGTGTGTGTGTGTGTGTGTGTGTGTGTGTTGGTACGTTATTGATGCTGTGCGTTTATCCAGAAAGCTCACAACATTTCGTCAGCCGGAAATAAAATTATGTTTAACCTCGTCGATCTAATTGATAGAATTTAGTGAGAACTACTCATGAAAATGGCTGGCTAAAAACAATAACAAAGAGCTGAGTGACGCCAATACTCTTCAACAGTCGTAACGTCACTTCCTAATGACGCATGGTAACTTAGTAACACTGGCTCTAAACTATCGGAACAATGGCGGACGCCCGTATGAAATATTTCTCAGGCGAGCATAAATAAAAGCGTATCCAGAGGAGAAAAAAAAAACACATAAATTTGATCATGTTTTCACTTTTACACATTCTGATCACAAGGCATATGAAAAGTTCTAGCCAGCATGAAGAATAAAAATTAATGATTTTCTTTGTTTAGAACCAATATGGCCGCCGTTGCCGGGCGGCGTGACATCAGACTACTGAATCCAATGTTCTTCTATCTATATCCGCCTGGCGGATGTCGTGAGCTGTTTGGGTAAAATGATATTGATAATAATAATAATAATAATAATAATAATAATAATAATAATAATAATAATAATAAAAATAATAAATAATAATAATAATAATAATAATAATAATAATAATAATAATAATAATATATAATAATAATAATAATAATAATAATAATAATAATAATAATAATAATAATAATAATAATAATAATAATAATAGTGATGATGATAATAATAATAATAATAATAATATATAATAATAATAATAATAATAATAATATTAATAATAATAATAATAATAGTGATGATGATGATGATGATGATGATAATAATAATAATAATAATAATAATAATAATAATAATAATAATAATAATAATAATAATAATAATAATAATAATAATAATAATAATAATAATAATAATAATAATAATAATAATAACTTGACTTGACTTGACTTAGATGCCTTTCGCGTCTCGACCGAAAGATCGGGTCGCCTTGGCTGTTTCCAGTATTTCCTGTGTGAGGTGTCTCCAATATTGCCGGTCCTCTGCTAGGGTTCTCAGATTTTCAAGGTCCCCTGCCGTTATGAGACTAATGCTTTGTCCAAGTGTTGTGAGGTTTTTGTTTAGGATCACAGGGAGTGTTGTGATCGGTCTTCCTCTGAAAAGGTTCCCGTGTTTTTGGAAGTATCCCGACATGGCTTGGTTAGCTGGTATGTTTTTGTCCCTGCTAATATATCTACTACTACTAATAATAATAATAATAATAATAATAATAATAATAATAATAATAATAATAATAATAATAATAATAATAATAATAATAATAATAATAAAAAGTCAATAAATTAGTGACCTGATCTTACAATATCACATCTTTTCGGCCCTTGGTTTTCATCAGAAGCAGGGCAGATAAAATCTAATAACCCCATATAATTATTTTTTTTTTTAATATTGAGCTTTTATATTACGCAATATCTACTAAACCAGCTCAAGGGGTCCCTGACCAAAAGCAGCACTTAACATGTAGGACGAGACATGACGACTGTTAAGCGATTTTACCATTTTTTCGGACAGAGACAACACTGTTAACGGTCAGGTACTCATTCTACACCTGAGTACAGTGAAAGAATATGAGTAAAGAGTTTTTTCCAAGGACTCAACAAGCGACGAGCGAGGCTCGAACCCAGGACCTTCCGATCCGAAAACGAGTGTCATGCCATTAGACTACATAATTTTGTTATCTATCATTTATTCGCATACACATTAAATTCATGGTATGCCGTTAAGTAAAATGCTCACTAGCTCTGCGTTTATGGAATGAAGATGACGTCACTCCGCTCTTTGTCATTATTTTTAGACCGCCAGTTGGGTGATTAGTTCTCACCAAATCCTCTCATTCAAACTGTAAACGTTTGAGATACACATAATTTCTCGCGGACAGAACCGGTGAGTATTTAAAACGCATATCATCAAACTGAGAATTTATCATCCCTTTGGTGTCTAAAAGCAATAGTGTACGCTTGGCTAAGAAACTCACAACATTGCCATCCAGAAATATAACGGACCAATACGCAAAACTATTGTGTAATCTTGGTCGTTTATAGTCTGGTTAATACAGTTTTGTGATAATTACTCATAAACGTGGATGGCAAAAATAAACAACACCAAAGACCTGAGTGACGTCATCTTCATTCTATGTTTAGATAGAACGAAGTTGACGTAACTCAAGCCTTTGTTAATGTTTTTCGCAATCCATGTTTATGAGTAATTCTCACTAAACTGTAGTAACCATACTAACGTAATAGTGCTAATGGAGAGGTTTCGGATTGGAACAATATTATTGTTTCCATTCGAAGCCTGCCCATTTCACTCTTTCGTTAGTATTTTCACGATCCCAGGCTTCAGGCAGCCCCCACAGCTCTCTATTAACCATACTACAGATGCTGTGCGCTTGGCTAAAAACTCACAACATGCCATCCGGAAATTTAACGGACCAACACACAAAACTATGTGTAACCTGGAACGTTTGTAGTCTGGTTAGTGAGATTAATGTTTTGTAAGAGAAACGTTCATGACTAGATACTTGTTCATAGGAATGACACCTTTTTGAGATTCGGTTCGTCGAAACTCGGATTTTTTGAAAAAGTGAGAACAAAAGTTACTACAAAAGGATCAATCCCACCCACTCCACACACTTCCGAAAAAAAGAAGAAAAAAAAAAGACAGTGATGGGCGACGGGTGTAGGCCGTACGTCTTCTAACCTTGTAGACAACTCTTGACTCACTGGATGTATTTCCGGTGGGTATCAATTGTCAGTCCTTACTTTTTATTGTGCACACGATAACTTGACGTACCAACATCCTAATTACATATTCTGTCTACCTAGTAGTAGTATCTCGCTTATGAAGAATCCACAGAACACAGCGCCCATTGTCAGCGTTCTTGTCATGCAACTTTGTTCTTTTTTTCATATTAAAAAGAAAAATAGCTCATCAAATTTACCCCTATCACTTAATGATCGGGTACTGTCTAATCTCTTAACATGGGACCAATCCAGCTACATAATGCAGCAGTAACTTTAGTTTAGATAGAATGAAGTTGACGTCACCCAGGTCTTTGTTATTGTTTTTTGCCATCCGCGTTTGTGAGTAGTACGCTTCAACAGTCGTAACGTCACTTCCCTCGTAATGACGCATGGTAACTTAGTAACTGGCTCTAAACTTCGGAACAATGGCGGACGCCCTTATGAATTATTTCTCCGACGACGCCCTTATGAATTATTTCTCCGACGACGCCCTTATGAATTATTTCTCCGACGACGCCCTTATGAATTATTTCTCCGACTAGCATAAAAGTGGATCCAGATCTGATCATGTTTTGACTTTTACACATTCTGATCACAAGACATATGAAAAGTTTTAGCCAGCATGAAAAATAAAAAGTACCGATTTTCTTTGTTTAGAATCACGATGGCCGCCGTTGCTGGGCGACGTGACACCAGACTCTTCTTCTTCATCATTATCATCATCATCATCAACATCATCTTCTCCTTTTTCCTCCTCCTCCTCCTTAATTTTTAAATTATAAATATGAGATATTGCTTTATTTCAACGCCTAAAAAAAAAAAAGAAATTGAAAAGAGAGGAGAAAATCATAATATTATTTTATTAGAAGTGCAGAGAGAGAGAGAGAGAGAGAGAGAGAGAGAGAGAGAGAGAGAGAGAGAGAGAGAGAGTGGGGGGGGGAGGTGGGTGGGGGGGGGGGGGGGGGGGGGGTTATGGATAGAGTCGGTCGCGAGAGACAAGTAAGGAGAAGAGGGAAGGGAGAGGAAGGAATATACACTGTACTATGGATCTATGATGAGTAATCGTCCTTGAGAGGGAACTACGTATATTTATGTTGTGATAGCGCCTTCTTGAGATAATACAAGGCCCTTTTTTTCTAAAAGTTACGCTTCCCCTGGCGCTTGTTATCTTACTAGAACAGGGAATCGAGATTCAAAATCACTGGTAGGGTATCGGTTTACCTGCTCCGAACGATTTACAACATCTCATGTTGTTCCCTAAGCACGTGCGGCGTCGCCCAACACAACATTGAGGTCATAAATCACGACTTTCTTGTGGGGTGGTCTTGGAATTGAATGGTTTGGAGCACCTGGGATATATGAGGCGAGGTAAGCGCGCATGCAAGGAAGGGAATCACGGCACCATTCGGGCCACAGACTATGACAAGACGTGCAAGATCGCTCTTTCCGTTTGTAAAATAGTACCGAAATTGTCATGCGCAGAGCAATGTCAGTCTCACACAGATCACTGGGTCAAAGCAAAAGCTACGGTATAAGCCGCTGATGTTTATCTTGGTTTACATCTTTATTCTCTATAATAATAAATAAATAAAATACACTCGGAGAGCTTCGCAAGTTTTGTTATTGTAACAGTAATATTATATTATATTGTATTATATAAGTAATTCTCTCAGTGGTGACGGCTGATTTAAAACTTCAGTAAATCACTCGATTAATTTCTCTTAAAAGTTAACGAAGTCTAAAACAGCTGCATTTAATAATAGTAGAAATGCTAGGTTGTTATGGTTATTTCCCATTGTTAAATGTACAAAACATTTCTTTTTGTAATACGAAAGGGCAATAACGTACTTCATATAATATACAGGAATATACAAGATAGATCATCATGGGAAAATTGCCATACCTACACTTACATTTTGACTGAATCTCACCAGTTACCGTTCTACGATCTTCAAATGTACAAACTGGACAATGAAACAATATGAGAACTATTGCTTCGAGCAACCACAATGATAAAAGGAACGATACCTATATTATCTGCCCCTTATCCATATCGCATAAATAGCCCAAACGTTGAAGGAAACTCGGTGCAATTTGTGTGCGTGTGTGTGTGTGGGGGGGGGGGGGGGGGATACATTTTTAAATGAACTATAGTCCGTTTCATAATTCATATCCAAACTTACAGGGTTTTTTCTCTAAACCGTCTGTTGTATGGCACTGATGTTTTGCATGCATATTCCATATAACCACGACCAAACAAAAATAATTTTTCCCATTTGAAAATACAGGTTAAGGATTTTGCTCATTCGCGCAATATTTAAAAAAAACTATTGCGATTACTCAATTCAACTCTCGGGTGCTTTACAGTACAAAAGTCATGACCTAAAAACTAAAACGGTCATTGTTTCAAAATCAGTGGCGTCAAGTAGCAAATAGTTCATTGTGCACTTAGGCCTATCCATTCTGTGTTCTAAATCCGATCAATTGAATTGTTAATTCGCAATACAGTCACTCATGATTCAAAGCAATGCGTTTCAATGTTACTGTATTACAGATTGCATTTGATATCCATTGTCATAAACATAGAAAGTTTTAGGGTCAAATAAGCATACGAAATTATGTTACGCCTCTGAATTTATGAATGAATAAGCGTATCACAAATATTACAATGATCGTGATACGTGTTCACAAAAAGCATATATATTCGCGCATATTAACATTGAGGCAACTATAATGTATGTGTCATTGTTGAGGCCAGGCCAGGTAGGAAACGCACGTGAATTGAGTGAATGTTTACGATAGTGTTGTTTGTGTTTTATTGTTCTGTTGTTGTTGTTGTTGTTGTTGAAAACAACGGTGTGCAGAATATTATTTTGTAACTTGTGCTGTAAACATTTTTTTTATCCGTGTTACAGTTTTAGTTATTTTAAAAATATAACTTAAAGAGGATTTTTAAAAAAAAATTATGAATACAAAATTCTAATCATTTTTTTTTTTTTGGTCGTGGGTATATAATAGCCATGTAAAATGGCACTGCAATACAACACCCAGTAATAAAGTTATCCATCTCTAAGCTTGGATATAAAACGAAATATGTATAATAAATAGAATGTTGGTGGTGTATAATATGTATTAACAATGGGAGCGATCTATATGCATGTTTTCGTCCCACCTACTCATCGATCTCATGATTTGTTGCTGTACAGCGATTGGACGTTTCTCTATGAAAGTTTTATCCGACGATTGGCTCGGTTAAGTTTGTCAACTTGTTCTTGATTTGTTCGCTCGATGCAGTTTGTGCACGGCTCTGACTGAGAGCCTGCTCATTAATGTTGGTAGAGACAGAATCAGTAACAGTAAGGCACCTAACCACCTTTGATGGTTCGGAAACCAAAATACGGATCACCATAAACGTTTCAGTCGTTTATGAACCTTTACGGGGTTACATATATCTTTTCAGTAAGGAACTCAGACACAGTCCTCTGTTTATTGCATAATTTTTGTGTGTGATCTCTTCGACCGACATGTTGGAATAAGAATTCTTTCAAATAAGATAAATCAAAATCAAGATATTGCAGCTCGACAACAATTTGGTAATCTAAAAAAAGAATAAATTACACACATTTTATTATTATTATTATGATTATAATTATTATTTGCTATAGCGCAAGTATCCCTAAAGAAACCCTACAACATGTGGAGAATGCAAAGTACCTCGGCGTGACCCTGGACAGTTATATGAAGAGGAAGAAGCATATTGCCAACACAGCTACTAAGGCAAATAGAACCATGGCCTTCCTCAACGGACAAATCTGCCACAGCCACCAATTTGTGAAAAAGAAATGTTATGAAGCATATTATGTCAGGCCAATACTGGAATTTAGCAGCTCAGTGTGGGACCCACACACATCACAAGAATTCAATGAGCTAGAAAAAGTCCAACGTCGGGCTGCCAGTAAGTGGAAACTATGAGCGGGATATGAGCGTAACTCAGCTCATGAACAATCGCCAATGGAAACTCGAAATTCCAACTAGTCATTTGAAACGGAACAACAGCAAAACAAGAAATTCAGCATTTAATTTTGAAATCCCCCCCCCCCCCCCTCAAGAACGAATCATTATCTTTACTCTTTCTTCCCCTCAACCATCCGACTTTGAAACTCCCTACCAACCACTTGTAAACAAACCCTTTCGACTGATGACTTGATAAAATCGCTCCCTGCCTCCCTCTAAAACCCCTGTTACTGAAAAGACGGCCATACAATCTTCAGCCTGAAGCCTTGGTCTTAATGGAAGAAGAAGAAGAAGAAGAAGAAGAAGAAGAAGAAGAAGAAGAAGAAGAAGAAGAAGAAGAAGAAGAAGAAGAAGAAGAAGAAGTATCCACAAATAATGCTCAGAGGTGTTTTACAATAGACGTCTAGTTTTTTTGTTGTTTTTTTTTTTTGTTTTGGTATGACACCAAGTTCATTCATTCGACTACAAAATCAGAACAACAGTCACACACATATCTTGTTCGAAGTTCACATAGAATTACGATAAGTAGTATGAAAATGATTTTTTTAATGCCGCTTGAAGACTGGTAGACTTTCACTTTGTCGGGTTTAAGGTGGTAAAGAATTCCATATGATTGGATCCTAAAATACAAAACCACGCTCAGCAAACTTTGTTCTTGGGATGTTTTTCTCTATTAGCGAAGAACTGGCGGATCGCAGAGATCGAGTTGGTCTATATTCCCTCACAAGGCATGTAAGGTATTCAGGTGATGTATGGTGAAGGCAATTATAAGCAAAACATGCGATTTTGTATATTTAATATTATTCTTTTCTCTATTAAAAGCCAGTGTAGTGACTTAACTCACTCAACCCTAACACTAACACCGACTATATCCGTAGTATACCCGGGGTTACTTTTACCCCATGCCTCTTTATTACATTTTTTTCTGAGACAAATTAGAGGCGTAGAATCAAAGCAAATTTTTTAAAGTTTTTTTTACATGTTAATGGTAGTTGAATAAAACTATCGATGCGTATGCTCATTTTTAATACATTTTTTTCCAGTTTTGAAAAGTAGCAAAATCTCTAGGATTGAGTGAGTTAAGGACCGATGTTATATGATATATGGTTTTAAGGCTTTGTCCTTGTAACTATACGAGCAGCTTTGTTTTACACCAACTGTAGTCTGTTCAGCGATGTTTTTGGTAGTCTGTACAGCAGAGAGTTACAATAATCCGAGCGGGTGGTAACAAGGACATGGATGAGTGTTTTGCATGTTAGTTTCATCATCAATAAAATTCCGTATTCTGCATATCATTTGGAGAGCGTTATGAACCGCCTGACAGCACTTTGTTACATGTGCGCGCATGTCTAGGTGGGTGTCAAAATAGAAACCAAGGTTTCGAACGACATTGGAATTGTTAATAAAAGATTCGTCGAAGGACATTTGGTCAATGGGTATATTTTTCCTGTCTTTTTTACTACAATCAGCTTAGTTTTATCCTCGTTTAATTTAAGCTTGTTGTTCGTCACCCATGTTTTAACGTTATCTATACATGCTGCGAGTAGCTCTTTTGTTTCTTCGATGTTTTTTTATATGGGAGTATATAACTGGGTATCATTGGCGTAGAGATGATGACTGAGACAGAAAGTCAGGATGGTGTTGCTTAAGGATTTTGTGTACATTGTGAAAATATAAGGGCCAAGCACTGAACCCTGTGGAACGCTAAATTGCAGCTTTGTTGATGGTGAAAGGGAATCATTTGAGAACGCGCTGTGACCTGTCTCATAGATAGCATGAAAACCATTCTAGAGCTTTGTCTCCGATTCCAAAGAGCCTCTGCATTCGGTTTAGTAGTATTGTATGATTTATAGTGTCGAATACGGCACTCAAGTCCAGCAGCAGTGTGGACACGCAAAAGTGCTCTTTCTGTGCTGTATGATCGCTTATGGGCGGATTGAAAAAAAAGTATGCAAATTGTTGAAATGTATGTAGTTGTTTAGACGTTTGACAATGAGTCCATTAATTTTGAAATGAAATGAAGGTTCGAGACTGGCCTGTAGTTTTGAAATTGATGGCTGTCTAAGTTTTTCTTTTTCAAGAGTGGAGTAATTAGAGCTTTTTTGAAGCAGGTTGGAATGTCTGCATTCTCGATAGCCCTATTTGCAATAGAAGTGATATCAGGTTCGACTTACTGTACACATTCTTTCAAAAGCCACGTTGGTACAACATCAAGTTTGCACTGTTTATTTGGAGCTTTCTTAATTAATTCACTAACCTCTTCTAACTTCTATTGAAGCAGAGCATACTGGACAATGAGTATGATATAGGTGGTATGCTATCTAAAGGTTGATGCTGAGGCCCTTCGCCCACTATTTGAGAGAATCGGGAATGACGGGATATTCCCAAGCTTCTAAAGAAAGGGGGCCTCATATTGTAATAATTATCGAGGAATCACTCTTCTCTCTATCAAAGGAAATGTTTTTCAACCGCATTATTCTATAGAGTATTTAAAATGCAACAGATGCTAAACTGCAGGACTAACAGGCAGGTTTTCGGGGGGAAAAACGTTCAACCACCGACCAGATTGCCTTACGAGTCATAGTGGAAGTCTATATAGGTACCGCAAAGTCACGCAATGAATCGGTTGAAAATCTATCGTAAGCCCGTCGAAGTGTAGTAAGTTGGGCTTTTTCAACAAATCGTTGTTATAAAGATATTAATAAAAGAAAAAGAAAATTTATATCTGTATAAACTTCAAAGTTCACTCTTTAATAATTTGTAAATGTTGTTTTGTTACGCTGTATTGTTTTTCGGCAATTACTAGAATGAACAGCTTAATTTTCTAACTTTTTCGTTACGATATCGGCGGGTGAACCACGCACCGGATTGCAGTGGTTGTAAACAAACGGGTCGCGCTTTAGCTGTGTGTGTCGTAGAGACTTACGGTTTTCACCACTGAAAAGAGCGGGAATTAAGCTTTACAAACATGTAACACAAGCTAAGGTTTATATCCGCGAAGCCGTCGAAATATCGTTGTGAAAGCGAAAGCTCTAATTTTTCACCCGACGCCGAATATAAGCCTTGGCTTGTGTTACACTATCAGAAAGACAAATTTTTCATCAACAAAAACATATTTATTAAAAGTTAAAAGCAAAATCACAGCGACAGCGATTTGAACGCAACGACACCCTATATTATACCGTTCTCCTGACTTCTGAACTATGGCTGCCATTCCAATCGTTGAACTCGATGCAGATCTACCGGCTGGTCGTGACCTGCGGTCCGACTCAACGGACTGTGAAAAAAAGACTCTCAAAAAGGATACTGACCCAATGTCTGTGCTAAGTAAGTGTTTTTGTTAATAAAATTAAATGCAGTTTAATTACCAAGATTAATTATATCAAATATTACGTTCCATTTTCCTTTTTTGCCAGTGGGAGTAAGCACAGCTATGGAACAGCCTAACTTTGTTGTCCTCGATTCGCTACTTTACGCTGTTCTCGATAGGTTATTAGGCCTTGGTTGACCTAACCAACTTTTTTTATTAGAGTAAGGTATCGTTTTAAAACTGAAAAATGACAATCTTTCTTATTTTATCACCTTAGTAACTTTATTATCCTTTCAACCGGGTATGCCTAGTCAAGTCAACGAAATCGACAGGCGACTTCCGGTTTGTTGTCAACGAATTGTTTTGCTTCGATACAGATGGGATTCTTTCAATTTATTTATAAACATTTCATACCATAAGTCACCTTGAATATTTTTTCATAGGTATTTTGCTTCTTATTACAGGAGATACTGGATATGATGCTCTAGCGGTCACATACTACACAGGGACAAAAACATACCAGCTAACCAAGCCATGTCGGGATACTTCCAAAAACACGGGAACCTTTTCAGAGGAAGACCGATCACAACACTCCCTGTGATCCTAAACAAAAACCTCACAACACTTGGACAAAGCATTAGTCTCATAACGGCAGGGGACCTTGAAAATCTGAGAACCCTAGCAGAGGACCGGCAATATTGGAGACACCTCACACAGGAAATACTGGAAACAGCCAAGGCGACCCGATCTTTCGGTCGAGACGCGAAAGGCATCTAAGTCAAGTCAAGTCATTATATGAGCTTTATTTTTGTAATTGAGCTTGGTATTTGATATCAGAGCATCGTATTGTATATGCAAGCAAAGTTTCATTCCGTTCCATGAACTGAGAAGATTTTTACGCTGTGTTATTAGATGCTCGTGATTCATCTGTGGCGTGTTCGCGTTAATTTTACTTTTACCCTCAAAATGTAAAATTTTATCCCAATATGTGTTTTTATGTACTTGTACTTGTAAGCATCAGATTTGAATTCAGTGCATGAAAATACATAGACATAGCAAGTTTCAAGGTATTCTGAGCATTGGTTTCAAAGTTATGGTCAATTATTCGATATTTGTCGTATTTTTGTGGACATTCTGCGAAATGGAGCTTTTCGCCAACTTCGCCACTGCATTTCAATACTTTTTTATTAAACAATCACAGTAAAAAAAAATAAGATCAAATTTCAGTACACATTGAACAAGTCCGAGAAGTTTCACCAGTTTACGAGTGAATTTCATTGCACAGTAGCATTGCGAACTTCCAGTATTTGATAGGAGATGCTGATTTCTGATGCCCTAATTTCTCTCGAATTGACATGGGTATAAAATTTTTACCTTTCACTGTATACCTTTGAAATTATGTATATGGATAGAAAAAGTTGTATAGAATAAGAATATGTTTACAGTTATTAGTTCATTCCCATATATTTTTTGCAATCTTGTTGTGAACATTGTCTTTTATGCTGTTTGAAAATTGTCGCTTATTGTTGGAGTCCAAAAATAAATTTAAACATTCATAACTTTTAAAATTTTTGTCCGATTTTGATGATTTAAAGACTGAAGTTCTAGTTTTGCTGTATTCTATCTGACTGTGTAACGCAAAAAGAGCTATACTGCATTTGAAAAATCACTTTGTGGTACCTAGTCTATAGAATTGAACTCTCCTCTTATTGTCAACTTTCTGGATTACAAAAAGCCTTTCGACAGTATTGACAGAGCAACATTGTGGAAAATTCTGGCACATTATGGACTCCCTAAGAAGTTAGAAAACTCATTAAGGAAATGTATGAAGGATCAAGTTGCAGGATTGTACATGAAGATCAGCTTACTGACAGCTTTGAAATTAAGACTGGTGTCAAACAGAGATGCTTGCTCTTATCATTCCTGTTCATCCTTGTCATTGATTGGCTAATGAAGGAAACCTCCAAAGGGCGAAGAAATGTGATACGGTGGACCCTCTGGACACAGTTGGATAATCTGGATTTTGCAGATGATCTGGCTCGCTCTTCTGTCTCACACCCAGGACCAGATGCAAGCAAAAACCACAATTATAAACAGCCTCTCGGAATCATTTGGTCTAAGAATTCACCCTGCAAAGTCAAAGGTCTTAAGGATAGGTACGCGTCAAAGGGAGCAGATCAAAGCAAAAGATCAGGAACTTTCTGCTATCTCGGGAGTATAATTGACAAGGAAGCAGAGGTGAAACCACGGATAGGAAATGCATAGGCTGCATTCACATCTTTGAACAGAGTTTGGAGAACTAAGCTATCTGCCTTCGACTAAAGCTAAGACTTTTCAATTCAAACGTGAAGCCTGTCCTACTGTATGGCATGTATAAGGATTCAGATTTTCATAAACAGGTGCATGTGTAAGCTACTCAGAATAAAATGGATGGATTGAATTAAGAATGAAGATGTATGGAAAAGAAAACAACAGAAACCAGTGGGAATGGAAATAGGAAGAAGACGATGGAAGTGATTGGACACACCCTTAGAAAGAATGACTCCACAATAACAATCAAGGGAAAGCCACGGGGAACATGGAGAAGAATTAAAGAATATGATATACAGAGGAGTGATAAAAGACATGGAACGAGTTTTTAAAAAGTTAGCTCAGGATAGAGGATAGAAACTGTGTGTGGCCTAAACCGTGACCCAGGGTGAAAAAGGCAATGATGATGATACTATCTTCATATTCAGATGTGTTGACTGTATTGTCCATATTAATATTGGATCGAATGGTGGAACACAGTTTTATGAAGTAATCATTGAAGCGCTCTGCAAGTTCTGATTTGTTTTGGTGTGGTGACAGTAATTTTTCCCCACTATCAAATCGTTCATTTTGATGTATGATTTATACTGGTGAGTTTAATGCAATCGGAGATAGTCAATAGGCGTCAAGACTTTTCAGTCAAGCCTAGTAATACATACTATTTTAAGTCAAAGATTTTTTTTTAAATGTGTTTTGTCCGCGTGGCATTGTCAACTCCAAGTCAACTTTAACGAAAGTTTATATTTACGGTTTGCTTTTTAGTTTCCGATATTTTACTTTACCCAATTTATTAAGAATAATTCCCAGACGTCTATAGTTCTTGAAGTCCTAGTTTTGTTATTGCTCGAATCAAAAATTAACCCGTCAAAACTGATCGATGGGTTTATGAAATTGAGATGCTAATGCATCAACATAATTGTAGGTCCTATTATGGGGCAGCGTGACGGTCTTTGCTTCGTACCCGAAAGGTACCGAGTTCGAATACCCGCTGCACTGTATGCCTTGAGCAAGTCACTGAGCCCTTGCACAGTTTGAGGCGCTGCAATGCGGCTGACGCCTGGGTTATTCCAATCATCCACAAGGATAGCCTATGAATATCATCAGGCTGATGTCAATCATCCGACCTCGTGCGTTTCTCCCTCGACACTCGTTCGTCCCGTTGATCAAGCGATTTTCCCTGCGAGGGCTTATCGTCAGGTCCGAACGGCATGTATATGTATGGCCTGCAAGTTTGTAAGTAATATCTCCTTCTTCATTCCCCCTCCCCCCGATAGGAGTACAAAATTGTCCTGTTTTGTTTTCAATCGAAAACTTAATGACAGTTGAGACAAAACCAAGTAATTTCAAACTAAGATCAAAGGAAATCCCGTGGAATGTCAACAACAATAAAGACCAGATAACCAGTAAGAGAAGAAAAAAAATACACGTAGTTGACTTTTCAAAGGCCCACTTTGCTACTTGGGAGACGAACGACTCCAGCGAGGGCCCTTGTAAAAAATGGTCAGTTCCAGAATAAGAACAGAATGAGGCATGACAGGAGGCAGGAGACGACATTCAGAGCAGCCCTCTCATTTGGGCGGATAGAACTGACCGTGACAGTAGTAAGTCCACACGGACAAACCAAGAAAGGAAGTGACATTAAATAAGCAGAGGACCATAGATAATAGGACCCATCAGATTAATATCTCGTATAAAGCCTGAGAAACGAACAACAGGTTTGAATGCGTGCATTAAAAAAAAAAAAAGAACTAGATAAAGTCATATTATGTATAATAAAATATTTACTTTTTATTGAATGTACTTGAATGAAGCAAAAAGAAACAAAATAATATTGAACTTGAACCAGTAATAGGAATGATTTTAAAAAATAATTTCAATAAGAAAGGTACGTGATAATAAGTGAAATGCAAACACTGGAATGGAAATACAGTAAATCAACCCGTATCAAATAACGACAAAAAATTGTTTTAACAAATAGTGATTTGAGGTATGTGAGTAGCCTTTACACATGTAAACAGAAAATAATAAATGATACAATCACGTGGTATCATGTACAATAACTTGATATATAGAGCTTAGAGCTATGTGATAAAAACAAATATATATAAAATATCAACAATATCATATATTTACATATTGATTTGGTAAAATGTAATATGCCGAGTATTCAAAACATTCACAACCACATTCGAGTTAATAACGTTCATCTTTTAAAAATACCGATTTGAGAAGATTGGTAACATATTTATAGTTTTATAAGCTATAATTTGATGAGACGAACTCTGATAGGAGACATTACGCGTGGAGTCCCAAGGCTTGTTTCGAGCTGGTCCCCTGAACAAAACAGAGATGGAAGGCTTTAAAGGAAACAATCGTAAACGATTTGCTATAAACGTGAATTTAAAAATATCTGTAATAACATAAGTACATAATATTCGATTATGTCAATAACCACTCCAGCGCCCCCCCCCCCCCCCCCCCCCCCCCCCCACTGTACCGCGAAAGAATGAATGAAGGTGACGTCACTCAGCTTTTATCTTTCTTCCAATATTTACGTTAAAAAATCGCATGAGTAAAATATCTCCTTTATTACAAAAAGAGCGTAATTGTAACGGCGTATTGCATCTTCCTGAAATTTTCCCGTAAAAAAAACGTGAATAGTGATGGAAAACTACGTATGCGAAATGCTAGAGGTTTCTATCATTTCTAGTTTTTAAGCATTCTTTATCAGGTAGTAATAAGAAAACCCCTAGAATATTAATCAGACTGTTAACGTTTCAGGTTACATAATACGTATAGTTTTTGTATCTGGGGGGTAAAAGTGAGTGTCTTACTGAAACGTATAATGCCATCAATTAGTTTCTTTGTTGTTGAACTCCCTTTTTTAAAATGCTTACTCAAACTTAAAACACCCGCAGAGTTGTCTGTCTGTCTGTCTGTTGCTTTAGGTCTCTTCCAACACAATTGAGGTTATATGAGAGACCGCTGAAACAAAAAAACAAGCAATCTAACAAAAATAGTACAAATGTAAATCAAAATCATAACCTAAAGATATCATAAGCTAAATTATAAATAACCAAGAACAAACAGGCAGAAGATTTACAGAAAAAAAAATATCCCCTATCAAAAATACAATCACAAACCAAAGAAGCAGGATAGGCTAGTAAAGAGAAGAAGAAACGACATCACTATCAGATCGTACACCCATGCGAACATCATAGGTATATGATTCAATGGTGATGCTCCCATCCAACCACCCGCTAATGTACAGGGCATTTCAGTGAAAGAAACATTCATCTTAATAAGCCTATAATGGTCATGACATAATTGGTATTATAGGTGTAGAAACGGAAGAGAAAATGTTATATAAAAAAAATAATACAAACTTTCCAAAGTGGTAAATTCTGATGCATGCAATTCAATAAGTAAAACCTTGTGATCTTGGATGAAACAAATTTTAACTTTCATATTATAGACGGGAACATTATCTAAACAAAAAAAATCGACTCCTGTTTTCTGTGCTATTCACAGTGCCCTAGAAAAAAACATGAGCTTGAGCAACGTGCTCAAAGTGCTTTCCAATGAATCCCAGGCCAACAGCAATATTAGACGTGTCTAGAGGAGGTAAAAAAGAGCATGAAGCAGACCCACAACTACATGGCAACCAAACCGATGAAAGCTAGGCTGTCAGAGAGAAATTCTTAATAGGTGCTGGTTGAAAGACAAAGAAATGCTGCAGGATGGACACCTTGAAGCCAGGCATGGAATACAGCCATCAGGTCGAGACCTTTAGTGCCAAGAAGAGGATAGTACATAGTAGGTAAGGTAAAGTAAGAACGAGACAAATGCAGATTGTAAAAACTTCTTTGTAATTTTAACTTTCTTTTGATCAGTAACATACAACTCCGCCCCCCCCCCCCCCCCCCCCCCCAACCCACCTCCCCAAATGGGAGCCATACAAAATTGTATATAAGAGACCTTGAACATTTATATGGCATTTAAATAGCACAATATCCACTGAAAGTGCTCAATCCGTTTTATATGAAAAAGACCTGGAAGTTTGTTTTTGTTTTTTCCCAAAACAAAAGACATAGGTAATACAGTGGAACCTCAGTATAATAGTGATGGTGGGACCAGCCTAAAATCTATGTTATTGAGGCTGTGCGCTTAATAAAAAAAAAAAAAAAAAACAGAAAAAAATCGTAACATCCGCCAGTCGGATATAACGTACATAAGAATGTGTAAACTTGAACGATTATAGTACAATTTAGTGAGAACTACTCATAAAAATGGCTGGCTAAAAACAACAACAAAGAGCTGGGTGACGTCAATTTTGTTCTATCTACAGCAGAATTTCAAGAAAAATACTCTCTCTCTCTCTCCAAACTGACATTTGTGGGTGTGTTGTTTTTTGTTTTTTTTCTTGTGCCACCACCTGTCTGCCTGCAGCAAAGACAATGTTATACTGAAAGTGATGAAGTATAGTAGTAAGTAGCCTAAACACACGGACACACACACACACACACACACAAACAAACACACACACACGCAGAGTATATTTTGCTAAAGTCAAGGAGGAGTGAAAAAAAACGGGGATTTTAAAATCCCGTTATAAACGGCCCCTGTTATATCCTGACCTGTTATACATGGGTTCCAACAATGTAATGAGTAAAGTCAATTTTACGATATTCAGCACACATACCGATGGGCACGTGTGTACGAGTTAATCAAACTTTATTTTTACCTTCAAAACTAGATATTAATCTAAAATGATGATCAACATAATTTTCGTTTGTGATAAAAAAGACTGGCTGCTTATCTTTGTCTAAAATGACAAACTAAAGGAAGAGATTGGATTTTTTAAATGGTTTTCTGCATTGAATATAAGAAGATTGCACAAGACGGTAGGCATGACGATGCATTAATACTTTGTAAAATTCTAGAAAAATCGGAAAGGCTTCCAAGAGTTAGAAAGGGAAAAGAAATCGACATGACAAAAGACAACAACCAAAAAAAAACACAAAAAAAAAACGACCTGTTTGGGCAGACCTTGCCAAATAGAAACTTTCCCATTTTGATAAAGGCATGAGTAAAGACTTTTGAGTTACCAGATACTGCATATATCAATTATATATATATATATATATATATATATATATATATATATATATATATATATATATATATATATATATATATATATATATATATATATATATGCAGTATCTGGTGACTCAAAAAGTCTTTACTTCTTATAATTCCTTATTTATTACAACCGATCTAGCGAGTGTCAAATACAGCAATAGCTGCAGAAAATAAACGTTTACATGAATACAAACCAATTGAAGTTTTGTTTTGTATGACTATTACAAAAATTTATATTGCTTACCGCTGATCACAGACAAATTATATAGATTACTTCTGGTCTCTGGTTGGACGTTCTAAAGAATTGTTCATTTAAGGATTGGAATTCAATACAATATTGACCTAACCTTATCCATCCAACTTCTTTAAAAATGATTTTTAAAATAATTGAAGCAGTTTAGTATAAATCAAACCATAACAACATAACCATGATGAAAGGGCAGACCAATTTATCCTAAATGACGAATTAGAACTTTCTCTTAGCCGGGTCTCAATCCAGAAATATTTCGAGGAGTCCTAAAAACAGCACCAGCGGTATCAATACCATCGTTGAAAGGACAGTACTTCATTGTATGAGCCTGTTTTCCAGTTGCTCCACACAAGGGACAAATGTACCTTGAGGAGGGGTGGGGGGAGTGGGGAAAAGAGCAATGAAAAATGTAATGCTTCAAAAATATAGTTAGCTGGTTACTTTTTTTTCAAAACAAACATCAGAAAAGAATGAATATATTATGTCCTCTTCGAAAATAGAAAAACAATATCCATAAGAATGTTTATTTCAGACCTGCCTTCCATTACGAAAATTTCGTAGATCCACACCGACAATTATATAAAGATCTTTGATTCAATAAAACTTCTTGAAAACAACGTTTTGTTGCCGTAGTTATTCTATAAGGGAGTTAAAAGAAATATTTTAACATATTAATGACAAATTGGTAATTTTTACAAGTATGTTAAAATCCCCGAAAACTACGAATTTTTCCAAGTCCAGGGAGGCAGGTCTGTTATTTCCATTACAACAATGAATCCATAACAACTTGGGTGATCAGACCTGCAAATAAGTACATGTCAAGAGAAGGGGTGGTTACGACTTGTGAACCTTCACATTAAGATGTAGGGATAGCATAGAAATGATGTTTTTTGTTTGTTTGTTGCTTTAGGTCTCTTCCAACACAATTGAGGTTATATGAGAGACCGCTGAAACAAAAAAACAAGCAATCTAACAAAAATAGTACAAATGTAAATCAAAATCATAACCTAAAGATATCATGAGCTAAATTATAAATAACCAAGAACAAACAGGCAGAAGATTTACAGATGAGGAGGAGGAGGCGAAGAAGAAGAAGAAGAAGAAGAAGAAGAATTTTAATAATAATTTTAAAAAATAATTCTAAAACATGTCAAGCTGAGAATGCGCCATAGTTCTAAAAATTCATGATCGTTAAAATTAGACCCATTCCCAGACCGCCCCCCCCCCCCCCCCCCCCCCCCCCTCGAAACATAAATAGCCCTGCACAAGAGGTACAAATCAACTCC
>NC_088361.1:23837843-23852843 GCF_034508935.2 Berghia stephanieae | reverse complement strand
TAGAGGTTTACCCTTTCACCGGTAGGCGGTGGATAACTCAAACTGCCATTTTGCTTGCCGTTTTTAACAATGTTGGCGAATAATAATAATAATAATAATAATAATAATAATAATAATAATAATAATAATAATAATAATAATAATTATAATTATAATAATAATAATAATAATAATAATAGTAATAATAATTGAAGTACACATTTATACCGCTAAATGCCGAACCTAAAAGGGCTTTACAGCATCACTGGACATAAACACTTTCACTTACACTATGCTATGCAGACCCATACTGAAGTCGCACATCAAGTAGAATAAACATTGGTATTCGACTAATGAAAACTAATTATAAAACAAATAATTAACCAATCAAGTTGGGAACTTCTATGATAAAAATTTCTGGAAAAGATAGGTTTTCAGCTTTTCTTATAATCCTCAACGCTACCTGCGAAGCGAATTCCAAATAGAGAGAGACCTGCTTTATATAAATATCTATCGCCGAAATCAGTAAAGTAAGCCGTATTTTTGGGCAATTTTGTAGCTGGAACTAGTTCCCGAATCCCGCCTTGTGTGACACCAAAGTTCAGTGGCAAATCAATAGACTATTTGCCGTCAATCAAGACAGAATGTGTTCTATCACATAGATATAACTAACACCATTGAAGAATGGTGTCACTGATCCCGAAATCATCAAAAAGATTATTTAAAAGAGTGGCTACAGTGAAACATGCTCACATTTGAATGGTGGATTTCTTCGTGACGTCAAACTCAATGTGCTTCACCCTCATCTGCAAATTATTCTGTGAACTACGCGGTATAAGATGCCTGTAAGTGCAGCGTTTTTGTTTGTTTCTGTTCTTGTTGCACAAGAAGTCTTAAACTATCCGTCATTGCCTGCCATGGCATGGAGCTATCTACATCTGAGTCGAGGTAGTCAGCGGCGTGGCATGCTTACAGTATTAAGTGGTGCCAGAGGAAAAGGACTTACGCACGCTATATTTGTAAATATAAAAGAAAGGAGAAAATACTTACATACTTGTAATGTAAATTTGAATGGTGATGTTTCTATCCCTGCAAATTTTTTTCAATAGTTTGTTTATAGAAATCACGAATGAATATATTGATTGGAGTTTGGACACTGAGAGAAATGACTAAAGAGACACATGCAGACATTGAATGTCAATCGAACAAAAGGTAATTCCAAAAACTTAAGTACAAAGCGTAAGAATGTAAACAGCCCATGGCCTTCTAAAAGAATACTATAGTTACGTCATGAAACAGCCCCATTCCACTTCGGAAATCAAACATGACACCATACAAGATCTCTCTCTCTCTCTCTCTCTCTCTCTCTCTCTCTCTCTCTCTCTCTCTCTCTCTCTCTCTCTCTCTCTCTCTCTCTCTGTGTGTGTGTGTGTGTGTGTGTTTGTGTGTGTGTGATGAACGCGCACGTGCACACACACACACACAGAGTCAAACCGTGTCGGTCAAACACGCATGTTCACGCGAAGATCATGCATATAGCATCACTATCATGAAATGTTTGGCTTAACTCGTTTACATTCCTTCATATCAATTTTTGCAGCAACAACAACAACAACAACAACAACAATAGTAATAATAATAATAATAATAATAATAATAATAATAATAATAATAATAATAATAATAATAATAATAATAATAATAATAATAATAATAATAAAATAATAATAATAATGATATAATAAATTACTATTACATTAATCACGACAAAGAGAGAGAAACAAATGAACGTGTTAATAATCGAGATTTCGATAATAATAAAGATGGTCGAAGTTACCATACTATGACTATGACGTAAATGACCAAAATTAGCTATTATTCCCCAGTCCAACAGAGTTGGAACAAAAATTTCTCGGCACCTGAGGCGGGTTTTTTTCTCGTTTGTGAAGATGGTAAAAATTCGAGCCATTTTCTCAGGTATTCAATGTGTCAACACTATAGTAATAGCCTTAGATGGTGCCACCAAAAATCCGCTCCTTGCAATCGTTTGAGTGGGGAAATCCAGTCACTCGCTCAGCCATAGTACACAGTCGCTGACAGTCATCAACGGACTGTGTGAATCGGGATAGAAGCGTGGATAGGAGTTGTGACAGAAAGGGAGTGTGTTTCACACTGTTGATAAAAGGCGGTATATACCATTTCTCAGTATTATATATATATTTTAAATACTGTTATCCATTTTTAAAACATGGATGTGGTGCCAGCACCATTTGAACCAATAGAGCCACGCCCCTGTCCTGGAGGTAGTTAATATATTTAAAGAATACATTGTCGCGACCACTGCTTGCTATCATTGCCATTCATTCTGTAAACTGATGTATGTAGTTCTTGGAGTTCCTGAAGCTGTTCAATGCTGCTTACTGCTAGTTATGCTGTTGGATTTGTTTTTTTGTTGTTTTTTTTTGGGGGAAGGGGGGGGGGTTGTTTTTTTTAATTGGTGGGGGGGGGGGGGGGTAGTTATTTTATTTTATGTTTTTTTTTCTTTGCTATTATTCTTTCGTTGTCGCTGGTTAATTGTTTTGTTTTTTTGTTTTTGGTTTACATTTTTTTTTGTTTTTTTTTTGTTTTTTTTGTTGTTTTTTTTTTTTTGGTTGTTTTGTTTTGTTTTGTTTTTTGTTATTTACTTTGTAGGCTACTAGCCTTGACCGATTTAGTTCAGTCGCCTATTTTAATCCTGTTCAAAATATTCTCCTATCCTCAGTCCTCAGTCACTAGTTCCTAGATGTGCAAATTTCTGTCTCCGACGTGTAGCGTGCATTGGCTCTCGGCTCTCTGTTATTTGTAGAAATTAGCTGCAATACCAAGATAAAGAAAGAGCCGGCCTTTTATTATTATTGTATAGGCGGAACGTCTTTGGCTTGTTTCACACTGCTAGATATATTATAGATGGATGAATGGATGAATAGATAGATTAATAGATGGATTGGTAAGAAGATAAATTAGATAAATAGCACAGGTAGGCACGTGGGTTGATAGATAGATAGATAGATAGATAGATAGATAGATAGATAGATAGATAGATAGATAGATAGATAGATAGATAGATAGATAGATAGATAGATAGATAGATAGATAGATAGATAGATAGATAGATAGATAGATAGATAGATAGATAGATAGATAGATAGATAGATAGATAGATAGATAGATAGATAGATAGATAGATGATAGATAGATAGATAGATAGATAGATAGAATAGATAGATAGATAGATAGATAGATAGATAGATAGATAGATAGATAGATAGATAGATAGATAGATAGATAGATAGATAGATAGATAGATAGATAGATAGATAGATAGATAGATAGATAGATAGATAGATAGATAGATAGATAGATAGATAGATAGATAGATAGATAGATAGATAGATAGATAGATAGATAGATAGATAGATAGATATAGATAGATAGATAGATAGATAGATAGATAGATAGATAGATAGATAGATAGATAGATAGATAGATAGATAGATAGATAGATAGATAGATAGAATAGATAGATAGATAGATAGATAGATAGATAGATAGATAGATAGATAGATAGATAGATAGATAGATAGATAGATAGATAGATAGATAGATGGATGGATGGATGGATAGATAGATAGGTGGCTGGATCATTGGATGGGTGGCTGAATTAAAAAGATGGGGCTTTACGTATTGAAATATAACATTGACTTATCAATGCCAGATATTTCTTACAGTTGTAAGTTGAAATGGTAGATAGTAGATAGTAGATAGCCATAACCTGGAAAGGAGCATCTCAGTAGTCCGAGGCCTGAGCTACTAATTGACCCAGAATATAAAGTATTGGGGAAGGGGGGAGGGAGTCATTGGGGCCTATTTTCAGTCGTGATGGGAATTACAGTTTTTTTCCCTCAGCACAACAATATATTGCGTTTATTTTTTATTTTTTTTTTAACCAACTGTTGCTGTTATGACAGGAGTTAAAAAAATAATAATGATCTATATTAAAAACCTAACAAACGGGAAAATTCAAAAGTCCCAAGTCCCATTTATGAGAATTACCTGATCATACGCGGATGTAGAAGTCGTAACACCCCCCCCCCCCCCCCCCCGCCCCGCCAACAAAAAAAATATATACAGTAATTCAGAGTATCTAGTCTAGGTTATCTACTGAACGTAACACAAAAACAAACACTGTTGATTGGTTTTCCGGGTTTCCTAATCAAATAACAATGATATTGGATAGAAAGAAAAAAAAATAATAAAGAGAGAAAAATATTGCTACGTATTTGTTTGCCTTCAAAAGCATAGCATTGCCTTCTTTTTTTTTTTTCCTTTTCATTTCGTCATGACTTTTTTTTTAAAGAAAGAAAACAGAAGAAAAATACACTTGGGGGAGGGGGGGAGAGAGAGAGAGAGAGAGAGAGAGAGAGAGAGAGAGAGAGAAGAGAGAGGGAGAGAGAGAGAGAGAGAGAGAGAGAGAGAGAGAGAGAGAGAGAGAGAGAGAGAGATGAACGGGGGACGAATGTAGATAGGTGGAAACGGGGAAAACCTGGCTCCAAAACTGAAGGTATATAATAATAGTATAAGATTCTTGAACTCCACGTTTAAAATTTCGAAAAAGTTCCCTTGGTAACGAGCATTATGGTCAAGTTCAAAATTGTTGATGGCATATGTGGTCTAGTGGTATATAACACTCGCTTTCGGATCGGAAGGTCCTGGGTTCGAGCCTCGCTCAGCGCATAGTTGAGTCCCTGGAAAATGCTCTTTACTCACATTCTCTCACCGTACTCGGGTTAAAATGAATACCTAGCCGTTAACAGCGTTGCCTCTGTCCGAAAGAATTGTAATATCGCCTAACAAGCGTCATGTCCCGTCCTACATGTTAAGTGTTGCTGTTGGCAAGGAACCCCTTGTAAAACGCTTTGTACACGTTTAGTGGATATTGCGCTTTATAAAATAAATAATCAAAAGGAAATACAACAACATACAAGTAAACCAACAAAAAACACATTTTAAAATAAAAATCTCTCTCTCTCTCTCTCTCTCTCTCTCTCTCTCTCTCTCTCTCTCTCTCTCTCTCTCTCTCTCAGCCCTGTCAGTTGGATCCCAGGTTGGCTCTGACACCGCTATATTTTTATTCTCTGTTTTCATCTGGAACTTCATACCCTATATTTCTCTAGTTTTTATGATCACTTTTGTATACATACCTAATAGATGGTCAATTCGGTCCCGATATGCCAAGTTTCAATTTCGAGGTTCCAATTGACGAAGTTTCTGTGAAGGGAAAGGAGCGGAAGCGTAGATGACGTCTCGGCTGTAGGCGTCTCTTTGTCGGCCTCCGACACAGTCTTTTTGACACAGGTCAGGGAAACGGTTCCCTGTGATGTTGGTTGCAAGCATCTCGACGAGGATTGTTTGAGCGATGAGCGGTATGGAACAGTGTGGCAGATAGGGGAAGGAGGAAGGCACTGAGGTTACTTAACGTGGAGCGGGGGGTGGGTGTGGGGGGGGGGGGGGGCTGTTATTTAAGTATGGATTTTCCAAAGTCGAACATAGTTTTAAACTGCTATTTGTTTACAGCCATATTGGAAACTTTATTCACTGTGCTATATTTTACAACTTTTAACAACTACCGTGTACATCGATCTATTTATAATACTAATTTTGTGAACAGACTCAGAGGGGGTAGACGAAAACAACGCCCTATAACCACCGTCATTGGTCATCGGCCAACCCCACGCCCGCTCCCCCTACGACCTCGATCCTCGCTTCAATTTATCAACACTCGTCCCCCATCCAATCTAATCACTTCAATGAGTAATCCTCACCGTTCCTTGTCAAATGTCAACACTGTCCGTGACAGTCAGTATGAAATTAACGACCACCATGACAACAACTCGCAGCAACAGCACCGTCTTGAGCAACAACAACAACAACAACAACCTGCACGTAGTGATCATACCAGTTTAAAAATTGGATTACTAAATGTTAGATCGTGTCGTAATAAAACTCAAGACATAATCGACATTATTGAAGATCATAAAATTAATATTTTTGTCATCTTGGAAACATGGCTTAATCATTCATATGATGATCCAATTATGAAAGCAATTACACCCGAAGGCTTTTGTATTAAATCATTTCCACGCATAGGGAGGAAAGGAGGTGGTATTGCAATTATTTACAACTTGTCACTCTTTGACAAGATATCATTTCACCATGATAATTTTAGAAGTTTTGAATACGCTGGATTTGCCATTCATGAAAATAATTTTAAAAAGTCGTTTCACTGTGTCTACCGCCCACCACCAAGCCAACAAAACAAAATATCAACAATTGATTTTTTATCTGAGTTCGGAGAATTTATGTCTATGCAATCCATTAACAAAAAGCATAATATTTTTATGGGTGATTTTAACATTGATTATTTCGGAAACAAAAATGAATCGAAAGTATTTCGGGAGATTATTGACACAAACAACTATATTCAACTTGTAAGCGGTCCTACAAACAACCATGGCCACACAATAGATCATGTCATTACAGACATTGAACATTCTCTCTCTTCACCTGTCTCAAATATTGATAAATTAATCTCTGACCATCATTTAATTGTGTTTTGCGTTTTATTTCCAATGAAGCACGAAGTAAAAAAGATGATAACATCTCGTAATTTGAAGAATATAAACATGAACATTTTTAAACAAGACCTTGACCATAACGTTAAAAATAAACATGATGCGAATGGTCTCCACGAGTCAATTGTTGGTACGGTGGACAAGCATGCTCCCTTAACAACTAGAGCAGTAAAAGTGAGACGTCAAGCACCCTGGTATAATACCGAAATAAAATTGAATGGATTAGCCAGGAGGCGGGCAGAAAGAAAATGGCTCAAGTCCAGAGATGCTGTCAATAAGAAGCGATACATCGCGGCTAGAAATGATGCAAAAGCCGTCAATTTCAGGGCCAAAAAGAAATTCTATGAAGAAAGCCTCAAAAACGTGGGACGTTCGAGACAATTCTTTGCCTTGACCAAGGAACTGCTGGGACAACAGACGCAACCAGCTCTCCCATCTTTAATCGATCGTGCATATCTACCAACTCGCTTTGGTCAATATTTTAAAGAAAAAACGGATACCATCAGGAAGGAACTCTCGTCTGAATCGATCCCTACAACATTTGACAAGTTTCATGGTGATTCGTTAACATATTTTTCAAAGATTACTGAAGCTGACTTACGTGATTGCATTATGTCGTCTCCAACTAAAAGTTGTGATTTAGACCCCTTAAATACTGCCATTTAAAAAAAATGCATTGATGTAATTTTAACACCATTTACATGTATTGTTAATAATTCGTTGCAGTCAGGTGCTGTACCAGACATTTACAAAGTTGCTCATGTCAAACCCCTTTTGAAAAAACCTGATCTCGATAAAGAGAACTTAAAAAACTATCGCCCTGTCTCTAATCTTCCTTTTCTCTCTAAGATCTTAGAAAAGCTTGTTTTGAAACAATTACTGTCTCATCTTAAAAATAATTGTCTTGAAGAAAAATTTCAGTCTGCTTATAGGCAACATCATTCGACGGAAACCGCACTTGTTAGGGTTGTTAATGATCTCCTCTCTGTTATAGACAATGGTTCATGTTCTTTGCTGAATTTGCTTGACCTATCGTCTGCTTTTGATACTATTGATCACAATCTTCTTCTCAAACGTCTTGAAATTACTTATGGTGTGTCTGGTGCAGCGCTTGATTGGTTTAGGTCATATTTGTTTAATCGTAAACAGATTATTACGGTGGATGAATATAGATCGGAGGAAATCTTTCTTGATTGTGGGGTTCCCCAGGGTTCAGTACTTGGACCCGTTCTTTTTGTTTTGTACGTTGGCCCTCTGTCTAAAATCATCAGAAGTTTTGGTCTGTCTTACCATCAATACGCTGATGATACGCAATTGTACTGCGTTTCCAATATGAGAAATTTACAAGAAGTATCAGCCAATAGTAAAAATTGTATCCAAAGTGTTAAGAAATGGATGAATGAGAACAGACTGAAACTGAATGATGATAAGACGGAGGTGCTGTATGTGGGAACAGGAAGTGGAAAAGTGAAACAGATTTGAAGTTGGGGGATGCCTCTATTCAAATTGTTGACAAAGTGAAAAACCTTGGCACATTCTTAGACTCTGGACTGTCGATGGAGCATCAGGTTAATAATTTGGTTAGATCTCTCTTTTTCCAACTAAAAAAGATTGCTTCCATTAGACGGTTCATATCTGAGGATGTGACCAAGCACCTGGTTGTGTCCCTCGTACTATCGAAATTGGATTATTGTAATGCTCTGTTGTTTGGCGTTTCGCAATACAATCTGAAACGTCTTCAGATTGTCCAAAACAGCGCTGCCAGACTAGTATTTATGAAGCGTAGGTGCGACTCTGCCGGACCTCTACTTCATGACCTGCATTGGCTGCCTGTTGAGAAAAGAATTAAATTCAAAGCTTGTGTTTTAGTGTATCGTTGTCTTGAAGGTACTGCCCCTTCCTACCTTTCAGAACTAATTGAAAGATATTCAAAACCCCGCCCCTTACGTTCGGCCAGTGATTCCACAAAACTAGTTGTCCCTCGAATTCGGAAAAATGCTGGAATGAGATCCTTTTCTCATTTCGGACCCTCTATTTGGAACGCCTTACCGCAGAGCATTCGTGAAAAAGAATCTTTGTCTATTTTTAAACGTTCGCTTAAAACATATTTGTTTCGATTTTAGTAGATGGTATGAGAAGCAAGATAGGTTTGGTTTGTGTTGTGTGTTGTGTTGTGTGTGTGTATGTGTGTGTGTGTGTGTGTGTGTGTGCTTGTGTGTGTGAATGAGTATGTTTCAGCCAAAGTAATTTGTAATTTAAGCGCTTAGAGTCTGGTGTCTCGGAGTTATAGCGCTATATAAGTTTTCAGCATTATTATTATTATTTATTATTAATATGTGTGTATCGTCTACAATGAAACTTCATTGTCCCTACCACCCCCCCCCCCCCCTCCTTTCCACCTTCTTATACCTCCAACCCCTATTTATTTATCAATTGACAGGGTTGCGAGATTGTCCTTATCTGGCAAAAGTCGAGAAATTTTGGCCTCAACTGAAAATGTTTGGGTTATTATATTTTCTTCTCGAGTTGGTTGATATTATACTCCAAGTCACCAATAAATGACACAAATCGATATCTTAGCTAAACCACGAAATGTGAAACAGTTTTGGCTCATATGTGGCTCAGCTACAATTAGATAAGTTTTTTGTACCAGTGCCCGACACAGCCCAGTAGTTTTAACGGCAACATTGAAACGGAGGATATGAAGTGTCATTTTTTAAAATAAATTAAGCAGGGTTGTTATGTCGCTCAAGGACAATGGCGGAAGAAAATTACCAAATGACAATTGTCCTTTTCGGACACATTTTGACAAAGATCTGCCTAGAGTGAAAATTGTCCTTTAACCCTGAGAAATTACAAAACGTTGCCCAAGATATGATATCTCGATCTACTATTTAACTTAACGCTAAAATAGCCTAATGCTCCAGGGCCATTAAGCCCACGGAGCCGGGGTTCATCCCGGTTTCTATAACGTGAAACGGATTATAACGATTGCTTGCTATTCTTCGGATAGGCGCTAATCTAACACAAAGTACTTTCCGATGAGAAAAATAGGGTATGGAGAATAAAAACTCACGGAGGCAGTGCTGGTTGTGCGACCACTCGCTGTTCTCTCTCTCTCTCTCTCTCTCTCTCTCTCTCTCTCTCTCTCTCTCTCTCTCTCTCTCTCTCTCTCTCTCTCTCTCGGCCAGGCGGAGGGTGTCGTGTCAATTGGATCCTGAGTTTGGCACTGACCCCCTGACTTTTTATTCTCTGCTTTCATCTGGCACTTCTCCATACCCTATTTTTCTCATCATTGTTGATACAAGTGCCCCGCTCCGCTCTCTTTCCTAATTACATTATGTACATGCAACTTTTGCAGTTAAAAGCCAATTTATCAATTTCGATGTCATGAGCGATCATTATGCCTCAATAGACTTTCTAAATTAACAATCATTTGAAAATTGATTCAACGCGGGATGAAAATACCATCAATTTAGAAAAGGTTTGCAAGTCAGTGTGCGGCAATATATGGCCTTGTGATATGACACTCTCTTTCGGTTAGTAGGCTAAGTCCTTGGTTCGAGCCTCTCTCGGCGCATAGTTGAGTCCTTGGAAAAGGCTCTTTAATCACATTATCTCACCGTACTTAATGTGTAAAATGAGTACCTGGCCGTTAACAGCTTTGTCTCTGTCCCCAAAATGTTACGCCCTGCATGTTAACTGTTGCTGTTGGCCAGGGACCTCTTGTAAAGAAAAAAAAGGAAGACACAGTCCATTATTTTGTCTCCCTCTCAGCAACAGACCAGACCGAGATAGAGATAGAGAGAGGAGAGAGAGAAAGAGAGAGAGAGAGAGAGAGAGAGAGAGAGAGAGAGAGAGAGAGAGAGATGGCAAAATCAAATTGTCTCTTTACTTTTTAGAGCACTCTCATAACTGGACTTAATCTTGAGGGGAACATTACATATGTATGACAGTGACAGAGAGGTCAGCAAAAAGAGCCTTAGATGGGCCAATACAGAACCATCTGGCCCAGATGGCTCCACCAAAAAGAAAGTTAGAGCTACTTACTCAAATGGAAATTTTGTTTTGTTTATATTTTTTTTCTCTCTATTTCCACGAATCACCCTCCAGCTGACAGAGAGTGCGATTTTTATAAAGATTTAAAAGAGCACAAGGTCACTTAAAGCCGGAATTTATTCCAAATTTCTGTAGTTACCCAATTGCTTGCTCTCACTCTCAGTCCAAGGTAGACAAAACGATGATCTATCACCATCTGTCAGATCTGATCGACACAGCTTCCAATTGTTGCTGGGTGTACAGGTTAAAACAAGTAAAAATAATGGGTCATTCTCTTTACAACAATCGTTGTTAGCAAACAAAAGCGCCTCACTTTTTGCAATAACCGAAAAGAACTGCCCTTTCTGTCTTTGCGCTAAATTTCACGAGATTGTCTTGCGATATAAGGCAAGGAAAGCAACCCGGTTAATAAAAGACAACTGCAACACCTGTTGTACGAGTAGTATCCCCTTTGTTAGATTGCTGTAAAAGCAGGTTGACCCATTCACTTCACCTGAATATTATTGAGCGTTCGTTAATTTCTTTCTTTTATTTTTTCCTCCGGGATTAGTTTTGTATCCACCTCTTCGCTCCCTCAGCAAGACTCCTGGAAGCATCTAAGAGTAACAGACGGTGTCCTTATCATCAAACCGTGCAAATGCCATGTGCGGAAAGCTAGCTTGCACTTGTGATCAATGAGCTAACTATACTAATACTCCCGTTACTTAGTAGCGGCATGCGATCTAAAACTACAAACATATTTTACACGTAGTAGTAGTAGTAGTAGTAGCGTATGGCTACACCTCCAAATTTATTTCGTCAACCCAGCTTCTAAAGTCTTCCTCCGCCCTAAGAACGGTTTCGTAGCCACCTTCAAGTTTAGTGACTGGGCAGTGGAGGACGATGTGATCGCTGGTCTCTGGGGCTGCCTGACATCACTGTTTCGAAGTTTCTATCTGCACATATTTGATGCAGTTCTGCCATGTTCAGTTAGAGGCGATTTGAGGAAGTCTAGTATTTCCTGGCGTTATTAAATGCGGGCACTCTTTTGGTTGGATCTTAATGAGATGTTTCCTCCTCTTGGTGTTTCTCCGTTCCACATTTCTCTCCAGTTTTCCTCCACACTGGTCTGCCACTGCCATTTTTGTTAGGTGGAAAGGTCTTCTCGATTCTTGTTGTTGAAGGTGCCTGTTTTATTATTGACTTTATGGGAATGTTGGCTGTGGCTTCGTCAATTCTTGCATGCATCCTTTGGTTTGCTTCTTGTCGTCTAAGACTTGGTATGTTCACAACTTTCATAAACAAAGCAGCGTGTTTACATTTCTGAAGAAATGTCCAATCGTTGGACAGCAACAAATCATGTGATTGATGACTTGGTTGGGCTCCCATTTAGTTGTCTGTCAAATGTAATGCCGAGGTATTATTTAGGGTTGGGGTCTGGGGGTAGTATTGAGTTATCGGTTCTTCCTTCTGGACCCACACCTCCAACTCAATGAAAATTTTACACGCGATTTTATAGAAGCCACACATTTTTTTGTTGGTTTGTTTCGTTTTTCTCAAATCACCTCAGCACAGTTACAGGATTAGAGTCGGACACCCTGGATAAGACATTCTAAAAACAAGGACATAGAGCCACATGGAATGAAAAGATAGGGAAGGACAGAAGAGATAGCAAAGGTTTGGAACGATTGATCCAATAGCCAATCCTGGTCATAGACTTCTCTACTCGAGATCTTGTACTTGTACTTATATTGCACAATATCCACTAAAACTAACGGGTAGCCCTATTCGTCCTTAAGGTCGAATAGCACCAACCGCCTTTGCCGTCCGTAAGGACAAATAGTGTTGCTTGCACTATTCGTACTTCACACTACAGCTGGACACTATTCCGTTTCTGTTTGTACTGAGATAGATTCGATTCTACGTAATTACATGATATATCCGTATCGTCTTAAATTTTTTGTTAGTGAGTCAAATAATCAGTTGAGTGCATGTGTGTAGGTGTGTGTGTGTGTGTGTGTGTGTGCGTGTATGTGTTAGTTTTGTGTGTGTGTGGGGGGAGTTGTTTTTTGTTTGTTTTCTGTTTGGGGGGGGGGGGTTGTTTTTGTTTTGTTTTTTGGTTTTCTTCTGGGATTTTTTTTCCAGAATGGTGATCGTTTCCTTATTAGGAACTATTATCGTGTTCTCCTTTTGGCAAGTATCCTATTCAAATGCCTGCTCGAAAGTTTGGGTTGGTTGGGTACAGAGGAAGATTCGTCAGGTATTCTTTTCTTTTTTTCTTTTCTTTCTTTTTTTGGTGGTGGGGGGTAATTTTTTTTCTTCTTCCTCTTTAAAATTTTTTTGTTGTTGTTGTGTATGTGTGTGTTTGGGGGGGGGGGGTGCCTTTATTACATGTTTTCTATCTATGATAGTGGTTTAACACTCAATAACTATTTGTTTTAAATGACTAGTATTAAAATTGTCAAAAATATTATATTAGTCATAGTAATATAAGCAGCCCAATAACATCAACGTATCTCTTAAGAAGCAGTTTTTTAAAAATATTATAATCTTGATAATTCAGTGAGGGCCATCAATATTGGCTTGAATTTAGCCAACATTTTTCATTTATTTGAACAATGTCGATACATGTCCTTTAACTTCAGAAAATTTTGTTATAAGTTGTACCGTCTTGAGTAGACGAGCTGTATAACAGAATTGTAGATTTAATTCACGGAGAATTCAATGAGTTAGTGGCAGTGAACGAGGTAATGGTATAGACGGTATGGAATTTAGCGGCTTTACAACACGCAAATTAATTCCAAAGCCGAAAGCACAACGTTGCATGTAATCTAATCTACATTTACGATGTCAAATATATTAAAGATTAATAAAGGACACTAATACCAAGTCCTCAATATTTTCAGTACTTCATTCGTTATCTAATACTATTAAGTATTTGGTATCCACTTTTGCCCTGACGAGAAGTTAGAATGTCAACGGCTGGGCTTTGAAATGTCTACGGGTTGAAACTGGATGAAATAGGATGATACAGAACATAAAAGCCCAGTTCGGCCTAAGAACAATAATTTGCCTATGTTCTTAAACTCAGAACAATGGGTTATGTTATCAGGGTGTTGGGATTGTTATTTTGATCTGGGTAGGGGTCTATAGATAACAACATCAATATTAGAAACGTCTCTAACGTCTGATAAAGCTAAGATTACTGGCCAAAAATATATTTCTAACTTTAGTTAAAATTTGAAAAATAAAAACACGGAAATATATACATAATAAGCTTTATATATTTTAAACAATGGTTACAATAAAAAATACACGATTTTTCTCAACAATTCTGTATTCAAACAACTTTGTATGCAAATGTTGTATTCCAGATGTGTAATTTGGCTTATCACCACTCAATGTGGTAACTCAATAGATATTACTAATACTAACTTGTGTCTATGTACGCAGTGATACAGACCTGCCAAGCATTCGAGTTATTGTATTATAGTGGGATGGCAGAATACCATTTCGAAAGGGATTTGTGCTGCGTTGTAGGTTAACAAATCATCCCCATCGACGTGTAGAAATACGCAGGTCTGACATCCGAACCCACTTTTCAGCCTAGTTTAACATTGTTGTATAATGGACAGTATTTTGCCTCTTTTTTTTTTAGATTTCCATTACAACAATGAGCCCATAAGGAAATGGGTTATCAGACCTGAAAATAAGTGCACGTCGATCCACATCAATTTAAAAACCATCATCATCACAGACAATAATCACTACCACAAGCACTTTTACAACAGCCTCATTACCATCAGAATCGATACCACCATCATTTGCACAATATCATACGTATCAGCACCACCATCAATATCTCTACCCCAGCATTATACCTACCATTACCATGGTCATATCAACTATTGCCACCACTAGCAAAAGCATAACTATCATGTCAGCCACCACCACTCCAGAAAACAATCATTTTAAATACCAATATCACAGGCGTACACTATAGCGTCACCATTGCCTTCAATGTTATCACTTCAGCTTCTTGATCATTGACACCACCACTACAAGTAAAATATGGTCGTTATCGTCCCCACCACATTATTCTTATTATCACGATCAACATCACCAATGCATCAGCTTTGTAACTACCACCACCACCACCACCATCATCATCATCATCATTTCAATCAGGGATCATCATTTCAATCACGACCATCACAAAAACAACAAAATTAACAGCATCATCACTGCTACCACCACCACTAGCACTACTAACTACTATCACCACAACATCGACTACCACCACCAGGGCCCA
>NC_088361.1:23810343-23827843 GCF_034508935.2 Berghia stephanieae | reverse complement strand
TGGTTACCTAAAATTCTCGATCAGAGACAGGCCCAAGATCCAACTAAAAGGAATACACTCAAAATGTTTACAAAATATGTTCAAAACAAGAACTATACCAGTACACAACAGAGATAAGTTAAAAATTTATCATCTCTCTAAATAACACTGTTTCCTTCTCAGCCAAGGACTCCACCCATGGCCAGGACAAATCCAAGAACTTTCATTCCAAGACAAAGACAGAAAGCAACCTCGAAAAGGAAAACAGATACAGGTGGGATAGAAGACACAGCTATAATATAGTGACCTTTCCACCTACCATGGGAGGTCAAAAGACCCCAACCCAGACAGCCACATGCAAACAAAATCCTGGATAAGCATTCTCAAAATTTAATTCGATATTGCTGAACCATTTATTTATGCCTTAAAGATACACGAATCCTCTTCCAGTATTTTGCTGCTGTGTTCTTAGTCACTGAACAATATGTAATAAAAAAGAAACCAATCAAGTAATATTCATACATAATTTTATTTCTTCTTGGGAGGTTCACCACTTTCAGCAGCAGCAGCAGCGGCGGCGGCAGCAGCTGCAGCAGCAGCAGCAGCTTGGGCAGCTTGTTGTTGAGCTCTCCTCATTCTCTGTAACAATACTTGCATTTCTTCTCTCTTCCTCTTGGCTCTGATGTGGCTGCCCAACTTTACAAAAGAAAAAGAATAAATAAAAGGTTCATTAAATTCAATGAAAAGTTTACCTTAAATTCAAATAATATGTATTAAATGATTTAACAGGCATCTTGTATCTTAATCTTTTAGATAATATTTCTAACCACAATCTCAGAAAATTGATCTTCCTGTCTGGCAGACGCACTACCATCACAAAATACAAACCAGATTACCATTGATACATTTATAAAAAGAATGAGAAGAGAAATAAATGAGAGGGACATTAAAGTATATCTAGGGGGCATGAGATTGTTGTTTTAAGGGGAAGGGAGGCAGTGACACCTAGGGGATAAGAGATTGTTGTTTTAAGGGGAAGGGAGGCAGTGACACCTAGGTGATAAGAGATAAGGGAGGCAGTGAAACCAAAATCTCTAATTGAGACTGGAAGAATCTGTAGCAATATTGTTAAAAATAACTAGACAAAAGAGTTCCAATTAACAAATCAACAGTTTTTTTTTAACTGGGTGGTGCCATGGAAACCCATTAAACTCATTTAAACATCTTGAATTTTTTGCCTATTCCCAAAACGACATTTCTGATAAGTTATGCCTGCAGTCACACCAGTTTGTAGAACATTTCACAAAATACATCCTTTGCCACAGTTTTATAATGACATGCTTAAGAAAGTGTTTATAAAAATATTTTTTTTGAAATTATATGTTAAAAATGTCAGAGAGAGAAAAGTAAATCACACACAAAATTTCACTTGAATATTTTTTAAAACATAAAGATGATGTTTGGTGTAAATTTCAAACATTTCCAAACCTTAGTTTTTTGAAGATGGAATTTTCAATGGAGTAAATAAATGTAAGTTTGCGGAAATCCCATTTAAAATAAAATCTAAAAACAAAAACAAACAAATTTAAAAAATAAAAAAGTGACTAAGTGAATCATCCAAGATCTCCCATAACAATGATTGTTGGATTCAAAAGGTACCCGCAGTTTAGCTGGGCCCTCCATCAAGGATATTCAAATTTTAACGAACAAAATCGCTGGTGTGAAGCAATGAATTACAATGAAAAAGAAACCAAAAGACAATGAAAATGGGATGGGTTGTTTACACCTGGTTATAGCATTTAACCTTGGTTACCGCATCAGCCACTAACACAGCTAGTAACTGATTTGCGACCCCTTTGCACAGGTCACTCAAGATGAGCAAAGCTGCAAACGCCAACTAAAGAAAAGTTGTAATTTTGACTTGAAAAAGATGTAAATTTGAAGGAAAAGGTGTAATTGTGCAAAACAAAGGCAGTATTCATAAACATTTATCACCACAAGTATCTGCAATCTACTACAGTAAATTTGGTAAAGGCTACTTCTGCCTAAATAACACTTCTGGGTAAGACTTCAGAAAACAAGATAAGCTAGAAGTGGATGATGAAATTTTTATTGAACATGCAGCTTTCTTCCGCTTTCAGTGAGACAAGATTCAGAACTTACATAATTTTAGTGTAACTGGTTTTTACTATCTGACCCAATTAAACAACAAGAGAGAGAACACAATCTGATGAGGGATATCAAAGCACGAGCTTTCCCTCTTATAGCTTGTTACAGGAGATGAGGATGGTGATGGTGTTATAGGGGAATGGTGAAAGAGAAGAATGGTAACTAACAGAAATATTATTAGAAAGGTTGTTGTCATGATGATGACAACGATGTTACTTGTATACATATGCGCAAGTGTGTATATATGTCAATATATAGGTATGTTCTCTATAATATTGTATTGTTACAAATGTGTAACCAAATGACAAATTGCCACTATTTTGAGGACAATATAGATATAATATTACTATTCTTTGGAGGAGACGATCTCACATTGTATGGCCTATCATGAACACTCTAACTCTAATTGGTTGAAAAGCAAGCTTTCTCATTGGCTACACATGCCGTGTGAGTATATCATAGGTCAAAGAGAAGATGTTTTCAATGGCTACATGTATATCATTGGCAGAAAATCAATTTTTTTCATTCATGGTAGATCATCTAGCAGTTTCATCGGACCAGAAATTTCAATGTCGCTATCAGGGTTTTTGCGAAAAAGTATGTTAATATTAGAGTTTTTTATTACTAACAATATATAGGGAAAGAATCAGGACCTGACCACCATGTTGCCATTGAGGGAATTGTCGTAATAGAGAGGTTGCACTGCATAAAATAATAAAAACAAAAACTTACTCTCTTTTTGCAGAACTTAAGGGCACGTTTGTCTTTTTGAATCCTCAACAATTCCTGAACTCTTTTCTCATATGGGGAGAATCCAACAATTTCTCTGACCAAGTCTCTGACAAATTTTGAGTGTTTTGTGAGAGTCTGAAAGTTTAAAATAGAATCTGTAATTTAACAAAATCAATCAGAAGAAAAAGGGAGAACTCACAGTAATATGGTTTTTAATTTTCTCTTTTTGAAACACTAATAGAAGACCAAATTAGCTAATTAATTTTAATTTGATCTCTAATATACAATTTGTTTAACTTTATCTTCAATTTCAAATTTCAGGGACATTTTACGGATAAAACCTCAATTTTCTGGAACTTTGTTTTGTTTTTTTTGCTTTAGGTCTCTTCCAACACAATTGAGGCTATATGAGAGACCGCTGAAACAAAAAAAACAAGCAATCTAACAAAAATAGTACAAATGTAAATCAAAATCATAACCTAAAGATATCATAAGCTAAGTTATAAATAACCAAGAACAAACAGGCAGAAGATTTACAGAAAAAAAAATATCCCCTGTCAAAAATACAATCACAAACCAAAGAAGCAGGATAGACTAGTAAAGAGAAGAAGAAACGACATCACTATCGGATCGTACACCCATGCGAACATCATAGGTATATGATTCAAGGGTGATGCTCCCATCCAACCACCCGCATTTTAATACACTAAACAACAGTAATGTCATAAAAGACAGTCAAACATCTAATTTCAAGAGCATAATCTGTTCACAGTGCAACACGCATTCGACGAACAGCACGGGACGGCCGAAAAAATTTGTCGAATCCTTGAAGACAGCTTTAAGACAAGAGATACAAACTGTGATGTACACGTATTGATGTTATGCGATTAATTAAATACTCATAACATCTACACACAAACCTACGTGTAACCTTAAATGGTTATAGTCTGATACAATTTAGTGAGAACAAGTCATAAAAATGGCTGGCTAAAAACAAAAACAAAGAGGTGAGTGACGTCAATTTCATTCCTTCTATATATCTCAATGTTTGCGCATCCAGGTCTCATAAATTCATGCCTTTTGAATAAATCTTTTTTCATTATTATTTTTATTTGGCATTACTTTTCTTATTTGTTCATTTGATTCTTGTTTTAATGACTTCTACACATGAGGCCATGTGATTGGCTATTTTCTACAGCATTGGATCTAATTTCCAAAGAGAGATCCAAATTATCAACAGATATCACTGACAAGATATTAAAAGTCTAGCAAAGAATTCCAAGTGCTGATACTACTTTTTCTTTTCATAAAAAACTTTTTTTAAAATCTAATTATTTGATGCTGGTGGACATTTATTCTATTTTTATGGAATTCGTCCTTTAAGTCAGCCATGGAGGGGATTTGACTGCACTTTATGGAGAAGGAGCGTGTATAACAAGGGAGGTAATCGGGTTATTATATCAAGTGCATTTAAGATTGCGTGGTTTTCATTGATTGTGCTTAATAAGTACTCAGTACTTATTGATACTGGTTCCTGTTAGTTGATACAGTAATCGATACTGGCCCCTATCACTAGCGCTCATCCTTAATTGGGGGTGACGGACATTTATTCTATTTCTATGGAATTCGCCCTTTAGGTCTGCCATGGGGGGGGGGGGGGGGGGGGGAATTTGACCGCTGTACGGAAGAAGAAGGGGGGGGGGGGGGGTTTGGAGTTTGAACAGATTCAGCACTTCAAGTAGGGTTAATATCTAAATTACTCACTCCCTTCCTTCTGCTTGGCCTTGTTTTACGTCCAGCCTCAAGCTTTGTCACTTTATGACCCTTTTCGCGGCCAATAGCAAGTTGGTATCGGATACCCATCTGAAATTGAATACAAATAAATATGAAAAAAAAAACCCACCAGAATTTTGTGTCAGAGAGAGTGTAGTGTAAACATTTTTGAATGATGCACCCAAACAATATAATGAAATTGAGATAAGATCCTATTTCCAGTCAGTCATTAGCCATTAGCATCTGTTAGAATTTGCATAGAAATAGAAGGTTAAAGTTAAAGCATGGAATTTGAAAAAACTACATTATATTTTTTAATATCATTGCATATAATTATGATACAAGCAAATTGGGAGGCCTTCCGAAAGCTCCTCATGCTAGCATTTCTTTCGATTTGTATTTTCACCATGGTTCTTGTTATGCTACCAAAAAAAAAAAAAAATCGGGAGGCCTTCCGAAAGCTCCTACATCCCCAATATTCTGTCTTTTAATATAATGAGTTCTGGTAGGTACGGGTTTTGGGAGGGGGGGGGGGGGGGCTTTTTTTTATAATGTTCTAGTACTAGTATGGGGTTTGAGAGGGGGGAGACTTTTTTTTTTTTAAGTTTCCCTCCTCCCCTCTACTACAAGAACATTATACTGGGGGATGTAGGAGCTTTCGGAAGGCCTCCCAAAAAATGCAATGTGGCAACCTGAAAGTACCAGGCCAGCAGAGTAAAGTAAAGAAAGTGAAGACTGAAGTCTGAAGAGCCAAAGAGGCCAAAGTCAAAGGTTAAAAGTTAGGTTTATGTCAGCATAATCTTTACACCGTTGCTGACAGGCAATATGAAAATATATAACTAGAAACCTGAGGGTTTTTAACGGCTGTGGCAAATGTGTTTTAGAAAAGAAAAATGCTTTTCTGACACTGGGGAATGAAAATATAGGGTTGTTCGTTACGGTACAAAAATGTAAACAATTTGAATGCGACAAATTGTCTCTTAGACAGTAAAGCCAAGTCAAAAACTATATAGGAAAATGGGATTAAATGTTCAATTTCTTTCTGGACAATCTTAATGTCGATCAAGGCATAATTTTCAGAGATGTTCATGGATAACAAAAATATTTGTCATAGTACCTTCACTTCGTTTCAGGATTTTATAGAAAAGGGAGATAATTGTTTGTTTCTCTTTCTACTTTCGGAATTGATACTTTTCCTCTTCCGCTTCGAAATGATTAAGTATACAACTTTGAGCTATTAATCTCTCTCTCTCTCTCTCTCTCTCTCTCTCTCTCTCTCTCTCTCTCTCTCTCTCTCTCTCTCTCTCTCTCTCTCTCTCTCTCTCTCTCTCTCTCTTGGGGGTTCGATATCTCAGTTGGTAGAGCACTCGCTTCACACACAAAGGGACCACGATCGATCGATCCTCCTCCTCCTCCTCATCATCATCATCATCATCATGATGAATGAACAAATGAATGAATGAATGAATATGGCTACGCTTTCTATGGACGCTTGCTATATACTCGTTTGTGATATTTAGTGTGTTTTCAGTCTGTTTCTAATATATGGTTCTGAAGGACTACTCTCTCTCTCTCTCTCTCTCTCTCTCTCTATATATATATATATATATATATATATATATATATATATATATATATATATATATATATATATGTATTAATACCGGATAGGGAGACTTTTGGTACCCCTATTAGTTCATTTTACAGTACTTTACCAATAGGGAGACCAAAATCCGGTCCCCCTATTGATTTGACCTCTAGCACATTCACTTTTCTGATTTTAGTTTAAGGTTGTCAACCCAACCGTCAAGGATATATAATTGTAAATCATAGTATTGAAGTTATTTGTTAAACACCACAGTAAGAAGAGTTATGCCTAAATTTTCACGTTGGTCAATAGAGCAGTAAAGTTAGGTGCATCAAACGTAAACAATAACAAGTTGCTAGTGATTTCCGTTAGGGACCGGAATAATTTACGCACAATATAGGTCTCCCAGTTTTGTAGTTTGAGTTGTAGGCAATACACTTTCAGTATTGAAAATATGTTTACATAAAATCTAACAGTTGCAGAAATAATAATATAAGGCTAAATTATTATGAAAATCAGGCTCCGAATAATTCTCGTTTTGTTCACACCAGCGCAATAATTTGCTCTGGTCTAAAAATAGATAGACTGAAACTTTTGATAAATTTTAGAAAATTTTACCTTTTGTTCCATAAAATATCCATATCTAGACATTATTTGATGCATGATCGAGTATTTATGAATATGTGTTTCTTTTGCCACCTAACAGCCAAATTTTAAAGGTTATTTTTTTCTATAATTTACATTGGAACTTGAGCTGTCAAGACAGGAACATGTGGTTTGCCACGTGCTTCTCGACCTTTGTTTATTTGGGGCACCTAACTTTACTGCTCTATAAGGTGACCGCCTGAAAAAAGTACAATAGGGGTACCAGTGTTTTCATCGATATATTTCAATAGGGAGGCACTATATCTTTCCGAAATTTTCTCTAAAATTCTAGAGCATTATATGGATTTTTATAGTAATGAAAACCTAATATAACATTGTGTGAAAGTTGATGAACTGAGGAATGAACAAGATATACGAATTATAATCTATTTTTAGAAACAGATTTATCGAATCTTGGTCCGGATTCTTATCTTGGTGACAAGAGACAAGCAAACATAGTAACTCTTTTTTTCGTGAAACGTATGTTTAGTCAATTTCGCGCATAAAGAGGCACTCGGCACTCACTTACTCACTCCGCAAGTCAGTAGTAGGTGGTTATCAGTTATCAGCTAGGCCTTTAGTTCTTAGTCAAACGCTTCATCAAACCCATTATTGAGTAGCATGTTGATGCCTGATGCCAGTTGAAGCCATCTCGACGTCGTGAAATGGAGCATCTTCTGTCATAGCAGTAGAATCGTCAGATGCCGCATTTAAATCCTCCATTCCAGGCGTTGCTGTTGCCAAATCGATCTTCGAAATGATTTAGTCTAGACGTCAAGTTGACCCGTTCTATGTCTGAAGAGATTTTAAAGTGCAATACCTAACATTATATCTTGATCTACAAAAGAGTCTTTTTAAATGAACCGCTGTGTTTCTATATTTTTCAAGAACCAAGGATTATCTGATAACCACTGACTACTGACTTGCGAAGAGAGTGGCCGACGGACGTCCTCTCTATAGCCGCAAGTATTTTTTCGTCACTTGCTGAGTTCCAAACTAGACGTCTATGGCATCGTGGGGTAAATTGATGCTGGAGGCATCATTGAAGAGATACCGAGATAATTTAAATGGTAAGTTATTGGCCATTCTTATTACATCACTGTTGATTTAAGATTTTCAATAGGGTAGACATCACACTAGGTACTTTGGTAAAAAATTCAAATTGGATTGAGCTCAATGAAACCTATATCATTTTAAAGTGCTTTTCAACACGATTCTAATGATACCAAAATTGTGAAAATCAGATAAGCAGAAAAAAAGTTGTGTTAGTTTAAAGGCTGACAAATGGTCTTCTATTTGCCTTTGTTATTTACTGACGGACTTTGTGACCTGAAAATTGTTGCATTTCCGGTAGTAACCGCCATTTGGATTTCAAAACTGGTCTAAAATGACCGCTAAGATTTGAGTAAGGATTTTACTGGAACGAATTTCATGGATGCGGTATACAACTTTGCCCTGAATTTAATTTTATAAAAAAGTTAAGGTGTTAAATAAACGTGCCAGCATGAAATTTTGATTTACCAAGTTCTAATCTTTTAATTATCCAAAGCTAAATTATACCCTATTTTATCCATAATCAAAAGTTATACTAAATTGTCATTGATTTTAAAATAAACTACACCAAACGATAGAGTAATTTCTCCTGAAGAAAATAAGACATAAATCATTCAAATCCATCCATAAACAAAAAATCTATGGAACTTTTTCTGAGACCCATCACTCAAAAGTCCAAAAAATCGGGTCACAGCCACTAGGCCATTTATCGGCTCCCTGCTGGAGGGCCAAATGGACGTTTACCAAAGTACCTAATCACACACACACCGATTGATGATTGTCACTTGTCAGTCAGTCATTTGGAAGTGGAGTCAGATAATTCGGGAACTTCTGTAGACTGTAGATTCACTAGTGAGTAAGATCTGTCGTTTACTACTACTACTACTACTACCACTACTACTTTTAGTTTTAGCGCTATCCAACTCAACACTTCTCGTGTTTATTTTATTTTGGCAAAACTAGAATGGATTTTTGAAAAGAGTATAAAATAATTTAAACTTAAACCTGTCTTTGCATCTTGCTTTATGCATACAGTATGCCATATCACAGCCATCACAAAATCATAGTTTAATGTTGAGAATATGCTATTTCTTTTGTAACTTCAGATCAGAGAGATTTGAGCTTTAAAAATCCTGAAAAATGTCTTGCTGTCAATCCAGACAACCCTTTTGATGTGATCTATGATGTTAATGGTAAGAATGTAATTTGATGAGGAAATGAATAACATTTAGGTACACATAGTTTGCTTTTTTTTTTTTTTTTTTTGAGTCATGATGTGTAATACTATTACAGTCCACTCCGGATAATTGCAACTCGTTTAATCGCAACTTTCGGTTAATCACAATATTTCCTAAGCAATGGAAATAATTCTATATAAAAGTCACTGGTTAATTGCAACAAACTTCGGTTTTTTAAAAAGTGGTAAATTCAAGAAATCAAACAGTATATCATGATTAAATTTCATCATGGATGAAATCGTGACAGGTTGAAGAATCGAGAGTGAGCAGGATTTAATGCTACAGTAGTGTGTCACCACTCTGTTAGAGTCGAAAGAGGGCGGGGCTCTGCAGTATGGGTTTGTGACGTCATCGGTGGCCATTAAATAGAAGAGGGGTGGGGCTGGTCATAATCTTGACAACAGGTTATAAATGACAGTTATAAAGAGAGACTGAGCGATATCCTTTGTTTTAGGATTAACAACTGTGCATTGTGACCAACGAGTTTGGTGAGAGCTTATTGTCTCTCATTAAGGCTAATCTCTTTAACTCTGACAAATGTTGAATTGTTGAGAAAAAAGATTGAAACTTCTTCCAATCTGAATAAGATATCGGCTTGCTTCATAGCTGCTTTTGGTTGACAAATCTACACGGGGCTGCCATATGGTTTTTGTTTCAATCAAATTGCTCTGTATGTGGTGGACTAAGAATATTATTTACTGGTTTGAGTTGACAATAAATGTGTAAAATGTTGAAATAGTGGACAGGAAACTGAATTTCGGTTAATCCCAACATTTTCGATGATCCCAAGGTATTGCGATTATCCTAAGCGGACTGTACCTGAATCTTGAACGAAAAACTATCATATGGATATGATTATAGACAGATTGGTTTCTGGAATTATATTTCCGTCCTCCCTTGCCAACTCTGACGTTCTTGAAATTTAAAAGAAAATAGCCAGAAGGTTTCGGACTTAATTTTCTTTTTTTTCCAAAGGACAATAGTCATAAGGTAATTAATTTTTTAAAAAATCCTTTTACAGCACAAGATGGCATGATTTTTTGTTTAAGAGTTTAGAGAAAAACTTGCACATGATAGTCTTCAGCTTTTTTTTTTTTGTTGTTTTTATTTTCTATATAGACTCCAACTCAGAGCCTGAAAGTTATGCAGAACAAAGTTCCATATCACATGATTCATTTGTGGTAAGTATGTACATTAAAATAAAATCATAACATTTGTATAGCGTTTATCCACAGTTGGCACCATGCTCAAAATGCTTCACATCACCATATTTTGTGGTGGACAAAACACATTTGCCACAAAAGATGAGACCTGCAGTCTGTTAGGCGCAATACAATATTTCAGGACAAGGACAACACTGTTTTACACCAGTGAGATCTCCTAGTTTTTTGTTGTTAAAAATTTTTCTTTGCAGTGGACTTCGCCAACAATAACACTATTTTAAACCTTCCTCGTTATATTTTGAAGTGATATTCATTGATGAGCCATTCACATTTGAAGTCGTTTGTTTTTTATTTGACAAAATGTGAAAATGATGCGTTTCCAGGAAAAATTAAAATAGCTTCTGTTGGGATTATACTTTTGATCTCGCATTTTGTCCAAATTCTCTTGCATCGTAATGTTTATCAACTTTTTTTGTTAACTATATTGCAGTTGCAAGGTTAGGAAGTTCATATTGTTGCAATGACAACCGTTTATATGTCCAGAATCGTAGTGATATAAAAAATTGTTTTGTAGTTGTTGGTCCTGGTGTAGGATTTAAAGAGTTGGTTAAAAACGGTTTACTGAAACCCTGGTTGGTGTATCTATATTTATCCAAGCACAGTTGAACATATTAAATACTTAGACAATATGTTTGCCTTTCTCAACTCTTTTTTATTATACTTGCATTATTAACCAGCTAATTGTTTAGTTGGATTATTAAACAATGGCTCTTCATGTTTATTGTCAACATGAATAAATTGATTGATCTGTCATCTTTTCCACAAAATATACAGGGTCCCGATTTTGTTGCTGACTCCGAGTCTGATTCCTCTACGTACTCTGTGAGGTACCCAATGCTGAGTACATCATTGTCTTTGGAACCTAGTGCTCATTCCCCAACTCAGTCAGAGCCTCATCCACAACTATCACAGACTGAACCTCGTTGCCAGTCTGGGACCCAGGTTCAACCCGAATGCTATACACTTGCAAACCAACGTGTTACGTGCAATGGTGAGTCATTTTTTTGTCATTCTTCTCCTTTGATATTTGTGGGATCAATTTTAATTTACCCATTCCTTTTAAAAGAAAACTTCCACCCCTCCATGGTGCTGCATTTGTGTTATTGCATTTTTTTCTGTTTTGGCAGTGCTGCGTCGCAAAATACGCTACCATTTACATAACAAGCACAAATCCAAATTTGATAGGGTGGACATCTTAGAATCTGAAACCCCAATGTGTGAGTGATATCAGTGAAACCAGCCATAAAAATGTTCATGTTTATTTTATTGGGGTTTTTTTTTGTCTGTAATAGACTTAAATTGCTTGTATTGTAAGTGTTAAAATGGTTTTTTTGTTACAACCCATCTATATATTAAAACTGTTTCTTTGTATTTCTATGATGCTTAAGGCTTTTTTTCACAGACCAGCTGGAAACTTAACGAGAATCAGAGTAGATAACATTTTTATTAATCTTGCAACCTAAACAGTATATGATGATTGGGAGCATTTAAAGAAAAGCACATTTTCTTTTTAATTTGTCGGTACTAAAATTATACTTTGATAATGTCTGCTGTGCTACAAACCCTTTTGACTTCCAGGTTCAATATTTTTCTTTATTCTAAAATTCTTGGGTTTCCTTTCAATGACAACTGAGATCATTAAAATTCAGCTCACAACATGATGTGTGTAGATTTGATGAAAACATATGTTCGAGTTGAGAAGCAGTGTTCACGAACTTGCTGATCGTTTTTACTAGCATTTATTTTCCTAACTTACCTGTGTCAATTAACAAAGGCAAGACTCAAATATTTTCTATCTGAACAGTGTGTTTGTTATTGAAATATTTCCGGCATATACATGTCATATTTCATTCCCACAAAATATAAATCAGGATTAAGTTGTCTGGGCATCAGCATCGTTCAGGCAGTTGGGGGGAAGTCTTTCAGGAATTAATGAAGCCGATGCTCAACCGGTCTGGAGGACGTTTGATTGATGTCGGCTGTTTGTTCTGCCAGCCGGTGATGTTTTCTCACTCCCTCAATGACAAAGAAAGTCATTGTTATGACTATGAACTATAGTCTATTATTACTTTTGTTACTATATTAATTGTTACTTATTGCCGCTACTGTTATTATTATTATTATTGTTATTATTATTATTATTATTATTATTATTATTATTATTATTATTATTATGATATTGCCTTCATTGCATTCTATTACTATTATTGATATAATTAATTTCTGATTGTTGTAAATAATTTATGTGAATTGAATTTTGTCGATTGGCCAAGGGCCTACAATAAACTTAAATGAAATGTTAGTCTTTGGATAGGACTTGGGTCTATTCTTGATTGCTTTTCCGCCTGGGTCGAGTGAAGCATTTGGAGTAAATTTTGTTGCTCAACGTAAAAAACATGACGCTTACTATTCCGCTGATACTGATACCTCCAAGGGGTGGTTGGGGAAAAACCTAAAATTCTTTTGACATTCTGTCTGATTATTCGCTGAAACAACAAAGGACAATCTATGTATTCAGATGAGACTTCAATGTGTTACTATTCCGATTTATGTTCATATTTTGATTATAATGAAGAGGGAACCCTGAACCCAGTGAAGTGGGTGGATTGATCTATTTATTTCTATTTCAAAACAAAAATATGGCGTCTTTTCACTGGATTTGTTATGTGGCAGAGGTCTCCACAAATCTAACATACCTCTTCCAAAGGAATAGATGGTAGAAAAGTATATAACAAGAAGGAATTATGACAGTTACTTGTCCAGGCCTTAAATATTTGGAATGCTATTCCTCTCTATCGTTGTCATGTAGCTGATGTGCATACGATCTGTCTATTGATTTATTTTCATAGTTCATAGCATGATGTGCTTTATTTTCTTCTTTTTTTTCCAGAGAAATACAAAAAGCCAAGGAGACCCTGTCCATACTGTGGACAGTTGCAAACAAAACTCTAAAGGCATTTGATGAGGAAACACAAAGATGAGACAGAAGTTACAGAGGCCATGAAACAGCCTGTAAAGGAAAGGGATAGAACAATGGAGTATCTCAAGAAAAAGGGCATTTTTTATTCAAACACTAGAAACAATTCAATAGTTATGCGTGAGAGAGCACAAGGGTCACATGAAGTTGTTATGCGTGCTGGCTGTAAGGGGTTTTACTCTGGACGAAGGGTTTATGAACACAAAAAGAAATGTAGTACTGAGCTAGCTCTGTGTACTGGGGTTGTAAAATTTTATCCCGTGGCTCCCAATGCAAGTAAAGAAATAAAGGAGAATATTCTTGACAAATTTCGGAATGATGAAGTGGGAAATTTGTGTCGATCAGACAAAGCTATAGTATTGTTAGGAACAAAATTGTGGAGTAAAAGTTCAAAGAAGGAGAGAAAAGTTATAATGAGTGATTTACGCATCTTAGGAAATTTGATTTTAAAAACTAGGAAGAGAACAAATCAACCTTCTTTCTCTGGAGAGGACGTGGTGAAGCGTTGTAACTTTAATGAAATATCGCAAACCATTTCTGAAATGACTTTGAAAGAGGATGGGACATTGAAAGCAGGCTTGAAGCTTTCAATTGGATTTATATTGAAAAAGTTAATTAATTTCTTAAAAGGGGAATATATAATGCAAAACAAAATGGAAGAATCCGCAGAGATAGATTTGTTCAAAGCTGTCCTGGATTATAATTGGGATAGTATTTTTTTTACAGCCAGAGTTCAATGTGAAGCAAAGAGAACAAATTTGAGAAAACCAAAGAGATGCCATTAGAGAATGATATAAAGAAGCTACGGCAATTTATTACTGAAGAGATGGTCCGTATTTGTGAGGATGATTATCAATTATTTGATTCACATATGTTTGTTAGGCTTCGCAATGTCATCGTAGCTAGGCTTACAATGTTTAATGCGAGGAGAGGCGGAGAACCCGCAAGGATGTTGTTAAAAGACTGGAATGATGCAGATTCAGGTGTATGGGTTGATCCCCAGCTTGTACAACATGTCACTGATCCTCTGGAAAAAGCGTTACTTGAGAAGTATAAGCTGGCCTATCAGTCTGGAAAGGGAAGCAAGATGTTGGTCCCTGTGTTGATACCCAATGACACAATTCAGCCTTTAAGGAAACTTGCACAGGAGCGTAAAGCTGTTGATATTTCAGACAACCCATTTCTTTTTCCAAATACAGGAATATCCAAAGATCATGTAAGTGGTTACATTGCCATCAAATATGTCACTTCCTTAGTAAAGGATTTAGAGAAACCCCAGTTGTTAATAGCTGATAAATTCAGGCACCGAGCTTCGACATTATTTGCCTTACTTGATGTCCCACAACACGAGAGAGATGTCTTCTATCGACATATGGGACACAGTGAATCAATCAATCAAAACATTTATCAGTGTCCACTTGCAATACGAGAAATAACAGAAGTTGGTCCATTTTTTGGGTCAAATTGATAACTCAGCATCGGTCACTGGGGAAGGAAATTGTAACATTGAAACAAATGACTCTGTAGTGAATAGAGACTCAAATGCAAATTTTGGAACATCCATAGTAACAGCTGCAAATCAAGAAGAAATATTTGATGGTGAAGCAGGAGTGCCAAATCAGCTTACGTGTTCTTCAAAACAAACTGAACCCAAGAGGAATTCAAGCAAAAATCGGAGATACATGTCATGGTCAGATGAGGATACAGATAGAGTCAAGTCATATTTTAAAAACTTTGTCGAAGATGTTTCAGCACATGGTTCAAGGGGATCATTACCTAGAAAGTCTGAAATTATTCTGTTCTTAAAACACCACAGGGTATTTTCACAAAAAGGAATCCCTGAAGGTACACTAATTAGTTTGGTGAAGACAAAGATTTTTAATGAAAGAAATAAATATAGAAGGGAAAGAGCGTTTCAATCGGTGTAATGACAATCATGAATTTGATTTGTATTACATTCATTGTATTGTATAGTGTTATTGACATATTTTGGGGGTTTACAAAAACGTTTTATCTTTATATAGTACAATCTGTTCATCATTGCAATATCCTTTTTTATATTATATGAACATTCATTTGCTCAGCTTGAGAGACAAATGCTTTGTAGAACCATAGCTGCCAACCGTTCTGTTAAAAACGGATTTGTTCCGTATTTGACTTCCTGAGTCCGTAAGTGCTTATTTTTAGTTCAAAATCCGTATTTTGTAATTTTTGACTAATTTGTGGTAAAAAAGCCATGTGAGCCTAATGAATTATTATTATTGATCCATTATTATTACTATTACTACTACTACTATTGTTGTTATTATTATTATCATTATTATTGGTGTCCAGTGAGAGCATAATCTCCATTTGTGTAGCTCTTTAATTTGAATTATGCCTCTATCATAAATGATTTTCAACAATTAAAAAAGTTCCATTCGTTTATATGACGCCTGTATTTTACTCAAACCTTTCATAATGTATTGGAGATTTGCATAGGATATGGATGTTAGCCTCGATATACTTTGAATATTCTAAGACAGTATTGATACTTTCACTATTTGTTACAAATATTATTTTAATTAAGAATAAAATTAAATCCACCTTTTTGATTGGAAGGTATTCAATAAGAAAATCAATTGCTTATATTGATTAAAGATGACAATGATTATTTCCCTTTATTAATTTATGAAATATATAAATTTAATCCCTTTAAAAACATCTTCATCTGATTTTAATTTTTTTTTTTTTCAAGCAAGCTTTTGTAACGGTTTAGGTTCAAGAAAAATAAGTATACTCCATTTTTAGGTGTGTTTATCTTGTCAAAGTAAAGAAGTAGGAATTCTCTAATATTTAGAGGTGCATTTTACTATAACTACTATTATAGTATACTACTTAAAGACCATTATGTTGCATGAAAGAAAACATATATGCAATCGTCTACTTTTTATCTGAACTCACCTAATTTTTACCCCAAAACACCCTCTCAAGTGATGTACCAGGTTGGTAGTTATGCATTTCTAACCATCTTAAGTTATTTCATTTATTTTACAATTGTGCTTCTTGTGTATTGGTCCTTATCAAAGTTGAGGCAGTTGAATTCTTTCTTTATATTGTCCGTTCTGAATTTTGATCTCATTGTGGAAAGCTCCCATAGCGGGCAGGGAGGTACACACTGTGTCTTCTATCCCCTTATATCTGTTTTCCAACATGCTTTCAGTCTTTGTCTTGGAATGAGATTACTTGTTTTTTTCCTGGCCCTCGCCGGAGTCCTAGCTGGGAGGGAAGCAGTCAAATGCATATTTATTGTTTTGGGAGATGATATTTTTTTCCTTGTAAATCATCTCTCTGTTATGTATTATTACTATATTTGTTATTTTTTAATGTATAATGTAAGCATTTGAGTGTGTTCCTCTTTGTTGGATTTTGTTCTTGTGTCCGGATAAGACTTATAGGTGATCTCAAACTAAGTACATTGGTGATACGCTCTTGGAATCTACATCTGATCCCTATTTGTTCCCAGTTCCCGTATGTCTTACTTTCTCTTGGATGCTTCAACTGTAATTCTAGAACTTTTTACTATCCAATTTTCTTCCTTTTTACTGGCGCTGATATAACCTAAATGTGTTGCAAGCGCCGTAAAACCCTTAAAAACAAAACAACAATCATTGTGGAAAGTGTCATTTTAACGATTCAAATGTGCTGGTACTAAACCCGATAATTGAGCAACATTTGGACTAGCCTCTGTCATCTCAAACTTGTTAGTGTTAGTAATAGTAATTAAAAAGGCTGACTTTTATATGTTGCGATTCGATGAAGGGGGGGGGGGGGGGGGGCGGGGCGGGGCTTCGGCACACATCGCCCCTCATCCCGGGCCAAATGAGCGTTCCTTATTTTATTTTTGAAAAGTTGGCAGCTATGTAGAACTATCTGAAAGAATCAGATATGGCAGAATAAAAAGTCTTTCTACTAACCCTAACTTAATTGGCCAATGTAGCTTTATGTTCAGCATTTTCTAGATACCTAATGTAAAATTTCACTATTCTTTTTATGATAATTTTAAGAGTTGCAATCTTTAGAGGTGACTGTCAAGAAATGACACCTCTGTACATTTAATTTCATTCTTTCTTTATCCCCTCAT
>NC_088361.1:23692843-23800343 GCF_034508935.2 Berghia stephanieae | reverse complement strand
ACGATTGTTGTACTTGTTGTTAATATTGTTGTTGTTGTTGTTGTTAATGATGATGATGATGATGATGACAACCACGATGTCGTCGACAATGATGGTTACCACCATACGATATTACAAAGTTTATTTAATCTTAGGCTTTCGCCAATAATTCACACAATACAATTAAGACAAAAGAATGTTATCAATCTCTCCTCATGCATTCGTTATACTATCACAATAACGACCGTGTTATCTTTACTCCTTCCCAATGCTATCTATACAAGAGTGCTATGCTCCTTCCCCAACCAACCCCTAGCTTCCCGCCTCTTCATCGCGAACTATCTTATGTATGTATTAGCTTCAGGACGGGCAAGTACGGAATCTGCCCACCCTTCCTTTAAACGTCTTTATTTCCTCTATAACTTAGAATTCAACTCTCTCCTTACTCAGAAGAGTATTTCTCGTATACTAATTCAATTGTTGAGAAAACCAAAATGGTGGTTGTATTAATATTTATTTAGTCGTGACTTTTGAATAAAATGTTTTGTTTTATTAGAGGAAATACAATAGAAAATTACATTGTTTTGCAAAATTATTTAGTCTGGCAATAAAAATACAGCGGTAATTACTTTAAGAATAATAAAAAAAAGAACTAACAAATTAATTTGTTAAAAAACAAAAACAAAAAAAACAACAAAAAACAAATAAGAAAACAATTTAAATAAATGAGTTTTGAGAAGTACTTAAAGAAAACGAGAAAAAAAAAAAGAAATAATTTAAATGGATAAACAAATATATAAAAACAACACAAATTAATACTAAATTGATATAATATTAGTAAGTTAATAAATTTAATTCAATACTGGAACCTTCCCAAAGTCATTACATCAATGGTACCAGCACAAGTAAGGCAATAAATAAGAAAAAGTTCGTTTGCCAAAAGCTCTATTCAGTGTTCACTGGTTATTAAGGTGGGCTCATTTGAATTAGCCCGACCTAGTACTAGAGAGGCCAGACAGCAAAAATCGGAGTTAGTTCACCGTCAGGCGACGTGACGATGAGATGACGATGTGGGCGGAGTGGATGGTTGGGGAGGGGAGGGGGGGGGGGGGGGGTTGATAAAAAGAACAGGAGCGTATCCTGGTTTATGCATTACGGGGTGCATGGTCATTCGCAATCTATCAAAAATACACACAAATTGATTTCAGTACGAAGTATCAAGTTTAAGTAGTAACTTTTGAAATTATCTAATTTAGATTAGATTATTTCGGACCTGGTAATACAGCTTATAACTTGAAAAAAACAGGCTGGTATTTGCCCACCCTGCCCATTATTACCAGCCGTCCCTGTAGATTAGTTACTGTGTCCAGCTTGGACTGCACATGTAGCCTAGTTGATGTAAATTAAATCCCCTTGCGGTTTTTCTTACAATGGTGCAGAAAATGTTTTTAATAGTTTACGTATATCGACTGATGTGCAATTCCTTTGTTGTTTTTTTTAATTTAGTCTGAACCGATTCCGGGGGAGCAAGGCTCTATCGTATCAAATCTGTACAGGGGATACGATTTTAAGTCCATTTCTTGCTTTGTGATTCACCGATGTATGTGTTGTTTTTTGTTTTTCTGTTAGACGGTTGCCACACTTTTAGGTAATTTCATCACCAGAAAAAAAAGGAAGGAGAGAGAGGAAAGACAAAGAGAACTTGTTCAAATTGGAAACAGAAGATTCAACGAGCAATTCATCCAACGTGCCTAGTTCGACATTACCTCTCATCCAGCCACAAGCAATGGATCCTATTATGAGTATGAGTGTGATAATTTACAAGGAAAACCAATACCATCTCCCAAAACTATAACTATACATTTGACTGTTTCCTTCCCAGTCAAGGACTCCGGCCAGGGCGTGACCATTCCAAGACAAAGACAAAAAGCAACTCTGAAAACTCAGGAGATAGAAGACACACCATGGCCTCCTGCCCACCGTAGGAGGTCAAAGACCCCATCCAGTGACTTTATGTGAAGCAGCATCTCATAGATATACACAGATCTACCCAATCGGCAATTTTATAGTCGCACTCATGAATAGTCCAATATAGATGGAACGAAATTGACGTCACACAGCTCTCTGTTTGTTTTTAGTTTTAGACGGCCATTTTTATGACTAGTTCTTACAAATTGTATATTAATCAGACAATAAACGTTTAAGGTGACACATAGTTTTGTGTGCTGGTGCGTTATATCCGGCTGGCGGATGTTGTGAGTTAAAAAAATAAATAAACGCAATACATCAATATGCATCACAATGCAATGTTCAACTATTAAAGGTGCTCGCATCCTCTTGACCTTTCCCACGAGTACAAATGGGCGACAACCCACTGATGCAAAGTCAGTGGCCACAGTCAGACAGTGGTGCTGAAGTCAGGAATCATGTTTCCCGGGAGAGGATGGAACATTTGTCACCAGAATGGGGTTTGTTTGTTTTTTTTTTTTGGTGGTTGTTTTTATGTTGTTTTTTTTTACAGCATTTGCGATGCTACTAGCATGAGGCCAACTCTAGTTACACGCCGACACCGCTTACGGGGATCATCGTCAAAAAGGACAAACTCAAAAGGTTAGAAATTAAACATTTACTAGGGAATGAGTCTGTTTTTTAGTTGAAGTTGTGTCCGACAAAGTAAATATTATTTTAAGGACTTCTTAGACATAAACATTTCTCAAAAGTTGAAGATTTATAAGAATGAACGAAAATCAAATTTCAAACCATAATTTAATGCGATCAACCACAACGATCTAGATGACAGTCCCGCATGTTTCCGTCCTTGTAATTATTATTTTGTCACCAATAAGGGGACTGAATTAGGCAACAAATGAATTCACTCAATTGTAAAATCGTAGAAGTGCCATAATAAACAGTGCAGAAATGATTTACAATGACAAAAAATATCATCTCTCAGGGAACAAAAAAATCCTACAAATAGTTACACCCGCCATCCCAAACCCACTTTAAATTAAAACTGACCTTGATGCGTAGAAATGTCTTGATGATTGATGATGTAGTAGTATTGTCAAACGGAAGTCCAGTTGGAGCAAGTCTTTGTATTTTTCAAAATTAATATCCAGTTACAATTCAGTTGAATAAATAATATAAAATTTTAATTAACCATTACCAGTGTGATTTTTGTTTTCCGGCAATCTCCTGAATTTGGTTAAAAATCAACAGCGCCAAAAAATTTCGGGTTAACTTTCAACCTTGAATCAACTGTTTCTCTCCCAGTGAAACACTCAATTTCCGGTTCAGGTGAAACCAAATGGTCACTCCGAGAACTAAGAGAAATCTTTAAGCCTCATGGAAAGGACAAACAATATAGGGGGATAGAGGACATTATTCATAGGCTGTGGTTCGATTGAAAAATCATCAACACATGGAATGTCACTATTCTCCACCCTGAGGGGATGTTTTCCTCTTTTTAAAGATATCCTGGCAGCAGGGGCAAGGCAAAACAAAATGATCCCAATCACGAAGTAAACAAAGCAATATAGAAAGAACAAATGACATAGAGTTCATAGAGGGATAAAAAAGATAGCACATAAGCCTATACACAGATCCCCATCCTTAAGTGATGTTTGTTTTTAGGAGTTTTACAGCACTTGCGACATTATTCGGTTATCTCAGCGCCAGTACATTCAAAACTAATAACAATAATGTAACATGACAGAGATTTACAAAGAAAATAAAAATATCATCTCTTAAAAAAATAAAGATGCTATACATTTGACTCAGCTGCAGCCAATGTTTTTGCTTTTAAGGGTTTTACGGCGCTTAACACATTTAGGTCATATCAACACCAGTAAAAAGGAAGAAAATTGGATAGTAAAAACAATCTAGATGTACAATTAACAGGACTTGTGGAAAAAGTAAAACAAGAGGAAATTATTCAAATTTGAATCAAATAGGGAATAGTTTTTTTTTTTTTTTTTTTTTTTTTTGTTTGTTGCTTTAGGTCTCTTCCAACACAATTGAGGTTATATGAGAGACCGCTGAAACAAAAAAAACAAGCAATCTAACAAAAATAGTACAAATGTCAATCAAAATCATAACCTAAAGATATCATAAACTAAATTATAAATAACCAAGAACAAACAGGCAGAGGATTTACAGGAAAAAAAATATCCCCTGTCAAAAATACAATCACAAACCAAAGAAGCAGGATAGGCTAGTAAAGAGAAGAAGAAACGACATCACTATCGGATCGTACACCCATGCGAACATCATAGGTATATGATTCAAGAGTGATGCTCCCATCCAACCACCCGCAGGGGAATAGATGTAAATTCCAAGAGCACACTATCAGTGTAACTTAGTTTGAGGTCACCTAAGTCTCACCCAAACACCATTACAAGTCCGCACTAAGAGGAATACTTAAATGTCTACAAATCATGTTTAAAAAAAATACACATAACAGGGAGATGATTTACTAGGAAAAAAATATCATCTCCCAAAACTAAAATTATACATTCGACTGTTTCCCTCCCAGCCAAGGACTCCGGCCAGAGTCAAGACAAAGGCAGAAAGCAATTGGAAAACAGATACAGGGGGATAAAAGACACAGCAAGTACCTCCCTGCCCATTATGGGAGGTCGGGAACCCCACCCTGAGCTGCAGCTAAGGATTCCCGCCCTGATATAGAGGATAGACAACAGAATAAGTGACCTCTTACCCCACAAAGGAGGTCAAAATACCCCATCCACATCCTAAAGTGAATTCCACCCACAGCACATGTGTGTCAAATCAGCATAGATAACTTAAGGCATAAGAGACTGACTCAAACACCCTCAAGATAGAAAGACTGAAAATCCATAAATGGGGTCTGACCAGAAATCTCCCCCATTCATTCACTTGTGATTATATTCAAAATAAAAGAGTTGAAAATGTAATGATAAAAAAAGAAATGCATATTTAATTTATATCTTTTTTGAACGATAAACACATCTCAAAATTGAACTTAACAGTAACATAATTTCTAACTGAAAACATAAATTGTATAAAAACAAAATACATGGAAGGGATCACATAAAGGAATAAATTTATAAACATCAATGCAATGTTTGGTATGATGGGACACAAAATATAACTGTCGACAACCATTTGCCAAAAGGTGAGTCTTTGTGAATGTTGAAACTATAGAAATTCACAAAAACCAACCCCATTACCAGTAAATAATAAACCGAGAGAAATACACAACAATACACATCAGATAACCTCTTTTAAAAAAAAGACTTTTGCTTAAGGTAAACTATGAACCTAGTTCGAAAGCTGCCTCTAAAATTATAAAATAGCAATTGTTTTCCCCTGATTGGTTAAGAATAAGAGAGTATTGTCTGAAGTGGACTGCAGAGTACAAATAATGAGTAAATGGGAGGGAAGGGGTACGAATATCAATCCCTTATTTGAACTATCACATTTAATCTAAAAATTGAAAATCACAATGGAACAATGTTATATTTAAGAGACATCAAACTTATGGCTTAAGGTCACAAAATCAAATACTTTTTATACAAGGGCAGTGATAAGGTATTTTATGATACAGAGCTTTATACAGTATTTACTTAGAACACATTCAATTGCAGCATTTCCACTTCGCCTCTTTCCTCTTCATTATTTCTTCAATCAAACTTGCATTGGTTTTGGTAAATGTTCTTGAATCTACAGTGCAGCACAGACTTCTTGATCAAATCGGACCAGGTCTCAAGTTTTTAAAGTTTTTGGATATATCTGTAAAATCAAGAGCTCTGCTCTGTTAAATATATCTAGTGGCGTGAATCAACTCGAAAATATAACCTCGCTGATCACCAATTTCAAAAAGAGGGCTGTGTCTTCATTAGCGTAATTTAAAAAAATCCACTTTTAGTTGATACTGATGGTGTAAGGAGCTATATTTTTTTTCACTCAACAAAAATGACAAAATTAAATAAAGTTATAACATTTTTTAACTGGTTGGTTTCAGAAGGGTGTGTTTTTAATACAAAAAAGGCCGTTGAAACAAAACAATAGAGAAGTGATTTTGAATTTTATTATGGGAAAATTTCCATGCTGCATTGTATAATAACAATTATCAATTTTGATTATTGCAACATCGACACTAATACTAAGTCTTAAGTCATTCATTTACAAAAAAAGAAGATGGCATAGTTAACAAGAATAATTGAATGTATCTGAGAATGAGAAAACAAATTATAAACAGATGAGATTGAGAAGTACATACATCAAATGATATACTTACTTCATGAATTGGGTTTGATTACGGTACAATAAATTATGCATGATAATGATATAACATATGAACGATTAAAAATCTGTACATTGACAGGGACAACATTTTTTAAAATACATGAAATAGTTGAATTACAATTTGTATATTTCTTCTTCCTTATATTAAATTTCTAAGTGGATTACTAAGGTCATCTAAGCTTCAGACCTTATGTGAAAAAAAAATTCCTCGTTGGAATTGAAAGAAGAAAAAAATGAAATGGAGAAAGAAGTCGATGCTCCTGCATGGTTTTGAAACATGGAGATTAAATTTAAAAATCTAAAACACCAAACATTTGTAAATTCATTCAAAGAATCTTGAAGATAAAACAATCTGAAAAATCAAGGAACGAAAATTTATGGAAATGCAACTGGCAAATAAACAGTAACTGAAAATCTTGACTTAATCCCAGTCAAGACGTAGGGGCTCAAACTCAAAGGGTTTTAAAAACCTTGAAAGCATTGGAAAGTTTTGTAGAAAAGGAGGTATATTTGCACTAAAAAATAAAAAAGGAGAGAGAGAGAGGGAGAGAGAGAGAGAGAGAGAGAGAGAGAGAGAGAGAGAGAGAGAGAGAGAGAGAGAGAGAGAGAGCGAGAGAGAGAGAGAGAGAGAGAGAGAGAGAGAGAGAGAGAGAGAGAGAGAGAGAGAAAATCTTTAATATTAGTGTCTTTTGTGTACCATTGAAAGCGATCTTTCATCACAGCCTCATAAACTGCAAACAATAAATCCTTTATAATTTCTTTTGTTTGTTCCTTTCTTCTTTTTTGCTTTCATTTCTTCCTGGACAATGACAATTCAGAATAAGATTTTCATATTTTCCATTAAAACCAAAGAAGCAAATAATGATTCAAGCGAGCAGTGTATTTCTTCCCCATATGTAACCCTAGGACAATCAATCATTAACAAGAAAGAAAAGAAATGAAGCACCATGATAAGAAACATGTGTAAATCAATGCGCTGAATTTGAGGCTGAACTGTTTTTATTTGTGAGCTATCCCTGCTATTTCGTTACGGAAACCAGCATTCTAATTCTCTTACTTTCTCCCAAACATGCTTTCCTTTAATGGCAACAAAAGATTTAATAAATGATAGAAATATGGGAGGGATTTCTTTAGAAAACAAAGCTTGCTTTCTAAACCCAAAATAAATGCTGACAGGATCAGTCAACATTTCAAAAATAATTGAACTTGAAGGGACTTGGATCAATGCTGCCAACCCTAGCCCATAAAAATGTGTACAATGGGGAGCAAAAATGAGTACGATTTTGAACAGATGCATACAATCCAGAAAAGAGGAAATTTCACTGGAATTTGGGAAAATCTAGCTCTGCATTTATAGTCACATGATCATCCTCCTCTCTCATGACAAATGATACCAATAACATAGACAAAACAACTGTTCTTTGTGCTGCAACATGCTTTTCAGAGGTTAAATTGATGTTTAACTACAATATGTCCCGATGAGATATTTGATTAACACCCAACATGAACTTCCGGGTCATGAGAAAAATTAAAATGTTTAAGTACACAATGAAAGTGTATGATAAAAAATAAATAATTGAAATTGAATAAAGTGTATGATCCTCAGCAAAGCCAGAATACCCAGTGAGAATACACAATTTCTACCCAAGGTCGACAGCACTGTTCGATTAGTAATTTTCTTGAAAACAAAGTGATACCAAAAGACTCAAAAACTCTTGGCAGCCGGACATGTGACAGTTGACAACAGCAGATTTTTGCAATGACTTCCAATCATAAATAAAAATCAATAAAATTTTCATGAAAATAATCTCCGTATTACCAAGCTGATTTGTGATGACGTATTTGAAAATGTTTCTCAACCATGCGTAGTGTCATCTTCCACAAAGTCCTCTGCCTCCTCACGACTGACACACTCAACATGACTTACTTTGTTCCTGAACTTGACACCGTAAAATTTGTCAGCGTGTTGCAGCAGTTCAGGTCTAAAAGTGGTGGTAATGAATTGTGCATCCTGAGCGAGATCGAAGATCATTTCGGCCACAGCTTTTCTGTGAGAAGAATCCAAGGCCTGGTCGATTTCATCAAAGAGGTAGAATGGGGCAGGGTCACACTTCTGAATGGCAAAGATGAGAGTGAGAGCTACTAATGATTTTTGACCCCCTGATAGCTGTTGCATGTCTCTCATTTCAGCCTGATTGCCTGTGAATGAGACTTTTATACCCACACCAGTAAACTGCTCCACCAAGGGGATACTCGTCTCATCTCCATCACCCTCAATATCACCCTTCTTCATCACCAGCAGACCATGTCCCTGGGGGACCAATTTTTTAAAGATTTCACTAAAATAACGAGACACCTGCTTAAAAGTAAGTTGGATAGCTTCATATTTACGATGATCTAAAGCATTCATTAAGTCAATAATAGACTGCTGAGCACTATCAAGTTCTTCTTTACGCTTCATTAACTTTTCCTTTTGTTCTGAAAAGTTCACAAATTGGTCTAAAGCTTTCTTGTTCACATGACTATATTTTTTAAGCTGTTGATTACAGCTTTCCAATTTTTTGAAAAGCTGTTTGAGATTTATATTTTGGTATTTCTCAAAAGCGTCCGAGGGAAGTGACCCAAGATCTCTTATTTTCTTCATACAATCCTCTTTCTTTTTCAATAAAAGAGATTGTTTTTGAGAAATCTTGTCCAACTCCTTTGCATCTTCTCCTATTCTGTCCTGGATATCTCGTTCTTTTCCTCGCCACATTTCTAAATTTGCTTGCATTTCTTTCTGTTCTTTATTGCGTTTTTCAATATTAGAATCGGTTTCAGCTGCTTGTCCTTCTAACTCAGACATCCGCTTCTCCACTTCCTCTTTATCCGATCGGAAACCGTTTAATCTCTTATCCTGTTCTTCAAGACTGACTTCTCTCAGTTCCTGCTGCAATCTCTCACGCTTTTTGGTCAAATTGTTGTTGAGGACATTTTCTAATTTGTTCTTTTCTGTTTCCAACTAGAAATTGAAAAAAAAAATAATAAAGAGATAAAAAGGTTAATATCCTATAGGAAGGAGGTTAAAAAATGTATGGTGAAAAAGAAATGATGTCAGGTATTTAACGAAAAGAAAAAAAACAAAGAGTGTCTTCCAAAAGTTACAGTAAAATTGAGAATAAGCAGATGAACTCAACCTATGAATTGAGCACTGTGTTTCTATTTAAATTAGGACTAAGTAATTCAGTTAAGACAGCATCCAATTTGCAGACAAAAATTAAAAAATCAACCTGTTTTCTGGTTTCCCTGTTTAACTTGCAGTAATTGGGTAGCTGGGTCTATGATTAAATTTGACGGAAAGCACTCTACTTAAGACCAGACCAGACCAGACCAGACCAGCAAGCAAACTTTTCTATCTGGCTCTAGTCTCTAAAAATAAAAAAAATAAACAAAAACAAAAACAAACAGCTAAGCTCTGACTCCATAGGTCTAATCTGATGGCCCTAAGGAATATATTTATTCAGACAATTACGCCAATTCTGGTCAATGAGATTTTTAATTGGCTCAAGTGTTTTATTATAATTTTTTTTGTTTTCTTTTTTTTACTTAACTTCTAATTACTCTCTCTCTCTCTCACTATGCAATTTCGAATGTCACTGATTATAAAACCAAACAAATAAAACTCTAAAAGGTATTATAAACGATTATAAAATTGACTTACTATGATAAAACGTTCATATAAAAGAAATCAACTGACCTTGATTCTCTCCTGCCAAGCCTGCCTGTTTTCTTGCGTCAACTTGGTTATTTGGTCATTGAGGAAATCCACTTGACGTTGGTCTTCTACACTGAGTTGAGACTGAAGCTCTGTACCTAATTCTTCCTTCAAGGCATCTGCCTGGCCTTTCATAGCCTGAAGGCTGGACTCAAGGCTAGCTGCACTTTTACCCTGATGGCGATAAATAAGAAAATGATCTGAGTCCAACGAAAAAGAAATTAAAGAGGACAAAAAGAGAAAAAGGCAAACAAGAAGAATGAAAAAAAGAAGAAAGACTGAAATGCTGGATTTTAATTATTCATGGTTGGTTAGGCTTTAAAGTTTGTTTCAATCAAGTTTATCAATACACATTATGTAATAAAATATTGGACGTTGCAAATGAAAAGCAGCCCCCCCCCCCACCAAATTGATGGAACATTGCAAAATATATTTTAAATAAACCACTTGTGGAAAATTATGTGCCAAGGTAAAAGTTTTCTTTAACCCTCTCGTGTTCAGATTCTTTTTGGGGGAGTAGATAATGAGTTCCCTATATGGCCATGTCAATCATGTAGATATCCTTTGATGATATAAGCCTACTCTTTGATATCTGTAGTCGCCTTTTCGTTTTCTACGGTCACTCATGACTAAACTCCGCTCAGAAACGATTTCATAGGTCCGTCCATCACCAAATTTCAAACTTTTGTTCTCGTGAGTTCTTAAGTTTTTTGACCGAAGAACGATTGGCTACTGAGCATCTTGACCCTTCAACGATGGGTTGTTCTGGCAGCTCACGTGTCAACAGCCGTCAACAATGAATTGAATCATCGTTGAGGCAGTGGAAGACGGCCATGGAATAGTTGCGTCACATCGCCCCGTTGTTGAATAAATTATCCAGGCATGGTCGATAGGTAAAAAAGCCAAATTATGTTCTAGTTACATTTGAAACAAAGTATATCACTGTTCTCGTCTCTTTGAGATATAAAGAATGATAAAAATCAAGAAAATCGGCCGATAAATAAAAAAGTTGCTAAAAAAAGCTAAAATAAACAAAAGCAATTTTTAAAATCAAATTTATTCATAAAACAGTTGGTTTTCAACCGATTTTTATGAAACAAAGACCAATGTACTTCTTTTTTCAAACTGATTTCAGCAATGTGACTTTCAAATTCCTCAGAATTATATTTTTTACTTTTAGGCCTACTCAATAAGGTGTTATATTCCTTGCATAACAATAGCATAATACATCGACGGGGAGAAGCGTCTTTGTTTCGGCCAGCTGGATAGATAGCCTGTGATTGGTCGAAGACTTTGAGACGCTTGATTCACAATTCTACATGAACGGACCCTGGCGGTCTATCAAAGAGCTGTAACAAATTTATTTACCGACTATTTTTCTTGGTGCTAAAATTACAAAGTAATAATTTCGCATCAGAAAAAATAACTCTGAAGTTCCTATCTCTTTATTACAATAAAATTGATACCTCGAATGACAAAATCGACCCACAAATAAGGGAGTTATAAATTATTCATAATATTTTTAAAAGTTTACAATAATTGTCTTCAAAGTCATTTTTCATCACCAAAGTCGTAATTTTTTACTGATTTTTACCAAACAAAGTGCAATGTCAATGATTTTCACCCGCAAATAAAATAGGATTTAAATCGCAATTTCTGAAACATATTTTCTTTTCTGTCGGCAAATTTATAAAAATCAAAGCTGAAAACACCCTGCGACAGTGACAGGGCCTGTCATTTCCTTCACAACGATTGGATTTTACTTACTGAGCCCAGTCTTGACTACCCCGCCCATGAATATTTGGCCGTTGTCGGTTTTTGTCGGGTTGAATCTTAAAGAGTTAAGTAGCTTTCAATGATGAAGAGGGATGGAATACGGCTATGGAGAAGTAAAATATAACTAAGGGAAATTGAGGAGACTTACTCTGCTTGGTTGTGTGTTTTGGAGTGTGGATAATTCTTCTTTCTTCATTCTAAGATCTGTTTGAACTTTTTCATAGGCATCTCTGGGGAAGCAAATTTGATTGATAAAATACTTCAAATGGTTATTGATTCCAAATACAACAAAAATATAACCAAATCGTCCACATATATCAACATTTCAGTTTAACCTACTTTTAGAGATGATTGTATATTGTTATTGCATAGATCATTTAAATAACAGAACAAGTAATTCGTCCTTAAATTGATATATATGTGAATTGACAGAAAATTAACTTATAATGTGAAGCATTCATATTATTTTTCTCTTTGTGAAGTATGGAAAAAAAGGAAAATGAAAGAAAGAAAGAAAGAAAGAAGAGAAGGAAAAAATGAAAGTAAACACCAATTTTAACATACTTGTTTTTGCTGTTTTTTGTTTCAAGCTTTTGCATTTCTGACAACAAATTGGTAATATACTGCTCTACTTTCTCCAACTCAACACGGTGACTCTGATACTCTGTCTCTTGCTGCTTCTTCAGATCAGTGAGTTCCCCTTTGCTTTTCTGTAGGTCTAAACGTGACCTGCGGGTATCATAATATCCTCCAGTCAATGCCCCTCTCCGACTGACTTGATCACCTAAAAATTAGGGAGAGTGACCAAATCAATTTATATGATGTGAAGACATAAGTATTTAAATGGTCCTGTTAAATTAAGTTGGGCAGTATAAAATTTTAAAAGAATGAAAAGGACAAATCCAAGATCAGTTACATCAAAATGTGTAAATTTATAAGTTGACTTGCATGCATTTTCTCTGTCCATGATAGTCTGTGAAAAAAAGGTAATTTCCATAACATTTCAACACAATAACACACCGACATTAAACTGATTTTTTTTTTTTTAATTTATGAAAGGATTAAGTTTACATTGGTTTCTCAATGTTGAATAATTATGAAAATAATCCAAAATCCTAGCGTCTGGCACCAAAAGAATAGAGTTGGAATACCTTTTCAAAGTGTCCAATAGGAATGGACAAATTTGGTGCTTTCAAAGTTTTGGTCATTTTTTTATGAATAAAGCAAGAGAAACTGATGAAAGCGACATTTCTATTTTTTATAGTTTTAATGAAAGTAACCTTTTGGTAGTCTCATATAGAAAATGTTGAGCCTTATTTTAATTTGAAATCTAATATATTTTATAACCTACATTTCCTGGAAAACCATTTGCATGATTAATATTTGTGTTGTCTTTTTAATGGTCCCCCCCCCCCCCCAAAAAAAAATAAAACAGGTGTTAATTTGCATTTAGTCATTGAACAGGATTCCCATGATTGTCTCTTAAAAGTAAACAGGCTGTACAATCCTAGACTGAAAAGTTGTATGAAGGAGTATTAATTATCAAGAATTTTCTGTTTCACATCTAACTCTGACAATTATGAACCGATCTCAAAGCAATGGTTACAATTTGAAAAGAAAACGCTGAGCTAGTTACTTATTTCAAAAGTGGTAATACTTATACCTTCTAACGTGATGCAATCTAAATTTTGTGTACGGGCAAACTGTGTGGCTACTTCCATGTTGCGGGCAATCAAAGTCTTTCCAAAGACATGCTTCATGGCTGGGACAAACTTAGGGTCATACTCTAGCTTTTCAATCATTGCGACTGCATCCTGAGTGAGAAGAAAAAAATTATGTATCAACATTATTCCAACTACTCTCCAATTCATACAACCTGAACATACTCTTTCTTTTAAGCATCCCAAGTAAGACAGTTACATTGTATCAGACCTATCAAGTTCAGATTTCAAGTCTTATGCCTATACACCAGCATTTCCTTAGAATAATAACAGAAAGCGTAGACAAGCAGATTCACTTTTTATCTGGTGAAAGCGACATAAAACAAGAATTTTCTTTGAGAATTTCATAAAATAACACTTAAACAGAACAGGGGTCTGATGCATTATATCAAAAACTATTACAAAAATACAAAACAAAAAATAAAATTAATATGATGTATAGATGAATACCAAAAATTCTAAAATAAAATAATGCTCGGGTATTGTAGTGAAAAACTTTAATAACCCACCCAAAAATATTGTTTAAATCTGAAAACAAGTTATGCATCATGTTTTACCAATATAACTCACTTGTGTGTGGGGGTATGGAACATCTCTGGTATCCAATTTATTCAATGGCATAAACGTGACTTCTCCTGGTAAACTCATCCTGTTCATTTCCTTCAATAATATAGTTCCTGTGCGGTCTGTATCTACAATATGGTGAAACAGCCTGAAAAGAGAAAAAGAAAAAATAAGAATAGGGCATACATATTGGTAAATAACATGGTAGTAACAAGCCTATGCTTTTTTTTTTTTTAAAGACTTTTTCCAGATTGCCAAATCGGGACTGCTATGCCAATATAGCGTTTCTTTATTTACCATTAACTTTTAAAAAAACATTTGTTTAATAAATCAAAGTGCTATGGAGTGTAGATTATCAAAATGGTCCTCAATCAAGAATGATTAAGAAAATTTTAAAAGTCATTTCCAACCAAAAAGCTAGCACTTTGACAATCAACAGTTAAAAGTTAAAATCAGCAACAATATATGAAAAAAAAAAAAAGAAGGAATCAGCAACAACATTTAAAGTGTACAATAAACATTAAATACAAACCAACCTTGACCCAGCAGTAACTTCAACACAAGTGTAGTAGATTTTTTCACATTTGAAAGCTTCAATGAGAGTGCCCATGTATCCAGCTACAACATCAGGGTGTCTGTTTTGCTCACGGAATGACTGGAGGACTCGTTGGATACTGTCAATTCCATTTAGCATACTCTGAAGCAAAGACAAAATTTGAAACTCTCTGTTTAAAAAAATTGTAAATTTCGTAACGGTACAGGATGAAGACAAATTTGTGCAGAGTGAATGTTTTCATGGTTGAATTTAAAACTTAATTTATGCAAGACTCTTATTTCTAGAGCATATTTATACATTTCAATAAGAATTGGTGTTCACCAAAATATTTCCAGAAAAACATAATTAAGTTGGTCTACCTCGCAAGATTATCCTTTCTTCAAGATCATTTAAGAGTTCTGACATTTAAAATGTGTACCTTTCCAGTGAGTGAACGTAATCCCTGCAACCGTTTGTTCAACTCTTCAGTTGTGGTGCTGAGCTGTTGTTGTAATGTGTTCTCCTGACGCCATAGAGTGCTGAAATACAAAACAATCTCATTTTACTTATCAAAATAGTTATCAGACATTTTCAAATTGACATTTATTCCAACAGCTAACCATTAGTATGGAACAAATTTTTTATCTCATGTCCTCACAATACCAGTCAACCTGATGCAGGTTACTAATTTACACATCTGGCAAGGGTTAAGTTTGCATTGAGTTAAGGGCTTGTAAACACACATAACTTGCATGTCCGAGACAGCCATGATCATGACTAATAATGATAACGGACAAGAGTGAACCCATGTGAACTGACATGTGTAGGTAGACCAACTCACTATTAGGTGTCTCGTCTTATCACAATAGTCAAGCAATGCTAAGTGCGGTCAGTGGTCAGATGGGTGACTGAAAAATTCTGGTCCCTACATGTGTCTTTCAATTAGGCACTTTACACACATTTGCTCACACAACTCAGGTGTGAATGAGTGCCTGGCTCTAGGCAGTGACGGATATTGTACGAGAGTTAATACTAAAAATACAGCTCACAGGTGAATGGTACTCTATGAAATAAAAATATTGTTCCATATGACCTGCTCAAGAAATAAGTGAAACATAAAGCGCATGGGCGTGGTAAATCTGTGGAAATGCACTATATAAATGTTCTTATTTATTTCAATTATTTAACACCACTGCTATCTATATGAATAAAATTCCATAAATATTATTTTCCTCATAACTTTAAGAAAACTTGTAAATCAATAATATAATGGCTGTTAATAAAAGAAAAAAAGAATTTAATTAGGCCATGGTAGTGGTGATGTAGGTAAGAGAGAGAGAGGGGGTGGGGTGGGAATTTAATATCATGGTCCACGTTTACCTTTCAGACAAACGTTGATCGTAGTTTTACAATAGAAATTTTTTAAAGTTTTGAATGATTTACTTTCGCTTATTCTGTTGAGTATCTTTATCCGCTTTCATGTCAGCAAATTTTTTGTTGTTGTCCTCAATGCCTTGTTTCCTATTTTCAATGTCTTTCTCCAATTCCTGAGGAAAAGAAATATAATATAAAAATATTAATCACCCTTTTCTCTCACTTTGATGACCAGAATGATGGTTGTATAGAGTGGTAGCATATTCAATTAAATTAAATAAAATCATCATGCTTCAAATTTTTAGAGCATTATCTTCAAATTTTTAGACCATTGTCTCACATATTACAGTGTTAAAATGTTGCAGTGAGCAAAAAAACTAAGATGATATTTATAAAATCCATTCATTCGTGTATACCTGCCAACCCTTCACATACCAAAAGTCACCACCCACCAGCACCACAAAGCTATATTATTATTATCATCATCATAATTGCCAGTACCATCATATCATCATCATAATAACCACTTCTACCAAACTAAGCTATACCCCCCTCCCTTCTATTCCTATCATGTCATTACTTTTAAAAATCGAAATTTTTTGAGACAATGGCAGGTATATAGAATCCTTTATTTTTTAAAAATCAAAAAGTTGAATACTTACAGCAATCTCTTTTGTCAAATTTGTTGTCTGACCCTGTCCTTGTTGTTGAGCATCTTTTAAATGTGCAATCTACGTGGATAAAAAAAAATCCATATATATACATGTGCAAAGAAAACAAAACTAAGAACTAAATTGAGTACAATTTCATTCTATTAATGACACAAAAGTTCCAAATTATTCTAGATTTTCATATTTAACCAACACCCCCCCCCCCCCCCCCCCCCCCCCCCCCCCCCACCCCCCCCCCCCCCCCCCAAAAAAAAAATCCACAACAGAATGCGAACCCTCCATTATCACACAACAAAAGCATTAGCTATTAATAGAAAGAAAAAGCCAAAAGTTGAAAACCCGGTGAAAGAATTGAAATATCTGACAAATCACCTGTTCCTCTTTGTCTTTAATTGCTTTGTTCAATGACTTCAATTCCTTCTTAATCCAAGCATCTCTGTCTTCGCGTGACTGGAAGTGGCTGCCTCTTCCTTGTTTTGCATAGAGTTCTTTTCTTTTCTGATCTGCCTCTGCCAATCTGGGACATGATTAAAAAATAGAAAGGGTTTGGAATAAGTTTTTCAAAATGATTCTTTACAAATATTATACAAAACAAGATGTCCAAAGTATTCTGCTACAGTGGATCTCATAAGAGTGCCAACTGGTCAGGAAAATACTTGTGATCTAATGACTCTAAGCAGGATAAAACATCATTTTCCAAACCAAATCAGTATACCATAGAGCCCATTTATAACATATTTCTCTTTGTTTCCCATTCCTGAAAGCTCTAGTCATGACCACAGCTCTTCTCCATTATGCTAGCCACAAGCCCCTGATAACTTTATTTGAGCCAGGATTTGAAATAGTCTAACAATGTACATGAATGCAGGAAATTGTTACAATATTATACTGTGCCGTGTGTGAGTGTGTGTGTATGTGTGCATGTGCAAATTTAAAAAAAAAAAAACAATTTAAAGACTTGATCTATTAAAAAAATATATTTAATTAAAACAAATAGATCATAATTACTTGAGAATTCCAAAAGAGAGGAAAACAAAATCATGAATTGAATGAAATTTTTATATACCTACGGAAAGAAAAGGGGACACCTACCTTGTTGAACACATTTCTTCACTGTCAAGCTTTTTCTGGTACTCCTGACATACAGAATCATACTGACCCTGAGTTTTTATGATTTTTTCATTCACCTTTTCAAGCTCGGCTTCTGCTTTAGCCTGAAATATATGATGTTCAGACTCAATCGAGAAATTTGCTCATTTGAAGAAGGGGTAAAAAAGATGGGAAAATTAGTAATAGGGAGACTTCCTAAGAAAAGTTGTCCAGAACCATAAGACCAAAAGAGCTGGAGTTTATCCCAGTGTGAAAAACAATAGCAATTGCTTGCTACCCTTTGGACAGGATACTAGTCTATTGCCAAGTACATTCTACCAGATCTAACAGACCCAGCTACCCCATCACTGCTGGGTGGACTGGGGGGTCAGAAGAAAATCTTGACTTCAGAATCAATCTCAGCCCGTTGCATGAGAAGCGATTGCTCTATCAGGTGAGCTATTGGGACCCCTTCATAAAAAAACATCCTGAAAATTATTTCTCCTTTATAGTTTGAAAACCGTGACAAAAAAATAAAAAATAAAAATAAAAGCATTTTTGTCAAAGCAGGGAATGACCATGATAAGAAAAAGTTTCCTTCCCTATTCAATTCCCGTGGTTTTTTTTTTAAATTTGAATTGTTTGAGGTAACATTTGAAAAAAGGTTGAAGAAGTATTTTTTGGGAGCACATTCTAATTCAGAGTTGAACAAGTTGATCTATTCGGATTTAATGTGCTTTTGAAAATCTTGAAACCATAAGACCTCACTGGAATTTGACCAAAGTTGCCCGTAACCAAGAATTTTAATCATCTTGAAAGGATGACAACATCTGTTACTAATTATCATTTCTTGACATTAAACTAATAAGCCATAACATCTCCAAGTTACCTTTGTATTCTGATAACCTCTTTGATCTTCAACAATGTCTCTGATACTGAGTTCCAACTTTGAGTTTTTCTTCGTCAGCTCTTGATATTCACTACTCAAACTGTCCTTGTCCTCAAGGGTTGCTTGGATTTTTGCCTTCAGTTCTTTCAATTCTTTGCTCAAAGTCTTAAAGAAAGATTAAAAAAATAAAATAGAGATTTTTGCCTCGAAATGACGTTCTCTCAGAAAGTAACGACCCGGGGCTGCAAGTAACGGCCCAGGGCTGAAAACCCGAAGACAATAAAAAGTGTAAGATTGTTTGTCAAAGCGAGTAGGAGAAAAAGTGTACAACAAAAGTGTAGTCAACAATTTGAAAATGGAACCCTCCAGTCATCTCACTCCATCGTGGATTAAGTTTGGAGATAATTTTTAGAACAAGTTTGTGTGGGAGAGAAAATTGCATAAAACTATGCTTTCTTCTCTTTTTAAAAATACAGATAGTTTTAGCCCTGCGAACCTATTTTATTGGCAGAAACAACAGATTATTTCCACTGTGATCTTTTGAAAGAGGACATTTTTTCTTTCAAAAATAAAGCCATTCAGAATTGAAGGAATGTCTTGTGGTCTTTCTCAAATTGAAACTTGACACAAAGTTGACCACAGGGTTAAGTTGGCATGTAGTAAAAACAAAAACAAAACAACACTCTAATGCAATCTATCATTCCATAGATAACAGCTGTATCAATTTTTCATTGTATTCATGACATTCTTCATTCATTAGACCACATCCATGAAATTTATCTCTGCAAATTTTTACAATAAATAATTTAGAATAGTTTTTTTTAAATGTATAAATTTCAGTGTAAAGCTGCAAAACGTTATACATAAAATATAATACTAATATTTAGTAAATAAGAGAACAGTTGAAGCATCTAAAAATGTACAATAGGGATCTTTGTCTTAATTTACCCAATGATGCAAATGTTTATGCTTGAAGCTCAAAGAAATAAATAGCGTTAGTCAAATAGAATGAAAACTTAATTAACAAAGACAGATAATGTGGACATTTCAGGTTTCCCCTTTGTCAACAAAACAATATAAATGAATGAAACACTAAAGAAGAATGAGAGATCTATTTCTCATCATTAAAGTTTCATTTTTCGAGTGTTGCTGACAAAGGGGAAACTCAAAACATTATGTCTTTGTTAATCATACTGAAGCTTCCATTCCATTTAGCTATTAGTATTTAATTTACTTAAAGGATTTCTAGTATTAGAAACTCAGTCAGGTTATGAAGGATGTCATAAAAAATTTAGAAATTGTAATGAATCTCAGTCTCCGGTTGATGTTACCTTAACTCTGTCATTAGCTGCTGTCAATTCATCTCGCAAGGCTGTCGAATTGGCTCCACTGTTGTCTCTTTTGTTTTGTAACTGAAATTGAGGGGAAAAGAAAATAATAAATAAAATTCCCTTTTATCATCATCAGGGGAAATTTTTCTTTAGGGTTTATCTTGAGACAGAGATAATCTAGGCATCAGCTGTAGTGCAGCACTGAAAAGTCAGCAAAATGAAATAAAAAGGAATATAACAATTTCAAAACAACAGAATACGAAATGTTTTGGGCTAAAAACCCTTCTGTAGTCAACAACAAAAACATTAAAACCAATTAGACAGCAGAGAAATATTTGGCATGTAATTGGATCTTTTCTCTCCGTCTATCTGGTTTTTAAGTGACGTATATATGTTTTGATTATTCTTGAAGAAGGATTTAGAGCCTGAAATGTTCAGTGTTTGGTATTTTGTTCTCTTTTGAAGCTGATATATTCACTTTTATTCATTAGTTTTTAGTCCACAGCTTTTAGTAGCTTAGTATCACTTGTGAAAAGTCAGCAGTAGGGGCTGTTTCCTGAGCAAAAATCAGACATTCATATCAAGCCATTTTTGTCAACACCAACCACAGACTGTAATTAAAAGTGATTCTTTAATTGTTTTTGAAAAGCAAAGGAAGACAAATCCAAACTTCTCTAGAAAATGGCAATTAACAAATTTCTACCCTCATTAAAAAGTAAGACATTATTTTTATTAAAGTAATATGTTTTCTTTCCTATACTTGTATTTGTATTGATGAATGTCTCAAACATTGCGCAATTTTCCTTTCTTACATCAATTGAGAATTAAGCTTTTAGATGCACATGGGGTTTTTATATTCTATATTGTTTATATATATAGCTTGATCAAATCTAGGCCATTCATGTGTTCACAATGCGTAATGTAGTAAATGATATTATATGTTAAGAAAGTTGTTTAGATACCTCATCAAGTTTCTTTCTTGTGTCTTTCAATTCATGGTCGTGGATTGTGTACTCCAAAGATCTGTCAAGAAATAACAAGAACATTAGTATTAATACTTTCCAAAGCAGTAAAGAAGAGATCATTATATTTCAATTAATGATCACAAAACATAGATAGAGACCCGAATTGAAATGTTATAGATTACAACAGTCAAGTTGTACAAATTTAGGAACTTATTCAGTGAAAAATAGAAATGCAGTCAAATTAAATATTTAAAAATCCACCATTGTCTCCAAAACCACTTAATAGCAATTCATTATGCAATTAACACATTTTTTTTTAGCACTGAGCCAGTCTACGTTTTCATTACATTACCAGCACCTCTGATCTGATAAAAGAGTGATTTATAAAACTGTAAATGGAAAGTTATTACTATGCATAAAAGACGGTTTAATTGAAATGTCACTAAATAACCATTTCTACACACTTACCGTCTCATTTTGTCCCATTTCTGATATTCCTTCAATTCTTCTTTCTCACCCTCAAGTGTGTTGAGTCTTTCTTCAATGTATTTCAAAAGGTCATTGATCTTTTCACGCTTACCCTCTGAAAAAAACAAACAAATAAATAATTCTTTGAGAAAGAAAGAAAAATAAAAATGACAAAAAGAGCAGTAGAATTAGAATTGTCCCTGTATTATGCTTCACTTAAGACTACTAAATAACAAACAAAAAATGTTGTGCTTTATTATGGTTGCCTAGTCAATCCTAGGATACTTGGATCATTCAAGGCCATTATGTAGAGGATTATTTTCAAGCAAGTTATCTTAAGATAATTTATTATAAAGAAAGCTGTCTATACATTTGCTTAGTATTTGAAAAGATGTTTTTTTTATTTAAAAAAACGATAATTACCAGTCTCTGTGAGAATAGCATTACTCTCTTCTTTACGTTCATCATAGACTTTGGTGCCTGCTACTTCACGCAACAATTTCAAACGTTGAGAGTCAGGGGCTGTAGCCATTTGATTGATCTGAGAAGGCAAAGAAATCCATAACTTAATGCTATCACCATTTAGCTACATTACAATAGGTAATCATACTCATATTATGTTAACCTAATTTAGTAGAAATCAATTCAAAACACAATTGGGATTTCTCATTATCAATGTGAATTTAATTCTTACGTTCTGACAAAAACTTTTAATCCATCACATATATAATGTGACAGGTATATAAAACATAAGTACTTTACCTTTCATAAAACAAATTAAGTAAAAATTTATGCAACTATAGACTGGAATTTTCACTGTACATTCCACATTTCTTAAAGCTTCCATTAAAGGCAATATCAAAATTTCAAAATTCTTTGATTTAAAAAAAAAAAAGAGAAGGATTGCTTACAATGAAAATCAGCAAAAAAAAACCCAACAAACTTCATATGATAAAAATTTGGATTAAATTACCTTTCCTTGTTTCACAATGTAGTATGGGTTACTCCTTGAAAAACCAGCACTTTCCAAAAGATTCATCACATCTGATTTACTGATTTAGAAAACAGCAATAAGTATAAAATCAGGACTTAATGAAGTATAATTAATGATACACAGGTTAAGAGCATTGTTGATATCAGTCCTTATAATTTTGATTTGCCGCACTTGTTGGCTTTTCCTCATCTTATTATGCTCCTAAAATAAGTCCAAGACACACATGTCAAGGTCAGAAACTTACAAGCGTAGCAGTTTATTTCAGAAAGAAAAAACAAAACAAAAACAAAGAAACAAATAAACGACTGATATTTAGACCATAAACAAACAAACAAAAAACTTTAATTTCAAAATCTTAAAATTTACTTACGTGACCATTTTCTTGTCTAAAAAATACTGGTCTTTTTTAGAGCCGATGACACGCCTGAGCACAACCTCATCTTTCTCAATCTGAAACACAAAACAAGAGAAAGCTGCTTTAACATCTGGTAATATATATTTAGTCATTTCAATGACTACAACTTTTAAGACAATACCAGTGCTGAAGTCATATGGTGACAAAATAAGAAATATTAAATTATCAAATTTAAAAAGCGGAATAGGTGTTTAAACCCTATGCCCTTCACAATCACTGTCACTGTGACTGTATTGGCAGCACATGTAAAGAGTCTGTTTAATTTCTAATATAATATTCAAACAAGGGAGAGAAAAAAAAAATCAACTTCAAATTATTTCATTTAAAATGCATAATCATATGTAGGAATTGAAAATCACTTTCTGGGGACAGAAAAATAAAGGATATCAAGGGGAAAAATAATATGATCTTCTACAGCGAATTATTTGGAATTTCAATATTAATTAAATTAATTCTGAACACACTTTGAATTGAGCATAAATGGGATTGAAAATCAATTGTGAACCAAGAAAAAAATAAAGGAACAAAAGATAAGGAATTTGAGATTTGCTTATTACAGTAAATTTTAACCCTTAATGCAAAATAAAGGCATGGACACTTTGAGCTACTTGGCCAATGTGAATCCAAAATAAGAATGTTTCTTGTTAGCTTATTCCTATGATCCACAAATCAATATAGTTAAAACAATAAGGTTATTAAGGTCCCTTTCAGATGGAAACCCCCACATAAATGATACCAATTGCAGACATGCCAAATTGCAAACTTCAAATTTAGTAATTTTTATGTCAAATTTTACATGGAAATTAGTAATTTCTGAAATTGTGTATGAACAACCACAATACTATTATTATTATAGTAGTAGTAGTAGTAGTAGTAGTAGTAGTAGTAGTAGTAGTAGTAGTAGTAGTAGTAGTAGTAGTAGTAGTAGTAGTAGTAGTAGTTGTCGTAGTAGTTGTTCTTCTTCTCATCATTATTATTATTATTATTACAACAGTAGTAGTAGTAGTTGTTCTTCTTCTTATCATTATTATTATTATTACAACAGTAGAAGTAGTAGTAGTAGTAGTAGTAGTAGTAGTAGTAGTAGTAGTAGTAGTAGTAGTAGTAGTAGTAGTAGTAGTAGTAGTTGTTGTTCTTCTTCTTATCATTATTATTATTATAACAGTAGTAGTAGTAGTAGTAGTAGTAGTAGTAGTAGTAGTAGTAGTAGTAGTAGTAGTAGTAGAAGTAGTAGTAGTAGTTGTTGTTCTTCTTCTTATCATTATTATTATTAATAGTATTATTAAGTATTACTAAGAATTAAAAATCGTAATTTTCCATAAAATTTAGTATTTGGCCATGAAATTTGTCTAAAATTGTTAAGATTCGGCATGTACGCAATTGAAGTCGAAACTTGTCCAGGCTTATATAATGTTAAATCTTACCAAATCCAAACTTCAGTTTAATGCCACATATGAAATGTGCCCTAAAGAATCGTATATTTCTATTTTGCTAAATAAAAAAAACTAAGGAGCCAAAAATGTTGAAGACAGCAAAATGTTATGGAAACAAAAAAATTTAATATAAAATTACCAATAGCCGTAAATCAAGATACTTGGTCCACATTTATTTTTGACCTATTTTAATTCTTTGAGTCATTAATGGAATCTACAGTGAAATATATAAAATAAACCTACTGGAATCCTGTTATCAGAGTTGTCAAATATAATTTCAACAAAAGCACTGATGACTCTTGGACCTGTGCCTTCGTGAAGGAGGGCTTGCCTCTGATCAGGTCGCATGTGACTGAATTCATCCGATAAAACAAACTGGATAGCTGTAAATAAAATTGTTTTGACCCATCTATAATCTGTATTTATAACTAGTATAATGAGAAGCAAATGGTTCAAATTTCTTCCTTAAAATATTAACTTGTAAGAAACATGTAGTTAGTCAAATAACAAAAGAATTACTCAAAAATATTTAAAAGTGGGCTTATACCATTGGCTAGTAGTCTTTTTTTTGTTTTTTTTGTTATTGATGTTAGCCATATATCTTTTGATCCAAGGTTTCATAGGTTATTTCAGGTAATGGATAATAAAGTATGGAAGCAGACTGGTCGTTCAATATTTACATTACTTTTTATATCCTGTATCAAATGATCATTATGTTTAGGTGAGATATGTGTGTTTTTCATTCTTTTCCATTTTTTAAAACCACTTTTCCCTGAAAGAAAGTACTTTTATCTTGTGTTAAAACCTGCCTGGTTACTGTCATTTTCTGGTTACGGTTGTTAATGTCTTTCAATCTGTCTTATATTAGAACCCATAATGTACAGGTTTTCTTACAGTGTATTAGAAATCTTACCATAGAAGAAGTTACTTTTGCCTGATCCATTTCTGCCAACTGTAACAAAAAAAAAAGAAAAGAAGATTAATAAATAAATTAATGAATGTAAATAAATCGATGATAAATGACCACAATAACTGAGGGCCTGGGACAAAAGAATTAACAAGAACACCTTGTGACAGAAAAAAAGTAGACAAAGTTGTTACAGTAATCACACTTTTTGATGGGAATCTACTGCTATTCTTTAAGTGAAATAATTGTTCATTAATTAACCATTAACAACAATGATGGCTAAAATACTCCAAAGTTTTTCAAAAATTGCTTAACATTAACATTGAAATCTCTTTTGTGTCATATAAAGTTATGAAGAAACATCAAAGAAGGACTGATATAGAATACCCAGATCCAGAGGACAAGACGTTCCATAACTAAAGGGGATCTCCACCTGCTATAAATCATCTTTCTACACTGTTATTAAATGTATACGATTTGAAAACATAATGATAATAACAAAATTAATTTGTTTGGCTTTTTTAAAAACACATAGGAGAATAACGCTTTAGTATATATGGAATCAAATCAAATTTTCAACCTCTGTATAACCGATGCAACACGTTTAAATCTGGATGAAAATTTTTTAAAATAATTTTAATCACATATTTTTTTTATTTACATCTTTGTAAAAAAATCAAAGTGGTGAAAGTAAATGATTATTTTTCCTTACCAATCACATTGTGCTTAGAGCTGAAAGGTTCCACTACAGTCTGATCTCTGTAGCTCCGAAATCCTTGAATGATTACCTGAAAACAGATTTATTAATTAGAATTCTTACCTTCCCCATACAAAATATACGCTTATTGGAAAAGCTGATATTTGTTCATATATCCATTTATTCCACGAAATTAGCACCACAGATAGCACACTCATCTCCTTACTTCATTTTCCGACCTTTAAAATGATACCTAATAAAATTATTTGTAAATTTAAGTTATAGTCACTGGCAAAAAAAAAAAAACATCTGCAAAACTTCTGAATGTAGTCTATTTCTAAAGCACCCACTATTGTTCATCAATATCAATATAATATCTAATCTTGATTTCTAGTAAATTTCCATCACTCTTCACACTGACCCACCCAAACCATTTCTATCACATGAACATCCTTGGGACTCTCTCCTCATACATGGAGGTCACGCTTTCATTTGATTCAGACTCCATTTGCAACAGAGAATACATGCTTGCTAAAATTCTCGTAATTTATTTTCATTATTTCTTTGTTTTGTTTTAAACCAAAACAAAAATATTGTTAGTATTGGATCATTCCAAAGCCTGCCCCTTTCCACTTTTTTCATTAATCCCAAGATTCTTACAACTGAGACATTCCACACCACTACCACCAAAACTATAACTAATATAATTTTTTAAATTAGCTTTTTTTCTAGAGCCTTTGTTACATATTGCATGGACTTGGAAATTTTACATAAAAATGTTTCATTGAAAACTATGATCATTTTATAATGTGTATTGTACTTACGATGACTAAAATTTGACAGGCATTGTTTTTGTTTTTTTAATTTCTTTTGTGGAAACGGCTTAGGTAAGCTTCAACAATTTGAATCACCATCAGGTATGTCACTTTAGGAATTTGTTTTTGAAAGATTTGTGTCTACAAGTATTATATTCGAGCGACGTAGACTATGTATCATCTAAAAATAAAAATGATGTGTGTCAAAATATAAACTGAATTTTAGAGTAAAAAAGATTCATCTTATAATATGTAGTTTGATTTTAAGAAGCAGACTTTTGTGATGGACTTTGTCAAAAGCTTTTGAACAGTCCAATAGGATTGCGTTTGCCTGTCCTCAATTTTCCAGTGTTTGCAACCTGGTACGTACAGTTATGTATAAATTTGGAATCTAAAAGGAAAAAGGGCTATTCCATGCCAAGTGGACCAAATCTCGAATATAGGGAACCAAACCCCTTTTGCTTTTCCTCAAACTTGACTCAATTGAAAATACTTATGAAGTATGAAGCATGAAGACAACCAAATTTTCAGTTCAAAAAATGGATATTTGAATTTTTCACAAATTTATCTCAAACATGTCAAAATCAAATTTGCTCAAGGGTCCATTTTTGTGGGGCTATACCATTTTTATTAATCAAGCTAAATGTCTCAAATTGGATAATCCTGTACAACTTTTAGCACAGATTACAATTATTTGAAAGAAAATAAAAATTTTCTTCAACTTTGGAGGTGCAATTTGGCTCATTTCATTCATGCCAACAAATATAGAATGAATGTATAGTCCATATTTATTGAACTGTTAATGTATTATTTCGCACCTTTTTCAACTAAAAACAAAAAAAAAGGAAAGCATTGAATTCATTAGCCTTTAACAGCTTCTGATATGCCAGATATTTTAAGCTTTGTTAGCTGTGTAGTGCAATATTAGTTGATATTCGGGGTCAACATTATTAATTAATTTGTAACTTAAGAGTTGAGAAACGTAGCTTCTTTGCAAGTGATAATTACCTAGAAGCACTGCAAAATACAAGGAAAGCTTCCATGTGCTTATGGAAATAGTGTATCTGCTCAATATATCAAATTTTGAAAAAAATCCCAGCTGACATCTTTGACCATTTGAGCATTGAACTCGAAGTTGGTGAAAACGTGCGATTTTGGTGACCGTTGCATAATGCTATGACTTATTGTTCGAAAACTATCAGTGATGATAATGGCAATTTGTCAAGGCTGCCGTTATCCGGTGAGATAATTTTCTCATTATTCGACCGTACTGGATGATAATAATAATAATAATAATAATAATAATAATAATAATAATAATAATAATAATAATAACAATGATAATAAATAAATAAATAAATAATTAAAAATCACGATTGTCCACAAAAATGGAAAATTCAATTTTTTTGTGGTGCTTGCAATACATTTAGGTCAAATCGGCACCAGTAAAAAGAAGAAAACGGAATAATAATATGTTCCAGATTACAATTAAAACACCCAAGAATACGTAAGACAAAAGGGAATGTGTTAAAATAGGAACAGGTGTAGATTCCAAGAGCACACTATCAGTATCAGTGTACCATATGTTCCAGATTACAATTAAAACACCCAAGAATACGTAAGACAAAAGGGAATGTGTTAAAATAGGAACAGGTGTAGATTCCAAGAGCACACTATCAGTATCAGTGTACCTAGGACATCCCTTCTCCATCACCATTTTGTGTCTCACGCTCCCATATCACTTTTCCGCCTGATGACTTCCACTTTTTTTTTTCTAGTGTCTAAAAATAGTAATGATACAGTCTGATATCTAGCATTATCGCACCGTACGGTCGAATAATCACTTCGATTTGTCAAACAGAAGGAAAAAGTAATGGTACATCAGTCAAACTTAAACAAAACCATAACATAAAATATCATAGTATTATATTACTACTTCTAGTGTACATCTATTCTTAACAGTAGAAATATAACTACTTTATGTAAATTTGTAATGAATTGTCTTCTAATCAAGAGATTTAAATTTAACTTTTGGTCAAAAGGCCTGAAAGTATGTGTTTTTACTTGTTAGATCTTTGTTACTGTTGCCTAGTGGTTAAGGATCTTACAAATAAGACTCAGGTATATTTATAATAAATCAAAATTGTAAAACATTGTAAAAACAAATGTAAAAATGGTAAACTAAGTTATTGCCCTTATAATTGTAACAATCTCTCTATAATCAAATCAGATGACGTTTATAAAGTAAAACATGAAGATTCATTTTGATAGAAGAATGGTTTAGAGGCAACTGTGACTTACTACTCTGAGGGAGCCTACCGAAAGCTCCTACATCCCCAGTATTCTTTGTTTTTTATAATGTTCTAGTAGGTGGTTTGGGAGGGGAGAAACTCTGTGAAGTCTCCCCCTCCCAAACCCCTTACTATAACATTATACAAAAAAGTCCCCCCCCTCCCCAAACCCCCTACTAGAACATTATAAAAAACTACGAATATATTGGGGATGTAGGAGCTTTCGGAAGGCCTCCCTATTCTGATATTCAATTCACAATTCACTTATATAGTAATATGTAACCTCTACTCTGTCCATCTTGTTCAAATACACTAACCTTTTCAACCAAATCAAAGTTTGTAAATAATAATCAGCCTATATTCTTATCATCATAACTTTTTAGCAGTATCTCATCTAGCAGTAGCAGACAACAAATTTGTGAGAAACTGACCTGCCTGGTCACTTGTAATTTGTAAACAAGAAATGGCCGTATCTTTTTTTTAAATGAACAATAGTTTTAAAGAATCAAATAGCTGCAAAGAAAGCAGAAACGTTTACAGTGAAGGCAAAACTATCTCTTTGGCCGAAATGAGACTGACTGAAGGGACCTCGACCTCTTTAATTGAGAGTGGAGTGAGTGGGAGTGAGAGGATTAGGGACACCTCTCGACTCTCACAACATCCCGGTCTCTCAAAACTCAAACAAGACTGGCTTATCGACATCCAGACACAGCACACGAGTAAAAATTTGATAACCAATAGTATCCTCGACTATATTATTGCCAAATTTTGAGTTACTTTGGAATGCGTAACGATGCTTAGGCTTAACTAAAAGATTGCTGTCTTTTTTTTCCCATTAAATTTGGCCTTATCGATAATAGGTATTATCAATTACTTTGACTCTGAGCCAATCAAGTAACATTGCAGTGTGCACATTCATTTAACAGACCTGTTTAATATACATATTCTCTTTAAAATTTCATGTGGTTGCACGGGGTTGGTATGCAGTTGGTGAAATATTTAGTTTTTCTGTTTTGTGGAAAATGTAAACAATGAAAACCCTTGACACAAAAATGGCGGTAAGTTCCGACTTCCGAGTTCAGACAATTGACCTCTTTCGCCTTGGCATTTTTTCCCTTTCGACACCGATAAGAGGGCAACCAAAACGTTTTATTATAATTACCAAGATGCACATATTTGGCAGGCCTGATAACCGAACACAATTATGAGCTTGATTTAACAATATATTGCGTTTGTTTGAGATTATTTCCAACAAATGAGCTCAATCTGGCTATCAGACCTGAAAATAAGTATACGTCGATAAATAGACTTTCAGTTTAAACAAAAAAACAAAGCGGTCCATCTAATTTGCCGTCCGGATGCCTCCAGGGCCGTCCAGAGACGTCTGGAGGCCGTTTGAAGCATTTAGAAGCCATCCGGAGGCCGTCTGGAACAACCCAGAAGCCTCTTGGCCATCGGGATGCCATTTAAACGGTATGTAGCCACATAGAGCCTCAGGGAACCGTCCGGGTGCCGTCAGATGCCGTCCGGGGTTCATCTAAAGCTTTCTGAAGTCTGAAGCCATCCGGAGGCCGTCAGAGCTGTACGTCTGGAGTCATCCAGAAGCCTCTGTGACTGTCCGAAGGCTATTGAAACCGTCTGTAGCTACCTAGAGCCTCGGGATGCCGTCCGGATGCCTTCAGAATGCTTTAGATGACCCCCATACGGATTCTGAATGGCTCTGAACATCTCGGGTGGCTTAATAATGCTTGCGGTGGCTCCAGAATACTTCTGCAGGGTTTCAAACGTCGCATGGATGGCTTCGCACGGCACAAGCGGCTCTTGGAGACTTCCCAGGCTTCAATTGCCTCCGGACGGCTCCAGGCGGTTCTGGTGGCTTCATAATGCATTCGATTGCATCCAGACAGCTCCAGACGTGTCCCGACGGCTTCTGCGCGGCTACATACGGTTTCTATGGCCTCCGAATGGCGCTAGAGGCTTTAGGATGGCTCTAAATCTAAACGCCACAGGCGGTTCTGAGGACCTCCTGATATCTTCAGTAGCATCAGATGGCCTCCAGACTGCCTCCGCGCGGTTCCTGACGGCATCAAGTGGCTCTGGGCGGTTTCTAACGCTCTAGAAGACTTCAGTCGGCCTCCGTATGGTTTCGGACGGCTTTTAGGGCCCGGGGTGGGGTGGCTTGAAGCCCTCCAACTGCCGTGTGGAGCAGTCAGGAGCTAACCGGAGGCTGTCTGGAATCGTAAGGAACTGCTTGGAAGCCGTCTAGAGCTATGGAAGGTGTCTTCAACTGCATCAAGCCACCTGGAGCTTTCTGTCGTATTTTTTGTTTATTGTTTTGTATTACGACTTTTAAAGTAATTCGGAGCAGTCCGCTACTACCTGGAGACTGCATGGAACAGTCAGGAGCCTGTCCATACCCGATGGAGGTCGTTTGAAGGCCCCAGAGGCCGCCTGGAGCAAAATTCTGGATACGCCAGGCGGTCGTCAGGAGCCATCCATAGGCTGTCTGGAGCGGGTCGGCTGCTTGGAAATATTTGAATGAACCTAGAACTGTATGGAGCCACTTGTCGCCGTCAGTGGGTGGATTTATTTTTTAAAATGATTCTGTCTTGCTATTTATAATGTAATTTTTGTAGTCATCCAGAGGCCATCTGAAAGTTCAGAGGCGTAGGAGCCAACCGGAGGCCGTCTGGTTCGTCTGGAGTCCATATAGAGCCGTTGGAGCTGACTGCAGGTCGTCTAGAGCTGTCTAGAATTGTCTGGAGCTGCCTGTTTTTGTTTGTTTGTTTGTTTATAAGGGTTTTACGGCGATTTCGACACATTTAGGTCATATCAGCGCCAGTAAAAAGGAATAAAATTGGATAGTAAAAGTATTCTAGATTGACAATTAAAAGGACATAAGAAAAAGTAAGACAAAGGGGAATGGTTTAAATAGGGAACAGATGTAGATTCCAAGAGCACACTATCAGTGTACTCAGTTTGAGATCACATAAAAGACACAAGCACAATAATAATAATAATAATAATAATAATAATAATAATAATAATCTGAAAGTTCAGAGGCGTAGGAGCCAACCGGAGGCCGTCTGGTTCGTCTGGAGTCCATATAGAGCCGTTGGAGCTGACTGCAGGTCGTCTAGAGCTGTCTAGAATTGTCTGGAGCTGCCTGTTTTTGTTTGTTTGTTTGTTTATAAGGGTTTTACGGCGATTTCGACACATTTAGGTCATATCAGCGCCAGTAAAAAGGAATAAAATTGGATAGTAAAAGTATTCTAGATTGACAATTAAAAGGACATAAGAAAAAGTAAGACAAAGGGGAATGGTTTAAATAGGGAACAGATGTAGATTCCAAGAGCACACTATCAGTGTACTCAGTTTGAGATCACATAAAAGACACAAGCACAATAATAATAATAATAATAATAATAATAATAATAATAATAATAATAATAATAATAATAATAAAAATAATAATAATAATAATAATAATAATAATAATAATAATAATAATAATAATAATAATAATAATAATAATATAATAATACTTTATTGCATCCCAAAAAGGAAATTTTTTGTACAGACGTGTTATAATTTACACATAAGATAAAAATACAATGGAAATAGGATGTATATATATAAAAAAGGAGCAGCTCTATAACCAGAGCTGCGCTTTATAATATGAATAATTTAAACACTGTAAAATAGTTAAAACTGTCACTATAAATTGAAAATTGAAAAGATTGCAAAACAAATAAATTAATAAATTAATATTTATATTTTTAAAAAGTAAAAATGAGAAATAATTATATAAAATGATTATTGCTTGTTGTTATAAAGCCTAATACTGGACGGCAGAAAAGATTTTCGGTGTCTCTCTGTTTTCGTTGAAATAGAGAAAGGGCGACCACTTCTTTCTGACATAATAATTGATGGTCTTAGTGGATGATACTGGTCATTTAATATTTTAGTTATTTTATTTATACAAAATTTCTCGTATAAAAGATCTACATCGTCAACATCATTTATATAGCGTTTAATGGATTTTTTAATATTTGAATTTATTTTGTTCCTTTCCACTGCTAAGCAATTGCCTCCCCAAGCTGTTATACAAAATGACAAAACACTTTCGATTACTGCTCTAAGAGGAATACACTCAAATGTTTACAAATATTATGTTCATAAAATTTACCAAAAAAAAAAAAAAAGACAGTACATAACAGATCTACAAGGGAAAAAAATAATCTCCCAAAACTGTTATATATTATAACTATACATTCAACTTTTCCTCTCTCAGTCGAAGACTCCGGCCACGATGAGGACAAAATTAAGTGATCTCATTACAAGACAAACACAGAGAGCTATTGGAAAACAGGGGGTTAGAAGACACGGTTAGTACCTTTCTGCCCACTATGGGGGGGGGGGGGGGGGGGGGGTCATAAACCCCACCCAGGGAGCCGCCTGGATTTGGTAGGGAGCCTTCTGGAGCAGTCGGCACCTTAGAGCCATTCAGAGGCTGCAAACAGCCGTCAGGAGGTCATCTGGAGCCAGATGTCCACCAACAGAAGGGGATCTGGATGGTTCCAAACTGCTCCAGACGGACGACCTCCGGACGGCTTTTAGACGGACCCAGACGACCAGGATGGCTCCATTCAGCTCCAGACAGTTATAACGGCCTTCGAATGGCTCTTTACGGCTTCAGGCTGCTCCAAACGGCCCCTGGGTGACTCCATTTTGCTTTATGACTGTGAGTGGCTTTTTTTCTCCAAGATCTAATTGCTTTTCTTATGTCTTAGATAATGATTCGATTTCATAAAATTTGAATTGACTCTTTTAGCTCTGCTTTTGTGTAAAACATTGTATGACTCATACATTGTTTGGCATCATTGTCCATATTATGCTGTAGTCTATTTTATTCAAGTCAGGACTCATTGGAGACGATTTCATCTTTAGAAATAAATCAAGTATGATTTCTGCGTCGTACTGAAAATTATATAACATCGTTAAAAGGAAAACTTATTCCTGATGCTATTCCAATAGGCCATTTTGGTTTTTAATGAGACGGGGTAAATTTCTACGCTAGTCACACAACAATGCTAAAAACGAGACGCAAGTTTGGAAACTTTCCATATCGTACTTTTAATACGACTTGGTGTATAACCCGCATAGTTTGGTGCATAGAGTGTGTAGCGGAAGGTATAATTTATTAAATATGTCCTTAAGGGGTGTTTTTTTTTTTGTCTAAAAAAATTAATTACCAATATAGAGCAGTTTTAATAATGCTGTATCGTCATTATAGGTTTTAAAAAAAACATTTTTGGTGAAAAATATACATTATCCGTGTTGATACCCGTTTTGCGACCTAATTTAGGGGTTTGGCATAAAAAAAACAACAACAAAACAATCTTTCCACAAAAACTAATGAAGGAATAACCTCCACATTCTTCCCTCTTATCAACATTGCAGGATATTGTGTCATCATAGAGAGATTATACAAACTTTATGTTTTATTGCTTGTTTTTAAGGGTTTTACGGCGCTTGCAACACATTTAGGTCATATCAGCGCCAGTAAAAAGGAAGAAAATGGGATAGAAGAAAGTTCTAGAATTACAATTAAAGCACCCAAGAGAAAGTAAGACAAAGGGGAATTGGGAACAAATAGGGATCAGGTGTAGATTCCAAGAGCATACCATCAATGTACTTAGTCTGAGATCACCTATAAGTCTCACCCAGACACAAGCACAAGATCCAACAAAGAGGAAAACACTCAAATGCTAACATTTCATTATACTTATACATTAAGAATAACAAATATAATAATACATAACAGAGAGATGATTTACAAGTAGAAAAATATCATCTCCCAAAACAATAACTATGCATTTGACTGTTTCCCTCCCAGCCGAGGATTCCGGCAAGGGTCGGGACAAAACCAAACAATCTCACACCAAGACAAAGACAGAAAGCATGTTGGAAAGCAAATATAAGGGGATAGAAGACACGGTATGTACCTCCCTGCCCACTGTGGAGGTAGGACACCCCACCCAGATACAAACTTTGGCTTGTGGAATTTTTTTATCAGAACGTCACAAAGTTGCGAATCAAAATGTTATGACAAAATTTATGTTTAAAAATTTATATTTTGGATTATAATTCAAAATAAACATACCTTATATTTTAAAAAATCTCTCTATGGCGACATAATACATTATCTCTGTGATAACTGGAAATTTTCAGCCAATTTCATTGAATAGATTCTGAGAAACGCTTGACACAGTATCTCATACCCCTAGAAAAATGACATATTGAGAAAATAGCAAAATAGTTTTCCGTTTTTCACCCTTTTCTTACTCACTGTACCCTTTTCGACTATGGTTTTCGTACCTTTATGAAGTTGGACTTCAATAATATTATTTCTAAAATAATAAACTATCGTTTTCCACCAATATCTCAAAATTAATTTTTTGAAGGATTTTCCTAATAATTAAACCCAAACCGCCCTTCCTTAACAAAAACTATAGCGGTACACAACAGGGATAATTAACAAGGAGAAAAACAAAAACAAAAAACAACTCCCCAAATTAACATATTCCATTTGACTATTTCCCCCTCAGCCTAGACTCCGGTAAGACCAAAGCCAAAATATCTTTCAAAGACAGAGTGCAACGTGGAAAAAGAAATATACGGGGATAGAAGACAGCAACGACCTTGCCACCTACCACGGGAGGTCAAAAGGTTTGTTTATTTTTAAGGGTTTTACGACGCTTGCAACACATTTAGGTTATATCAGCATTTAATATTTTAGTTATTTTATTTATACAAAATTTCTCGTATAAAAGATCTACATCGTCAACATCATTTATATAGCGTTTAATGGATTTTTTAATATTTGAATTTATTTTGTTCCTTTCCACTGCTAAGCAATTGCCTCCCCAAGCTGTTATACAAAATGACAAAACACTTTCGATTACTGCTCTAAGAGGAATACACTCAAATGTTTACAAATATTATGTTCATAAAATTTACCAAAAAAAAAAAAAAGACAGTACATAACAGATCTACAAGGGAAAAAAATAATCTCCCAAAACTGTTATATATTATAACTATACATTCAACTTTTCCTCTCTCAGTCGAAGACTCCGGCCACGATGAGGACAAAATTAAGTGATCTCATTACAAGACAAACACAGAGAGCTATTGGAAAACAGGGGGTTAGAAGACACGGTTAGTACCTTATTCTGCCACTATGGGGGGGGGGGGGGGGGGGGGGGGGTCATAACCCCCACCCAGGGAGCCGCCTGGATTTGGTAGGGAGCCTTCTGGAGCAGTCGGCACCTTAGAGCCATTCAGAGGCTGCAAACAGCCGTCAGGAGGTCATCTGGAGCCAGATGTCCACCAACAGAAGGGGATCTGGATGGTTCCAAACTGCTCCAGACGGACGACCTCCGGACGGCTTTTTAGACGGACCCAGACGACCAGGATGGCTCCATTCAGCTCCAGACAGTTATAACGGCCTTCGAATGGCTCTTTACGGCTTCAGGCTGCTCCAAACGGCCCCTGGTGACTCCATTTTGCTTTATGACTGTGAGTGGCTTTTTTTCTCCAAGATCTAATTGCTTTTCTTATGTCTTAGATAATGATTCGATTTCATAAAATTTGAATTGACCTTTTAGCTCTGCTTTTGTGTAAAACATTGTATGACTCATACATTGTTTGGCATCATTGTCCATATTATGCTGTAGTCTATTTTATTCAAGTCAGGACTCATTGGAGACGATTTCATCTTTAGAAATAAATCAAGTATGATTTCTGCGTCGTACTGAAAATTATATAACATCGTTAAAAGGAAAACTTATTCCTGATGCTATTCCAATAGGCCATTTTGGTTTTTAATGAGACGGGGTAAATTTCTACGCTAGTCACACAACAATGCTAAAAACGAGACGCAAGTTTGGAAACTTTCCATATCGTACTTTTAATACGACTTGGTGTATAACCCGCATAGTTTGGTGCATAGAGTGTGTAGCGGAAGGGTATAATTTATTAAATATGTCCTTAAGGGGTGTTTTTTTTTTTTGTCTAAAAAAATTAATTACCAATATAGAGCAGTTTTAATAATGCTGTATCGTCATTATAGGTTTTAAAAAAAACATTTTTGGTGAAAAATATACATTATCCGTGTTGATACCCGTTTTGCGACCTAATTTAGGGGTTTGGCATAAAAAAAACAACAACAAAACAATCTTTCCACAAAAACTAATGAAGGAATAACCTCCACATTCTTCCCTCTTATCAACATTGCAGGATATTGTGTCATCATAGAGAGATTATACAAACTTTATGTTTTATTGCTTGTTTTTAAGGGTTTTACGGCGCTTGCAACACATTTAGGTCATATCAGCGCCAGTAAAAAGGAAGAAAATGGGATAGAAGAAAGTTCTAGAATTACAATTAAAGCACCCAAGAGAAAGTAAGACAAAGGGGAATTGGGAACAAATAGGGATCAGGTGTAGATTCCAAGAGCATACCATCAATGTACTTAGTCTGAGATCACCTATAAGTCTCACCCAGACACAAGCACAAGATCCAACAAAGAGGAAAACACTCAAATGCTAACATTTCATTATACTTATACATTAAGAATAACAAATATAATAATACATAACAGAGAGATGATTTACAAGTAGAAAAATATCATCTCCCAAAACAATAACTATGCATTTGACTGTTTCCCTCCCAGCCGAGGATTCCGGCAAGGGTCGGGACAAAACCAAACAATCTCACACCAAGACAAAGACAGAAAGCATGTTGGAAAGCAAATATAAGGGGATAGAAGACACGGTATGTACCTCCCTGCCCACTGTGGAGGTAGGACACCCCACCCAGATACAAACTTTGGCTTGTGGAATTTTTTTATCAGAACGTCACAAAGTTGCGAATCAAAATGTTATGACAAAATTTATGTTTAAAAATTTATATTTTGGATTATAATTCAAAATAAACATACCTTATATTTTAAAAAATCTCTCTATGGCGACATAATACATTATCTCTGTGATAACTGGAAATTTTCAGCCAATTTCATTGAATAGATTCTGAGAAACGCTTGACACAGTATCTCATACCCCTAGAAAAATGACATATTGAGAAAATAGCAAAATAGTTTTCCGTTTTTCACCCTTTTCTTACTCACTGTACCCTTTTCGACTATGGTTTTCGTACCTTTATGAAGTTGGACTTCAATAATATTATTTCTAAAATAATAAACTATCGTTTTCCACCAATATCTCAAAATTAATTTTTTGAAGGATTTTCCTAATAATTAAACCCAAACCGCCCTTCCTTAACAAAAACTATAGCGGTACACAACAGGGATAATTAACAAGGGAGAAAAACAAAAACAAAAAACAACTCCCCAAATTAACATATTCCATTTGACTATTTCCCCCTCAGCCTAGACTCCGGTAAGACCAAAGCCAAAATATCTTTCAAAGACAGAGTGCAACGTGGAAAAAGAAATATACGGGGATAGAAGACAGCAACGACCTTGCCACCTACCACGGGAGGTCAAAAGGTTTGTTTATTTTTAAGGGTTTTACGACGCTTGCAACACATTTAGGTTATATCAGCTCCAGTAAATAGGAAGAAAATGGGATAGTAAAAAGTTATAGAATTACAATTAAGGCACCCAAAGGGGAACTAGGAACAAATAGGGATCAGATGTAGATTCCAAGAGCATACCACCAATGTACTTAGTTTGAGATCACCTATAAGTCTCATCCGGACACAAGAACAAAATCCAACAAAGAGGAATCCACTCAAATGCTTACATTATACATTAAAAATAACAAATATAATAATACGTAACAGAGAGATGATTTACAAGGAAAAAAAATCATCTCCCAAAACAATAACTATGAATTTGACTGTTTCCCTCCCAGCCAGGACTCCAACCAGGGCCAGGAAAAAAACAAGTAATCTCATTCCAAGACAAAGACAGAAAGCGTGTTGGAAAACAGATATAAGGGGGTAGAAGACACAGTATGTACCTCCCTGCCCACTATGGGAGGTCAGGATCCCTACCCAGGAGGTCAAAAGGTAATGTGTGCAGACAGGAGGAACCCCTGAAAAAGTAAGACAAACATAATCTCCCCCTTCCCCTCTCCATCACCAAGATGCACAGCGTAAGCCGTGCTTCCAGTTCTCATAAAAACAGGATTCTTTCTGAGAGGAAAGCGCTCAAATGGTTCCTTATACTACACACTCTCTTTAAAAAATGTTTTAGATCTGAGGGTTTAAGCACCAAAGAAAAAGTAAGACAAAAGGGACTGGTTGAAGTCGGGTTCTGCAGATTATACGAGCAATCTATCAAAGTCCCTATTCTGACATTGCCTACTAAAATTTCCATCCAGATACACGCAAAGGATCCCTCTATGAAGGATACACTCAAATGTTTACAAAGTTTGTTTTAACGGTTTTACAGCGTTTGCAACATATTAAGGTTTTTACAATTACAGAGACATATGTTTTTGTTTTTAAGGGTTTTACGGCACTTGCAACACATTAAGGTCATACCAGCGCCAGTAAAAAGGAAGAAAATGGGATAGTAAAAAGATTTAGAATTATAATTAAAGCACCCAAGAAAAGGTAAGACAAAGGCGAATTGGTTCAAATAGAAAACATGTGTAGATTCCAAGAGCACACTATCAAAGTACTTAGTTTGAAATCACCTAAAAGTCTCATCCAGACACAAGCACATGCTCCCCACTAAGAGGAATACTCAAATGTTCACAAATCATGTATAATACGTTAACAAAACATAATACAGTGCATAACAAAGAGATGATTTACAAGGAAAAAAAATCATCTCCCAAAACTAACTATACATTTGACTGTTTCCCTCCCAGCTAGGGTATCCGGCAAGGGCCTGGACAAAACCAAGTAATCTCATTCCACGACAAAGAGAGAAAGCAAGTTGGAAAACATATATAGGGATAGAAGACACAGTTTGTACCTCCCTGCCCACTATGGGAGGTCAGGAACCCCACACAGTACAGAGACATGATTCACGAGGAAAACAAATCATCTCTCAAAAAAAAAAAATTAAAAAAAAGGAACCATGTATTCAACTGCTCCCCTCTCGGACTAAGGATTCTTACCAGTACCAGGAATATTGTTTTTAAAGTTTTACGGCGCTTGCAACACAATTAGGTCATATCAGCGCCAGTAAAAAGGAAGAAAATGAGATAGTAAAAATATTCTAGATGTACAATTAAAAGGACTTGAGAAAAAAAGTAAGACAAAGGGGAATGGTACAACTAGGGAACAGGTGTAGATTCCAAGAGCACACTAACAGTGTACCTAAAAATCTCACCCAGACACCAGCACAAGATCCCACTAAGAGGAATACACTCAAATATTTGCAAATCATATGTTTAGATAAAAAACCAACACATAAAAGAGAGAGAGATGATTTACAAGGAAAAAAACATCTCCCAAAACTATAACTATACATCCGACTGTTTCCCTTCCAGCCAAGGACTCCGACCATGACCAGGACAAAACTAAGTAATCTCATTCCAAGATAAAGACAGAAAGAAACTGGTACAAAACAAGTACCTCCCTGCCCACTATGGGAGGCTGGGAATCCCACACAGGACCAGGAAAAAACAACCGAGCAGCAATGCCAATCCAGATCAAAGACGAGAGCGCCGTGGAACGGGAAAACGAATAAAGGGGGATGGAAGACATGGCAATTGTGACCTCTCCGCCCACCCCGGGAGGTAAAAAGACCCAACTTAGGTGTCTAAAATAACAGGTAAAAAATCTGAAAAGTTTGACGAAGTTAGTTTATTTACAAATGAAGTACTCTGTACAATTTTCTATAAATATTAAGACAGGGTAAAATATACAATGTAAAATGTGAAATAATGGAAAAAATGTAACAAAATGAGTGTAGGGTAATAAGAAACGCATGGAGATGAGATTTCATTGACTCAAAATTTGAGTTATTATATACACATGTAATTACGAAATTATATATACTTATGAAATAAACCTTACAATTAATTTCTACCTACAGAACCTACGTACTCTGTACACTTAATATGTAAATTATTTCTCAAAAATTCTCAATGACAAGAATGTGATTCTGAAAAAGTAAGGGTGCTTAATGATGGCTGAGTAATCGTATACGGTGAACATTCCTGAAATAAATTCATTGATAATTTAAATATGACTTTCTCTTGTAAAAATGAAATACTATAACTACAACATAGATTATATGAAGATTAAGTCATTAGCTAACTGTTGAACTTGGATTGGTTTTCAAATGTAAAAAAAAGAAAAAAAAAAAAAAAAAGAGAAAATAACATGATTTATTGTAACTGAAACTTGCATCGTTCTATCATCACTTACATACATGATAAAATAAATCGATGTGGACTCCTTCCCCCATCACAATTTAATTTAATGTATCTTTTGAACTAACAAAAAAAAACTTTTACTCCCGATCGCTAGACGGTGTATCTTTCTTTTTTCTCTCTCCCTCCCTCAGTCTGGTTATATGCCATCTTGTAGTTTCTTTCTCAAAAAACCTAAATATGTTTTGTTGTCTTGAAGGGTTTTAACGGCCCTTGCGATACATTTCAGCGCCGATTAAAAAAAGGAAGAAAATGGGATAGTAAAAAAAATTTACAAGATTTATGATTAAAAGCAAACAAAGTAAGACAAAGGGGAATGGTTCAATAAATAGAGAACAGATGTAGATTCCAAGAGCACAAGATCAGTGTTCTTGGTTTGAGGATCACCTAAAAGTCTCATTCAGACACCAGCAGACTCCACTAAGAGGAATACACTCAAATGTTTACAAGATATGTTCAAGACAAAAAACAAAAAGAAAAAGATGATTTACAAGGGAAAAAAATATAATCTCCCAAAACAATAACTATACATTTGACTGTTTCCCTCTCACCCAGGGTATCCAGGGCCAGAACAAAACCAAGTAATCTCATTCCAGGACAAAGACAGAAAGCAAGTTGGAAAACAGATAGAGAGAGATAGAAGACACAGTAAATACCTCCCTGTACACTAAGGGAGGTCAGGGACCCCACCCAGCATTATGGGAGGTCACAGACAGAAAACAACTCGGAAAACAGATAAAGGGGTATAGAAGACACAGCAAGCGACCTCCTGCCCAACATGGGAGATCAAAAGACCCCACCCAAAATTTACGTTTTCATATATTAATGATATAGTATGAAGCAAAAGCTAATTTACCAATGAGTTGATCAGTTTAGCAGAAGGCTAATAGGCATTGAGTGTCATTTCAAAGCCTGTCCTGCAAGTTAACAATTGATTTTTAAAAATCCAATTTCATTTTTTTATATTCTGAGTAAAGACAATTAATTTCAAAATCACCCCTCCGGATAAGATTACAATACTGTCAATTATGATGTGTCTAGGTCTCTACCACACTCAAGTTTAATACATGCAGCATCATATATTATGTACATTATTAGAATAGAAAAAAATAAAAATCAATCATTTACAAAACCAACAATCAAATATTCTGCCTTTCACTATCGTACAAATATGCTATGCTGGCAGCCGGTTTCAAATTAAAATATGCACTGAATGAATACCCTCTTATATGAATACGATAAGTCAGGATACCTTTAGACTACATCTATAATTTTTTATTTTTGCTTCTTGTCTTTTTTGTTATTGTTTGTTTTCTTTTACACCAAAAAGTCTATTTGAGATGATAAGGTCCCTTTTATGCATTAAAGTACAATGAACACTGGCAAAACTTAATTCGTTGCTTATATTTCGTTTGCATGATACACACTCAGAGCTTTTCAAAAAGAAAACAGTACACAAACATGAAAAATAAAAGTTGATAGATTAAAAATTGTTTGTTTTTGTTTTTAATAGTTTTATGGCGCTCGCGACACATTTGCGTCATTTCAGCACCAATAAAAAGAAAATGGGGTAGTCAAAGATTCTAGATTTACAATTTGAAAGTACACAAGAAATAGTAAGACAAAGGGGTATTGGTTCAAATAGGGAACAGATGTAGATTCCAAGAGCACACAATAGATGTATTTAATTTGAGATCACCTAAAAGTCTCATCCAAACACAAACACAGGTCCCCACTATGAGGATTACACTCATATATTTATAAACCAACATATATTTATAAAAAAATAAAAAATGTAAATAATAGAGAGATGCTTTACAAGAAAAAAAAACCATCCATCTAATTAAAACTATCTCTATGCATTTGACTGTTTCCTCTAAGTCAAGGACTCCGACCAGGGCTACGACAAAACTAAATAATCTCATTCCGGCAGAAAACAACTCAGAAAACATATAAGTGGATAGAAGACACAGCCTGCCCATCATGGGAGGGAGGTCAAAGATCCCACCCAGAGATTAAAAATTCATTGGTACCCAGAACGCTTTTGGATCAAACAGACCTAATAATAAGAAACAGTAAGACAAAGGGGATGAGTGAAAGGAAATTAAGTTTGGAAAAGAAAATCACAGCAACAATCTACTCAAGTGTTTATCCTGAACTGCTTGACTATGGCAAAACAAACCCTTTTAAGTTTGGCAAGAATTTTTTACTTCAAATATCAATAATCAAGATGACATTCAATCTGGCAAAATTCTTAAACCTGAAACTTCTAAAGACGTAAAGAAGTCTCTGGTTTAAGAAATTTTTGTCCAATCGAAGGTCATTCCAAATCATTGATATTTGAAGTAAAACAAAATTCTGGACGAATTGAAAAAAAAAAAAAAGTGTTTTGTCAAGTGTCCAGCCATGAAGCCACTCAAAGAGTTTTGCGGGGCCTGAGATACCCGTGAAAAAATGGATACTCGGTTTTCATACACAGCACAAAACAAGATGTTCACATCCGACAACTCCCCTCTTAACAAAGGATTCTAGTCAGAGCCAAGAAAAAAGGAAATTGTACATCAAGGACAAGTGCAGAAAGCCACATAAAAAAAAAAGCAAAACTCTACCATTAGCACTCATAAAAATTATGTTGACTATACATCTTTCATGATTAAATTTATAAGTTGTGATATGGCACCTCATTAAAAAAAAACAGTAGTAAGTAATGGGACTCAAAACAATATGAATAAATTAAAACCAATTCCCATGCATGACGTGTAAAATCTTCGCAAATGTCATTCAATTTATAAAAATGTGACTTGAAAACCTGAAAGCTGAACCTAAATAAATATTGACTATAAACGAAATGGCCCTGTTTATTAAAACAAACGAGTTTTATCCATAAAAAGATAGGATAATCAAAAAGGTTATTTCAAGGGAATATTTCACAACCTTTACAGATTAAAAAAATAAATAAAAGTTGAAAGAAGTCAGTTAAAATAAAATCACTGCAACCAAAAGGTTATCAAAATGTTTTTTTAAAAAAGTGATCACAATACGCTGACACTTATTCAAGAACATAAAAAAGAACACATTATTTTATTTTTACAAGCTTTTTTCATCTCCTTCCTTTCCTTCTTTTATTATGATCATTATAGTAAAAAATAAAAACAACAAAAAAACTATTAAACTACACTGAGCTTACAAAATAAACAAATAAAACAAAAACAAACACATCTAATAGGTAAAACACAAAGCAACAAGCAGGAACAACCTTCTACTTTTAACCTACTATCTCTTTCACAGGAATGCTCTAAGGATACACAACTTTATTTACAATTTACAATTGAATAAAAATACTTTTACAACAAAAGTATACCATAACAACTCTGTGTCTGTTCTGAAAGAGAAGACATTTGTGGTTGGATCAAAGAAGTGAGACATACGGTGATACGAAATTATAAAACCAATGCAAAAAAAAATAAAATAATACAAATACAAAACAATCATTCAAAAACTATAAATTTCAAACACGAGTGCAATGAAAGTTTTATCGAAGAGATCACTATGAGCATATGCTGTATTATTAATACTATAATAATAATAAATGTCCATTTCGTGAAAATTAAAAAAGGGCTGTATTGATTACAATGAGCTGGAGTCAGTTTTGGACTCATTTCTCAACATTACATTCCCTGTACATGTAATGTCATTCAATATTACCAGTGACAGTGACAGCCCTCCTTCTGAAGACTCGAGGAGTGTAAACAGTCATTGAATCTGGGTTTCAGTCATATTCACTCTCCCTTTCGTTCTCTTCCAAATGTACTTACATTGCCTTAAGTTGGAATTTTAATTTTATAAAATCAAAATGAGCAGGCTACTTGTTTCCCTTTTCTTCTCTTATGTTTCAAGTTTCAACGTTTATGGCTTGTAGAACTGCTAAATATAACAAAAATATAAAATCTACATTTTCATAAATTTTTAATTTCCTGCAATGTTAAAAATCATTTAGGACTGGCGCAATGTAGCCTAAACAGATATCAAATAGTGAATTAAAAATCAGTTGGCACCAACCTGCTTTGAAAAAATAATAATTGTCGTTTACAAATCCAAACTTAAGGGTAAAAAAATCTGAATTAAGAAAATATACAGAAGATACTGTTAAGGGTAGAATTGAGGTTCAGTCGAGCCAAGTCTTAGTAATCCAGAGTGAGGATTCTGAAACATAAAAATTCTTAGAAGTGATAGTAATAAGTTTAATTGTATATTTTGTTCTATTTTGCAAAGTAAAGACACATATCTCCGACAAGGTAGTTGCTGATCAATGGCAGTTGGAGTATTATTATGTAAAATATTTTCCCCTTTACTTTAAAAGTTTTGTTAACGCTTTCCGAGAAACCAACAACAACAAAAATAGTATAATCTATATTTGGGTTTATTGCTTTGTCATAGCATTCAACATTTATTCTCAATCTTATCATAAATCTAGCCTGCCCTGCCTTGTTTTTTATTTAATTTGATCAAGCAGACAATGTCAGTGTTTACAAACAGAGAAAAAGAGAGTGCTTGGCTGAACAATAAAAGAGTCCCCAATAGCTCAGCTTGTGAAGCACTGGTTTCTCAAACAAAGGGATCGGTATCAAGATTTTCTCTGAGCCTTTGTCCACCAATGAGTGAATGACTAGGAGGGTTTGTTAGATCTAGCAAAAATATTTGTCCTTTACAAGGGTGGCAAGCAATTGCAATTGTCCATTTAATTTGAACACTACTGATAATACAAAATCATGGGCCTTCTAGTTTGTCTTTTTTAAACTGAACAATACTCAATGAATGATGAAAAGAGGACTGTTGTCAGATGGAAGACAATGATTTTGAAATAAAGAGTTCAAGTTATGGAAGCATAAACTCTATATTTTATACTGTTTTCAAATTAAGTGATCAGATCCAAAGATAAATTACCCGATTATAGATTATGTAAGAAGAAGAATAAAAGACTTGTCTCTAACACTCTAACTCTACCGTACTCTGGAAAACACTTACATAAAAACACGCATTTTAAATTTTGGCCAGAAAACTCTTCCTTCTTGCCAAAAAATAAAACCTAGGAATTCAAAGTCCTAGGTTAGAACTTTAAAGTAATGATACATAGTATATTATGAGACCCCCCCCCCCCCCCCCCCCCCCCCCCCAATATATTTTAATATGTAAATGATAACACATTTCTACCAAAAAATAAATAATTCCGTTTTGGGATGCAATAAAGTATTATTGTTATTATTATATAATTATTATTTTTTTCTTTCTGACCAAAATTTTAAATATGTATTTTTACAGAGTACCGCAACACTACCTTGTTCGAATAACCGACTTCTGGATTCTGGTGACATGGCTGCACCTTGTATAAATGATATGATGTACGAATGAAGGGAAAAAAGAACATTTTCAAACAATAGTTTTTGTACAACATCACTTCACCAATTACAGATCACAGTATTGTAAATTTAAATGACCAAAAACTCAGCAGTTTATTTTGGCAATAACATGCTTTCCCCGACAAGTGTATTATGCCATAACAAATTTTATAATTAAAAGAACATAATGATTAATCCAGGAGGTGAAAAATTCATTTTTGGTTTATCAGGTTTATATTTGTACAGAAATAATTTCTCATGTGGTAGAATGGTGAAGCAACAGAAAGCTTGAAACAATCTTTTGTGAAATCAATGAACGGTAAAACAAGTTATGTATTAGTACATATAATATCAATAATGATAATAATAATAATAATAATAATAATAATAATAATAATAATAATAATAATAATAATAATATGTTTTTTTGTTTTTGTTTTTAAAGGTTTTACGGCGCTTGCAACACATTAAGGTCATATCAGCGCCAGTAAAAAGAAAGAAAATGGGATAGTTTGTTTGTTTGTTTGTTGCTTTAGGTCTCTTCCAACACAATTGAGGTTATATGAGAGACCGCTGAAACAAAAAAACAAGCAATCTAACAAAAATAGTAAAAATGTAAATCAAAATCATAACCTAAAGATATCATAAGCTAAATTATAAATAACCAAGAACAAACAGGCAGAAGATTTACAGAAAAAAAAATATCCCCTGTCAAAAATACAATCACAAACCAAAGAAGCAGGATAGGCTAGTAAAGAGAAGAAGAAACGACATCACTATCGGATCGTACACCCATGCGAACATCATGCATAGGTATATGATTCAAGGGTGATGCTCCCATCCAACCACCCGCAAAATGGGATAGTAAAAAGTTCTAGAATTACAATTAAAGCACAAAAGAAAAGGGAAGACAAAGGGGAATTGGTTCAAATAGGGAACAGGTGTAGAATCCAAGAGCACACTGTCAAAGTACTTAGTTTGAGATCACCTAAAAATCTCATCCAGACACAAGCACAGGTCCCAACTAAGAGGAATACACTCAAATGTTTACCAATCATATAATATAATATGTAAACTAAACATAATACAATGCATAACAGAGAGATGATTTACAAGGAAAAAAATATCATCTCCCAAAACTATAACTATACATTCGACTATATCCCTCCCAGCTAAGGAACTCCGGCAAGGATCAGGACAAAACCAAGTAATCTCATTCCAAGACAATGACAGGAAACAATTGAAAAGCAGGTACAGGGGGATAGAAGACACAGTAAGTACCTCCCTGCCCACTATGGGAGGTCGGAACCCCACCCAGAATAATAATAATAATAATAATAATAATAATAATAATAATAATAATAATAATAATAATAATATGATGATGATGATGACGACGACGACGATAATAATAATAATATGATGATGATGATGATAAAAATAATAATAAAAATAAAAAATGTATCTCAATGCCCTCATGAAAACATTTCCTTGAAAATGAATCTCCCCAAATATTTACTGAGTCATGAAATAAACATCTTCTATTTTATGATTATGTCTAATGATGTCTGGTCTACAGCACGTGAAGAAGTTGTCTACCAGGTAAATACAAAGAACCAAGAAAAAAAACAAATTCAGGTGGCAGAAATTACAGATCTGTAACTGTGAAGATTGGTAAATAAATTAGGTGCTCCATTGACATTTACATAAGAAACAATAATGTGAAAAAATCTACATTCTAAATTATATTGGCAGTAAAGTGGAGTTATAATAAAATAAACAAAAAAATATGATCCCCCAGGATTTCAAAATCTATCTATAATGTGTAGTAGATAGTATTAAATTTGATGAGAATCAAGATCATGTATTATCGCTAATTGTTTGTGACTGTTTACTCCATGTGCCTTGTATTATTAAAATGTTATGTATTTTTTTTTCCAATTTTCTATATATTCGATCAAAGCAAAAAACATTTATAAGTCTTAATTTTCAATATTTGGCATCATGAGTAACTCATTATTAAAGGATACAAATTTTTGAGGGTTGATTTTTAAATCAGAGCTGTCCACTCTGTTATTTTTTCAATTCAGTTTGGAATGAATTTTGATGAAACTGTTGTTCTATCGAATCATCACTAATTTGTTGTTGTTATTGATAAACTAATCTTCGTTTATTAACGTCATTGAGCTTCTGAATACAGGATAAAAGTATTTGAAGCTACTTTCATACATGACCTCAGTGTGACTCTTGTGGTGCAGTAACCCACAGTAAAAATAAGGGGGAAATTTTTTTTAAATGAGAAAAATGCATAATGTATTTCTTCCATACAGTGAGTACTGTAATATTCTTTCATGCTTTAAAACCAAAAATTACTATAAATGCTTAGCTGCATTCCTGCAAGGACATAATGATAAAATTCTATTGATAATTGGTCAACCATACCTGCAAGCTCAGTTCTAATAAATTATCTAAAAAACTAATATAGTAAGTAAGGTAAGAATAGTAATTCTGATGATAGTCTATTTGTTTAACCAAAAAAAAAAAAAATGTCAACCAAAACGTTTTCTATTTAAAAAAAAAAAGATTAATGATTTCAATGTCAATGCTCAACTTAACCAAACAAAAACAACCAAAAAAACATTATTTTCGCTAAATGATGTGTTGACATGTTTAAATGAATGAATATTGAGTATCTGACTGATAATTTCTGTCATTTAAAAAAATATAATTTTTGTTCCGAGACATTTCTTTAAAAAAAGCTGCCATAATTCAAAATGCGAGAAGCAGCCAAGATCAGTGAAATTTGAAACAAGCCTTTAGACTATTTGTATTGCCATGTTGTAACTAAATATAAAAATAAAACAAAAATAACTAATTGTTGATGACTTGTTTCACACTGGTTGTTATTACAGACTAAGAGTATCAGTCCTTTACAGAAATCACTTCATCAGTTTCTTGCGAATTCTTTTCCCTCCATCTAAGAGATAACTAAGGTCTATTTTCTGTTTTCCTGGCAAATTATTCAACAATTTGACACAGAATCTGTCCAGTCGCTGCCGTTTTTCTTGGAGCTAAAATAAAAGGAAGAGAAAAAAAAAATGTTCTTTAGAAATTTCAAATATATGTAAACAGTATAAAGCAGTTTTGTACATACTTGCCTTGCTGACAAATAACACTACTTTGAAGCCCAAAAAGATAGATTGGGGCGTTATAATTTTTTTTCTTCAGAGGCATGCACTTTTGAGAGAAAAAAAAGACATGATCTAAGAGAATAAGTGTTGAGATTCCAAAAAATAATTCATTAAAGGGACTATTTTCAAGAACCAGGGGAAAAAAATCTCTATTCAACTTAACTTTCTCAAATCAAGAACAAGTCAAAGCTGTGAATTTTCACAATCCATAATTAAGTCCAACTTAAATTTTATATTTTTTCAGTGGACAGTAATTTGTATTCAACATAATATAAATAAACCTTGGATTCAATAACATTCGATCTCGTGAGGAAAATAAAAGTTCAAGAACCTAGCATACTAAGAATTCATAGACATATTTGTCAAATTATGCCAGAATTTGGAAACCTTAAATCCTTTTGCCATGCACAAAACACCAGATTAAAAGAGGGAAATGGTGGGGTGGGGTGGGGATGGGAATGGGAGAGTAGTGTTAATGGACTGAAGGTTAGGGAGTGCACTTGATTACTTCTTGCAACCCAATTAAACAATCATTCTTGGCAATTTTAAAATGGGAAAAACTGTTTTTTTTCCACTAAGTCTCAAAGATGGTTGAGACAAATTGTATGCATCTAATTTGGAAACAAGACTAGTATATGTTCCTCATAAGCAGTTTATGTCCTCCCCAACTACAAGTGCAGTCACATCGTCTTTAATTTCATGTATCATCGTAAATGATAAGTTTCACATACTATCTTGTTGGAAAAAAAGTACACAGTGCATAGTAATGAAGGATGTTACATACTATCATATGTAATTAAAATCATAATTTATCCCAAAACCACTCGTTATTTCTAGATATTAAAAAAAAAATTACAAAATTACAAAATTTATCACAATTTACATTTTATATATCACAAAAGTGGCTAAATATCACTTATGATAATACTTGAAATAAACGACGACATACACAAACATACACAAAAGATGACCTCTTATCATAACCTTAACTCTCATATGTAAAATGGAACGTTTTGATATGAATGAATAAATTTGTGTAATGAGACCATATTACACGACAGAGGTCTAAAACGTGGAATTAGCCTATAATGGTCAGAAAGAGGAGAAAGTGCAAAGAAATTGAATGATACTTGTCAACTTGTAAGCCTGGTAGGTTACGTGATGAAAAAGATACCTTTGCCATGTAAAACATGTTTGGTGGGTTGGAAATTTTTATATCTTGGACTTTGAATTTGTGCATAAAGCAATTGTCACAAATTGACCTTCTTTAACAAAGGTTATGTTTTTTCGGTGCTTACAACACATTTAGGTCATTTCAGCGCCAGTAAAAAGGATGAAAATGGGATGGTAAAAAAATTATAGAATTACAATTAAAAGCCCACAAGAAAAGTAAGACAAAAGGGAATGGTACAAATAGGGAATAAAATTAGATACAACAAGCATACTATCATTGTGCTTAGTTTGAGATCACCAAAAAGTCTCATCCAGCTACAAGCAAAGGATCACACTTTGGGGAGTTCACTCAAATGCTTACATTATATATTCAAAACAATAAATATAACAATACATAACAGAGATGATATACAAGGAAAAAAAATATCATCTCCTAAAACTTTAACTACTATACATTTGACTGTTTCCCTCTCAGCCAAGGGAAAAGGACAGAACCAAGTAATCTCTTTCCAAGACAAAGGCAGAAAGCAACTTGGAAATTAGGTACAAGGGTATAAAAGACACAGCCACAATGGGAGATCAGGAACCCCACCCAGAACCAAAAGTTATGACCAGTGTCTTTCTGCATGCAATGGAAGATATTGTATAAGTACAATTTAATAAAAAAATGAAAGAAAAAAAAAGGGTGTCTCACTTTTGACTTGCATTGCGACTGGAAGTAACCTTGGAATAATTGTAAATGGAGTAAGCTAATAAATGATGAATGTAAATTATTTATTACATTATAAATTCTCTGATTTATGTTGAGAAATTGTCTTTAACATGATGAGTTTGAATGAGACATCTTAAAGACCTTGATCGCCTTTTAAAATCCACACTTACCTTTTCCTCCATCAACTGCTTTCTGATATTCAATTTATCAGGGCAAACTTCTGACTTAATGTCTTGGTTGAGATCAGAGCCTTTATTTACATTCACTTTAACTTCAGCTTTTAATTTAACGTCATGTCTCAGACTTTCATCAATCTTCACTTTGCTGCTTAGGGAGGAATGGCAATTCTTGGTGCTTTTAACATCAGGCTTTTCCTCTTTCACCACAGGCTCTTTATTTCCTTTTCCATTTTTCCCAGAACTAGCATTGCGAATTGCTTTTCTTCTGTATTCCTCAGGAATTTCATGGGGCTGTTAAAAAGATTTGAGAAGAACATTAAAAAAAAAAATTTATTAAAAATAACAACAAGAAAAAATCAAAACATTAACAATAATAATAATAATAATAGTAATAGCAATAATAATAATTACAATAATAGATTTTTAAAGAGCAGGGGAATGTAATAACAGATAGGATCGTAATGAATCTGACAAAATCTGCAAGAAGTCAAACTTGAATAAAGTCTCGGAAAATTAGTCAAATATCAAAAATATATGTTATGAATAATCTAATGATAACAAACTTACTGTGAATGTCCTTTTCAAAGTTAGTTTTATTTCAAATTGGTCAAAGCAAAACCTGTTGGTATTCATTGGATACCTGAAAGTAAAATTGGATCATAAAAATTTGAACTGACAATGACTCGGGTAAATCTGTATCCATTAAAAAAAAAAAAAAGGAGAGAAAGAGAGAGAGAGAGAGAGAGAGAGAGAGAGAGAGAGAGAGAGAGAGAAAGAGAAAGAGAAAGAGAGAGAGAGAGAGAGAGAGAGAGAGAGAGGGGGAGAGATAGAGAGAGAGGAGAGAGAGAGAGAGAGAGAGAGAGAGAGAGAGAGAGAGAGAGAGAGAGAGAGAGAGAGAGAGAGAGAGAGAGAGAGAGAGAGAGAAAAGACATTGACATGTGTCATGTCTGTCTGGTGTGGACAGAACTCAATGTAGTCTGAAATAATGACTAGTCAGTAACGATTGAAAAGTCTTATTTCAAAATTCGACTTTGCCCATTATCAAGTAAATAATTAACTGACTGCAATATTAGTAACACTGTAAGTGCTGATTCAAACTACACCCATTGTTCCAAATTTTATTTCGAGTTTATTTGAATAAGTCTTGGATCTTAAATGGAAATATAACTCTCAGGTGATTGAAAAAAATCCAAATAATAATAAATGCATAAACTATAATAATAGTTAAATAGTTAACTTTCTATACCTATGGACTTCTATGTGCTAGACTTATAAAGGAAAATCTGAGATTGAGAAGCTTTTAAACATTTGATCCGAAACCCCACACATTTTTTTTTTTGTTTTCAGGGAGTTGACCAAAGTGCTAATTCAAACAGCATATGGTACCATAATTGTGTTTAACTTACCATATTTCTTTTATCTTATGGAACAGATGTGCCGTCTTATCCACTCGATACTCGCAGACATAAACGTCCTGTTCTTTGACTCCTTTAGGCCGACCTTTGCAGTATGTCGTAGGGTCCATTACTACACATTTGCCCATCACTAAATCTAATGGGATGATCTCATAGTTTGGAGTACGAAAAAGCTGAAAGGAACAGCAAATTTTAATATTTAGAGATACAATGGACATTGTACCAATGAAAAGAAAATGAAAGAGAACACGTGAACAAAAACAAAATTTTTCTTTTTAATTTAAAAATCTAAAAATGAAACAAAAATTACATCTCGTTTAATATGTTAATTTTATTTTTCTATTTCAAATGGATGACTTAAAAATGCTAAAAATTTCATAATCTAATTTGAACAAATTGAGAACAAAAAATGGATCGATCTGACGATGCAGGACAAGTGAATGCTTTGATCAATAGGATAACTTTGTAGCAATATAAATTAGACATGCTACATGGAACAATTGTAATATCTAATAAATTTTCAAAGACAAAATACAACAAAATTTTTTTTTAAATACCAAACCATAATTTACCTATATTACCATTTTAAAATGCTTTAGAGAATAAAAAAAAAAGAGAAAAAAAAAAGTAGTCCTTCAGAACCATTCAGCCCATGGAGCTGTAATTTATCCCAGTTTCTATAGCATGAAACGGTCAATAGCAATTGCTTGCTATCCTTTGGATAAGACCCTAGTCTATCACAAAGTACTTTCCACCAAATCTAACAGACTCAGCTACCCATTCACTGTTGGGTAGACAGGGGGGGGGGGGGTAGTCAGAATTGAAGTTGTGCAATAATTGATTACATGTCTATTTCTGGAAAAAAAAAATATTTTAGCAATTTTATTTAAAAACTTTGGTTATAAGTTCACTTACCAACCCCCTCCCCCAACCAGACACACACACACACACACTTAAAATCCGTACAATATTTATTTTTCTTTTCAAAAGAAATCAATATTTAAACTATAGGCTAAGAGTAACTTTTGCAAAACGCCATGAGCAATACTTCTCTTGTAAGAATGATAAAATACACCAGATAAAGAAGAGGCTTATTCTGAAGGAGTCCTTTGCTAGCACTGATATAAAAATGAGATGGTGGGTTTGATTGCTTTTCCTTACCTCATTGTGAAGAAATTTTCTTGTAGGTTCATGAAATGTTTCTTGAGGCCTTAAATATGGTGTTCCGCTGGCAAATCTTTCACCTCTGAAATATTATGATGGTAAGTTAATCAAATAATTAAAATAATTAAAAACAAGCACACACAAAATGAAGCACAATGACATAAAAACAAAGACCAAAAATAAATAAACAAAATAAGACGGTTTGTTTTATCCGTGTTTTTAAAGTGTCTGATAGCATAATGCTAACCATTGAAAATTCATTTCAATTTTGCTCAAAAGCGAATATTAATATTTTCATTGATGACATATTCCACAATTGTTGGCTTTTGACATGTTGCTTAGGTAGAGATTATGGTATTAACTCTTCAGAGCATATACAAAATTCTTTTGATTAAAAGCACAATGTATTTGTTGATTTTAAAAATCCAAATTGATTAATCCATCTGTATATGAACAGAGGCCAAAATACAGCCCCAAAAAACCAGGGTCACTTGCAATGTTTGAATGATTTCTTGATTCAGTTTTTACGCCTAAGTTTTGCAATTGAAGCAACCTTACCATACTTTAAAGTACACATAGCGATAGAGGAATATATACATAAATACAAAAACCTACATAATTCAAGAGAAAACAAGGAGTCTTACTTTGGGTCTTTCCACAATTGTTCAATTCTAAAAATATCCAAACTGTCAGGATTTGAGGTGGCAATTAGTCTGTGAGAAGAACGCAAAGGGGTTCCACTGGCAGATCTTTTACAATCTCGCATCACATAGACACAGTCACCAATGGCATATTGGACGTCGTCTTTGACCAGAGTCATGAAGTGGGTGCAATCTGGCAGTGAATCAGGCAGTGGTGGTGCTAGAAGAATTTCCTGTTAAAAAGAAAAAAAAAAATTACTGAACTGTAATTTGAAATGACAATAAGCAATATCTTAAAATAAATGTTTAATATAGGTACAATAATGGTTAACATTGAAAATTCATTATCTGGTTTGTAACCATAGCAAATTTTGAAGAAAAAAAAAAATCATAAATCAAAAATATTTGTTGGCAGAAGGCAAGGCAAATGGTGAAGGTTGCTACTTACTGGGTCATAGTATCTAGGTTCACATCGGTCACAGAGATAATGTTCCTCCTTTCCACTAGCTCCAACACAATCACAGTGCTGCCATCTCTATATTATTTAGAGATTTTGAGAAATTAAGAATGAATTATTGTTTGGCTGTTCTTGAATTTTCGCACTATATTCTTTATTTCTCAATGAGCAAAACCAAAAAGATAAGTTGTAGTAGGTATAAGTACTAAAGCTCACATTCAGAGCTGCCAATCCCTAAATAAATAAAAGTGGAAGATGGCTTACAAACAAAAAAAGAGGGAGATTGAGAAAAGAGTGTACAATTCTGAAAAGGAACCTTCCCCCACCCCAAATGTACATTTACTTGATATCCATTATCGTGAGTTGATGATCAGTTATATAATTAAAGTCGTCAAGAGCAAACATCTCAAATCAGGAATTTCAAAAATCTACACTCAATAGAGCAGAGAAGTCGTGACGTCAAACCCTCTTTTCCAGTTCAGTGTGGCTATGTGGTCTAGTGGTATGACATTCGCTTTCGGATCTAAAGGTCCTGGGTTCGAGCCTCGCTCTGCGCATAGTTGAGTCCTTGGAAAAGGCTCTTAACTTACATTCTCTCACCATACTCAGGTGTAAAACGAGTACCTGGCAGTTAACATGTTTCTGTCCGAAAAAAAAATAATTGTAATACCGCCCAACAGGCATCATATCTCGTCCTAAGTGTTAAGTGTTGCTGTTGGCCAGGGACCTCTTGTAAAGCGCTTTGAGCATGTTTAGTGGATATTGCGCTATATAAAGAAGAAAAAAAAGCTCAAGGCTCAAAACTCCTGGATAATGAATAGGTTACATATTGAATCAAAAGATGGCATAACTACTTTAGTAGCAGCAAGTATAGGCTTTTACAATTTAAGAGCGTGGCTGACATTATGCAATCTAATACATACCAGACACTTCTCACACTGAAGCATGAGTCCCTCGTCGCGAGTGACTCCACAAATACATCTGATAATGTCCTCCTCTGGCTCCTGCCGATCTGGATGAATCAAAAACACATTTCAACTTTTCAAAGAGCTAAAACGGGACACCCTAGTGTACAATATCGTCATGATCCAAAACAGAAGTATAATGGGACTATTATATAATATAATCTAGATTTAAAGATTTTCTGCTCCTTGTTCTAATTTCTAGTTTGAAAACATACTCCTGGGACATGCAAGGGTCATTTCCATACAAATATTGTCCAATTTTAAAAAATTTAAGTTTTTCTCAGATAACCAAACCAGTACTGTCCAGATAAAATCAGGACAGTTGGCTGCTATGAAAACAATGAAACAAAGCATACTACTTTTAGGAAATATTATAGAAAACTTTCTTTATCTTTAAAAATATTTCCTGCTCCTGAAGTGATGATAGTGGCAATTTGTCAAAGGGAGGAAAATTTATCAGTCCATCCGTAAAACTCATAACAAAATCATAACATAAAATATCATTGTTTCGTACATAATATTACTACTTCTTGTGTACATCCCTTTTTAATAGTAGAGATATAATATACTTTATAGGGTATGTAAAGTTTTAATGAATTGTCCTCTCCTTAGAATGCTTTTAAAGACATACCTTACATTCAAGAGATTTAAAATTAACTTTCGGTCAAAAGGCCTGAAAGTATTTGTTTTTACTTGTTTTAGCTTTGCAACTGTAGCCCAGAGGTTATGGTTCTTACAATGAGACTCCAAGTATCTTTAATAAATTGAGCACCCCTTATAATAGTAATAAATGTTATCTCTCTCTTACCAGATGACGTTTATAAAGAATATGAAGATTGATATAAGAATGGTTGAGAGAGAGATATGGATAAGGGAAAGATAGAAAGAAAGAGAAGGGGAGATAGGAAGAAAGAGTGAGAGAGAGTGCGAGAGAAAGAGAGAGAGAGAGAGAGAGAGAAAGAAAGAGGAAGAGAGAGAGAGAAAAAGAGGAAGTGAGAGAAAGATTGAGTATTCAAATTTTTGTTTTTCCTTTCTTCTTTTATATTCTTTCTTTTTTTTTTTTGGGGGGGGGGGGGGGGGGGGGGGGGGGGGGGGGGGGTTGCAACACTATACCTTTGACCCCTCTCTCATCCATAGCATCCAAGTTCATGTCCAAACACATCTTGGTTGTACCTGGACCGAGTATTTCATCTATTTGTGCAGACAACTCCTGCAGAGCACACATTAAAATCTGACGCAGCTTGACAATAACTTGACCAATGTCAGATCTTGGGCCACAGTACAACTGAAAATATAAAATGTAACGGGCTATTTTAATGTCTGTTGACCATGACTGTATATACAACAGTAAAGAAATGATAAAGGTCCTTGTTTCCCATGGAAAATAGAAAAAATTTAAACAAATATTTTACATATATGGAAGTCAGGAGGGTTTTTTAAAATATTATTTGTCTTATGTTTTGAAAGCTGATAATCCTAACAAGCAAACTGAGCTTCGTTTTTGATTAGGTTCTCGGAGCCTCATTTTTGACTCTGTCCCAATTATATATATTTGAAGTTGACTCTGAGATAAATATGCCACAATTGATATGACATACATCCTTGAGTCAAGAAAAAATGCAACGGAATTCAGACAGCATGAAGTAATGTGAATTTATAATGAGACTCCCACCCGTGAACCCCCATTAAAAGAATTAATAAAAATACATCTAAGATTTTTAATTTGAAGGACATTTTTTACAAATATGTTAAACTTACCTCCACATTTTTAAACAATAACATGAGATCGGCATTAAAAGGTTTGAGATGGGAATAATGGCCAGTTTTGACCCTCTGCTTGATAACAGACAGATCAATGGGCTCCTTGACAATTTGATAATACTGGGGTTGTTTCTTGCGTGATGGTAAGGACATAAGGGGCATTACCATACTGTTTCCCTCGTGATCTGGTCCAAATTGAATTTAAAAAAGGGATGAGGGAAAAATAGAGAAAGATTACAAGCACCGAAATAATATTATGAATACTTAAATATTGATTCCATCTTTACGAAACATTGGATATACAGAATAAAATCTATCATTATAAATGCCCATTAAGATATAATATAATTTGTGAACAGAAAGATTTGTGAACTTGTGACAAATCAATGCGAGATTTTTATCTTGAAGCCTAGTATTATGGAAAAAAATATTTTTATTTAAAGATGCTTTTTTCTGAAAAAAATGTAGAGAAGGATGGAATTCTCTACTTTTACATGTTGCTCTTATATTTTCTGTAAAATTTTGTTGTTTAAAAAAAAAATTCAATATCATTATCATTCTCAAATCAAGAATCATTACAGTAAAGGATATGTAACTTACCTTTCAACGACAAAAGTTCAGTTAAAACCTTGTCAAACAGTTGTGCTAACTGATGTCGCCTGAGTATTTCTGGGTTATCTTTAGCAAATGAGGCCAATCTAAATAAAAAAAAGAAGTTGCTTAATTTTAAATTTTTATTTAAATAATTGATGAAACAACAGTAATAAGCTTGCATTTAATTCATATCTTTATACTGGCTCCAGTTATTCAAACAAATGAAATTAGGGAGTTTTATATTCAAACTTTACTTAAAATAAAAGATTGCTGCATATATGATGTATATTAGCAATTTTTCTAGACTTAATGTGGAAATGTCAGAATAATCATTAGTTCATTAATGCTGAATTCTAACATAAAATAAAAGCAAATGCAATTTGTCTAATTATTCTAGATCTAAACAAATTTACCTTGTTTTCACAGAGCTCTCTGTTAGATTTGATAACAACACATCTGAGTGAAAAACAAATTGTGAAATATATATACTCATGACATGGAAGGAACGGGCAGGGGAAATTCACGCATAAGAAGAGTGGTCCCAACAAAAAAAACTATAAAGGTTTCAATGGCAATAAGCACATGAAATAAAATATCATCATTCTTTCGTTTTCAAAAATAGAACAGGTACCTCAATTGCTAATAAAAAAAATTTTTTTAGATGAATTTCACAGATTGGATGGAATTGGTGGCTGATCACACGTGATCACTTCATTCATTCTTTAAGATCTATCTAAAGAAAGGACCTAGATAACTCGGGTATTGGCCGCAGTGCAGTGCTGTAAAGTAAGCAATTGCTGAAAGAAAAAATTAGATGCTGAAGAAGTGCAATGCCTTATCCACTTCACCATCTCACCCACAGACCATATCGCGCTCTGATAATTTGTTTTAATAATTTGAATAATCTTTTTAACTTATACTTATTCTGTAGTTAAGATTTTTTTTTACCTGAAGTCACACAATTTATCTTTCCTGGTTGAATCTCTTCCTTGGTTATAGGTGAAAAAACTTGGCCAGGATGGCGCTGATTCAACACCTTGTCTACATTCCTCACTAAGAATATGCTATGCTTCCGGGCAAACCAACGTTCCTTGTTTGTCATTGGTAACACAGGAATATTTTCCACAACGCATTTCTGAAATATGTAAAAAAATAACAATTCAGGTACTTTCCAGTTTTCTTAAAGCATACTAGCTCCTTAATACAAATGATTTAAAATCTAAAACAATTATCATTAATCCCAGCTGTGCATACTTAAAATTGTAATAACTTGTAGTTTTTAAACTGAAAATGGTAGATTTCTAATTAGCCCTTTTTTGCTCACTGACACCAAAATTTCCTTCTCATACAAGCTTAATTGAATAATTAACAAAATAATAATTCTGCAGTTGAGCCAAAATATCACAGAATGTCTAATTTTAGCTCAAACTACAAAACTACAAATTTCTGTGTTATTTCTGAAATATTCTTTGATCCATGCTCTAGGAACAAACCAAAGCTAAAGAGATCATTTTTGCATATTAATAAGTATTTCAGATAATTACTTCTTATGGGGAATTATTATTTTCAAGAGATTTTTTGACATTTTTTACCCCATCTCTGCTCTTTTTATTCAACAACTTTGATTTTCGCTTGTCCTTTGAGTCATCTCCAACTTTCTCTTGTTTGTTCACTCCACTATTTCGTTGCCCTTTCCCTCCTATAACACCACGGCAAGCAGGATGACCACAGCGACATTCTTGCTGGAAAAGTAAACAGCTCAATTACATGTCATACCAAATCATGAGTGCTACAATCAAGCAATTATGTGATGGCTTTTCTGTTTTACATCAATTTCTATTCATAATTTACAATTTGTGTATGGAATATATTCCTACTGACTTTCTAACAAAACTAATAACATTTATCCTTCACTGTATGGAATCAGCGCTATTTTAGATGGAACTCCAAAGGGGCCCTTAACCCTCCCTGCAAGCTACCTGCGTGAAGTCATTGGAGGTTAACTGATATCAGGCAGTGCCGTGTCTAATGGGGGCAATTATCGATATTTATGGTCTTATGTTGGAATATCTGGGGAAACAATAACAGCCTCTTTCACTTTATTATTTTGCTTGGAAAAATCAGTTGTCATCAGTGCAAATTTGACATTCTTGTGGTTAATAGTTTTCTTTAAATATTGTAAAGTGTGGGCCTAATTTTAAACGCTTGTAAATTTTGGTGCACTTAGATTAAAAAATCATTATTCAAAACTTAGCAACAGTATCTCAAGAGTTTTAATAAATATCAAAATACATCAATGTATCTATGTTCCTGTGCATTATTATCATATTGGCAGTTAAAAAATCTAAAAAATCATAGTAACCAAACAAACCTGAGTTTCCTGATTGAAAGCATCAAAGTTGTAATCGTAGCCAAGTTCTTCAAAGGCATCAATGTCTCGCTGAGCAACTAGTACCATTCTGTATAAGCCATTCACATTCCTAACAAATTTTAAAGGGGGAATAAAGCACACAGACACATGTTATGTGTAAGTTTAACCCTTGCTAAAAAAAAATCTAGATTAATACCAATAGGTGAGAAGAATAGTATGTAACTTTATAGTTGGCCTTTCATGACAGTTTCAATTCATTACTCAAAACATAAACCAACACCCTTTTCCCTCCAAATAAATAAATTAAAAAAAAAACAAAAAATAAAATGAATGAAAACATCCTTGAAAGCATGCTTCCCCAGATTCTGAAAAGATTGATAGAAAATAATACAAAATGGGAATACTGAGAACTTCATTACGCATTAAGTGTTAAATGTCTTTAAAGAACAAATAAAATAAGAATGTTTAGGAACTCAAGACAGACATTTTTAATAGCGAGGGGAATCCCCATTCATGTTAACACAAATTTATGCCAATGTTCAACATTCTCAAAGCAAAACTTGAAAGCATAAAAGTTATAACAACCTACCATTTCTGCATTTCACAATTTGGCTCACAAGAGTGATTGACATAACGGCCAATATTTCCCATACGGTATCCATCTATGACATTTCCAGAATCAAGATGCAAAGCATAGTGATGACACTCTTCTGAATATTCTTCCATCATACGACGACGGAGTTCTGTTTCAGTGACCACTTCACCCAGATATTCTAAGATAAACTGGCCTGAAATTTTTGTAATTAAAGAGAAATATGAGCAGTAGATAGAAATTAAAAAAACAAAACAAAAACAACAAAAATTTGAGACAAACAAAATTGTGATGCATGTCATTTTGTCTTAGTTCATTTCTGCATAAAAGAAGTGTTAACCTTTATTAAAATTTACAATGCCATTATAGTTAATATGCCTGTAAATGGTTGTAAGTGTAAGTGTAAGTGGCACAAAATACAACTTTTTCCTTTTCTTTTTTGTTGGTTCTGTTTTTTTACGTTACGAATTTTATTTTTACTTTTAATTCAAAACAATTTTGTTAAAAATATCAGCACTGAACAGAATATATCGAGCAAAATCGTACTGTCGGAAACCCGACAATTGTTGGAACATTTACAGGCTTGAGTTAAGGTCAAAACTTTGAATTCATATAAGATTTAAAAAAAGATTATATGAATTCAAACAAGAATAATGTGAATTTTTAAGATTCACTCATATCTAAGTTCACCATTGTAAACTGTGAGTAAAAGAAACTGAAAGCTGCTTATGAATTTGCAGATGACAATACAGTATTCTTACTCAATCCTTGCTTGTGACAAGAATATTCTTTTTTTTAAAATTTAATCGTCGCAAATAGTTTTAAAAATCTATTTTCACTGAATAAAAATGGTGAAGATCTTCAATTTTGGAAACCTACCAGCTTTCACAGGCTTTGTAACTCTGACACCAATTCCTCTATTGTCAGTCTGGAATTTTTCAATACCAGGAGCCCATTCGTGTTTCTGAATGCGTTGATTACCACAGCTTTCTCCAAGAGGACAATTCAACATTGAGCACTCTGTGTATATCATTCTGAAAAATTTGACATTCAAATGCTTATGTTTGTTTTTAAGTGTTATACAGTGCTTGCAACACATTTATCAGCACCAGTTAATAGGAAGAAAATGGGATAGTCGCAAAATTCTAGAAAAATCTTGAGCTTTTATATTGCGCAATACCCACTAAACTTGCTCAAAGCGCTTTACCCTAGCAAACAGCAACATTTAACATGTAGGATGAAACATGACGCCTGTTAGGTGATGCTACAATTTTTTTCAGACAGAGACAACACTGTTAAAGGCCAGGTACTTATTTTACACCCGAGCGCGGTGAGAGAAAGTGAGTAAAAAGTCTTTTCTAAGGACTCAACTATGTGCCAAGCAAGGCTCGAATCCAGAACCTTCCGATCTGAAAGCGAATGTCATACCACAGGACCACATAGCCACACCCACTTTAAGAACCCAAAAAAAAAGCAAGACAAAGGGGAAATGGTTCAAAAAGGGAGCACATGTAGATTCTAAGAGTACACCATCAATGGTCTTAGTTTTGAGATAATCTAAAGTCTCATCAAGACACCACTAAGAGGGCTACACTCAAATGTTTACAACGTATTTTCATAACAAAAAAAATATATCATTACATGACAGAGATAATTTACAAGGGAAAAAATGTCATCTCCCAAAACTGACACTATACATTTCACTGTTTCCCTCTCAGCCAAGGATTCCGACAAGGGCCAGGACAAAACTAAGTAATAATCCCATTCCAAGACAAAGACAGAAAGCAATTCAGAAAGCAGATATAGCGAGATAGAAGATACAGCAAGTGACTTCTTATCCACCATGGGGCTATTATCTTAAAATGGAAACATTAGCATGATTGGTTAAATCATGGGAATGAATTTTAAGAACAGGTTACTCTTAGCCAAAAACAACGAAACAAAACACAACACCAGCATATAAAATTGTCTAATTCAATATTTTCACTGACAGCCAACTTAAACTGGTATATCTTTAACAATCTTTTTTTTTTTTTTAAAGCAATAAAAGCAATAACAGTCATGAATATGCTTTTGTATGTAAAGGAAATTTCTCCGGAAATCAGAAAATTTAAAATAAAACACCTCTAGAACCCACCTATTCAAACAATCATCTAAACAACCCATTCCTCCATTTGTTGAGCGCTTACAACTGCATGCTGGAATTTCTTTTTTTCTGCAGTTTGCTTTCCCATCAACATAAATATCTGTAATATAAAGAAAAATATATTTTTAGAATAAAAAAAAAGCACTGCGGTAAGTAAAAAAAATAAATAAAAAGGAATGAAAAAAAGAAAGCCATACAGAAAATCACTCAGTAAGACGAAACGAATTTCAAATCAAGCAAGACAATCAGAAATGTTTAAAAGTAACAAATAATATAAAATCTTAATTAAACTGACAATTTTTAAAAATGTGTTCTAAGCATTAAAAATTAACATATCAACTTTGAAATTAATAAATAATCTGATTACAAAAATTAAATTGATAATGAAATGAATAAGAACTAAAATTTAACTCCAAATGAGAAAGCTCTGCACACCATTTAGAGTGAAACATTCATGCAGCAGAGGACAATCTAACCAATATATATCTAAGTTTTTTTTGTTTTATTAACGCAAACTTACTTGACCTGATCGTGCGGAATTTAGTTTTAATCTCCGATTTCTTTGGTAACTGAGAAGAAAAAGATTTTATTAAACTTTTTATTACAAACATGAAATTAAAAAGAAAAGTTCACCATAAGATTTATACATTTCAATTACAAACTACTCAACTTCTGTAATAAAAAGAAATCACTAACTCTGCAACTATGCTAGCGTACATGATTAGTTTCAAGTGATGTCAAAATATCACAATGTCTCAACTCTCTCCTTTACCACGACAAAGATGAATTTTCTTTTACTTTTACCAAAACTCAAAGGCAATTTTTACAACATAAACAGAGCTTCATAAAACAGAAAAAAAAGCTTTATAACTATAATGCAGTGTTCAGTTATAATGGCTAATACAACAATTTATCTTCATTTCTGATGCACAATCCAAATCTTGAGAGAGACAGATGGTTTTATCGATGTAAAAATTTTCCTTTTGTTAGCAAGGATATTTTGAGACTTAACTTACTTGATTGTGACAATTCTGCCACCAAATATCATAAGGTAGTTGAAAATCTTGTGCTTGTGTCATGTAATGAAATCCCACATGTAGAGGCAAAGGCATTAGACCATATTCATGCTCCTCTTTTACATAAACCAGCTTTTCTTTGCAACGAGCCATGTTTTCACATCTTTTTCTGGGTCTGTCGACATAAAACAGATTACAAATTAAAACTATGAATAAGCCTACTCACACTAAAGCTGAGAAATACAATAGTGAAAACAATTTATCAATCCAGTCAATATATATATCCAGACCAAGTCTATAAAACATAAGTCGCTTACCTTAGATACTATTCTTCGATGCGACCTAATAAGTAGTCCCCTTCTGCATTTACACACGACTTCCAATGCTTTTTGAGCCTTTGGAAGCAGAGATATACGACATATTTTTGGATGATCTTCAATGCATTCTACAAATTTTCTTTCAACTCTTGGAGATTGCAAAAGCGGGTCCTTTCAATGTCATTTTAAGTTTTGAGAAAAGGAAAAAGTCACAGGGATATGAATGAATAAATCCATGTTTACCTCTGATGCAAACTTGTTGAAAATAGCATTATGGGAGCTGAAGCGAGTTTATCATTAAGAAACAGTCAAAACGGCTTGGTAAATAAAAAAATAACAATATCCAAATGGCTACTGAGAAAGGGTTATAATTTTTTGCATTAAACAGGAAAAGGTTCATATTTAGTGAAAAGTGAATGTTCATTAGCAGTGTCTCATCGGTGTGGATGCTGAAGACCCAGTCTGGAAACTCATTGGCTACATGAATGAATGAACGAATATATATATATATATATATATATATATATATATATATATATATATATATATATATATATATATATATATATATATATTATATATATATATATATATATATATATAGTATATTATATATATATATATATATATATATATATATACCGTACAATTACAAAACTTCGAAAAAAATAAAATATATATATACCGTACAATTACAAAACTTCGAAAAAAATAAAATAAAAAGCAATCCTCTTCAACAACACACTCACTCTTCATCTTTGTAGAAATCAGAAAATAACCCAACACGCTGATATCTTTTTCGTGGTGGTGGACCTGAAGATGTTGCATTATGATTTTGGTTGGACGGATGATTGATCTCTTCTTCATCACTTGAAGAATTATCAGAACTATATATAAGATGCAAGTAGAGAAAATAGTTCATATTAACATAATATTAAATATTTTAAATTATATTAAATCTTTTTTTAAAGCTCATTAAAAAAAAATGAATAGTAATATCAATAACAAATATAACAATAATAATAATAATAATAATAATAATAATAATAATAATAATAATAATAATAATAACAATAATAATAATAATAATAATAATAATAATAATAATAATAATAATAATAATAATAATAATAATAATAATAAATAGAAGAAAAAATGATGACTGTCATAATAATAATACTAATAATAATAATAATGATGATAACAATAACAGCAAACAATGATAATAACAATAACATACCTGCCAACCTATGCTGAAAAAAAAAAAAATAGGAGTCAAACTTTTTTAAAAAGGGGAGTCTGGGGAAAAAAAAAGAAGGGGTAAACCTAAATTTTATTTGAAAGACTATCTCTTTTATTTCACTATATATCTGATACTTTTAATTCTAACGAAAGTTGCCCAGCATCCCTTTATGAGTATTACCTAGTACTCATGAACATGAAAAATCAGTTTCGCATTTTTTAAACTTATTTTTTGGTTTAGACATAATGGATGAAATAAAAATCAGTTTTCCATATTACGGTGGGGTACTCAAAAAGGAGAAAAAAATCTGAATAAATCTGATTTTATCGGGGTATGTGGCAGGTATGTAATAATAATAATAATAATAATAATAATAATAATAATAATAATAATAATAATAATAATATTAACCTGTCATGTTGAAGAGCTGTTTGAATTTCTAACACCACATCCTTCTTTTTACAATGCTCTAAAGGGAGTGGCTGCCTATCAGAATTTGATAGAACGGGGATCACAGACGGGCTTGCTGATAAGTGAGACAGATTTACAACTGTATTGCACATTTGGATGTCAGAGATTGTGGATGATAATGATAAATGTTCTGAGGTGCCATGCGACATTTCAACTGAATTGGTGTTAACACATAATAATGAGGGGCGAAATGAATTGCAAGATCTCCTCGCTGTACTTCGCCCATGGGGTGACGGGATTCTTTTTGAAAACTTTTGAGAAGAAACTTCTGGCAGTGCTGCATTCAACTCAGGAGCAAAAATGGAACATGTTGAAGAATTGTGTTTTTTAACATGTGAAGGTGACAGTTTGGTTTCTTTGATACAATTTGAAGACTTTCTTCTCTTTTGAGGATATCTTCTGTTCAGCTCTTTTGACGTTGCTGAATTCTTTAAAATGGGGCTACACTCGGAACTACTGGTTTGGTTATCAAAAGTAGAATTGAAACCTAATGACTGATTTGATGAATGAGTGAATGGTGAGTTGGAGCGAATGATACTAGAAGTTCTTGTAGTTGACCGGCGCAGTAACTGACACTCAGCACAAGACATGAAATCATTTTGAAATGAAGCACCCATAGAATGACTTGGACATGCTAATGATTCACCAATCTTAGAAGTCTGCCTTCCATGAACACCACCATTAAAGTCTGCAGGTGAGAGTGAGGAAACAGATGCAAAAGTTGAACTTCTTGTAGATTGCCGGCTAGGACATGGAGAAGGGGTCAAAGTTGACACACTTGATCCAGCTGTTGAAAAGCAACTTGTGTCAATTGTCAAAACCTGATCAACAGTTGGATGAGAAACAGCATTGTTGACAGAGCTCTCACCTAAGAAATTAATAAAAATAAATAAATGCTATTACCATTAATATAGATCTTTTTTCAAACCAATATGTACATCAAACGGGAATGGGAAAGAGAAAAAGAAGGTTTTTAAAATCTTAAACCAGTAAAAATGAGGCCTTGCTGAAAAAAACAAAACCCGAAACCTAAAAAACAAAAAACAAAACAACAATCTGTCACTGTCAACAAAGAACATATCAAAACAGTTCAACCAGAGGATGTTGAAATTGGTAACAATATTAGCATTTACTAAATAGGAAGAGGATACAAAAATTTTTTAATAGATGGACATTTTTTTCTCCATCTCTCTATATAGATCAGGGGTGAGAATGACTTGTCACAAAAAAGGAGGATATTTTTTAGCGTGTAGATCAACATGCAAAAATAACCTATAAATTTGAATGTCATTAAAATTAACTGAGATGCAATCCAAAATGTGTCTTTCAGTAATTTCTGACACCACTAGGGCGTATTTCAAAAGCTGAAAGAGTAATAACAGCAAATGATAGTTGTAGTAATGGTGATGTGGTGGGGGTTGTTGTGGTAGTGGTGGTAGGGATGATAATGTGCTGGTTGTAGTTGTAATGGTAGTGGTGTTAAGGAAGATGACATACCAGTAGTGGTAGGGAAGATGATGATGTGGTAGTGGTAGTTGTCGTGGTAGTGGTGGTAGGGATGATGATGTCGTGGTGGTCGTAGTAGTAGTGGTCTTAAGGATGATGGTGTGGTGGTGGTTGCAGTAGTTGTGGTAGGGATGAAGATGTGGTAGCGGTAGTGGTAGTGGACGAGGTGGTAGGGATGATGATATGGTGGTGGTTATAGTAGTGGGGGTGTTAGGGATAATGATGTGGTGGTGTTTGTAGTAGTAGTGGTGAGTGAAATGAAGATGTAGTGCTTTTTGCAGTGGTGGTAGGGATGATGATGTGGTGGTAGTTTTAGTAGTGGTGGTGGTAATGGTGATGTAGTGAGTCTTTTTTATTCATACATTAAAAAAAAAAAAGCTGAATTGTGATGGTGATGGGCGGAAGATTCTCAGCCCTGATAGATATAAAAAATCATTGTAAAGCAATATTTCTAGCATAGCTATCCCATTTTGCTTACCTTCCTATTACAGAAATAAAACTTAGAATTGTTACCTCATAATCTTGTTTAAAAAAAAAAAAAAAATTAAAACAGCAACAGCTATGGAACAGTTGTGATCAGGGATATCTAAACGCTTCTCGCTTATAAAAAATGTCCTCCACTATTTTACAGAAACAACTTTTTTTAAAAATCAACACTTCATGATGCTGTAAATTCCATACTTTCTTCCTATTGGAATAAATGTGTGATTTCTAATATAATAGAGCCAATGATTTATATTTTAACATTCAACAATTAAATAATGAATTTTATTTTAACAACATATATTGGCAATTACAAATTGTTTACACAAATGCACATGTATTCAAATAGAAAGTCGATAAGTTGATGTCACCTAGTTTTCTATATACAACCATGAAATTTAAAAAAAACAACTTTTCTGTAGGTTTGTAAGGTCAGTAACAATTGCTATAGGATGCTGGTCTACTGCAAAGTACTAAAAAAAAACCCAGCTACCCAATAACTGCTGAAAGGCAGAGGAGTCAGAATAAAATATGGAATGCACAGGAGACCAAAACTAGCCTCTTTGCTTGTGACACAAGTACACTATCATCAGCAATAACTGCTGCTCGACATCTGGTACAACTGAGACCATCGTTGGGGCAAATAAATAGATATCTATATAAGGATCATGAAAGACAAAGCGTTGATCTTCTGACTCACCTTCGGTTTTTCTAAGACGACGTCCTTTTCTTTTACTATCAGCAGGACACATATCTTTCACAGCCATGCCTGGCAACACAGTATCTGTACTTGACACATGAGGGGTTATAGTTTCCCCATGAACCATTCTATGTCGTTTTTTCGGAGGGAGCCATTGATCACTTGAATCACTTAAAGATGGTTGGTCTTTGGAACATGAAGTTGCTTCAGGTGAATTCTTCTTCCTAAGAGTTTTAGATAGAGTCTTCATTGAAGAGCTATTGAGTGCTTGTGAAGTTATTTCTTTTCGCGCAGATTTCACCACTTTAAGAGTTTCAACATTACTAAATTCAGGCACAATCTTCTCTTTTAATTTTTTCATCACATCTATCTTTTTCACTCTGAATATACTAGGAAGAGGCATTTCTCCTGGTCGCACTCTAATGAAATTGTCCGCAGGATTCTCAGAAATAGCCATATTTTTTAAACCCCTTTCTAATGCACCAAGATCTGCAGCAAAGGCAGGATCTGTAATATTCTTATGTTTTGATTTGAAACTGAGCAATTTACGCCTTTTCTTCATGCGTTTTTCAGATCCTTCTGTTTGCTCTCCATCTGTAGGAGTTTCAGGTCTGTTAGTTTCCACTCCAGTACCAGTTTGAAAAACATTTAAGCGGCTTGATGCTAATATTTTTGAGGGTTGCATCCGTGAAGTGAAGAATGACAGCCTTCGTTGTGGAGATGAAGCACCAAAGCCACCCAGTCTGCTTGATTCAAACTTCTTTTTCTTTTTTCTCTTTGTTTTCCGCATCATTACATGCAACTTTGGTTTTTTGTACTTTGGTTTTGGTCTAACAAGTGATTTCTCTGAAGGCTGAGGTAACTGAGGAAATGACGGTGACTTGACAAATTTGAATGGATTGTCAAAATATAAAGAACTCTCCATGTCATCATCTTTCTCAGATGTGAACTGAGAGTTTATAGAACTTTTTACATTTTTTAAAATGACTTCCAGGTCTTTACTGCTAAAATCTGATTTCTCTACTGCATCATCAACTGTCATGTGCTGTACAATATTTGGTATTTCATTAGTGTCATTTGTCATTAAAGCGCTGTTAGAACCTAATGTGTCAACGACTGAATTAAGAGGCTGATGTTCAATTATTTCTAAATTCTTGGACTGTTCACTTTGATCATCTTTAAATGAATTGCTATCTAATCCATTTCCTTTCAAAGAAATTTCACAACTCTGTTGATTAGCTATTTTATTCACATTAGTTTTCTTCAATTTTGTGAAAATCCTTTTTCTTGATCTCTTTTTCTTTGTTTTCTTACTTTGCAAAATGCTAGGTTCCTCGATAGGTGTAACTTTTCGTGGACGACCTCTTGGACGTTTAATTTTTTCTTCACCAGACTGTGCAGAGGGTGACCTAGGACGCTTCAATGAAGTTTCTGGCAATTCTTGTTCTTTGAACTTGGGAACTGACTTTCTATAGGTCCTTCGGGGTGGATCATACTCAAACTTCTTATTCAAAGAGCCCCTTGGTCTTCCTGCACCTTTCTTCTTCATAAAGGAAACATTTCCCGGTTCTACATCATGCAATATTGGCATTTCACTGTCATACAAATAATTTTCGGAATCAATTTTATCATCAGGCTTCCTTAATTGAGCCTGTAATATATTTTCTCTTCTGGTATCATCGTCGCTTTCCTGCTGCAAAGGACTGCTGCAAAATGCACTATGACTTTGTTCACTTTCAACTTTTTTGCTTTTGAGATGACTAGCACTTGAAGGTGATCCCATTGTAAAATCAGCCTTTGACATAACCTCCTCTGTTAACTCTAATTCGTTATCATTGCTTTCAGTGCAGGAGTGGCTATTCAAAACATTGACATTTTCTTGCTTGTTAATATTTTTTTGATCACAGTTACTTGAATCGCCTAATTTCATTTCATAATGTGTTTTATGAAACTGATCCATATCATCACTTGGCACTTCTCCCTTACACGGAATGTGAGCAGGTGATAGCTGCTCCTTCAAGGATGTGCCTACATTTTTTGTATCATGTACTTCCAGAGAGACTGCTTTTATACCTTCTTCATTTATCTTTTTGCTTTTACTAATAATTGATGAAGTCAATAAAGGATTGGTATCTAGACAGTTTTCACTTCCTCCAGCAGAATGAGGAGATTCATTGCCAAATGGAGATCCTTCAATTGAGATAATACCGCTATCTGGAGACACATTCGGTAGAGTATCAATTCGAAGACAAGAATCATGAACATCTTGAATAGAAGCACGACACCCACTTATGTTGGGCTTAACATGCTTTGCAGACTTCAGATGATCTGACCACTTCAAAGCTTCATGTGTTGTGATAATATTGTTTGCAGATGAATGCTTCTTATCCGACACAAATTTCAAACATACACCTGATTTTATAGACATGCTTCGTTCTTCATTTTCAACACAGTTGTCAATAGTACTGAAATTGACAGGTTCGGTGGCACTCTGAGCATTTTCTTGTTTCTGAAATAAAACATATACAGAAAAGATCAAGGATATTTCATTAACTGAGACTTAATACAAGGTTCCTACAGCAATTCCATTTTGAAATTCTAGTAGTTTTCAAGGTAATTTTTTTTCTAAATTCAAGGGTTGAAACAACTAATTATCCTTTAGACGCTAAAGAGGACAACTCAACTCCTTAGCTGTAGCTTCCACAGCAGTGGAAGAGCCAAAAGTTCACTTTTCTTTAACTTAACTGGAGATTTCAATGCAGTTGATTAAATAATAAATTTCACGGTTTTCAAATACTCTGTCTTTGCTCACATTTTGTCAGCTGAAATGGTGATGTGATGGTTGTATTCGTGGTATAAGGTATGATGATGTAATAATAATAATAATAATAATAATAATAATAAAATAATAACAATAATTATATTATATTTGTTGAGCACTCTTCCATATCACGAGGAAGTGCTCAGAGCGCTTTACATAGACCTGTAAATGAGCTCTATAAAAATTGACTGAAACTCATCGACAAACTGAAGATTCAATCATTTTTAAAAAAATAAGGGCATCATTGGAGAGGAGAGTGATAAATACAATACATTAAAATAGTGGGTGTTATTTCTTACTGGAAGTATGACTATGACTGCCATAATTTGATGTAGAAGGAATACTAAATAAGCATGTCATTAATATAGGTAAAGATGACTTCATCAAAGTCATATTCCTGCCTCTGTAATTATTTTGACATAGAAAAATAATCACCATTATCATCTTTAACTTCTAGCCATGACCAATTGAATTTATTCCTCACATCTTTATCGATGCTCGACAAGTCTGAATTGCGATCCACGAACAGCTCAGCCATTGTGAGAACATTAGAATAATGTAGCAATGAGCAAACTTGATTTTCAATCAGTAAATGACAGAAAAAAAAACTTAAATAAATATGACTTCTGGCCAATACACTGAATTATTAAGTAGAAGTGAATTATCAATGATTATCAAGAAGAAACTTCGGCAGGCGTAGCGGAAAAATTCAAAGAATCAAAATGAAGGTAAATCGCCACAAAACAGCAAGCTCGCTTGGGCTTGAGCAAAACAATGGCAGAAAACGTCCTGATTTGCACGGGAATTAATTAGGCTACTTACCATTGTTCCTTATAATCAGGTACTCAATCAGTGAAGAAACGATCAACCAGTTTGTTTACAACGTGAGGCAATCGAAATATGCTTGTAGCAATCTATCCTAACTTTCGATTTGAAGGTGTCTACATAACGGACTTCCAGCATTCGCAATTTACTTTATCATACTTTTGAGACTCGCCAGGTAAATGTGGTCAATTTTGGCTTAGATGAAACAGTGAAATTTATCGCTCGGTGGCTCAGTTAAAATTGGCTACAGTTGGGATCACGACGGGTTGGAAAGTGAAAAAATAATTTAACGAAGGATGTGTGAAAATACCCAGGGATGTGTTCAGACAAGCCTTTTATAAAAAGCGTCGTTTAGTCTTGGCAATATATACATCGTTAATATAAACGGTCCCCATGAGCTATGCGTAGCGCTGTGGAACACTCCTCATTACTTTACGGTCATTCGACTACGATTTGTGAATTCTTTCTTTTTTTATTTATTTCTTTCTTTCTTTCCTTTTTTTTTAATATTTGAATTTGACAAATTGAATGATTTCAGTTAATTGACTGAGAATTAACAGGTCTATTTACAGGGGCATCAACAATTCAATTCGGTAAATTTCAAAGTCTTAAGATGCTTTTTAAACATATCTTCCGATGAAGAATGCCGTATTTCTTTTGGAATTTTGTTCCAGAGGGTTGGGATTTTTCTAAAAAAGGGTTGTCCTCCACATGACATGTAAGAGTTCTTTCCTTGAGTGACAAGCAGTTTTCCATTGGATGATGGGCAAAGGGATCGGATTAGTGTATACAACTCCAATTTATCATACAGATAAGTTCATTGATATGTGTTGAGGCATTTGAAACACAATGTCAGAACTTTATACACTATTTTCCTTAACAGGAAGCCAGGAAGCTCTTTTTGCAGAGGTGACGCATCATGTTTCTTGCTGTATTTAAGGACTAATCTGCTGCAGTTTTGAATTCTTTGCAGCCTGAGTATTCTCTCGATGGTAAGGTTAAAAAAGAGAGAGTTACAACAATCAAGTTTTGAAAGAACCAATGATGTAATCAAGGTTTTTGTCACATCTGTATTTATGTAGTTTCTAGTTTTACCAATTCTAAGTTGGAAATTTAGGCATTGAGAAAGATATTTTATGTGCCGATCTAATGTCATATTTTCATCCATAAAGATTTTTAACAGCGGATGGACTTTGCACAATCGAGCCATTTATGTTACATTTGATATTTCCAATAGAATTTGTAATATTGAGATGACCTAAAATGACAATTTCAGTCTTTTCATCATCCAACTTTAAATTATTTGTTGTCATCCAAAAATTTTTTTATCATGTATGCACTTTTCTATAGTAAGTAACGTTTGACTTAGATCATTTTGCTCACATGTCATAGATATAAAAATATAAATAAAATGGTAGGCCTGATAAAATCTCTCTATTGGTTGATTTGGTACCATGAACCGCCTAAATTTAAAAAAAAATAAAAGATACTGTCTTTTGTCAAAGTCTGACAAATACTCCCTTTTAAATAAAACACATCAGGCGACCAACTACTTAACTGCCTAATGTCATATAATTGTGTGTAATTGTGTGCGTGGCTTTGTGACATGGTCTGATGATGTGACTGTCACCTCTTACTTTCGTTGGCATGTTCCCGTCGTATTTAAAATTTAAAAAAATATATGTATATATATCATTCGATTTTAATCATGGTGTAACTACTAAGGGCTTTGAAAAGAAACATAAATTGAAATAGATCCATTTAAGACCCGCTATAAGTTACATAAGTTACTTAATACCAACTGAAAGAAAAAATAATAAGTAAATTTACAAATCATAAAAAAATTAAAAATGTACCTCAGTATCCATCTTTCCATTATCTTTCAACTGAGAAGGGGACTGCAAATAACGATGTTTTCTCAGGTTGGTTCCCAAAGGATGACTAGCTTCATTTTCACAGCTACTTTTGTGAGTTTCAGACCTTTCTCGACTAATTTCAGCAAAGGAATGATCCCCCGAAAACTTCTTTTTCGGACAAGTGCTCAAGTTCAAGACAATGTTGTCACTGCTTGTTTCACTATTGTTTTTGTCACAGAAGGTTGGAATTGAAACATTTTTGCTCATTTCTTTCTGTGGCAATTCCAGATATTTGGTCAGGTTCCACTGAAAAAAAAAAAAAAAAAGATAAATAGCAATATTCATACAGGTTAGAACAAGAAATTTTTGTGGTTGATTGACGCTTGCAATAGTGAACCTTAAAAAACACAACACAAACACTTAATAAAACCACCCATAGATAAACATTTCAAAAGACTTGACTATTCACCAAAGTCACAATAATAACTACAATCATAATTGAGTTCCTCAAAATTTTAGGAAAATAGTAAGCCATTTATAAAACCAAGATTTAAGAGGAACCGGACAGATACATTTTGTGTGATAAGTTTAACTTTGATAAACATATTTGATTTCATCATGAGAATTGCAGCAGTGTCCGAAATATAACCCTATTTTATTTTTGTAGAAATGCATAATTTTAACAGTATTTTAATAATAAAACTACATTTCCCATTGTGGCAGCTAAGGCCATTCATTGTAAGACTATGTGAATAATTCTTTATATATATATATATATATATATATATATATATATATATATATATATATATATATATATATATATATATGTTTTAGAACCTGTGCTGCAATTCTTTCCACCTCGAATCAAGTCCATTGGGTAACAAAAATATTTTCATTAATCTCCATTTATTTCTGATATAACTTCTGAATCATGAATCGGGGAAGAAAAAAAATATATCAGACATTGATAAAATTTGGACTTTAACCAACCATATTTTATGACATGTAAAATGTGTCCAGTCTGGGTTTAAATTAAGCTTATTGGGAAATGTCTTCGGGGCTCAGTCTTGCTTCATACCAGATAGGTACTGAGTTCGACTACTCGCTGCGCTGTGTGGCTTTGAGCAAGTCATCTCACCGTAGCTCAGTTTGTGGCGCTGCATTGCAACTGATGTCTGGGTTATTCGTCTTCCCTTAGAATAGGCCCTAGAGACAAATTTCTCCTTGGGATGAATAAAGGGAATTTTAGATTTTAAAATATACATAACTCTGTCAGTGTCCTTCCTTCCTTGTTAGTAGCAGCCAGTTTTCTTTTGTATTATATTCATGGCTACTCTAAAAGGACACCATTTTTCTTTCTTTCAATATGTCACAATGTGTTGGAACAGAATTGAGCTGAGAAAACTACTAGCTAACAAGGGGAAAAAAATGCACATTGACAACTGACAAGATGGAAGAGTGCCAAAAGTTCACTGGAGAGATTTTCATCTTGATACTAACAATACTCAATTCTCATCAGCCTCCATCAGATCAACATCGAAAACAACTGAAAGATTCCTCTCAAATTCTTATTCTCTTCCTGCATTTTATAAAGCATAAATGTTAGCTGAGAAATATGTTGATCTAGCTGGAATCTGCTATATATGTTGTCAGGATGAAAAATCTTCCTAACTATTAATCGACTGCAGTTACAGTTGTGTTTAACCCAATACACCAATTCTAATAATAATGCTATTGTAGAGATTTTCCATTTTCCTAGCAAACTGATCAGTTAAAAACTATCTCCTATGATTTCGCAAATGTAACAGGAACATCAAACTGCCTGAAATCAGTTAAAAGTGAATGCTATAAAACCTTGGTTAAAATCCAAAACTGAACTTCAACTTGAACTTCTATGGATGCCCAGTCTGGGATCCGTAAAAACCTAATATATAAAAAAAATGGTACAGAAAATCCCAAGACAAACAATGCAACAGCTTGAATTCAAAATCAAAACAATCCCAAATGACATGTTTGGTTTGGATGACCAAAAAAGTCAAAATTTGTAATCTGGCTTCAGAATCTCAACAATCAAAATCAGTACCTAACAAACTGTTGTGTGATTTGAGAACAAAATTTGTTTCTGTAGTTATGTCTTTTGTGCTATAGTCAGAGACATAGACAAGACTGACAACTATTTAAATATTTATAGAATTATATAGAGTTAGAATATAGAATTTGAGAGAGAGAGCACAGCGTCATATTTTCGACTCTGAGCGCTACTTCAATCGCCTCACATCAGGCTGACCACCTGATACCCGATACCCTTGCTCTCGGGAAAAATGTAATTGACCGTGACACGATAGGTATGCAAGCCGGACGTTGGCGTGTGGTGCATCACTGTGATGCAATTCTTTGCTTTGAAAACCCCTCTTTTGCCCCCTTCCCCCCACCAAACCTTCAGAACGATTCATTTTATTTTCATTATTCATGTTATCACCAAGTTCGGATTTGCTTCTGTGTAATTTTTATTGTTTCTTGGTTTTCAACTTGGAAAATAATATTAGTTAAAATACGACTGCTTATCGCTCTTGGAATGATATCAAATTTGATGTGAGTGATGTGATTAATTTAATTAATAACTCTGGTTTGGATCCATGAAGTTTTATTTTTTTTCGTGATTCCCTATTTTGAAGTCTTTGTCTTTAATATAAGTTTTAGAATAAGTTCGCGATATGAGCGATTTAGGGATAAATGTTAAATATTCACATTTGTGCTCAAATGTATTATCTCAATGTGTTCTCGGGGGAGGTGGGTAGGGGGCCTGTGACAGGCTTGGAATGCGAAATGCTATCATGGACAATTTGGTATAGGGTGTTCAGTTGTGTGAATTTAGCTTTGATTTCCCCAGCCAAGTCAATTGTTAATAAATTGCATGTGTGTTTGCATGTTTCTTCCACAACAGCTTCTAATAAGGCCCCTCTGACTTCCGCAGTCAAATACTTGTGACAGTGGTTGCCGACAAAGGCCCGACTATGATAGGCTTGGGGTGTTATCTTGTGTCTGGTTAAAATCGCATCCAGACTCGAGCAGATTGGGCCAGATCTTGAACTGAGGGTTTCAAATCCTAATGCATTATAACTTCTTTTCAATTTTTTTTGTATGCTAGTTCGAATCTATGTCTGTCCCTTTCTGTACGACTAAGGATCAAGCACGTTTTTGTGTTTTTCAGTTGTTTTTTCAAATCCCGTCTATGACGCCAATTCTTTCCAAATATTTTCAAACTCAGCGCTCAGAGTCGAAAATATGACGCTGTGCTGTAGACAGAACCCAGTTACACAAGACACAAGAAAACATCGATAATTATCTCCACTTTTTTAGAACACACTTCACAAACATGATCATTCCAAAACAACACATACTGGAGCACCATTGCGTTCCATTCATGGTCAGATTTGGGTTTGGTCTTGGGCTCCATGGAGAGCAAGGCACTGAAGCCAGTCACCAAATCATAGGGAAATTGGACAAAAGAATGTGTGGTGTTAAAAGTGACACTAAAAAAATCAAGCTCATCATGGAAGCAAATACTCTCCATACATCACCACGACTACGCAACCAAGGAAAGTCACCAAAGAAAGCGAAAAAAAAAGTAATAAGGGAAATTCTCAATTATTATCTTTTAAAATAAAACAAACAAATTGATGCGCACATTTTGATAAAGTTAACTATAATGTTTAAAATTTCATATTTGGATTATTGAAAATTACTTGTATAAAGTAAGATTTTATAAGATTGACAATTCCAAGATTATCGTGAAGCTAGCTTCAGTAAACCTCTGTGCAGACTTTCAAAAAATTCAGTAATGGGATATAGATAACTACTTCAAGAGCATTTTTTTGATTAACTATGAACTTCGCAAGAGAAATTGAGGGTGAGTTATAATTATAATAGTTTTAAGAGTAATATAAAACAAAAAAAATCAGATGTCCACGGATTCATTGTCTTGTAATCGACACTTTAATTGAAAAGTGTTAATGATAATCAGTTTAAAAAATGACCTACATTTGTTTCGTTCTAACTATCATCCATCATTCATAGACTAATGAAACTTGTCATGTCACAACCATACATCATTACTAACAGTTTCCACCCTACATGCTTTCAATGGCATGTTTTGATTTAACGGAATACCCAACTGTTGATTGCATACAATTACTATAACATGCATGTCCAGCAAGCGCGCCGTTCGTTTTCTCGCCGAAACTGGGTGAGTCATCACCTGGCACATCTGGCATCGCTTAACCGCGGTAGGGCTGTGGGGAGGCCACGGTATTAAAGTTAAAGTATCGCAATTTGGACACTGAGAGAGAGAGAGAGAGAGAGAGAGAGAGAGAGAGAGAGAGAGAGAGAGAGAGAGAGAGAGAGAGAGAGAGAGAGAGAGAGAGAAGACATTGACATGTGTCATGTCTGTTTTTTTGTTTTTTGTTTTTTAGAGGTTTTACGGCGCTTGCAACACAATGAGGTTATATCAGCGCCAGTAAAAAGGAAGAAAATGGGATAGTAAAAAGTTCTAGAATTACAATTAGAGCACCCAAGAAAAAGTAAGACATAGGGGAACTGGGAACGAATAGAGATCGGATGTAGATTCCAAGAGCATATCACCAATGTACTTAGTTTGAGATCACCTATAAGTCTCATCCGGACACAAGCACAAAATCCAACAAAGAGGAATACACTCAAATGCTTACATTATACATTCAAAATAACAAATATAATAATACATGACAGAGAGATGATTTACAAGGGAAAAAATATCATCTCTCAAAACAATAACTATGCATTTGACTGGTTCCCTCCCAGCTAGGACTCTGGCCAGGGCCAGGACAAAACCAAGTAATCGCGTTCCAAGACAAAGACAAAAACATGTTGGAAAACAGATATAAGTGGATAGAAGACACAGTATGTACCTCCCTGCCCACTATGGGAGGTCAGGAACCCCACCCAGTGTCATGTCTGTCTGGTGTGGACGAATTAAGTGTAGTGGGCCATCAGTCATTTCATTTGTTTTGTTTTTTATTTAATTTTTGAATTGTGTCTGGGACTAGGATGGTGGATGAACTTTTTATCAATCACGAAAACATTGGGAGTCATTTGTCATATTTGATTTGACCACAGACGTACCCCAGCAAAAGGGTTTATTAATGGGCACGGTTGACTCTTAGAAGGAAGGGGCGGTGGGTAATCAGAATGGAGTTGGACTTGGACTTGCACAAGACCTCCAGAACTCATGAAATAATAATAATAATAATACCGTCTGCTACGATGTTCGAGTGCTTGTTGGCAAAAGACTTGGAACAACCAGTTCTTTCAAACACTTCATAACTACATCTTCCTCATAGAAACCAGTCACATAAACTGCAAGATAAGGGGTGTCTTCATGGTCAACTGTGTGGGCAGGAGATGGTCAAGAAACAGGGTAAGATTCAGGACTCGGGGTGTGAGTGTGAGAAGAGCCAAATATTTAATTCGAAGGTAAATTCGAAACAAAAATTATCTCCAATCTAATGGATTTAAATCTATACTGACCCATCACAAATACAGGTTATCAAATTCTGAGCAAATCACATGTTTTAAAATCGAATGACGACCTTAAAATCTTATAAACAATGTGATGTTAAAATGTAAACAAAGTAAGCTCTGCAACAAGGCGCTGTGCGCCATTAGAGTTCAATGAAAACTATAAAATGGCGTCTGTGGTTTTTGAGAAGCTAAATCGTAAGGGGCTTTTAGACATATTCAGAATTTGGAAAGCAATTTGGTTATCGACAATTCTCAAAATGTTCGACTTGTTCACGAATAAGATTCAAATCAATTTGATATTTTCCAATGTTTATAAACACGAGGCGTTGCTCTCATGCCATTTTACTTTACCTTTTTTGAAAAATATTACTTTCCCTTCGATTAAAGGTAAAAGTAAAGTATGTTAAGAATTACGAGCCTAAGAATTATTATTTTTGTTTTATTTTCAATTATTATCATCACTACTAAACATGCAATATTGATAATTAGGTAGAAAATATCATTTTCATGCTCTACAATGCGCTTGCTTATTCTGTATCAATATTTCTAGACCAAGCAAATCATGTTGCCCGAAGGATGCCTCTCACTATTTTTTCCAGGTAAGCATTTTCACCTGAGTAACTGAGTTACCTTTCAGAATGACATTTTACGGGAATGAGCGCCTTATCCCGCCTTATCCAGTTACACAATCCAAGAGCTATCCTGATCTTGGTTTTCATTCATACCAGTTTGTCGTTTGGATTCCTACATCTTAGGAGGTGAAAAAATCGATCACCAATTAAGAAATGAAATATGGAAAAATCTACAAATAAAATTACACCAATGAAAGTTACATGGAAAATTCATGACAACACTGTGTAGTCTTGTATGACACTCGAGTCCCGCTCTGAGCGATGCATAGTGGGGTCCTAGGAAAAGGCTCTTTACTCACATTCTCTCACCTACCTGGGTTTGAAATGAGTAGGCTACTTGGTCGTTAACAGCAGTGTCTATGTCGAAAAAAATGTTGAATGCTTCTGTTGGCTAGGGACCCCTTATTAAGCGCTTTGAGACCATTTAATGGTCTGTATAAAAACTAAAGTTTTGTTGTTGCTGTGTTTTTTTTTTGTTTTTTGTTTTTTGTTTTTTTGTTTGTTTTTTTTTTTTTTGTGTGTGTGTGTGTTGTTGTTGAAGAAAACAAAGTCGAAATGCATTAAAGCCATCAATAAAATTGACTGGGACCCATATACAAAGAAAAACATCGACACCTTAGAAAACATCCAAAGAAAAACAGCAAGACGCATCACAAACATATTCGATCCTTTCTCAAGTGCGTCTAAAATAACACAACGGATTGGCCTTGAACCTCTGGTAAAGAGAAGAAAGATAGATAAACTTAAATTGTTCCACAAGATCTTCTACAAAAAGGCGTGCCTTAAACTTCCAAACGACATTAAAGATATCGGCACAAGAACTACGAGGGGACACACAGCAAGAGTAACCATCCCAACATCAAAAACAGACGCCCACCTGTATTCGTTTTTCCCTTCCACTGCCCGACTATGGAATAGCCTTCCAGCTGAAGTGTGGCTGAAAACGGTTGCCAACATGCCTTCACGCGATTACTAGAGTTCATAACGTGACTTTTTAATCTATGTATCTTTCATTAGTATTATGTGCAGAGTTTTAACAAGTTTACAATGTAAAACCCTACAAACTGTGGAGTGATCCTCGATAATACTGGAGGTTTCCACAAGAAGAAGAAGAAGAAGAAGAAGAAGAAGAGATGAGTAAAATGTAATACCGACTAAAGGCGGCAAATTTCATTGTAAGTTTTCTCAGACACATCAAGTCTAAATTAAAGAATGTAAAGCAGGCAGTCCGGATATCAAACTTATTGGATTCATCCTTTTAATTTTGTCAATATATGGTTGATGGACATTTTTACTCGCTATTTCCAGCTCCATTTAGTTTTGTATTATTATTATTATTATTATTATTATTATTATTATTATTATTATTATTATTATTATTATTATTATTATTATTATTATTATTATTATTATTATTATAATAATTATTATTATTATTATTATTATTATTATTATTGTTGAGATTTGTAGCCCATATGCTTTTATAATAATAATAATAATAATAATAATAATAATAATAATAATAATAATAATAATAATAATAATAATAATAATAATAATAATAATAATAATAATAATAATAATAATAATAATAATAATAAGACTTATAAAGCGCGTGGTATCCCCAACCATGAGGCTCTTGGCGCTTTACATCAATACAAAGCAATATCAAAGAAAATGCATGACATCGAAAAAGAAATATTCTCGAGGATTTCTTGAACACAGACAATGATTTGGACTCCCGGATGCTCTGTGGAATGGTGTTCTATATAGATGAGCCAAAATGAGAAACGGACCTTATTCCCGCCCTTGTACGAATGCTTGGGTTTGCCAAACGGATGGTGTCATTGGAGATACTCAAAGATCGGGTTGTGAAATATTTCTGTAGGTAGGGGCAATGTTTTCCAGACAGATAAACTAAAACTCATGCTTTTAATTATTATTATTATTATTATTATTATTATTATTATTATTATTATTATTATTATTATTATTATTATTATTATTATTATTATTATTATTATTATTAATAATAATAATAATAATAATAATAATAATAATAATAATAATAATAATAATAATAATACATCATCATCATAATCATCACACTCATCATCATCATCGTCGTCGTCGTCATTATCATTATTATTATTAATAATAATAATGATAATAATAATAATAATAATAATAATAATAATAATAATAATAATAATAATAATAATAATAATAATAATAATAATAATAATAATAATAATAATAATAATAATATCATCAACAACAACATCATCAGAGGCAGCGGAGATGCAGAAAAACACCACGATTACATCGATGTCGAAGGACATAATTTGCCAACTGACAACTCAAGGCAATAAGTCAAGAAATCAGCTACTCGTCATCTGGCGTGAGACACTTCGGTATACTAGCCAATGAAAAAAACTAACTTATAACTTACCCGGATATGACCAATCCTCGACCTTGTCATGTCTTACTGATTCTGAAACTTGCAATATGGCGTCTTCGAATGAAAACAACAACAATCCAACTCAAAACTAAAGAAAGCCGAATGTTTGTTCAGTACCCCACTAAAGCCTCAAGTACCAGCCTGACTTTTATCTTATGGACTCAGTAGCTATCCCTGTTTAAAGAGACACGAAAATGGTTTGTAATGTCTTATCCTCACAAATATTTTTTTGAGGGGTACAAGTACATATTCATAATGGTAGCGTCAATTACAATTTTTGCCAAGGACCTTCTTGACAATTGTCAAATCGTCAATTGCCAAGGACCGTGTCAGTTCATCAACTACGCATGTGTACTCTTAACTGCCACGGAGTACCTTTAGTGTCACGAAGTGATGCATTGCCACAGAGTGATGTTATGTAGTATTAATATCAATATTAATTAATACTCTCTTTTACTCTTCTTTCTCTCTCTGTGTCATTTTCTCTTTTTTTCTCTCTCTCACACACTCTCTCTGTCATTTTCTCCTTTCCCTCTGCCATTTTTTCCTCTGTGTATGTATTTCTCTGTCATTTCCTCTCTCTCTCACTCTCTCTCTCATATTTTCTCTTTTTGTTACGGCTACGGACCTTGCCAGTTGGTAGATCATCAACTATTTACTATTAATGCCACGGATTGATCTTGTTGCACAAATATTTTACGTTAATTATTCCGTATTAAGACGATGTGCAGTATATTTCCTTTAAAATAAAGGAAATCTAACTTTTCTTTTTTAATCTAGGACATCTTGGCAGGGATTTGCCACTTCGTCCTTCTGTTCCCCCCCCCCCCCCCCCCCCCCCCCCGCTGAATCCGAAATCAACAGTAATTTTTGTTTGATATTATTTTAACTCATCTTGGAATTCGTGAAAAGACATAAAAATTAAAAACTAATGCCAACAAGTGTTGTCTTGATCCTTGATTCACAAATATTGACAAGGAATGAGTGAATGGCGAATGGAAGAAAAGAAAGTGACGGGGTTCGAGATACGTATGCGCGCAAATCGAGGCTCAACTGAAATCACCACATGCAGCTGATTGAGGCCTGACTGAAATCACCACATGCGGCTGAAGAGTTCCAATTTGACTCCTTGGCAATTGATGAACCGTCAACTACCAAGGACTCACTCCTTGGCAATTGCCACTTCCATTCATAATAATAATATGTAATGTGTAATGACATTGAGTATGAGAATGATAACTCCTCATCATTCACTCATATCATATAGTAGGCACTCAAATGAAAATTCAGTTTTCAAATGACAGTATAAAAGCTGGTTTACTATGCACTGCGTGGCATTTCCCCCTCTGAGTGGTATTTCAGTGCTAGGTCAACCTGACCCCATTAGTGGAGTCAGCCCATGGGTGGAACAGATAGCGGTCAGGGGGAATCTGTGATGCCGCTGATGGTAATTAATTGTTGCAATATTTCATGGTATTGCTCAGTTGCTAACACAAATATGAAAATTGTTCCCTCACCACAAGCAAAGCAAGGGTTTCTTTCATCATATGCCATGGTTGATAATAATGTATCCTCTTAAGACTGCTCATAAGAGAGGTGTCAATTTAGTGGTTTTTGAGCTATCAATGAAATTAATTTGTTGTAATTTGCATATCAATAATTTAATTCCCAGCGGCAGAAAATGTTTGAAATAAGCATCATTATAAAGTAAAATTGATGATCTTGACACATGCCAAGTTTTGTTGTCCGGGCAGTAAAACCTTAAAAGATATGAATTTTTTATTGTAAATTTCATATTTGGCATGACTTGGTGAGATCCTTATTTCTCTCCCATAGTATTCCATGCCATGAATTATGTCCAAATATCAGTTTAGGAATAAAATATAAACCATTAGACGAAAATAATACTAATATTATTTTTTAAGCATTTAACTGGTTTAAATATTATGAGTTTTGGGCACATTTGAAAGCCAACTTTTTAATGACTTGATAATTTTTTTCTATACTTAAATCCCTTACGATGCAAGTCAATTTTTTTTTTTTTATGACTGTTAGGCATTATAGTTTGAAGATGTATACGGTACTGCTTTTGTGTGGTTGTCTCAGGAAATGCTGACTTTATAGTGTCATATAGGTGTCAATGTTTAGGGTATTCTTGCATGTTGAATAAGTAATATAATGTAAGTTCAAGTTCTCCTTTTGTGCACAAGTGAATATGTTAACTTTTTATAGACTGAAGCGTCCAGATATATATGGCAGTGATATCCCATAAATTAGATGACCTTTCTGTGGTATGTCTGTGGTGTTGTACTGATTTGACTCTGATTGTTATTCAGTTGTTTTATCTCTAAATTTGACTGACTGGAGTTCAATGGTATATCAGATGACTTTAAAAGACAATGACTAAATGTGTATTCTTGAAGGAAAGGTGATGATTCTATATAACCTGTATGGACAGTGTGTTCGTTTTGAATGTAGTTGGTCAATTAAGAGAAAAAGGTTACTACTTGGAATAAACTATATGCCCTCATAATTTTGAATCCTCTTTTGTCCACATACTATGTCCGTCTGTTTGAGCAAATCATCTAATTTAACAGTACCAGTGGTTAGTGTTAGTTGTAATTGATGATTGTTACTGCAATATTTGTAGCATGTCCAGTAACCTTGTTGGGTGATTGATTTTTTTCTTGTAAAGAAGTCATACTTTATAGGCAGATTGATAGTAAATTGAGATATTGACATCATACACAATATTGGTTTTTAGTCTTTACTGGACAATAAAATATTATCTTTATGAGTTATTTTACCACATAAAGACATAAATCATATCAGTTTACTGTTATGATCAACACAACTGTTTGAGAGGAACGGAATTGGTAAAAACAATATACAGAACTTACTAAACCATGAATAAATCAAGAAAATCAACTGCCAATATAATAATATTGCACAGGAACATAGATGCATATGTGTACTTTTGATATTTATTAAAATTCTTGAGATACTGCCGCTGAGTTTTGAATAACAAATTTTTTATTTAAGTGCACCATAATTTACAAGCACTTAAAATTAGATCACCAATTTGTGATATTCAAAGAAAACTATTAACCACAAGAATGTCAAATTTTCACTGATGTTTAGAAAGACAACTGATTTTTCAAATCAAAGTAATGAAGTGAAAGAGTCTGTTATTGTTTTCCCCGCTATACAGACATATTATAAGACCATAAATATCCATAATTGCCCCCATTGGACACGGCACTGCCTAATACCAGTTGAACTCCAATGACCTCACGCAGGTAGCGAGCAGAGAGGGTTATTGGTCCCTTGGGAGTTCCAACTGAAATAGCGCTGATTCCACGCAGTGTATGATGCAGTATGCCATCCCAAAGATAAAACCGTTTGAATTTTGTCTCTAGGTTCTATAGAAGCAGAGTTATTCAATTTTTATATACCTTAGCCTTAAAAAAAAAACACCCCCAAAATTACTAGAGAGGTGCGCCGGGGTTACCAATACTTAGCTTCTTAATCCTTACTAATCATTCGTTTGGACAGAAAAAAAAACAACAAAAAAACTTACCGCTTACCGTCAAAAGCAGTTTAGATTTGAAGATGCATTTGTTTTCTATAAAAAAAACATTCGGTAGGACTAGACAATCCTTGATGAATTTCAAAAGTTGTGTTTGAAATTATATCCTAAATTTTTTTCATGATTCATTCCTCGCGAAATCGTGTGAGTTTACGTCTGTTTACAAGGTGGCCGTCGCAAAAAAACAAAACAAAGGTTTTTAAAAAAGTTTATTGAGAAAAAGATACGGAAAAAAGTGTGCCTAGATAGGTATGCAATTTGGTGCATTAGTGCAGTAAAAATTGGTGCGCAAAATTAGTTTGTAGCGTATGCGAGACTGTGTGTGTGTGTGTGTTTCTCTTTCTTTTTGTTTTTTTTGTTTTTTGGGAGTACACGGTAACGGGGCATCTAGCCTCAGGATCTACGCACACGTAAACTGGTTTACCGTTGCAACACAAGCAATAGATGGTCCTCGCTGTCGTGACCGCGCGCGCTCGTGTGTGTTTGTGTGTGTGTGTGTTATTTTTTTAAAAAATCATAACAATTTTAATCATTAATAGCGAGATTCCTTCTTACACTCCCCAAACTCCAGATCTTAGTCTTAATGTTATCAAAGACAAGCTTTGCGATTTATAGTTTAATTGAAGCCAGAGTCTTACTTACTTACTTACTTATCCGAACCAGCGACCACCTGAGCTCTAGCCCTTCGGTCTTGTGCCATGACGTAGAAGTTAGATGTCTTTTGTAGTTGTTCCAGGTGACTATAAAGTGTGTTACTGATGCTTGGATTGAAGCCAGAGTCGAAATCTACTCTTACTACTGCTCTCTTGGTGGAAACGATTTATTCTGCATAAGCAATCTGGAGAAAAAAATCAGTGTCACTGTAAAAGGTTAAAATTTCACGAAGTACGCACCGTGAACACCGCTGTAACAATCCTTTGATCTACATCATCAGGCAACCCATTGTTTCTTTCATCTTTTCCCATCCCCCCGCCCATCTTTCTCTCTCTCTCTCTCTCTCTCTCTCTCTCTCTCTCTCTCTCTCTCTCTCTCTCTCTCTCTCTTGTCATAGTGTTATCCCTTCCCCTTCCCATCTCAATGTAAAATGAAAGCGTTCTGCTGTTTGCAGATACATGTGTGATTGTTTTGTTTTTTCTCTCTCACTAGGCTAGGATTAAAAACCAAGACATCAGGTAATGGGTGTCTAATGCCAAATTATAGATTCTCTCTTTGGCCAATTTAGTCACGCATGTGGCAGCCCAGCTATTTATTATGTTCTGCCTATAACACACAATAAGTGGGATTTTGGGGGTGGGTACGAAAGAAATCAAGGTCATAAGTAACCGTGCACAAGAGCTGTATCGGGAATTGGTTTCTGGGGTCTTGCAAATACCAAATATTTTATGGAAAGCTCTTTTGAACTCCAAGACGTCTGGTTTGTTTTGCTATCTTGGAACAAACGAAACAGAGATGTCTTGATGTGTGACCTAGTTGTCTGATTTTGTGACCTGGATGTAAGGTTTTGTGACCTAGATGTATCCTTTTGTGTGTGTAAGCCATGCAGGTAAGTACAGCGATAGCTTGCCAGTTGAGGATAAAAAAGGAAGAAACAGTGTATCCGCATTTGAAAAACAAAACAAAAAACCTGAAAAAACAAAACAACTTAACCTTTTAAAGGCGAATATCAATCTTACTTGGACCAAAAATAAAATCTTACCGTTTTCATCAAAAGACAAAAAAAAACAATTACAATTTAAAAATTTGAGCTTTTATATAGGGCAATATCCACCCAACGTGCTCTAAGCGCTTTTTATCAATATTCTTACTGCTCTTATGGTGGAAACTTTTTTTTTTTTTCTGCATTAAAAAATAATATAAATGAAGACTTTTATTTGAAAACAAAAAAATCAGTGTCACTGGCAAAGGGTTAATTGCAGTACTCCTGCATCCTGTGAGACTCCTAAGGCACTTGCTAATCATAAAAAAGGAAATGGCAATCAACAATAATAAGTTGAAAAAAAAAAGAAGAAAAAAAAAGGAGGGGGGGGGGAAGAGAGCAAACCCAGTAGCAATGCAACCTTTAGCGGCGAAATTCGATCTTTGACCTAACACCAAATCTTCTTTCATCAAAAGACAAGTAACGGCAAAACGATTATAGACAATTGAAGTCCGAGTTGCGATAGTCTGACTGCTCTCTTGGTGGAAACGCCGTATTCTCCGTTAACAATAATAAAATTAAAAGCAAACTATTATCTGAAAGCAAAAAATTAGCTTCGCTGTTAAGGGGTTAAGAACACCTGCCAGCATCCTTGACATACTCTACGTCACCAAGGTCACCAAGCGACACGTCTCCCTTTCGTCTTCATGCAACCCCCACCCCACCCCCACCCTCCACTCTCACAGAAATAATACTCACTTTTTTTCTGCTCCAACGAAAATATCTACCCCCCACCGGTCTAATTATTTGTAGCAGACGACAAATTTCTCAAAACGGTCACGTGACACTGTAAAAACAACACAGGAAGTCCATGAATGCTTATTTACGGCATTTCCTTTAAACCGTGTAAACAACAAAATTTCGTTTTCATTCGACTCAACTGGTCAGATTGGCTGGTATTTTTAACGAACTAAAGTTCTGAAAAATCAAAATGTTTCTTAGAAAGTTGAAAGATGCTAGTTTTTGAAACAGGTAGGTTTAAAAAGAAAAAATTATCTTTTACTTGAATGTGTTCTCAAGGCAAATTGGACGTTCAGCGGAGGTTGGTAAGCCAAAGGCCCACCTCTCTATCTAGTATAGTACTACAGGAATCAGCCTGAATTTGGGCACCAGCTGACTAGAAAAACGATAGGGGATTCCCCTGAAACACTGTGACGTCACGAGGCTAGGAGCCAATGAACGACGCTGACCACGGCAGTCCAAGCTGAAATGGCGTTACTTTGGTAGATTTTGAAATGAGTGTGATTTTATGGAATGCTCAAAGGGTATCCTGGAAGCAGTTTTGACATTTGAAAATTGTATCATTGGAAAGGAAAATTATTGAAATTTATGATTATTTATGTTTCAAGGAAATTTTTTCATGAATGATGATAAACGGCTTGATTTTCTTGCCCACTAAAATTAAGCTATCTTTCCATTACAATATTTTCTAAATGAATTTAAGGAGGGAAACGGCAATTGTACGAAATGAAAAAGCGTTCAATGACCTTTATTTTGGTATGTAATTTATCAAATTCTGTAAATAAATACCAGAGATATCTCAATTTAACCGAGTCATGGTTTTAGCCTGCAGCTCACAAAGGATAACTAGCGGTCACACAGAAGAAAGGGAGAACTGTGACACAGATTTAGCTCATCATTTAAGTGCCTACATATAGGCTATTCATAACATCACGGGCTTAGGCGCTGTCTTTTATTCCCAACTTTCTGTTAGATTTCTATCTCAAGTTTGTGCTAAACTATCTTTCATTCCCGTCATGAGACTTTGGCTTTGTTATTTAGGTTTACTTCTGTTCTCTCTTTGATAGTGCAACGCGAAGTGCAAAAGTGAACGAACGCGCCATGGGGTATTCGCGATAGCACAACTTTTTAATAAAATCTGTCTTTATCAACAATGTGCCTAAAACACGCTTGATGATTTGTGAGAATTCCCTGTCCACTCTGAGCATTTACTTTTGAATCGATATCGCGTCTGTAACCCATCAGCTAATGGAGGCTAGCCGACCATTTGGAGAAATAGAGTTCAAGTTTATTTTCCTCGGGGTTTGGAGAAATAGAGCCAGCTTTTTTTTAAACTCGGGTTTCCATATTCGAATTGGATTGTTTTGTAGTTTCTTTTTCTATTTCTTCGTCCTGACTAGGCACTTTGCTGCACTTTGTTGATAAACATTTTCAAACTCAAATCATCTTATTTTTTACCCAGTCAGGTGGATGGGGCATAAAAAAACATTTAATTTGATACCTTATTTTTTTCTCCATGACAAAATTGGTTCCAGAGTTATTTACACTTCACTGCAGTCCGTTATGATAAACTCAGGCTTAAGATAAACTTTGAGGCTGGTCTCGACTTTTCTCCTCTATATCATTAGTAATTTTAAACATTTAAGATAAACTCCGTCCGTGAAATATCTTGTCCCTAACATGCAAATTGCCTGTATAACATAGTTATTTTAAGCTCAGTTATGTCCATCACTTTATATTAAATTATTAGAATGATAATATTCTTATCTTCCACAGGAAAGTAGTTTATGCATTTTATCAGAACCAAGTGGACTCACTGGGACTCAGGAAACATCATCATCACTTGCCAAACGTAAACATCCCTTTGGAGATTTGGGAAAACCAACTCTTCGAGGCGTCCGCAAATGTCCTAAATGTGGCACATTCAATGGTACTAGGGGCCTGATTTGCAAAAATAAGGATTGTGATGTGGTCTTCAAAGAGAGAGAAAGGAAGAAGGGTCACAGTGCAGATTCTGTGAAGATAATAACTGGATCTACATCTCAACTTTATTCTGTAAGATTACGAGACCGTGGACCAGATTATCGTGGGTTTGTCCAGCTTCCATATTTTCAAGATGTTGATGGCAACCCTGCCATTGTGCTAGATACAACAGTTTTGAGTGCTGCTGCAGTGTGTTGTGTTGAAAGTTGCAACAGAAGTGGACAATCAGAAACTTCAAATATTGTTCTTAAAGGTCGTGAAGATCCTTGTGTCCATATTCGTGTAGCTATTAACTGTACTCAACAGGCTCAACCAATTGGTTTAAAGAATTCTGTACTTAATACTTTGCCGGTTACAAATGAAATAAAACAGGCAATATGGATATTAGCAACCGAAACTTCAGGACCAGTTGTTCAAAGAGTGACCAAGAATATAATGGCTGTGAAATGTAAAGTCACTGCAAAACAACCTCTTGGTTTTTTACACTGTGCTTTTTTCGAAACAACCCGGAACAGACAGCAAACAGAATACAAGTTTCAATGCACATGCAGAACATACAAGGTAATGTAAATTGTTTACATAAGCTGTACATAATATTTTTATTTATATTTGTATCGAAGAAAAAATGAAATCAGTCAAACTGCCAATTTCTTTAAGTTGCACATGATAATAAAGATTGATATGCATTTTTATTCTTCAAGTTCCATGTCTGTCCCAGGCTTTGGAAGTTTCATGATTTTTTTCTCTCCACTGATCTCTGTCTGTCATTGATTCTGTCAATTCACTAGTGAAGTCCTTCAGCTATGTGATAAGCATTATGATATTCTAAAACATAAACAGCACAATTTGAGCCACAAATTGAGGAATGTGATCCATGATCAAAATAATGCTGGATATTCCGGTGATGCAGTATTTTTAACAGCTCCATTATAAATGGTATCATGGAGTGGATCACATCAATTATTACCATGAGCACCAATCTAATACCATTCTAATTTATCAAACTGAGTTATGAAAATTTGTTTATACTTATCCTCAGATGAGAAATTCTGTTGCAAGAGATGACTTTTCAAAGCGGTGTGTTCATTACTATGCCTGCATTTGCGCCTTTGCGAGTGATGAGAAACTGAGTGAGGAGTTCGCACACTTTGTGAATCTTGATCACAATGGGCTTTGTGAGTAATTTTTATTTGCTAATAACTTGTGTTTGTAATAAAGTGTCTTATTTATTGATATTGTTCTGATAGAGTTCAAATTTCGTTAATATCTAGTCGATCTTCAATCTTCTGGCTTGTGGAACATGAGTCTACTAAAACTTTTATAGCTTTTAATGGGTATTAGTTATTGCTTGTTAGTCTCTGAATGGGATGATGGGCTTACAGAGATCTAGTATTAAACCAAACTAACCTATTTTCTGTCACTGTTGGATGTGTGTGTGTGTGTGTATGGGGGGGGGGGGGGGGGTGGTAAAATCTGATGCTGATGTATATTTGGACTGATCCACGTCTATTTGTATATGTCAGGGCTGAGAATCTTCCGCCTAAATGGTGGTTTATCTCCTCCCATCACCATACTATTCCGCCTTTTAAAAAGACTCACCACAACCACTACATCAACATCCCTATCCCCACTACTTTTACAACCACCACCTGTACTACAACAACCATCACATCACCATTTCTATCATCATTACTACTACAACCCCACCACATCATCATCCCCACCACCACTATTACTACCTACAACCACCACCACATCATCATCCCTACCACCGCTACCACTACAGCTACAACCACTACTACTACAATTACCATCACATCATCATCCCTACCACCACTACTACAACAACCACCACCATATCATCATTCCTACTAGCAATACAACTACATCCTCCACCATCACATCATCCCAACTATCTCTACTACAACCACCCCACATCATCCCTACCACAACTATTTCAACCACCACCACACCATCATTCCCAACATCTCTACAGCTACAACCACCATATCATCATCCTTATCACGACCCTACTACAACCACCATCACATCATCATCCCTACAGCCATCTTTTCTTACTACTACTACAATATGTTATAATTACACTTTCAACTTTTGAAATTCCTCCAAGTGGTGTCAGAAATTATTGCGAGAAACATTTTTGATTGCATCTCAGTAAATTTATATTGAAATTCAAATTTATACATTATCTTCGCATAGATAGGTCTTGAACTCCATTTTTGTGACCAGTCATTCTCACCCCTGAGCCATCATGACATCACCACCATCAATCCCTACCACAACTACCACCACTACGACAGCAACTATCACATCATCATCAGTAACACCATCTCCACAACCACATCACCACTGCCCTCATTGTAATCAGTACCACCTCTAGTGCAAGCACCACTATCACATCATCTTCCTGGTGGGATCTTTTGATTTGCATGGATCAGAGTTGCTTTCTGCCTTTGTCTTGGCTTGATCCTTTTTTCCGGATTCATTGGCAGGGAGGGAAACAATTAAATGTATAGTCGTTTTTGGGAGATGATATGTTTGTCCTCGTATATCACCTCTCTTTTGTGTGACGTTAGATTTGTTCTAAATTTTGTATTTATCTCACAAGGATTCTGTGCTTGTGCCTTGGTGAGACTTTTAGGTGACCTCAAACTAACTACATTGATAGTTTGATCTTGGAGTCCGTTTGTGAGCCCTATTTGAACCAGTCTCTTTTTCACCGGTGCTTTTGATCTTACTTAAATCTATATTTTGTTACAGCCCCATATATGTGACCCTCCGCCTCGAAGCAGTATTAAGTCAGGATTTGGAAAACAAAGAAAATCGGATTTAAAGTGGAAAAGGTCAAAATTATCAAATTTCAGTTTTTGGTTGTTTCAGAAACTACACTCATTTTTCTACACAAAAACATAATAATTCAACATAAATATATGCGATAAGTTGTGTAATTTCAAGTTTTAAAATACAACTATCAGTAACGCATTCAACACGAGAGTTGCCTTTCTCTCAGATAGCCACCATTTCCAAAGCTTAATAATACTACGTGCTTTCTCCGACCAATAACATGTTAGGTATCACAGCAAAGGGCGTGTCTCAGAGAATGCATGGCTAAATCGGCAGTTACATGGTTCAACCAATAATGAACTTTAAAAACTGTAAACAAGATTAGCATTTTCCCTAACAACCTTACAAATAAGAGATTCTCATTGGTCGAAACTTATCACATGCGCCTTAAAGTTCGGCATGGTCAACGCGTGCATGCTTTGTGTGTGTGTGTGTGTAGTGTGTGTGTGTGTGTTTGCTCATTTTGATACACACCACGTGTTCTTTTTTCTTTGTCTAACTGCATTGTATAATGAGGCGAAGTACCTATCTTTCGGAAATTTAACACTAGCTAAGTCTTAACGTTATTTAAATTACTTTATATTACTTTGTTAGTAACAACAGTTTCATCGACTTAGAGATTGCCTACGATAAAGAGAGAGAGAGAACGTCAGATACAGAGCAAAAGAGAGAGGAAGATATTTTTGATAAAGAGAAATATAGTGGTGGGGGGGGGGGGGGGGAAGAGAGAGATGTTCATTTTCATCGAATTATGGAAGGGTTTGGGGTGGGGTAGGCTAAAACAATCCACAATGTTTGCGAACGCTAAGCAAAAGGGGAGGAGAATTAAATAGCTGACAATTGACCACAAGGTGAGATGATAACTAGTGACATGTCCTAAACAACTGGGAGTTCTAGCTCTAAGAAGAAGATTCAATTACAAGATTTCATGCAGGTCAAAATAAGCCCCACCCCTCCTCCTCTAGCTATCAACTGACTCAAAATGGAAGCAATGTAACAAATGATTTGACAAGTCTAATTTTATTCAAATGCAATCTCATTGGTCAATATGTTTCCAATTGATTGACTTTGACTTCTTATGAAACAAAGGTCTTTTCTATAACTATCCCTACCAATTCTTTGCTCCGCCTCCCCTCCAACCCTTTCTTTATACCTAGCTCAATCGCTCTCTCTCCATCCCCCCCCCCCCCCCCCCCCCCCCCGCGTGTTTCTTTCACACATACAAACACAACACATACACACACACACATACACATACAACACATACACACACACATACAACACACACACACACACACACACACAGCCACTTTTCCCACCCTGCCTTCTTTAATGCACAAGCGCCCCCCCCCCCCCCCCTTTCTCTCTATCTCTCTCTCTCTCTCTATCCCCTCCCCGCGTGTTTCTTTCAACATACAAACACGTACACACACACACACACACACACTTTTTCCCTCCTGTCCTCCTCAATGCACAAGCGCTCCCCCCCCTCCTCTCTCATATCTCTCTCTCTCTCTCGTGTGTGTGTGTGTGTGTGTGTATTCGTGGTGTGTTTGTGTGTATTCGTGTGTGTTTGTGTGTATTCGTGTGTGTGTTTGTGTGCATGCAAGTTTCTTTTCCTTGCTCTCTCATCCTCTTTCTTGATATTTCTCTCTCTGTCCACCCGGCTTTACATTGTTTCAAACTGTGCTGAAAAGTGTAGCTGTTCTTTAACTTTTGACACTTTGAAATCGATTTCCTCTATTAAATAAAACAAAAATGTCATAATAATAATCCTTATTTCATTGATTGTTTAATTAAATGTCAAAAACCCGTCAACAAGTGAACAATTTCATGAAGCTGCATGCATTTATTTATTGTTTTTATTAATTCAAGAGCATCTTACATAATAATAAATATCTACAAAAGTAACAATTGGATTATTGTAAAAATTTATGTGCGTATTATTAAATGTCTGTTCTAAGCTCATGCCAAATTTTATTTCTCTTGTTAAATTTTCAATGCCCGTATCCAAGGAGTTACCTTTGCCCATTGATTCGACTGCGTGAAAAAGGTGCCTCAACTTCAAAGTCGATTTCCTCAAAACTTGACTTTTACACTCTCCCTACTTCTATCGGTCATATCTCGGCAATGAATAATCAGAATTTTAAAAATTTGGTATCAAATTTTTAGGCATAAAACAAGCTTTGATTGGGCACAAAAAAAACAAAATTGAAAATCCCGACTTAATACCGTTTCGAGGTGTAGGGTCAATATGTTTTTTTAAGTGCTGCTGAAATGACCTACAAACATATACACATGCACACACAAATCAATAAAGTTCACTCAGTTCTTAAGTCTTGTTAATTTTTCACTTTCATCTTTCTGTACTCATCACTACATTCACTTTGAGCTCTCTCTCTCTCTCTTCTTTTCCTCTCTCTCTCTCTTCTCTCTCTCTCTCTCTCTCTCTCTCTCTCTCTCTCTCTCTCTCTCTTCTCTCTCTTCTCCTCTCTCTCTCTCTCTCTCTCTCTTCTCTCTCTTCTCTCTTCTCTCTCTCTCTCCTCTCTTCTCTCTCTCTCTCTGTGTCTCTTCTCTTCTTCTCTCTCTCTCTCTCTCTCTCTCTCTCTCTCTCTCTCTCTCTCTCTCTCTCACACACACACACACACACACACACACACAAATCAGTCAAGTGCACCCAGTTCTTTAGCCTCGATAAGTTTTCACTTTTCACCTTCATGTACTTAACAATGACACACACACACACACACATACATACACACATACACACTCACACACAAATCAGTAAAGTGCACCCCGTTCTTTAGCCTCAATAAGTTTTCACTTATCATCTTCATGTACTTAACAATGACACACACACACACACACACACACAAACACACACTATCTTTCCTTCTGTCAGACAAACCTAAATCTATAAAGTGGATCATATCCTTTTCACATCAGCCATCATTCTCTCTTTTCACCTTCAAGTACACACCTTATCACCACCACCACCACTATCATCATCATCATCATCACTGCCACGACTACTACAACCGCCACCATCGCCACACCATCATTTCATGAAGCACCACCATTACTACAACCACCTCCACCACATCATCATCATCACCATCATTGCCACCACCACTACGACATCATCACAACACTATCACCATTAAAACAACAATCACTACAACATCCTTACCACCACTACTACAACCTCCTCCAACACAACAATATCACCACCACCACTTCTGCAACCACCACAACCACATACATTATCATTACTGCCACCACTACAACAGCCACCATCATATCATTATTACCACCACACCTACCATTCATTTTGATATTTTATACGTCATAAATTGGTTTTGGAACTTTACTTGATTTGAAACAAGGGGTATTAAGATGATTATAGATCTCAATAGAATACATTTTGTTTGCAGAAATTCCTGTTTAAGCATTGAAATTGTTTGGAATTGTTTCTGAAATTTATGTGAGCCAAATTTTAAGTTGGCGTCACTGGTCAACTTGAAACAATGGGATGTGGGCATTAGTGAATCTGTGAATACGGGAAATGTATGTGGCGACTACCACTAATACTACAACCATCATCACATCATCATCCTTACCATAACTACTACAACCACCACCACATCATTATCCCTACCACTACCATTACTAAAACCACCATGTTATAATTACACTTTCAGTTTTTGAAATTCCTCCGAGTGATGTCAGAAATTGCTGGGAGACACATTTTGGATTGCATCACAATAACTTTTAATGAAATTTAAATTTGTAGGTTATTTTTGCATGGATGGTTCTTGATCTAAGCGCTGAAAAATTTCCTCCTTTTTAGTGACCAGTCATTCTCACCCCTGATATGTATCAGGTGCTCTAACATTTGATCGACAAGGCTACTTGAGTGAAAACGAAACTTGAAATATGCTGTCTGCAGATCGGATTTTGAATTCAGTGAATTATAAACTATGATCATAATTTTTAAAAAAATCTTTATTCTTTTTGTCATGCAGCATCCATTAGTCCAGAGCGTCAAGTACTGCCCATGCATCCTGCTGAAGAAGGGCTGACTGTTCTCACCGATACAGATACAATGGAGGTCATTATTTCTCATGATGATCTGCTTGTGTCAAGTCCTGAAAAGAAAGTTAAAAAGGATGACCCTTTAGGTGTGTTTGAAACTTGAATGGCATCCAACTTTCAAGTGATTTATATCTTGATAATATCTGAATGGTTTCCAATACCTCTCATTCCTTTACCCCCCCCCCCCCCCCCCCCCCCCCACCCTCCCTCTCCCCCACTTAATTTTTAAATAGATACACATAAAATTTACTCCTCTTAACATTTTTAAGTCTTCTGGGTTAAAGAAAATGGTTTTAACCTCTGCTTTGTAGCAATGACTATGAAATTAAAAAAAAAAATTTTCTTCTTTTTTTTTTTTGTGTTGGAAATACTGCGTTTAAATCAAATCCCTCTCTCCGCTGAGTAAAAATCTTTTTGAATTTTGAGAATCCATTCATAAATAAAAAAGTTATGCAGTTTCAAAGGTGTCATTTATTTGGATGACTCACAAAGAGAAAAAAACCCGGAAAATATTTTTTCTGCTTTTTATTCTGATTTGCGGCAGTATCTCGCTTACTACATGGAATATGATATTGAAACTAGGCAATTTTATGGCAAATTTCTCAGAAAATATGATGAAGACATAAGAAGAGTTCTAACTTGTATAGTTTTAGAGTAATATGGCTAGGGTCAACTGTAATTTTGTTTTAAAATTCTACATAATATTGATCATTTGGAACATTTCCGAAGTGTAATTTTGTGTTAACAACCCATACAGATGATATGAAAAATGACTGCTAAATTATTATCAATCAAAAAAGTCTGTGAGACCATGACATGTTATTTCTAGGAGAGAGTGTGTGTGTTAATTTACTGTGAGGAAAAGAGAAATTGGATGAGTCTATTTCAAAGGGGACAAAGATTGTTAAAAATACGAATTATCAAATGATTAACAAGACAAAATGCGAGAGTCGACAAGGTCAACACCCCTATGACATAATGAAAAATAAGTGCCAAAAAAGCGAGAGAGGTGGGTCTTCAGACTTTCGCGGCAGAGCTGCCAGATGACCACGCGTGTGACCAAAATTGGCCAAATATGGAATTTTATTTCTTTTATTAAATTTTATATATTTTTGTCTCAGTGGCATTTATCCTAGTCTATTCATTTTTTGTTTATCAAATTCAATTAGTTTTTTTAAGGGGGTCAGTCTTAGTAGTGAAAACCATGCAAGTTTCTATTTAGCCACTTTTTAAGTCAAATTTAATCAGGTAGAAGTCTGACCACCTGACAGCCTTGCCTCGCTGACGTCAATTTGCGTTTCAAGCGATTTTGCCAATAAAGTCTCCTCTTCTCTTTCATTGAATCACAAATGGGGTTGATGTTTTGTGATGATACATGGAAGGTACTTATCATATTCTGATGAAATTTGAAATATAAATAGAGGAAATTTGCATATATAACCTTATTAACGGCAAAATCTCTCCTCTTGATAGTTTTAGAAATATTTCACTCAAAGGGCAAACATCTGTTTTTAACGGTTTTCTAGTGATTCCATGAGTTTTGCCTTTTGACATAATCTAAAATGACTTCTTTACTAATCGTGTGCCAACTTTCAGTCATATTTATTTATAAACAGCGTCGCAATGAATTTTTTAAAAATAGCACACGAAATCACAGTGTCCCATATTTTGCCTTGAATTTGCGCCACTTCTGGACCAAAACGAAGCCCAAAGATTTTCATAAGATTGGCATTGCTATGCTTTGGAGCTTATATTGCAGACTACCCAAGTCCTTGCTAAATGATTACAGGTCACTCAACATGTTCACCGGATATATCAAGCATAGGAAATGGTCTTTGAGAGAAAGGGGAGGTGGGGTTGAGAGTATTGATTTAAAAATAGATTAGCAACAAGTTTCATTGATTTCTTTTTTTATTTTTTAAATATAGTTTTGTCCCTCAATTTCATGGTTTTTGTGAAACTTCCATACATTTTTTTTTTTTTTAAATTGTGCTATTATTTTTTTATTTTCAGTGCAAGCAAGTAGTGCATTACTAACATTACAAGAACAAAAAAGACCATCTCCTCCTATTGTAACCAATCAGAAGGGAAGCCAATCAAAACATGTACAACAAACGAGTCAGTATCCATTTCAGCAGGGTCATCCTCAACACCTTCAACAAACTGCTCATTCTCAACAGACCAAATCTCAAATTCAAAAGAAAACAGGTAAGAACAATAGTTCACTCCAAGCAATAGCCAATGCATCCATCCTCCTGATTTCAGCCTCATACTTAGCGTCCTCTGATTTCCCCAATATTTTTGTTTTACTGTTATAGCACCACTCCAACATTATAAAATGCAAATCTTCAACATTTTACTGATCTGCTCTCTCGAAATAAATTATCAAACCTGAGAAATTAGGCTTGTTGCATAGATTGGTAATGAAATAAATAGTTCTTTGCAGCTATTATGTTTTTTGGTATGACACTGTGCCTTAGGTTTCTGGTTTAATACTTTGCAAAGGTGAGGCTCTTTACTCACGTTCTCTCATTGGACTCATCGCACCCAGGTGTAAAACGAGTACCTGGACAGTGTTGTCTTTATCAAGAAGAAAAATTGTAATAGCTCTTTACTCCTTACAGGTGTCAAATTTTGTCCTAGATATTTCAATATTGCTGTTGGCTTGGGATCCTTATAAAGCACTTTGAGAACATTTGTATCTATTTCTTTGATATTTCTTGATGCCTTGTTATTTAAGGGCAAAATCTCCTTTAATATACTTATTTTGGGTGGTTTAAAATAATTATATTTTAACGAATACTTAGAATCTTTTTTTTTTTCAGGTACTCAAATATCAGTGGATGAACAGTCTGTTTCTATTTCATTCACTGAGTGGTTAGCCAGTGTTACAGAGCGGATCAACCAAACAATGCACTATGGCTTTCCTGGTAGGATTTAATTTGCTTCTGTGAATGTTTCAGTTGGATTGATATTAAACCTCTTTGCATAATGTTGTCTTAATTATTTGCAATGGGTACAGGCTATCATAATGGTTCTGTAAATTTACTGATGTAACTGGGAATGATAATTAATTTTTTTTCAAATGATCTTACCTCACCCAAAATTTCTTTTCATGTATAGTTATATAGTTCAGGGAAGATTTCAAACAATGGGACCGCTCATCATTAACTCAAGTATTCACTTTATTTGATAAGCAAGTATAAATAGATGGCATTTGTAAATTTTGTTATTAACTACTTCCTATGAAATGGAGTACAAACCTTAAATACTTAACATAGCATGAAAATGATAAACACAACTATTATTTTACAATTTAAATGCCACTAAAGGAAAAATAATTATGTGTTCTGGTCATGGCAAAAGATTTTCCGAATTCATTTGACAATTTGTATATGCTAACTTGTCATACGTTTTGGTCAGCTTTTACTGTTTTTATTATCTCCTATTTCAATTCTTTGAAAAATTATGATTTAGAATTAACTTTTAATTTTTTTGAGAGTTTTTTTTTCCCCACAATCAAGGTCAAAGAGGGGGGGGGGGGGGGGGGGGTTAACTGGTAAATCATCACCTTAATGTAATATAATATTATGTTATTCATAGTTATAATATATATTTTTTAGGCATTAAGTATTTGAAGGTAATTGTCTGACGACTAATTTGAATCAGGCCTTTATGAAATTGTGCCTTCAACAAATAAATTTTTTTTTCTAATAATCACGTTATGTTTTGTTTTCAGGTACTCCAGACCCTCTTGTCTTTCATGCTCCTCAAATGTTCTTTGACTGTTTGCAACAAAGAATTTCTACTGGGCTGCGTAAAAAGCGTCTGCCAAATTTTACTACAGGATTTATTCGAAAAGAGGCTTTGCCTTTGGGTGCATTTACTAAATACACATGGCACATCACCAATTTGGCCCAAGTCAAACAGATCTTTGATACGCCAGAAGTAAGTTTTATCATTTTCTCTGCCGTTTCAAATTTTAGACTTATGTGGACCTTTTTAGATATAGTAGTTAAGGGAAGGGGACATAATTTTTTTAATTAAAAAAAAGTTTTGTTGGCCCTAAATTAAAAAGTGATATAATTTGAGTATGAATACAGCTATTTGGGGTTATATTTATTTTTGGTGTTGTTTGCTGTTATTATTACAATTCCCTCATTTGGAGATCATGTAGAGATGAATAAAATATTTACTAACCTAGTACATCACACGATTGAATATTGATCAAAGTCACATTTCGAATTATTGCTGTTTTGTCACCAAATTTAGGGATATGCCTTCATGTTGCAATAATATTTATTGCCCATGGAAATACATGTATGACCTCGAAAGCATTTCGTTAACACCTTAAATATTTTACCATGTCTTGTAAATTTTCCTTAAAGAATTTTCGAAAGACGATTTACAGGCTTGATCTATTTTCTGGCCTGCTTTTTGTCTTACAGTCAAATGTATAGTTATAGTTTTGGGAGATATTTTTTCCCTTGCAAATCAGGGATTTAGGTGATGTTAATCTAAATACACTGATGATGTGCTCTTGGAATCTACTTCTGTTTCCTATTTGAATCATTCCCTTTTGTGTTACATTTTCTTGTATGCTTTTAATTGTAAATCTTGAATCTCATTTTCTTCTTGCACTAAAAATTACCTATACATACCTAAACGTGTTGCAAGCGCTGTAAAATCTTTAAAAACAAAACCAATCCTAAAACAGGAATTGCTTCTGTTTTATCATGCTATTATTACTCCTTTATTGAAAATTTCTAACTGGAAAGCTTAAAAATGTTAGGCCAGTTTCTAATCTGCTCTATATTTTTAAAATAGTAACAATAGTCTTTTTGAAGCCTGCCAGTCTGTATATAAGCAACAACATAATACAGAGACTGCATTAACAAAAATTAAAAATGACCTGGTGTGCTGTTTATAACAGCAACATTTCTATTCTTGCTCTTCTGGATCTGAGTGTGGCATTTGACACGATCTACCTCTCGATTCTTGTCAAACACCACTCTGAATCTCTTGAAATGTCCTTCAGTGGTTTAAGTCTTATTTGAATAACAGTTCACAGTCATTAATTGTAAATTAGAATTAGTCCTCTCCTTTTAAGTTACTTTATAGAGTTTCTTATGGTTCAGTGTTCAGTCTATTACTGTACACAATATATACGCAACTGTTGTGGGATATTATTGGAAAGTATGACATTAATTTCTATGTGTATGCTGATGACATTCCGCTTCATAAATCTTGCAAGCCCTCTAATATCTCCTTTCTGGTTCAAGCCGTTAAAAAAAATGTTTGGATAATATAAAAGACTGGATGTTATTGGTAAATTAAAAGTGAATTAAGAAAAGGCAGAGACTCTATCTTATCCCTTAAAAATGAATACAATAACTTGGATCATTCTTATTAGTTATTGAAAATGAAAACGATTATTTTAACGGCAATGCTAAAAAATTGGGTATATTTTTTGACTACCTGCTTCCCATGAGGTATCACATTGACTACTTATGTAAAGCCTTGTATTGTGAAATTAGAAGAATTGGACAATGTGATAGGTTTGTTAAAACTTTTTTTTTCATCTTTCATGTTTTCTAGGATTGATCATTACAATTGTTTAATGTTTAATGAGAGGTTCCAGCGCTCACAAAATCATTTTAATAAATGAGGAAGAAGTGTGAACGACAAAGAGTTGTTCAATGGCGTATTTTAATTAATTTTTTTTGTTTTTGTTTTTCTGTTTTTGCATTAATTTCAATTACTATTTTTTGCAAGTTGCTTAAATTTATGAATCTAATTGATAAGTTGCATGAGCACCAGGTTACAGTAACCAATGAGTTCTAGCAGAAGGCATGAGAATGGTGTGACCTTTGAGCCAAAAGTTTGTAGCATTTATAATTAATTTTGTTGGCATAAAAATGTAGAAAAGATAATAACATTATGAAGTACTCATTAAAGGTTAAGTGTTGTCCTATGCTTGGAATGGATTTGTGGATAATAGTGGTGTAATATATAATATTATACTTTCTAAATTTGATAATTTGTATATAATGTGTCATGGACTCTGTTTGAGTTCGTAAGAATGGCTGACAAATTTTCCTCCTTTGTGAAAAATTGCCACTATCATGTTATGAAGGCTTGAGGAAGCGAAATGTTTTGTTTCAAATTAGGGTTTGTTCTTTATTATCACTGATATAAGTATATGTTATTATTATTATTATTATTATTATTATTATTATTATTATTATTATTATTATTATTATTATTATTATTATTATTATTATTACTATTATTTCCAGACAAGTTTGGATTTGGCTAGAAGCTTCGTTCAAAACCGAGATGGTACTTTTGATCCTTATGAGACACCACAGGGTGACACATTTGATGCTACCAAAGGGAAGACACCAATACGGCCATTTGAGCTGAAAACATTTCTCAAAACAGGTAAATTGGAAAGGTTAAACCATCGATTTTGCAACTTGCAAGCAGATTGTTTTATTTTTGGTTCCACAAAGTCTGGTATAGAAAATATGTTTTCTTAATAGCAGCCTTATCATCATCATCATCATCATCATCACCATCATTTGTCATCCTCTTATATGGTTATCTGCTGTCCCAGTAAATAAATCGTATCGTTCTGTCTGTCTGTCTGTTTATGTGTATGTATCAGGGCTGAGAATCTTCCGTCTAAATGGTAGTCTATCTCTGCCCATCCCCATCACAATTCCTCCTTTTTCAAATTTTTTGGATAACTAAACAGTGATTATCCGGGATTTTGAGAATTTCTCAGAAATTTTCCGCTGAATTTGCCATGTCAAACATTTTCCTCAAAATCACCTTTATGTCTTTTGTCATATTTTGCCACCTGTGCTCAGCCTCGTGAAATTTGGTGACGGTCCCGTTTTTATGACGTCGGGCCAGACAGAATGACACCAGATGTCACAATGGACTCAGAAGACCAGTGGTGCTCTTTGATTAGTTAGTTGATGGTTGAAGGGGAAAGGGAGGGACAAATGGGTCTGGATTTTTTTCTCGGTTGTAGCTAACTGTTGCCTTTTTAATCTCTTTCTCTCTCACTCTCTCTCTCTCTCTTTTTTTTTTCCTCTTTCCCTTTGCCTTTCTGTCTATTTCTCTTTTCTTCTTTATTTTTTTTTATTATATAGAACTCATAAGATCAATACATAAATTATTCTTATCCCCCACTTCTCTCTCTCTCTCTCTCTCTCTCTCTCTCTCTCTCTCTCTCTCTCTCTCTCTCTCTCTCTCTCTCTCTCTCTCTCTCTCTCTCTATCTCTTTTCTTTTTTCTTTCGCAACCATCCATTAAATCATCTGGTTATACAGAGATAATATATTAGAATAAAGCAATGATGATTGGCTTAGTTTGCTCTTTTTTCTTTTTACCTTTGGACCATGGCTTTAAATTTGAGAAATCCTTGGGTTGTATTTATAAGTTGAGTAACCACTAGGTTTCGGTAACAGAGATATTCTAGCCTGCTTTATAAAGTAAAAATCAAAACAAAACAACACTTTCTGGCCTTTTATTTGAATAACATTGTAGGCCTTAAACACGTTGAAAGGACAATTCATTAAATGTTTACAAAAAGTAAATTTATGTCTCATGATAAGAATGGATTTAAACTAGAAATAGTAATACATTACATAATACAAAACTATGTTCCTGTTATTTTTACACTTTGCTTGTGTTTGATCGATAGATCGAGAAATTTTCCTCCTTTTGAGAAATTGCTATTATCATCACCGAATAAAAAACACTCACCAAAACCACTACATCAACATCTCTACCACCACTACTATTACAACCACCACCACATAATCATCCCTACCACTACTACTACTATAAATAACACCAAATCATCCCTAATAATAATAATAATAATAATGCTGAAAACTTATATTAGCGCTATAACTCCGAGTCACCAGACTCTAAGCGCTTAAATTACAAATTACTTAGGCTGAAACATAATCATTTACACACACAAGTACACACACACACACAACACAACGCACAACACAAACCAAACCTATCTTGCTTCTCATACCATCTACTAAAATTGAAACAGATATGTTTTAAGCGAACGTTTAAAAATAGACAAAGATTCTTTTTCACGAATGCTCTGCGGTAAGGCGTTCCAAATAGAGGGTCCAAAATGAGAAAAGAATCTCATTCCAGCATTTTTCCGAATTCGAGGGACAACTAGTTTTGTGGAATCACTGGCCGAACGTAAGGGGCGGGGTTTTGAATATCTTTCAATTAGTTCCGAAAGGTAGGAAGGGGCAGTACCTTCAAGACAACGATACACTAAAACGCAAGCTTTGAATTTAATCCTTTTCTCAACAGGCAGTCAATGCAGGTCATGAAGTAGAGGTCCGGCAGAGTCGCACCTACGCTTCATGAATACTACTAGTCTGGCAGCGCTGTTTTGGACAATCTGAAGACGTCTCAGATTGTATTGCGAAACGCCAAACAACAGAGCATTACAATAA